>NC_140221.1:31665726-32366226 GCF_951802725.1 Rutilus rutilus | reverse complement strand
TTTTGAACTTTTGGTTGCTGTAGCGCCACCTATGGGCCAATCGGGGTCATACTCTGATAGGTTGTCCCCAAATTGAGGCCTACCATCTGGCCAGGTTTCACGTCTCTAGGCCTTACGGTTTGTCCTGCACGATGCGTTTTACAAATCCTTACAATTATAATAGGGTTTCAGCATTTCATGCTTGAACCCCTAATAAGAATGAAGGCTTTTTGCCAGTTATAGCGCCACCTATGGTCCGATCTCCATGAAACTCTGCATGCTTCCTCACCATGTTCTGACACATATGCTCATCAATTTTTGTGAAGTTCTGAGTTTCCCGTTGGGATTTATAGGCTTTTGAGTGTATTTTGACACGCCCCTTTTCTAAATGACCCTGTTACAGCCACCCAAATGCCAAAGTTCAACTTTTTTTCGATAATTATTGATCTAGAGAGTCCAGAGAATTGTCCTAGACTGGTTTGGTTCCGATCGGGCGAAAAACCAGGGACTAGTTCGCAAAAGTAGGTTTTGGACAAAATTCAACATAGCAGAAAATTTTCCCTGCCTACATCCAAATCGGAGATGGCCATTTGGTCCGCCTTGAGCCAAGGATTCCAACGATATAAGACACTTGATCCTGGGACAAACGGTCTAAGAGTTATGAGCAATTTTGAACTTTTGGTTGCTGTAGCGCCACCTATGGGCCAATCGGGGTCATACTCTGATAGGTTGTCCCCAAATTGAGGCCTACCATCTGGCCAGGTTTCACGTCTCTAGGCCTTACGGTTTGTCCTGCACGATGCGTTTTACAAATCCTTACAATTACAATAGGGTTTCAGCATTTCATGCTTGAACCCCTAATAAGAATGAAGGCTTTTTGCCAGTTATAGCGCCACCTATGGTCCGATCTCCATGAAACTCTGCATGCTTCCTCACCATGTTCTGACACATATGCTCATCAATTTTTGTGAAGTTCTGAGTTTCCCGTTGGGATTTATAGGCTTTTGAGTGTATTTTGACACGCCCCTTTTCTAAATGACCCTGTTACAGCCACCCAAATGCCAAAGTTCAACTTTTTTTCGATAATTATTGATCTAGAGAGTCCAGAGAATTGTCCTAGACTGGTTTGGTTCCGATCGGGCGAAAAACCAGGGACTAGTTCGCAAAAGTAGGTTTTGGACAAAATTCGACATAGCAGAAAATTTTCCCTGCCTACATCCAAATCGGAGATGGCCATTTGGTCCGCCTTGAGCCAAGGATTCCAACGATATAAGACACTTGATCCTGGGACAAACGGTCTAAGAGTTATGAGCAATTTTGAACTTTTGGTTGCTGTAGCGCCACCTATGGGCCAATCGGGGTCATACTCTGATAGGTTGTCCCCAAATTGAGGCCTACCATCTGGCCAGGTTTCACGTCTCTAGGCCTTACGGTTTGTCCTGCACGATGCGTTTTACAAATCCTTACAATTACAATAGGGTTTCAGCATTTCATGCTTGAACCCCTAATAAGAATGAAGGCTTTTTGCCAGTTATAGCGCCACCTATGGTCCGATCTCCATGAAACTCTGCATGCTTCCTCACCATGTTCTGACACATATGCTCATCAATTTTTGTGAAGTTCTGAGTTTCCCGTTGGGATTTATAGGCTTTTGAGTGTATTTTGACACGCCCCTTTTCTAAATGACCCTGTTACAGCCACCCAAATGCCAAAGTTCAACTTTTTTTCGATAATTATTGATCTAGAGAGTCCAGAGAATTGTCCTAGACTGGTTTGGTTCCGATCGGGCGAAAAACCAGGGACTAGTTCGCAAAAGTAGGTTTTGGACAAAATTCGACATAGCAGAAAATTTTCCCTGCCTACATCCAAATCGGAGATGGCCATTTGGTCCGCCTTGAGCCAAGGATTCCAACGATATAAGACACTTGATCCTGGGACAAACGGTCTAAGAGTTATGAGCAATTTTGAACTTTTGGTTGCTGTAGCGCCACCTATGGGCCAATCGGGGTCATACTCTGATAGGTTGTCCCCAAATTGAGGCCTACCATCTGGCCAGGTTTCACGTCTCTAGGCCTTACGGTTTGTCCTGCACGATGCGTTTTACAAATCCTTACAATTACAATAGGGTTTCAGCATTTCATGCTTGAACCCCTAATAAGAATGAAGGCTTTTTGCCAGTTATAGCGCCACCTATGGTCCGATCTCCATGAAACTCTGCATGCTTCCTCACCATGTTCTGACACATATGCTCATCAATTTTTGTGAAGTTCTGAGTTTCCCGTTGGGATTTATAGGCTTTTGAGTGTATTTTGACACGCCCCTTTTCTAAATGACCCTGTTACAGCCACCCAAATGCCAAAGTTCAACTTTTTTTCGATAATTATTGATCTAGAGAGTCCAGAGAATTGTCCTAGACTGGTTTGGTTCCGATCGGGTGAAAAACCAGGGACTAGTTCGCAAAAGTAGGTTTTGGACAAAATTCGACATAGCAGAAAATTTTCCCTGCCTACATCCAAATCGGAGATGGCCATTTGGTCCGCCTTGAGCCAAGGATTCCAACGATATAAGACACTTGATCCTGGGACAAACGGTCTAAGAGTTATGAGCAATTTTGAACTTTTGGTTGCTGTAGCGCCACCTATGGGCCAATCGGGGTCATACTCTGATAGGTTGTCCCCAAATTGAGGCCTACCATCTGGCCAGGTTTCACGTCTCTAGGCCTTACGGTTTGTCCTGCACGATGCGTTTTACAAATCCTTACAATTACAATAGGGTTTCAGCATTTCATGCTTGAACCCCTAATAAGAATGAAGGCTTTTTGCCAGTTATAGCGCCACCTATGGTCCGATCTCCATGAAACTCTGCATGCTTCCTCACCATGTTCTGACACATATGCTCATCAATTTTTGTGAAGTTCTGAGTTTCCCGTTGGGATTTATAGGCTTTTGAGTGTATTTTGACACGCCCCTTTTCTAAATGACCCTGTTACAGCCACCCAAATGCCAAAGTTCAACTTTTTTTCGATAATTATTGATCTAGAGAGTCCAGAGAATTGTCTTAGACTGGTTTGGTTCCGATCGGGCGAAAAACCAGGGACTAGTTCGCAAAAGTAGGTTTTGGACAAAATTCGACATAGCAGAAAATTTTCCCTGCCTACATCCAAATCGGAGATGGCCATTTTGTCCGCCTTGAGCCAAGGATTCCAACGATATAAGACACTTGATCCTGGGACAAACGGTCTAAGAGTTATGAGCAATTTTGAACTTTTGGTTGCTGTAGCGCCACCTATGGGCCAATCGGGGTCATACTCTGATAGGTTGTCCCCAAATTGAGGCCTACCATCTGGCCAGGTTTCACGTCTCTAGGCCTTACGGTTTGTCCTGCACGATGCGTTTTACAAATCCTTACAATTACAATAGGGTTTCAGCATTTCATGCTTGAACCCCTAATAAGAATGAAGGCTTTTTGCCAGTTATAGCGCCACCTATGGTCCGATCTCCATGAAACTCTGCATGCTTCCTCACCATGTTCTGACACATATGCTCATCAATTTTTGTGAAGTTCTGAGTTGCCCGTTGGGATTTATAGGCTTTTGAGTGTATTTTGACACGCCCCTTTTCTAAATGACCCTGTTACAGCCACCCAAATGCCAAAGTTCAACTTTTTTTCGATAATTATTGATCTAGAGAGTCCAGAGAATTGTCCTAGACTGGTTTGGTTCCGATCGGGCGAAAAACCAGGGACTAGTTCGCAAAAGTAGGTTTTGGACAAAATTCGACATAGCAGAAAATTTTCCCTGCCTACATCCAAATCGGAGATGGCCATTTTGTCCGCCTTGAGCCAAGGATTCCAACGATATAAGACACTTGATCCTGGGACAAACGGTCTAAGAGTTATGAGCAATTTTGAACTTTTGGTTGCTGTAGCGCCACCTATGGGCCAATCGGGGTCATACTCTGATAGGTTGTCCCCAAATTGAGGCCTACCATCTGGCCAGGTTTCAAGTCTCTAGGCCTTACGGTTTGTCCTGCACGATGCGTTTTACGAATCCTTACAATTACAATAGGGTTTCAGCATTTCATGCTTGAACCCCTAATAAGAATGAAGGCTTTTTGCCAGTTATAGCGCCACCTATGGTCCGATCTCCATGAAACTATGCATGCTTCCTCACCATGTTCGGACACATATGCTCATCAATTTTGGTGAAGTTCTGAGTTTTCATTTGGGATTTATAGGCTTTTTAGTGTATTTTGCCACGCCCCTTTTCTAAATGACCCTGTTACAGCCACCCAAATGCCAAAGTTCAACTTTTTTTCGATAATTATTGATCTAGAGAGTCCAGAGAATTGTCCTAGACTGGTTTGGTTCCGATCGGGCGAAAAACCAGGGACTAGTTCGCAAAAGTAGGTTTTGGACAAAATTCGACATAGCAGAAAATTTTCCCTGCCTACATCCAAATCGGAGATAGCCATTTTGTCCGCCTTGAGCCAAGGATTCCAACAATATAAGACACTTGATCCTGGGACAAACGGTCTAAGAGTTATGAGCGATTTTGAACTTTTGGTTGCTGTAGCGCCACCTATGGGCCAATCGGGGTCATACTCTGATAGGTTGTCCCCAAATTGAGGCCTACCATCTGGCCAGGTTTCAAGTCTCTAGGCCTTACGGTTTGTCCTGCACGATGCGTTTTACGAATCCTTACAATTACAATAGGGTTTCAGCATTTCATGCTTGAACCCCTAATAAGAATGAAGGCTTTTTGCCAGTTATAGCGCCACCTATGGTCCGATCTCCATGAAACTCTGCATGCTTCCTCACCATGTTCGGACACATATGCTCATCAATTTTGGTGAAGTTCTGAGTTTTCATTTGGGATTTATAGGCTTTTTAGTGTATTTTGCCACGCCCCTTTTCTAAATGACCCTGTTACAGCCACCCAAATGCCAAAGTTCAACTTTTTTTCGATAATTATTGATCTAGAGAGTCCAGAGAATTGTCCTAGACTGGTTTGGTTCCGATCGGGCGAAAAACCAGGGACTAGTTCGCAAAAGTAGGTTTTGGACAAAATTCGACATAGCAGAAAATTTTCCCTGCCTACATCCAAATCGGAGATAGCCATTTTGTCCGCCTTGAGCCAAGGATTCCAACGATATAAGACACTTGATCCTGGGACAAACGGTCTAAGAGTTATGAGCGATTTTGAACTTTTGGTTGCTGTAGCGCCACCTATGGGCCAATCGGGGTCATACTCTGATAGGTTGTCCCCAAATTGAGGCCTACCATCTGGCCAGGTTTCAAGTCTCTAGGCCTTACGGTTTGTCCTGCACGATGCGTTTTACGAATCCTTACAATTACAATAGGGTTTCAGCATTTCATGCTTGAACCCCTAATAAGAATGAAGGCTTTTTGCCAGTTATAGCGCCACCTATGGTCCGATCTCCATGAAACTCTGCATGCTTCCTCACCATGTTCGGACACATATGCTCATCAATTTTGGTGAAGTTCTGAGTTTTCATTTGGGATTTATAGGCTTTTTAGTGTATTTTGCCACGCCCCTTTTCTAAATGACCCTGTTACAGCCACCCAAATGCCAAAGTTCAACTTTTTTTCGATAATTATTGATCTAGAGAGTCCAGAGAATTGTCCTAGACTGGTTTGGTTCCGATCGGGCGAAAAACCAGGGACTAGTTCGCAAAAGTAGGTTTTGGACAAAATTCGACATAGCAGAAAATTTTCCCTGCCTACATCCAAATCGGAGATAGCCATTTTGTCCGCCTTGAGCCAAGGATTCCAACGATATAAGACACTTGATCCTGGGACAAACGGTCTAAGAGTTATGAGCGATTTTGAACTTTTGGTTGCTGTAGCGCCACCTATGGGCCAATCGGGGTCATACTCTGATAGGTTGTCCCCAAATTGAGGCCTACCATCTGGCCAGGTTTCAAGTCTCTAGGCCTTACGGTTTGTCCTGCACGATGCGTTTTACGAATCCTTACAATTACAATAGGGTTTCAGCATTTCATGCTTGAACCCCTAATAAGAATGAAGGCTTTTTGCCAGTTATAGCGCCACCTATGGTCCGATCTCCATGAAACTCTGCATGCTTCCTCACCATGTTCGGACACATATGCTCATCAATTTTGGTGAAGTTCTGAGTTTTCATTTGGGATTTATAGGCTTTTTAGTGTATTTTGCCACGCCCCTTTTCTAAATGACCCTGTTACAGCCACCCAAATGCCAAAGTTCAACTTTTTTTCGATAATTATTGATCTAGAGAGTCCAGAGAATTGTCCTAGACTGGTTTGGTTCCGATCGGGCGAAAAACCAGGGACTAGTTCGCAAAAGTAGGTTTTGGACAAAATTCGACATAGCAGAAAATTTTCCCTGCCTACATCCAAATCGGAGATAGCCATTTTGTCCGCCTTGAGCCAAGGATTCCAACGATATAAGACACTTGATCCTGGGACAAACGGTCTAAGAGTTATGAGCGATTTTGAACTTTTGGTTGCTGTAGCGCCACCTATGGGCCAATCGGGGTCATACTCTGATAGGTTGTCCCCAAATTGAGGCCTACCATCTGGCCAGGTTTCAAGTCTCTAGGCCTTACGGTTTGTCCTGCACGATGCGTTTTACGAATCCTTACAATTACAATAGGGTTTCAGCATTTCATGCTTGAACCCCTAATAAGAATGAAGGCTTTTTGCCAGTTATAGCGCCACCTATGGTCCGATCTCCATGAAACTCTGCATGCTTCCTCACCATGTTCGGACACATATGCTCATCAATTTTGGTGAAGTTCTGAGTTTTCATTTGGGATTTATAGGCTTTTTAGTGTATTTTGCCACGCCCCTTTTCTAAATGACCCTGTTACAGCCACCCAAATGCCAAAGTTCAACTTTTTTTCGATAATTATTGATCTAGAGAGTCCAGAGAATTGTCCTAGACTGGTTTGGTTCCGATCGGGCGAAAAACCAGGGACTAGTTCGCAAAAGTAGGTTTTGGACAAAATTCGACATAGCAGAAAATTTTCCCTGCCTACATCCAAATCGGAGATAGCCATTTTGTCCGCCTTGAGCCAAGGATTCCAACGATATAAGACACTTGATCCTGGGACAAACGGTCTAAGAGTTATGAGCGATTTTGAACTTTTGGTTGCTGTAGCGCCACCTATGGGCCAATCGGGGTCATACTCTGATAGGTTGTCCCCAAATTGAGGCCTACCATCTGGCCAGGTTTCAAGTCTCTAGGCCTTACGGTTTGTCCTGCACGATGCGTTTTACGAATCCTTACAATTACAATAGGGTTTCAGCATTTCATGCTTGAACCCCTAATAAGAATGAAGGCTTTTTGCCAGTTATAGCGCCACCTATGGTCCGATCTCCATGAAACTCTGCATGCTTCCTCACCATGTTCGGACACATATGCTCATCAATTTTGGTGAAGTTCTGAGTTTTCATTTGGGATTTATAGGCTTTTTAGTGTATTTTGCCACGCCCCTTTTCTAAATGACCCTGTTACAGCCACCCAAATGCCAAAGTTCAACTTTTTTTTCGATAATTATTGATCTAGAGAGTCCAGAGAATTGTCCTAGACTGGTTTGGTTCCGATCGGGCGAAAAACCAGGGACTAGTTCGCAAAAGTAGGTTTTGGACAAAATTCGACATAGCAGAAAATTTTCCCTGCCTACATCCAAATCGGAGATAGCCATTTTGTCCGCCTTGAGCCAAGGATTCCAACGATATAAGACACTTGATCCTGGGACAAACGGTCTAAGAGTTATGAGCGATTTTGAACTTTTGGTTGCTGTAGCGCCACCTATGGGCCAATCGGGGTCATACTCTGATAGGTTGTCCCCAAATTGAGGCCTACCATCTGGCCAGGTTTCAAGTCTCTAGGCCTTACGGTTTGTCCTGCACGATGCGTTTTACGAATCCTTACAATTACAATAGGGTTTCAGCATTTCATGCTTGAACCCCTAATAAGAATGAAGGCTTTTTGCCAGTTATAGCGCCACCTATGGTCCGATCTCCATGAAACTCTGCATGCTTCCTCACCATGTTCGGACACATATGCTCATCAATTTTGGTGAAGTTCTGAGTTTTCATTTGGGATTTATAGGCTTTTTAGTGTATTTTGCCACGCCCCTTTTCTAAATGACCCTGTTACAGCCACCCAAATGCCAAAGTTCAACTTTTTTTCGATAATTATTGATCTAGAGAGTCCAGAGAATTGTCCTAGACTGGTTTGGTTCCGATCGGGCGAAAAACCAGGGACTAGTTCGCAAAAGTAGGTTTTGGACAAAATTCGACATAGCAGAAAATTTCCCCTGCCTACATCCAAATCGGAGATAGCCATTTTGTCCGCCTTGAGCCAAGGATTCCAACGATATAAGACACTTGATCCTGGGACAAACGGTCTAAGAGTTATGAGCGATTTTGAACTTTTGGTTGCTGTAGCGCCACCTATGGGCCAATCGGGGTCATACTCTGATAGGTTGTCCCCAAATTGAGGCCTACCATCTGGCCAGGTTTCAAGTCTCTAGGCCTTACGGTTTGTCCTGCACGATGCGTTTTACGAATCCTTACAATTACAATAGGGTTTCAGCATTTCATGCTTGAACCCCTAATAAGAATGAAGGCTTTTTGCCAGTTATAGCGCCACCTATGGTCCGATCTCCATGAAACTCTGCATGCTTCCTCACCATGTTCGGACACATATGCTCATCAATTTTGGTGAAGTTCTGAGTTTTCATTTGGGATTTATAGGCTTTTTAGTGTATTTTGCCACGCCCCTTTTCTAAATGACCCTGTTACAGCCACCCAAATGCCAAAGTTCAACTTTTTTTCGATAATTATTGATCTAGAGAGTCCAGAGAATTGTCCTAGACTGGTTTGGTTCCGATCGGGCGAAAAACCAGGGACTAGTTCGCAAAAGTAGGTTTTGGACAAAATTCGACATAGCAGAAAATTTTCCCTGCCTACATCCAAATCGGAGATAGCCATTTTGTCCGCCTTGAGCCAAGGATTCCAACGATATAAGACACTTGATCCTGGGACAAACGGTCTAAGAGTTATGAGCGATTTTGAACTTTTGGTTGCTGTAGCGCCACCTATGGGCCAATCGGGGTCATACTCTGATAGGTTGTCCCCAAATTGAGGCCTACCATCTGGCCAGGTTTCAAGTCTCTAGGCCTTACGGTTTGTCCTGCACGATGCGTTTTACGAATCCTTACAATTACAATAGGGTTTCAGCATTTCATGCTTGAACCCCTAATAAGAATGAAGGCTTTTTGCCAGTTATAGCGCCACCTATGGTCCGATCTCCATGAAACTCTGCATGCTTCCTCACCATGTTCGGACACATATGCTCATCAATTTTGGTGAAGTTCTGAGTTTTCATTTGGGATTTATAGGCTTTTTAGTGTATTTTGCCACGCCCCTTTTCTAAATGACCCTGTTACAGCCACCCAAATGCCAAAGTTCAACTTTTTTTCGATAATTATTGATCTAGAGAGTCCAGAGAATTGTCCTAGACTGGTTTGGTTCCGATCGGGCGAAAAACCAGGGACTAGTTCGCAAAAGTAGGTTTTGGACAAAATTCGACATAGCAGAAAATTTTCCCTAACTACATCCAAATCGGAGATAGCCATTTTGTCCGCCTTGAGCCAAGGATTCCAACGATATAAGACACTTGATCCTGGGACAAACGGTCTAAGAGTTATGAGCGATTTTGAACTTTTGGTTGCTGTAGCGCCACCTATGGGCCAATCGGGGTCATACTCTGATAGGTTGTCCCCAAATTGAGGCCTACCATCTGGCCAGGTTTCAAGTCTCTAGGCCTTACGGTTTGTCCTGCACGATGCGTTTTACGAATCCTTACAATTACAATAGGGTTTCAGCATTTCATGCTTGAACCCCTAATAAGAATGAAGGCTTTTTGCCAGTTATAGCGCCACCTATGGTCCGCTCTCCATGAAACTCTGCATGCTTCCTCACCATGTTCGGACACATATGCTCATCAATTTTGGTGAAGTTCTGAGTTTTCATTTGGGATTTATAGGCTTTTTAGTGTATTTTGCCACGCCCCTTTTCTAAATGACCCTGTTACAGCCACCCAAATGCCAAAGTTCAACTTTTTTTCGATAATTATTGATCTAGAGAGTCCAGAGAATTGTCCTAGGCTGGTTTGGTTCCGATCGGGCGAAAAACCAGGGACTAGTTCGCAAAAGTAGGTTTTGGACAAAATTCGACATAGCAGAAAATTTCCCCTGCCTACATCCAAATCGGAGATAGCCATTTTGTCCGCCTTGAGCCAAGGATTCCAACGATATAAGACACTTGATCCTGGGACAAACGGTCTAAGAGTTATGAGCGATTTTGAACTTTTGGTTGCTGTAGCGCCACCTATGGGCCAATCGGGGTCATACTCTGATAGGTTGTCCCCAAATTGAGGCCTACCATCTGGCCAGGTTTCAAGTCTCTAGGCCTTACGGTTTGTCCTGCACGATGCGTTTTACGAATCCTTACAATTACAATAGGGTTTCAGCATTTCATGCTTGAACCCCTAATAAGAATGAAGGCTTTTTGCCAGTTATAGCGCCACCTATGGTCCGATCTCCATGAAACTCTGCATGCTTCCTCACCATGTTCGGACACATATGCTCATCAATTTTGGTGAAGTTCTGAGTTTTCATTTGGGATTTATAGGCTTTTTAGTGTATTTTGCCACGCCCCTTTTCTAAATGACCCTGTTACAGCCACCCAAATGCCAAAGTTCAACTTTTTTTCGATAATTATTGATCTAGAGAGTCCAGAGAATTGTCCTAGACTGGTTTGGTTCCGATCGGGCGAAAAACCAGGGACTAGTTCGCAAAAGTAGGTTTTGGACAAAATTCGACATAGCAGAAAATTTTCCCTGCCTACATCCAAATCGGAGATAGCCATTTTGTCCGCCTTGAGCCAAGGATTCCAACGATATAAGACACTTGATCCTGGGACAAACGGTCTAAGAGTTATGAGCGATTTTGAACTTTTGGTTGCTGTAGCGCCACCTATGGGCCAATCGGGGTCATACTCTGATAGGTTGTCCCCAAATTGAGGCCTACCATCTGGCCAGGTTTCAAGTCTCTAGGCCTTACGGTTTGTCCTGCACGATGCGTTTTACGAATCCTTACAATTACAATAGGGTTTCAGCATTTCATGCTTGAACCCCTAATAAGAATGAAGGCTTTTTGCCAGTTATAGCGCCACCTATGGTCCGATCTCCATGAAACTCTGCATGCTTCCTCACCATGTTCGGACACATATGCTCATCAATTTTGGTGAAGTTCTGAGTTTTCATTTGGGATTTATAGGCTTTTTAGTGTATTTTGCCACGCCCCTTTTCTAAATGACCCTGTTACAGCCACCCAAATGCCAAAGTTCAACTTTTTTTCGATAATTATTGATCTAGAGAGTCCAGAGAATTGTCCTAGACTGGTTTGGTTCCGATCGGGCGAAAAACCAGGGACTAGTTCGCAAAAGTAGGTTTTGGACAAAATTCGACATAGCAGAAAATTTTCCCTGCCTACATCCAAATCGGAGATAGCCATTTTGTCCGCCTTGAGCCAAGGATTCCAACGATATAAGACACTTGATCCTGGGACAAACGGTCTAAGAGTTATGAGCGATTTTGAACTTTTGGTTGCTGTAGCGCCACCTATGGGCCAATCGGGGTCATACTCTGATAGGTTGTCCCCAAATTGAGGCCTACCATCTGGCCAGGTTTCAAGTCTCTAGGCCTTACGGTTTGTCCTGCACGATGCGTTTTACGAATCCTTACAATTACAATAGGGTTTCAGCATTTCATGCTTGAACCCCTAATAATAAAAATCAGTACAATTACAATAGGGTTTCAGCATTTCATGCTTGAACCCCTAATTAAAGCTGCAAGCAGCATTTATCGGGGTTCAAGCATTTAAGGCCTTTAAGCACATAAGCATTTAAGACATTAAAATTTATTTAGAAATCTTTTAACCACTGAAATAATAGATGGAAAAGTCAATTTACAGCCAATACAGGCATTTTGCCATAGGAAATACATGGTTTTAAAGCTTTTTAACAGTTATAGCGCCACCTATCATCCGATGTCCATAACATTGTTCATGCTTGTTAATGATGTTATTGTACATATGCTCACCAATTTTTGTGAAGTTCTGAGTTTTCATTTAGGATTTATAGGCTTTTTAGTGTATTTTGCCACGCCCATTTTCTAAATGACCCTGTTACAGCCACCCAAATGTAAAAGTTCAACTTTTTTTTGATAATTATTGATCTAGAGAGTCCAGAGAATTGTCCTAGACTGGTTTGGTTCTGATCGGGCGAAAAACCTAGGACTAGTTCGCAAAAGTAGGTTTTTAACATATTCATGAATATTTAATGAACTGTTTGATTGACAGCAATAGTTCTTGAGGCAAAGTTGTTCAAGATGAGGAGGTCTATCAAATGATATGCATTTTGTGACAATAAGTGTAACACCACGTGATTACAGAGGGCGTAAACCTCGTTAGCGCCAACTAGTGGCCGATTTCTTTCAAAATTCTTACAGACCTCTAGGGCCATGAGTCGAATATGCCCATCGAGTTTCGTTCCGATCGGCCTCCGTTAACCTTGTCTAATAGGTGCTCAAACTTCATTGGCCGATGGCGGCCATGTTTTTCAAGATACGCCAATGTCCTCATACACATACATGGCACCTTGGACCAAGACACTGCATACCAATTTTCAAGTCAATCGGACTAACGGTCAGGTGGTTATAGCCTGTTTTATGTTTTTGTCATGTTATAGCGCCACCATGTGGCCAATCACCGCGATTTTTTTACTGTGACCTCAGATTGACCTCTTACACATGTGTACCGAGTTTGGTGAAGATACCTGATTTACTTCTGGAGTTATAGCCATTTTAGTAAAATAGGCTCCGCCTTCTTCGAACGTTTTGGCGCCCCTTAGTGACCGTGAATCGAAATTTCAACTTTTTTTCAATAATTATTGATATTCAGACTCCAGACAACATTTCTGCACTGGTTTGGTTCCGATCGGGCGAAAAACCTAGGACTAGTTCGCAAAAGTAGGTTTTGGACAAAATCCAAAATGGCGGAAAAATTTGCATACCGGAAATGAAATCCTTGAGGCCAATTTTGTTCGGCTTGACCCAAGGATTCCAATGATATAAGACACTTGAGTCTGTGACAAACGGTTAATGACATTTAAGCAAAAATGTGCAATTTTTTTGTTTTTTGCGCTGTAGCGCCACCTATTGGCCAATCTGGGTCATATTCTCTGAACCTCTCCTCGATTTTTGTACTACCTTCTGGCCAAGTTTCAAGTCTCTAGCACTTACGGTTTGGGCTGCACGATGCGTTTTAGCGGAGAAGAAAAATAATAATAATTAAAGCTGCAAGCAGCATTTATCGGGGTTCAAGCAGTTAAGGCCTTTAAGCACAAAAGCATCAAAAGTGATTAAGTTTTATTTACCAAGAATGTAACTACTGACATAATAGATGAAAAAGACCATTTACAGGAAATACCATAGGAAATATATGGTTTTAAAGCTTTTTAGCAGTTATAGCGCCACCTATCGTCCGATCTCCATAACAATTGGCATGCTTGTTAATGATGTTATGTCACATATGCTCACCAATTTTTGTGAAGTTCTGAGTTTTCATTTAGGATTTATAGGCTTTTTAATGTTTTTTTGCCACGCCCATTTTCTAAATGACCCTATTACAGCCATCTACATGCAAAAGTTCAACTTTTTTTTGATAATTATTCATCTAGAGTGTCCAGAGAATTGTCCTAGACTGGTCTGGTTTCGATCGGGCGAAAAACCTAGGACTAGTTTGCAAAAGTAGGTTTATAACATAATTACGAATATTTAATAACCGGTTTAATTGACAGCATTAGTTCTTGAGGCAAAGTTGTTCAGCATGAGCAGATCTATCAGATGATATGCATTTTGTGACGATAAGTGTAACACCACGTGATTACAGAGCCATAAAACTCGTTAGCGCCAACTAGTGGCCGATTTCTTTCAAAACTCTTAGAGACCTCTAGGGCCATGAGTCGAACATGCCCATCGAGTTTCGTTCCGATCGGCCTCCGTTAACCTTGTCTAATAGGTGCTCAAATTTCATTGGTCGATGGCGGCCATGTTTTTCGAGATACGCCAATGTCCTCATAGACATACATGGCACCTTGGACCAAGACACTGCATACCAATTTTCAAGTCAATCGGACTAACGGTCACGTGGTCATAGCCGTTTTCATGTTTTTTTCATGTTATAGCGCCACCTAGTGTTCAATCGTCGCGATTTTTTTACTGTGACCCCAGATTGAACTCATACACATGTGCACCAAGTTTGGTGAAGATATCTAATTTCCTTCTCGAGTTATAGCCATTTTAGTAAAATAGGCTCCTCCCATAACATTAATTTATCACCCCCTGGCGATCAGGAATCGAAATTTCGACTTTTTTTCGATAATTATTGATAGTCAGACTCCAGAGAACATTTCTGCACTGGTTTGGATCCAATTGGACAAAAAACCTAGGACTAGTTCGCAAAAGTAGGTTTTTAACAAAATTCAAAATGGCGGACAATTTGCATACAGGAAATGAAATCGGAGATATACGTTTTGACCATCAGGTTTCCAGCTTTCCAGTGATATAAGACACTTGAGACTACGTCATACGGTCTAGGAGTTATGAGCAGTTTCGCGCTTTTGGTTGCTATAGCGCCACCTATGGGCCAATTGGGGTCATATTCTCTGAACCTCTCCTCGATTTTTGTACTACCATCTGGCAAAGTTTCAAGGTTCCAGCTCTTACGGTTTGGGCTGCACGATGCGTTTTACGGCAGAATAATAATAATAATAAAAATCAGCACAATTACAATAGGGTTTCAGCATTTCATGCTTGAACCCCTAATTAAAGCTGCAAGCAGCATTTAGCGGGGTTCAAGCATTTAGGGTCTTTAAGCACATAAGGCAGTTTAGTGAGTTGTCTGAGTTTTCGTTTAGGATTTACAGGCTTTTGAGTGTTTTTTTGCCATACACATTTTCTAAATGATCCTATTATGGCTACCCAATGGGTAAAGTTTAAGTTTTTTATATAATTATTGATCTAGAGCTTCCAGAGAATTGTACTGCACTGGTATATTTCCGATCGGGTGAAAAACATAGGACTAGTTTGCAAAAGTAGGTTTTTAACATAATCGCAAGTATTTAATGAACAAATTAATTGACAGCAGTAGTTTTTGAGGCAAAGTTGTTCAGTATGAGGAGATCTATCAAATGACACGCATCACGTGATTACAGAGCAGTAAAACCTGTTAGCGCCAACTAGTGGCTGATTTCTTTCAAAATTCTTACAGACCTCTAGGGCCACGAGTCGAACATGCCCACCGAGTTTCGTTCCAATCGGCCTTCGTTAACCTTGTCTAAGAGGTGCACAAACTTTATTGGCCGATGGCGGCATAGACATACATGGCACCTTGGACCAAGACACTGCATACCAATTTTAAAGTCAATCGAACTAATGGTCAGGTGGTTATAGCCCTTTTCATGTTTTTGTGATGTTATGGCCTGATCTCCATTTTAAATAATTATTTTAAAGGTGCTGTAGAATGCATTGATATATTTTAAATTGTTCTCTGATATCTCTGAAACAGAAATGTCTTCAACAGTCAAGTAGTGGATAAAATCACTAATGTTACTTTCTGCTTGCGGTAGGGGTTGTAATGGAAATATAACATTAGTTGGAACTGCCCCCTTCTTGAGTATCAAACGATGAGCGAAACCTGCTTGATATTGTCCCAGGTTAGAAAAACTGTCTGGGGTAAAATGGGCAGAGCAAACTAACAGCTTTGAATTAAAATGGTGAGGTATCCTGTTGTAAACATCAACCATGCCTGTTGACAGTTCTCTTTTGTGGGAAGGGAATGAAAAGTTCTCAAATCCGCAGCACAGCCTCAGACATAACATTTATATCCATGATCTGCCATTTTCACTATTGTCCTTGCTTGCTTCTTCACAACACCTGCAGATCTTCTGATGATTCGGCTGTGCAGGTCCACATTAACACTGCCTGGCCTAGAACATGGACTGGAAAATGCAAATTTGGGGGGTATAAATATTAATGATCCTGACTCCAACGTCACAGTCGGTGTTATGGTGGGATTCACTCATTTTTCAGCGGTCTTTTGCAAACAGGAGATTTACACATGAAGGAGGAAACAATGGTGTTTGAGGCTCACGGTATGTCAGTTCCATGTCCAGAACTCTTATCATTCAACTATGCCAAGATAAATACAGTTTTCAATTGTATGGCACCTTTAAAATAGATGATTAGTAATATAATGCTTACTTGGAGTCTGAAATGGCTTTAACAAAAGAAGAAAAATATTCTTAGATTTCTGTTCATTCTAATCATGTACAAATAAAGTAGCACAGTAAGATTACATTTATTTGAATGCATTAGTGAGTGTGTGATTGTGCTGTGTGTGCAGCTTATCAATACTAAAAGTGAAGGTGTAGTTGATATCTTTGGTGATAATATCTGTAGTAATCATAAAAAAACAATTAAGAAATAAAGAATTAAAATTACAAATAATATTCTATTAAGATATGAGTTACAATAACATGATTTGCAATAGTAATAATATCAATAATATATGCACAATACACACAGATTAGACTATCAGGTCTGTGTTTTACAAAAACATTAGTATTGCAGCCAATGTGAGTCTGTGGGATTTATAAACAGACAAAATATGATTTGAAATGTTATTTTAATGATTTTATTAAGTTTAAAAAATATTTCAAATGGAAAAAAAATGAAAAATAATAATTTTAGTGAGCAGAATGAACCAATGAGTGTTCTTCTTCTGGTGGTTAAAATGTAAATGAAAACAATAATACTTAAACAATAATACTTAATACATGCTTGAACACACACATGCACACACATTTTGTTGTAGATGTAGATATTTAAAATAAAAGATAGGTAACAAAATGATAATTGCAAATCTCCTCTGTATAACACCATTTTCAGATTTCAATTTAATCACTGAGAGGCAGAATTGTTCAAACTGAGAGCTCAGTAAAAATGAAGTGATAAACTTTGACAAAACATGACTGTGTTATAATAGGTGATTTT
This sequence comes from Rutilus rutilus, assembly GCF_951802725.1. Classification (NCBI taxonomy): domain Eukaryota; kingdom Metazoa; phylum Chordata; class Actinopteri; order Cypriniformes; family Leuciscidae; genus Rutilus; species Rutilus rutilus. Next base: position 32,349,057 of record NC_140221.1, on the reverse strand, counting down.
CATGCAAGTAATTTTATATAGTCCAAAAACTAATGCAAAAGCACAGATGAAAATATTTTATTAAGTAGAATGTCCTGCAGAGGGCAGTAGAAGACCACTAATTGACTCACTTTCATTTGAAAGACTTTTTTTATCCACCAGTAAAACAAAGCAGTTTCTCCATGTTCTTTCCATTAAGCATGCTTACACACACAGACACACACACAAACACACACACACACACAAAGACAAATATGTTTTCAATGTTTTTAGGATGTGATATTGTGAAAATATCTTCATCTCCTCATCTTGAACAACTTTGCCTCAAGAATCACTAATGTCAATCAAACCGTTCATAATCATAATAAAAAAATAAAATATATACAAATATCATAATAAAAAAAAAAACATCATAATAAAAAAGATTGCTTCTTAAAGCATTTGTTTATTTCCCAATACTGAAGCGAATTAAAAGATCATGCGTAATCCTGCTGCTCCCTCTAGTGGACAACAGTGGTATTATAGCTTACATTTTACAGTTGAAGTGTTTGAATGAATGAATGGGAATTTGTTTTTTTACTTATATCTCAGAAACCAAAAGGCGAAAAATTCTGAAACTCAGAGCATAGATAGTGCTTGAGGAGCCCTGTTGAATGAGACCATCAAGGTGTTTTTGGGCGATTGGGGCTGGGAGTTATGACTGTTATAAGGCATATCTGTTCGGGCTATTATCTCTGGAATGCCCAGGGCAAATAACACCACATTTGAATCGAAGCTAGCCAAGGACGCGCCCTTTCCAACGAGCTCTCACACAATGTTCGGGGTGGTCTGGGTCGGGAGTAATGGCCGTTCAAAATCGGGGGTCCCGCGGATTCGCGACGCGCGGGGGGCGCGCTCCCGAGGCCCGCGACGACACGTTTCGATCAAGAGCCCGGAGAGGTCCTCACCATCAAAATTTGAGCGCGCAACGACTTTCCGTTTTCGAGTTATGAATGAATTTGTATTCGGGGGCGTGGCTTAAATGCCGTTACTTTCGTTTCATTTCATTCATTTACTTTCGTCCATTTCCATATCTCAGTGTAACACAATTGTCAATAGTAATACTCAATAGATGAGTTTTGACAAAATGTGATTGTAAATGTTAAAATAATGATTTTATAAAGTCTAAATATGAATTGTATAACAATATTAGGGAGTAGTATGATGAAATGACAGCAGGGGGCAGTAAAATACCACTTATTGGCTTAATATGTCATTATATTCATATAAAATCACCTTTTGAAGAAGTTAAACTTTTTTTCTGATAATTATTGATCTAGAGAGTTCATAGAATTGTGCTGCACTGGTTTTGAACATTATGATATGAACATTATATGATGATAGAAGACACCATTTACAGCAAATACAGGCAATTTACCATAGGAAATATATGGTTTTAAAGCGTTTTAACAGTTATAGCGCCAACTATGGTCCGATCTCCATAAAATTTCCCATGCTTCTTTAGCAGGTTATGACACATATGCTCATCAATTTTTGTGAAGTTCTGAGTTTTCGTTTAGGATTTATAGGCTTTTGAGTGCATTTTACCACGCCCCTTTTCTAAATGACCCTATTACAGCCATACTCATGCAAAAGTTAAACTTTTTTTTGATAATTATTGATCTAGAGAGTCCAGAGAATTGTCCTAGACTGGTGTGGTTCCGATCGGGCGAAAAACCAGGGACTAGTTCGCAAAAGTAGGTTTTTAACATATTCATGAATATTTAATGAACGGTTTGATTGACAGCAATGGTTCTAGAGGCAAAGTTGTTCAGGATGAGCAGATCTATCAAATGATATGCATTTTGTGACGATAAGTGTAACACCACGTGATTACAGAGCCATAAAACTCGTTAGCGCCAACTAGTGGCCGATTTCTTTCAAAATTCTTACAGACCTTTAGGGCCATGAGTCGAACATGCTCATCGAGTTTCGTTCCGATCGGCCTCCGTTAACCTTGTCTAATAGGTGCTCAAATTTCATTGGCCGATGGCGGCCATGTTTTTTGAGATACGCCAATGTCCTCATACACATACATGGCACCTTGGACCAAGACACTGCATACCAATTTTCAAGTCAATCGGACTAACGGTCAGGTGGTTATAGCCTGTTTTATGTTTTTTTCAATTTATAGCGCCACCATGAGGCCAATCGTCGCGATTTTTTTACTGTGACCCCAGATTAAACTCATACACATGTGTACCAAGCTTGGTGAAGATACCTCATTTACATCGGGAGTTATAGCCATTTTAGTAAAATAGGCCCCTCCCACAACGTACGTTTTGGCGCCCCTTAGCGACCGTGAATCGAAATTTCCACTTTTTTTCGATAATTATTGATATTCAGTCTCCAGAGAACATTTCTGCACTAGTTTGGTTCCAATCGGGCAAAAAACCAGGGACTAGTTCGCAAAAGTAGGTTTTTGACAAAATTCAAAATGGCGGAAAATCTATCATGGCGGAAATGAAATCGGAGATATACGTTTTGTTCGTCAGGCGTCTAGCTTTCCAATGATATAAGACACTTGAGTCTACGACATACGGTCTAGGAGTTATGAGCAGTTTCGCGCTTTTGGTTGTTGTAGCGCCACCTATGGGCCAATCGGGGTCATAATCTCTGAACCTTTCCTCGATTTTTGTACTACCATCTGTCAAAGTTTCAAAGTTCCAGCTCTTACGGTTTGGGCTGCACGATGCGTTTTACGGCGGAATAATAATAATAATTAAAGCTGCAAGCAGCATTTATCGGGGTTCAAGCATTTAGGGTCTTTAAGCACATAAGGCAGTTTAGTGAGTTGTCTGAGTTTTTGTTTAGGATTTACAGGCTTTTGAGTGTTTTTTGCCATACCCATTTTCTAAATGATCCTGTTATGGCTACCCAATGGGTAAAGTTAAAGTTTTTTTATATAATTAATAATCTAGAGCTTCCAGAGAATTGTACTGCACTGGTATATTTCCGATCGGGCGAAAAACCTAGGACTAGTTCGCAAAAGTAGGTTTTTTAACATAATCGCAAGTATTTAATGAACAAATTGATTGACAGCAGTAGTTCTTGAGGCAAAGTTGTTCAGTATGAGGAGATCTACCAAATGATATGCATCACGTGATTACATAGCCGTAAAACCTGTTAGCGTCAACTAGTGGCTGATTTTTCAAAATTCTTACAGACCTCTAGGGCCACGAGTCGAACATGCCCACCGAGTTTCGTTCTGATCGGCCTCCGTTAAGAGCAAACTAACAGCTTTGAATTAAACTTTGAATTTGAACTGTTGACAGTTCTCTTTTGTGGGAAGGGAATGAAAAGTTCTCAAATCCGCAGCACAGCACATAACATTTATATCCATGATCTGCCATTTTCACTATTGTCCTTGCTTGCTTCTTCACAATACCTGCAGATCTTCTGATGATTCGGCTGTGCAGGTCCACATTAACACTGCCTGGCCTAGAACATGGACTGGAAAATGCAAATTTGGGGGGTATAAATATTAATGATCCTGACTCCAACGTCACAGTCGGTGTTATGGTGGGATTCACTCATTTTTCAGCGGTCTTTTGCAAACAGGAGATTTACACATGAAGGAGGAAACAATGGTGTTTGAGGCTCACGGTATGTCAGTTCCATGTCCAGAACTCTTATCATTCAACTATGCCAAGATAAATACAGTTTTCAATTGTATGGCACCTTTAAAATAGATGATTAGTAATATAATGCTTACTTGGAGTCTGAAATGGCTTTAACAAAAGAAGAAAAATATTCTTAGATTTCTGTTCATTCTAATCATGTACAAATAAAGTAGCACAGTAAGATTACATTTATTTGAATGCATTAGTGAGTGTGTGATTGTGCTGTGTGTGCAGCGTGTCAATACTAAAAGTGAAGGTGTAGTTGATATCTTTGGTGATAATATCTGTAGTAATCATAAAAAAACAATTAAGAAATAAAGAATTAAAATTACAAATAATATTCTATTAAGATATGAGTTACAATAACATGATTTGCAATAGTAATAATATCAATAATATATGCACACACAGATTATCAGGTCTGTGTTTTACAAAAACATTAGTATTGCAGCCAATGTGAGTCTGTGGGATTTATAAACAGACAAAATATGATTTGAAATGTTATTTTAATGATTTTATTAAGTTTAAATAATATTTCAAATGGAAAAAAAATGAAATATAATATTTTAGTGAGCAGAATGAACCAATGAGTGTTCTTCATCTGGTGGTTAAAATGTAAATGAAAACAATAATACTTAAACAATAATACTTAATACACTAACCATGCTTGAACACACACATGCACACACATTTTGTTGTAGATGGAGATATTTAAAATAAAAGATAGGTAACAAAATGATAATTGCAAATCTCCTCTGTATAACACCATTTTCAGATTTCAAATTAATCACTGAGAGGCAGAATTGTTCAAACTGAGAGCTCAGTACAAATGAAGTGATAAACTTTGACAAAACATGACTGTGTTATAATAGGTGATTTTCATGCAAGTAATTTGATATAGTCCAAAAACTAATGCAAAAGCACAGATGAAAATATTTTATTAAGTAGAATGTCCTGCAGAGGGCAGTAGAAGACCACTAATTGACTCACTTTCATTTGAAAGACCTTTTTATCCACCAGTAAAACAAAGCAGTTTCTCCATGTTCTTTCCATTAAGCATGCTTACACAGACAGACACACACACAAACACATCCACACACACACACACACACACACACACACACACACACACACACACACACACACACACACACACACACACACACACACACACACACACACACACACACACAAAGACAAATATGTTTTCAATGTTTTTAGGATGTGATATTGTGAAAATATCTTCATCTCCTCATCTTGAACAACTTTGCCTCAAGAATCACTAATGTCAATCAAACCGTTCATAATCATAATAAAAAAATAAAATATATACAAATATCATAATAAAAAAAAACATCATAATAAAAAAGATTGCTTCTTAAAGCATTTGTTTATTTCCCAATACTGAAGCGAATTAAAAGATCATGCGTAATCCTGCTGCTCCCTCTAGTGGACAACAGTGGTATTATAGCTTACATTTTACAGTTGAGGTGTTTGAATGAATGAATGGGAATTTGTTTTTTTACTTATATCTCAGGAACCAAAAGGCGAACAATTCTGAAACTCAGAGCATAGATAGTGCTTGAGGAGCCCTGTTGAATGAGACCATCAAGGTGTTTTTGGGCGATTGGGGCTGGGAGTTATGACTGTTATAAGGCATATCTGTTCGGGCTATTATCTCTGGAATGCCCAGGGCAGATAACACCACATTTGAATCGAAGCTAGCCAAGGACGTGCCCTTTCCAACGAGCTCTTACACAATGTTCGGGGTGGTCTGGGTCGGGAGTAATGGGCGTTCAAAATCGGGGGTCCCGCGGGCTGGCGATGCGCGGGGGGCGCGCTCCCGAGGCCCGCGACGACACGTTTCGATCAAGAGCCCGGAGAGGTCCTCACCATCAAAATTTGAGCGCGCAACGACTTTCCGTTTTCGAGTTATGAATGAATTTGTATTCGGGGGCGTGGCTTAAATGCCGTTATACTTTCGTTTCATTTCATTCACTTACTTTCGTCCATTTCCATATCTCAGTGTAACACAATTGTCAATATAGTAATACTCAATAGATGAGTTTTGACAAAATGTGATTGTAAATGTTAAAATAATGATTTTATAAAGTCTAAATATGAATTTTATAACAATATTAGGGAGTAGTATGATGAAATGACAGCAGGGGGCAGTAAAATACCACTTATTGGCTTAATATGTCATTATATTCATATAAAATCACCTTTTGAAGAAGTTAAACTTTTTTTCTGATAATTATTGATCTAGAGAGTTCAGAGAATTGTGCTGCACTGGTTTTGAACATTATGATATGAACATTATACGATAATAGATAGAAGACACCATTTACAGCAAATACAGGCAATGTACCATAGGAAATATATGGTTTTAAAGCGTTTTAACAGTTATAGCGCCACCTATGCTCCGATCTCCATAAAAATGTCCATGCTTCTTTAGCATGTTCTGACACATATGCTCATCAATTTTTGTGAAGTTCTGAGTTTTCATTTAGGATTTATAGGCTTTTTAGTGTATTTTGCCACGCCCATTTTCTAAATGACCCTATTACAGCCATCCAAATGCAAAAGTTCAACTTTTTTTCGATAATTATTGATCTAGAGAGTCCAGAGAATTACCCTAGACTGGTCTGGTTCTGATCGGGCAAAAAACCAGGGACTAGTTCGCAAAAGTAGGTTTTTAACATGTTTGCGAATATTTAATGAACAGTTTGATTGACAGTAGTGGTTCTTGAGGCAAAGTTGTTCAGCATGAGCAGATCTATCAAATGATATGCATAATGTGACAATAAGTTTAACACCACGTGATTACAGAGCCATAAAACTCGTTAGCGCCAACTAGTGGCCGATTTCTTTCAAAAATCTCACATACCTCTAGGGCCATGAGTTGAACATGCCCATCGAGTTTTGTTCCGATCGGCCTCCGTTAACCTTGTCTAATAGGTGCTCAACTTCATTGGCCGATGGCGGCCATGTTTTTCGAGATACGCCAATGTCCTCATAGATATACATGGCACCCTGGACCATGAGACTGCATACCAATTTTCAAGTCAATTGGACTAACGGTCAGGTGGTTATAGCCCTTTTCATGTTTTTTTCATGTTATAACGCCACCTAGTGTTCAATCGTCGCGATTTTTTTACTGTGACCCCAGATTGAACTCATACACATGTGTTCCGAGTTTGGTGAAAATATCTAATTTCGTTCATGAGTTATAACCATTTTAGTAAACTGGCTCCGCCTCCTGCGAACGTTTTGACGCCCCTTAGCAACCGTGGATCGAAATTTCAACTTTTTTTCGATAATTACTGATAATCAGACTCCAGAGAACATTTCTGCACTGGTTTGGTTCCGATTGGCCAAAAAAACCCTCTACTAGTTTGCAAAAGTAGGTTTTAGACAAAATTCAAAATGGCGGAAAAATTTGCATACCGGAAATGAAATTGAAGATATACAGTTTGTCCGTCTTGAGACAAGGATTACAGTGATATAAGACACTTGAGTCTGTGACAAAGGGTTAAGGAGATTTAAGCAAAACCGTGATTTTTTTTGGTTTTTGGCACTATAGCGCCACCTATGGGCCAATCGGGGTCATACTCTCTGAACCTCTCCTCGATTTTTGTACTACCTTCTGGCCAAGTTTCAAGTCTCTAGCACTTACGGTTTGGGCTGCACGATGCGTTTTACGGCAGAAGAATAATAATAATAATAAAAATTAAAGCTGCAAGCAGCATTTAGCGGGGTTCAAGCATTTAGGGTCTTTAAGCACATAAGGCAGTTTAGTGAGTTGTCTGAGTTTTTGTTTAGGATTTACAGGCTTTTGAGTGTTTTTTGCCATACCCATTTTCTAAATGATCCTGTTATGGCTACCCAATGGGTAAAGTTAAAGTTTTTTATATAATTAATAATCTAGAGCTTCCAGAGAATTGTACTGCACTGGTATATTTCTGATCGGGCGAAAAACCTAGGACTAGTTTGCAAAAGTAGGTTTTTAACATAATCGCAAGTATTTAATGAACAAATTGATTGACAGCAGTAGTTCTTGAGGCAAAGTTGTTCAGTATGAGGAGATCTATCAAATGATATGCATCACGTGATTACATAGCCGTAAAACCTGTTAGCGTCAACTAGTGGCTGATTTTTCAAAATTCTTACAGACCTCTAGGGCCACGAGTCGAACATGCCCACCGAGTTTCGTTCTGATCGGCCTCCGTTAAGAGTAAACTAACAGCTTTGAATTAAAATGGTGAGTTTATCCTGTTGTAAACATCAACCATGCCTGTTGACAGTTCTCTTTTGTGGGAAGGGAATGAAAAGTTCTCAAATCCGCAGCACAGCCTCAGACATAACATTTATATCCATGATCTGCCATTTTCACTATTGTCCTTGCTTGCTTCTTCACAATACCTGCAGATCTTCGGATGATTCGGCTGTGCAGGTCCACATTAACACTGCCTGGCCTAGAACATGGACTGGAAAATGCAAATTTGGGGGGTATAAATATTAATGATCCTGACTCCAACGTCACAGTCGGTGTTATGGTGGGATTCACTCATTTTTCAGCGGTCTTTTGCAAACAAGAGATTTACACATGAAGGAGGAAACAATGGTGTTTGAGGCTCACGGTATGTCAGTTCCATGTCCAGAACTCTTATCATTCAACTATGCCAAGATAAATACAGTTTTCAATTGTATGGCACCTTTAAAATAGATGATTAGTAATATAATGCTTACTTGGAGTCTGAAATGGCTTTAACAAAAGAAGAAAAATATTCTTAGATTTCTGTTCATTCTAATCATGTACAAATAAAGTAGCACAATAAGATTACATTTATTTGAATGCATTAGTGAGTGTGTGATTGTGCTGTGTGTGCAGCGTGTCAATACTAAAAGTGAAGGTGTAGTTGATATCTTTGGTGATAATATCTGTAGTAATCATAAAAAAACAATTAAGAAATAAAGAATTAAAATTACAAATAATATTCAATTAAGATATGAGTTACAATAACATGATTTGCAATAGTAATAATATCAATAATATATGCACAATACACACAGATTAGACTATCAGGTCTGTGTTTTACAAAAACATTAGTATTGCAGCCAATGTGAGTCTGTGGGATTTATAAACAGACAAAATATGATTTGAAATGTTATTTTAATGATTTTATTAAGTTTAAACAATATTTCAAATGGAAAAAAAATGAAAAATAATATTTTAGTGAGCAGAATGAACCAATGAGTGTTCTTCTTCTGGTGGTTAAAATGTAAATGAAAACAATAATACTTAAACAATAATACTTAATACACTAACCATGCTTGAACACACACATGCACACACATTTTGTTGTAGATGTAGATATTTAAAATAAAAGATAGGTAACAAAATGATAATTGCAAATCTCCTCTGTATAACACCATTTTCAGATTTCAAATTAATCACTGAGAGGCAGAATTGTTCAAACTGAGAGCTCAGTAAAAATGAAGTGATAAACTTTGACAAAACATGACTGTGTTATAATAGGTGATTTTCATGCAAGTAATTTTATATAGTCCAAAAACTAACGCAAAAGCACAGATGAAAATATTTTATTAAGTAGAATGTCCTGCAGAGGGCAGTAGAAGACCACTAATTGACTCACTTTCATTTGAAAGACTTTTTTTATCCACCAGTAAAACAAAGCAGTTTCTCCATGTTCTTTCCATTAAGCATGCTTACACACACAGACACACACACAAACACAAACACATCCACACACACACACACAAAGACAAATATGTTTTCAATGTTTTTAGGATGTGATATTGTGAAAATATCTTCATCTCCTCATCTTGAACAACTTTGCCTCAAGAATCACTAATGTCAATCAAACCGTTCATAATCATAATAAAAAATAAAATGTATAAAAAATATCATAATAAAAAAAAAAACATCATAATAAAAAAGATTGCTTCTTAAAGCATTTGTTTATTTCCCAATACTGAAGCGAATTAAAAGATCATGCGTAATCCTCTAGTGGACAACAGTGGTATTATAGCTTACATTTTACAGTTGAAGTGTTTGAATGAATGAATGGGAATTTGTTTTTTTACTTATATCTCAGGAACCAAAAGGCGAAAAATTCTGAAACTCAGAGCATAGATAGTGCTTGAGGAGCCCTGTTGAATGAGACCATCAACGTGTTTTTGGGCGATTGGGGCTGGGAGTTATGATTGTTATAAGGCATATCTGTTCGGGCTATTATCTCTGGAATGCCCAGGGCAAATAACACCACATTTGAATCGAAGCTAGCCAAGGACGCGCCCTTTCCAACGAGCTCTCACACAATGTTCGGGGTGGTCTGGGTCGGGAGTAATGGCTGTTCAAAATCGGGGGTCCCGCGGATTCGCGATGCGCGGGGGGCGCGCTCCCGAGGCCCGCGACGACACGTTTCGATCAAGAGCCCAGAGAGGTCCTCACCATCAAAATTTGAGCGCGCAACGATTTTCTGTTTTCGAGTTATGAATGAATTTGTATTCGGGGGCGTGGCTTAAATGCCGTTACTTTCGTTTCATTTCATTCATTTACTTTCGTCCATTTCCATATCTCAGTGTAACACAATTGTCAATAGTAATACTCAATAGATGAGTTTTGACAAAATGTGATTGTAAATGTTAAAATAATGATTTTATAAAGTCTAAATATGAATTTTATAACAATATTAGGGAGTAGTATGATGAAATGACAGCAGGGGGCAGTAAAATACCACTTATTGGCTTAATATGTCATTATATTCATATAAAATCACCTTTTGAAGAAGTTAAACTTTTTTTCTGATAATTATTGATCTAGAGAGTTCAGAGAATTGTGCTGCACTGGTTTTGAACATTATGATATGAACATTATATGATGATAGAAGACACCATTTACAGCAAATACAGGCAATTTACCATAGGAAATATATGGTTTTAAAGCGTTTTAACAGTTATAGCGCCACCTATGCTCCGATCTCCATAAAAATGTCCATACTTCTTTAGCATGTTCTGACACATATGCTCATCAATTTTTGTGAAGTTCTGAGTTTTCATTTAGGATTTATAGGCTTTTTAGTGTATTTTGCCACGCCCATTTTCTAAATGACCCTATTACAGCCATCCAAATGCAAAAGTTCAACTTTTTTTCGATAATTATTGATCTAGAGAGTCCAGAGAATTACCCTAGACTGGTCTGGTTCTGATCGGGCAAAAAACCAGGGACTAGTTCGCAAAAGTAGGTTTTTAACATGTTTGCGAATATTTAATGAACAGTTTGATTGACAGTAGTGGTTCTTGAGGCAAAGTTGTTCAGCATGAGCAGATCTATCAAATGATATGCATAATGTGACAATAAGTTTAACACCACGTGATTACAGAGCCATAAAACTCGTTAGCGCCAACTAGTGGCCGATTTCTTTCAAAAATCTCACATACCTCTAGGGCCATGAGTTGAACATGCCCATCGAGTTTTGTTCCGATCGGCCTCCGTTAACCTTGTCTAATAGGTGCTCAACTTCATTGGCCGATGGCGGCCATGTTTTTCGAGATACGCCAATGTCCTCATAGATATACATGGCACCCTGGACCATGAGACTGCATACCAATTTTCAAGTCAATTGGACTAACGGTCAGGTGGTTATAGCCCTTTTCATGTTTTTTTCATGTTATAACGCCACCTAGTGTTCAATCGTCGCGATTTTTTTACTGTGACCCCAGATTGAACTCATACACATGTGTTCCGAGTTTGGTGAAAATATCTAATTTCGTTCATGAGTTATAACCATTTTAGTAAACTGGCTCCGCCTCCTGCGAACGTTTTGACGCCCCTTAGCAACCGTGGATCGAAATTTCAACTTTTTTTCGATAATTACTGATAATCAGACTCCAGAGAACATTTCTGCACTGGTTTGGTTCCGATTGGCCAAAAAAACCCTCTACTAGTTTGCAAAAGTAGGTTTTAGACAAAATTCAAAATGGCGGAAAAATTTGCATACCGGAAATGAAATTGAAGATATACATTTTGTCCGTCTTGAGACAAGGATTACAGTGATATAAGACACTTGAGTCTGTGACAAAGGGTTAAGGAGATTTAAGCAAAACCGTGATTTTTTTTGGTTTTTGGCACTATAGCGCCACCTATGGGCCAATCGGGGTCATACTCTCTGAACCTCTCCTCGATTTTTGTACTACCTTCTGGCCAAGTTTCAAGTCTCTAGCACTTACGGTTTGGGCTGCACGATGCGTTTTACGGCAGAAGAATAATAATAATAATAAAAATCAGTACAATTACAATAGGGTTTCAGCACTTCGTGCTTGAACCCCTAATTAAAGCTGCAAGCAGCATTTATCGGGGTTCAAGCAATTAAGGCCTTTAAGACCTTTAAGCATAAAAGCATCAAAAGTTATTAAGATTTATTTAGCAAGCATGTAACTACTGACATAATAGATGAAAAAGACCATTTACCATAGGAAATATATGGTTTTAAAGCTTTTTAACAGTTATAGCGCCACCTTTGGTCCGATCTCCATAAAATTTGGCATGCTTGTTAATGATGTTATTTCACATATGTTCACCAATTTTTGTGAAGTTCTGAGTTTTTATTTATGATTTATAGGCTTTTTTATTTATTTTGCCCCGCCCATTTTATAAATGACCCTATTACAGCCATCCAAATGCAAAAGTTCAACTTTTTTTTGATAATTATTGATCTAGAGAGTCCAGAGAATTGTCCTAGACTGGTCTGGTTCCGATCGGGCGAAAAACCAGGGACTAGTTCGCAAAAGTAGGTTTTTAACATATTCATGAATATTTAATGAACTGTTTGATTGACAGCAATGGTTCTTGAGGCAAAGTTGTTCAGGATGAGGAGGTCTATCAAATGATAATGCATTTTGTGACGAAATTTGTTACACCACGTGATTACAGAGCCTTAAAACTCGTTAGCGCCAACTAGTGGCCGATTTCTTTCAAAATTCTTACAGACCTCTAGGGGCTTGAGCCAAACATGCCCACCGAGTTTCGTTCTGATCGGACTTCGTTAACCTTGTCTAATAGGTGCTCAAACTTCATTGGCCGATGGCGGCCATGTTTTTCGAGATACACCAATGTCCTCATAAACATACATGGCACCTTGGACCAAGACACTGCATACCAATTTTCAAGTCAATCGGACAAACGGTCAGGTGGTTATAGCCTGTTTTATGTTTTTTTCATGTTATAGCGCCACCTAGTGTTCAATCGTCGCGATTTTTTTACTGTGACCCCAGATTGAACTATTACACATGTGTACCGAGTTTGGTGAAGATACCTCATTTATTTCTCGAGTTATAGCCGTTTTAGTAAAATAGGCTCCTCCCACAACGTACGTTTTGGCGCCCCCTAGCGACCGTGAATTGAAATTTCAACTTTTTTTCGATAATTATTGATATTCAGGCTCCAGAGAACATTTCTGCACTGGTTTGGTTCCGATCGGACGAAAAACCTAGGACTAGTTCGCAAAAGTAGGTTTTTGACAAAATTCAAAATGGCGGAAAATTTTCCTGGGCGGAAATGAAATCGGAGATATACGTTTTGACCGTCTTGAGCCAAGGATTACAGTGATATAAGACACTTGATTCTATGACAAACCGTCTAGGAGTTATGGCTGATTTCATACTTTTGCTTGCTATAGCGCCACCTATTGGCCAATCGGGGTCATACTTTGATAGGTTCTCCCCAAATTGAGGACTACCATTTGGCTGAGTTTCAAGTCTCCAGCATTTACGGTTTGGGCTGCACGATGCGTTTTAGGGGAAAATAATAATAATAAAAATCAGAGCAATTACAATAGGGTTTCAGCACTTCGTGCTTGAACCCCTAAAAATCCTTACAATTACAATAGGGTTTCAGCACTTCGTGCTTGAACCCCTAATTAAAGCTGCAAGCAGCATTTAGCGGGGTTCAAGCATTTAGGGTCTTTAAGCACATAAGGCAGTTTAGTGAGTTGTCTGAGTTTTTGTTTAGGATTTACAGGCTTTTGAGTGTTTTTTGCCATACCCATTTTCTAAATGATCCTGTTATGGCTACCCAATGGGTAAAGTTAAAGTTTTTTATATAATTAATAATCTAGAGCTTCCAGAGAATTGTACTGCACTGGTATATTTCCGATCGGGCGAAAAACCTAGGACTAGTTCGCAAAAGTAGGTTTTTAACATAATAGCAAGTATTTAATGAACAAATTGATTGACAGCAGTAGTTCTTGAGGCAAAGTTGTTCAGTATGAGGAGATCTATCAAATGATATGCATCACGTGATTACATAGCCGTAAAACCTGTTAGCGTCAACTAGTGGCTGATTTTTCAAAATTCTTACAGACCTCTAGGGCCACGAGTCGAACATGCCCATCGAGTTTAGTTCTGATCGGCCTCCGTTAAGAGCAAACTAACAGCTTTGAATTAAAATGGTGAGGTATCCTGTTGTAAACATCAACCATGCCTGTTGACAGTTTTGTGGGAAGGGAATGAAAAGTTCTCAAATCCACAGCACAGCCTCAGACATAACATTTATATCCATGATCTGCCATTTTCACTATTGTCCTTGCTTGCTTCTTCACAATACCTGCAGATCTTCTGATGATTCGGCTGTGCAGGTCCACATTAACACTGCCTGGCCTAGAACATGGACTGGAAAATGCAAATTTGGGGGGTATAAATATTAATGATCCTGACTCCAACGTCACAGTCGGTGTTATGGTGGGATTCACTCATTTTTCAGCGGTCTTTTGCAAACAGGAGATTTACACAAGAAGGAGGAAACAATGGTGTTTGAGGCTCACGGTATGTCAGTTCCATGTCCAGAACTCTTATCATTCAACTATGCCAAGATAAATACAGTTTTCAATTGTATGGCACCTTTAAAATAGATGATTAGTAATATAATGCTTACTTGGAGTCTGAAATGGCTTTAACAAAAGAAGAAAAATATTCTTAGATTTCTGTTCATTCTAATCATGTACAAATAAAGTAGCACAGTAAGATTACATTTATTTGAATGCATTAGTGAGTGTGTGATTGTGCTGTGTGTGCAGCGTGTCAATACTAAAAGTGAAGGTGTAGTTGATATCTTTGGTGATAATATCTGTAGTAATCATAAAAAAAAACACTTAAGAAATAAAGAATTAAAATTACAAATAATATTCTATTAAGATATGAGTTACAATAACATGATTTGCAATAGTAATAATATCAATAATATATGCACAATACACACAGATTAGACTATCAGGTCTGTGTTTTACAAAAACATTAGTATTGCAGCCAATGTGAGTCTGTGGGATTTATAAACAGACAAAATATGATTTGAAATGTTATTTTAATGATTTTATTAAGTTTAAACAATATTTCAAATGGAAAAAAAAATTAAAAATAATATTTTAGTGAGCAGAATGAACCAATGAGTGTTCTTCTTCTGGTGGTTAAAATGTAAATGAAAACAATAATACTTAAACAATAATACTTAATACACTAACCATGCTTGAACACACACATGCACACACATTTTGTTGTAGATGGAGATATTTAAAATAAAAGATAGGTAACAAAATGATAATTGCAAATCTCCTCTGTATAACACCATTTTCAGATTTCAAATTAATCACTGAGAGGCAGAATTGTTCAAACTGAGAGCTCAGTAAAAATGAAGTGATAAACTTTGACAAAACATGACTGTGTTATAATAGGTGATTTTCATGCAAGTAATTTGATATAGTCCAAAAACTAATGCAAAAGCACAGATGAAAATATTTTATTAAGTAGAATGTCCTGCAGAGGGCAGTAGAAGACCACTAATTGACTCACTTTCATTTGAAAGACTTTTTTATCCACCAGTAAAACAAAGCAGTTTCTCCATGTTCTTTCCATTAAGCATGCTTACACACACAGACACACACACAAACACAAACACATCCACACACACACACACACACACACACACACACACACAAAGACAAATATGTTTTCAATGTTTTTAGGATGTGATATTGTGAAAATATCTTCATCTCCTCATCTTGAACAACTTTGCCTCAAGAATCACTAATGTCAATCAAACCGTTCATAATCATAATAAAAAAATAAAATATATACAAATATCATAATAAAAAAAACATCATAATAAAAAAGATTGCTTCTTAAAGCATTTGTTTATTTCCCAATACTGAAGCGAATTAAAAGATCATGCGTAATCCTGCTGCTCCGTCTAGTGGACAACAGTGGTATTATAGCTTACATTTTACAGTTGAGGTGTTTGAATGAATGAATGGGAATTTGTTTTATTACTTATATCTCAGGAACCAAAAGGCGAAAAATTCTGAAACTCAGAGCATAGATAGTGCTTGAGGAGCCCCGTTGAATGAGACCATCAAGGTGTTTTTGGGCGATTGGGGCTGGGAGTTATGACTGTTATAAGGCATATCTGTTCGGGCTATTATCTCTGGAATGCCCAGGGCAGATAACACCACATTTGAATCGAAGCTAGCCAAGGACGTGCCCTTTCCAACGAGCTCTTACACAATGTTCGGGGTGGTCTGAGTCGGCAGTAATGGCCGTTCAAAATCGGGGGTCCCGCGGGCTGGCGATGCGCGGGGGGCGCGCTCCCGAGGCCCGCGACGACACGTTTCGATCAAGAGCCCGGAGAGGTCCTCACCATCAAAATTTGAGCGCGCAACGACTTTCCGTTTTCGAGTTATGAATGAATTTGTATTCGGGGGCGTGGCTTAAATGCCGTTATACTTTCGTTTCATTTCATTCACTTACTTTCGTCCATTTCCATATCTCAGTGTAACACAATTGTCAATAGTAATACTCAATAGATGAGTTTTGACAAAATGTGATTGTAAATGTTAAAATAATGATTTTATAAAGTCTAAATATGAATTTTATAACAATATTAGGGAGTAGTATGATGAAATGACAGCAGGGGGCAGTAAAATACCACTTATTGGCTTAATATGTCATTATATTCATATAAAATCACCTTTTGAAGAAGTTAAACTTTTTTTCTGATAATTATTGATCTAGAGAGTTCAGAGAATTGTGCTGCACTGGTTTTGAACATTATGATATGAACATTATACGATAATAGATAGAAGACACCATTTACAGCAAATACAGGCAATTTACCATAGGAAATATATGGCTTTAAAGCATTTTAACAGTTATAGCGCCACCTATGCTCCGATCTCCATAAAAATGTCCATGCTTCTTTAGCATGTTATGTCACATATGCTCATCAATTTTTGTGAAGTTCTGAGTTTTCATTTAGGATTTATAGGCTTTTTAGTGTATTTTGCCACGCCCATTTTCTAAATGACCCTATTACAGCCATCCAAATGCAAAAGTTCAACTTTTTTTCGATAATTATTGATCTAGAGAGTCCAGAGAATTACCCTAGACTGGTCTGGTTCTGATCGGGCAAAAAACCAGGGACTAGTTCGCAAAAGTAGGTTTTTAACATGTTTGCGAATATTTAATGAACAGTTTGATTGACAGTAGTGGTTCTTGAGGCAAAGTTGTTCAGCATGAGCAGATCTATCAAATGATATGCATAATGTGACAATAAGTTTAACACCACGTGATTACAGAGCCATAAAACTCGTTAGCGCCAACTAGTGGCCGATTTCTTTCAAAAATCTTACATACCTCTAGGGCCATGAGTTGAACATGCCCATCGAGTTTTGTTCCGATCGGCCTCCGTTAACCTTGTCTAATAGGTGCTCAACTTCATTGGCCGATGGCGGCCATGTTTTTCGAGATACGCCAATGTCATCATAGATATACATGGCACCCTGGACCATGAGACTGCATACCAATTTTCAAGTCAATTGGACTAACGGTCAGGTGGTTATAGCCCTTTTCATGTTTTTTTCATGTTATAACGCCACCTAGTGTTCAATCGTCGCGATTTTTTTACTGTGACCCCAGATTGAACTCATACACATGTGTTCCGAGTTTGGTGAAAATATCTAATTTCGTTCATGAGTTATAACCATTTTAGTAAACTGGCTCCGCCTCCTGCGAACGTTTTGACGCCCCTTAGCAACCGTGGATCGAAATTTCAACTTTTTTTCGATAATTACTGATAATCAGACTCCAGAGAACATTTCTGCACTGGTTTGGTTCCGATTGGCCAAAAAAACCCTCTACTAGTTTGCAAAAGTAGGTTTTAGACAAAATTCAAAATGGCGGAAAAATTTGCATACCGGAAATGAAATTGAAGATATACATTTTGTCCGTCTTGAGACAAGGATTACAGTGATATAAGACACTTGAGTCTGTGACAAAGGGTTAAGGAGATTTAAGCAAAACCGTGATTTTTTTTGGTTTTTGGCACTATAGCGCCACCTATGGGCCAATCGGGGTCATACTCTCTGAACCTCTCCTCGATTTTTGTACTACCTTCTGGCCAAGTTTCAAGTCTCTAGCACTTACGGTTTGGGCTGCACGATGCGTTTTACGGCAGAAGAATAATAATAATAATAATTAAAGCTGCAAGCAGCATTTATCGGGGTTCAAGCAGTTAAGGCCTTTAAGCACACAAGCATCAAAAGACATTAAGTTTTATTTAGCAGGCATTTAACAATTGACATAATAGACGGAAAAGACCATTTACAGCCAATACAGGCAGTTTACCATGGGAAATATATGGTTTTAAAGCTTTTTAACAGTTATAGCGCCACCTTTGGTCCGATCTCCATAAAATTTGGCATGCTTGTTAATGATGTTATGTCACATATGCTCACCAATTTTTGTGAAGTTCTGAGTTTTCATTTATGATTTATAGGCATTTTAGTGTATTTTGCCAAGCCCCTTTTGTAAATTACCCTGTTACAGCCAGGCAAATGCAAAAGTTCAACTTTTTTTCGATAATTATTTATCTAGAGAGTCCAGAGAATTGTCCTAGACTGGTCTGGTTCCGATCGGGCGAAAAACCAGGGACTAGTTCGCAAAAGTAGGTTTTTAACATATTCATGAATATTTAATGAACTGTTTGATTGACAGCAATGGTTCTAGAGGCAAAGTCGTTCAGCATGAGCAGATCTATCATATGATATGCATTTTGTGACGATAAGTGTAACACCACGTGATTACAGAGCCATAAAACTCGTTAGCGCCAACTAGTGGCCGATTTCTTTCAAAGTTCTTACAGACCTCTAGGGGCTTGAGCCGAACAGGCCCACTGAGTTTCGTTCTGATCGGCCTCCGTTAACCTTGTCTAATAGGTGCTCAAACTTCATTGGCCGATAGCGGCCATGTTTTTTGAGATACACCAATGTCCTCATAGACATACATGGCACCTTGGACCAAGACACTGCATACCAATTTTCAAGTCAATCGGACTAACGGTCAGGTGGTTACAGCCTGTTTTATGTTTTTTTCATATTATAGCGCCACCATGAGGCCAATCACCGCGATTTTTTTACTGTGACCTCAACTTGAGCTCTTACATATGTGTACCGAGTTTGGTGAAAATATCTCATTTCGTTCACGAGTTATAGCCATTTTTGTATAATTAGCTCCGCCTCCTGCGAACGTTTTGATACCCTTTAGCAACCGTGGATCGAAATTTTACATTTTTTTCGATAATTATTGATATTCAGACTCCTGTGAATATTTCTGCACTGGTTTGGTTCCGATCGGGCGAAAAACCAGGGACTAGTTCGCAAAAGTAGGTTTTGGACAAAATCCAAAATGGCGGGAAAATTTGCATACCGGAAATGAAATCCTTGAGGCCTTTTTTGTTCGGCTTGACCCAAGGATTCCAAAGATATAAGACACTTGAGTCTGTGACAAAGGGTTGATGAGATTTAAGCAAAAATATGCAATTTTTTTGTTTTTTGCACTGTAGCGCCACCTATTGGCCAATCTAGCTCATATTCTCTGAACCTCTCCTCGATTTTTGTACTACCTTCTGGCCAAGTTTCAAGTCTCTAGCACTTACGGTTTAGGCTGCACGATGCGTTTTACGGCAGAATAATAATAATAATAATAAAAATCAGCACAATTACAATAGGGTTTCAGCATTTCATGCTTGAACCCCTAAAAATCAGTACAATTACAATAGGGTTTCAGCACTTCGTGCTTGAACCCCTAATCAGTACAATTACAATAGGGTTTCAGCACTTCGTGCTTGAACCCCTAATAATAATAATTAAAGCTGCAAGCAGCATTTATCGGGGTTCAAGCATTTAAGGCCTTTAAGCACATAAGCATTTAAGACATTACGTTTTATTTAACAAGCTTTTAACCACTGAAATTATAGATGGAAAAATCCATTTACAGCCAATATAGGCAATTTACCATAGGAAATATGTAGTTTTCAAACCTTTTTGCCAGTTATAGCGCCACCTATGGTCCGATCTACATGAAATTTTGCATGCTTGTTTAGAATGTTATGGCACATATGCTCACCAATTTTCGTGAAGTTCTGAGTTTTCGTTTAGGATTTATAGGCTTCTGAGTGCATTTTGCCACGCCCATTTTCTTTATGACCCAATTATACCCATGCGAAAAATGCAAAAGTTCAACTTTTTTTCGATAATTATTGATCTAGAGAGTCCAGAGAATTGTCCTAGACTGGTCTGGTTCTGATCGGGCGAAAAACCAGGGACTAGTTCGCAAAAGTAGGTTTTTAACATATTCATGAATATTTAATGAACAGTTTGATTGACAGTGATGGTTCTTGAGGCAAAGTTGTTCAGCATGAGCAGATCTATCAGATGATATGCATTTTGTGATGATAAGTGTAACACCACGTGATTACAGAGCCTTAAAACTCGTTAGCGCCAACTAGTGGCCGATTTCTTTCAAAATTCTTCCAGACCTCTAGGGGCTTGAGCCGAACATGCCCATCGAGTTTCGCTCCGATCGGACTTCGTTAACGGTGCTCAAACCTCATTGGCCAATGGCGGCCATGTTTTTCGAGATACGCCAATATCCTTTTAGACACACATGGCCCCTTGGGCCAAGACACTGCGTACCAAATTTCAAGTCAATCTGACTAACGGTCAGGCGTCTATATGTTTTTTTTGTTTTATAGCGCCACCATGTGGCCAATCGACGCAATTTTTTTACTGTGACCTCAGATTGACCTCCTACACATGTGCACCAAGTTTGGTGAAGTTTACTAAATTACTTCTTGAGTTAAAGCCATTTTAGTAAAATAGGCTCCTCCCACAACGTTAATTTTGCACCCCCTAGCGACCGTGAATCGAAATTTCAACATTTTTTCAATAATTATTGATCTTCAGACACCAGAGAACAATTCTGCACTCGTTTGGTTGCGATCGGGTGAAAAACCAGGGACTAGTTCGCAAAAGTAGGTTTTCGACAAAATTCAAAATGGCGGAAAATCTATCATGGCGGAAATAAAATCGGAGATATACGTTTTGTTCGTCAGGCGTCCAGCTTTCCAATGATATAAGACACTTGAGTCTATGACTTACGGTCTAGGAGTTATGAGCAGTTTCGCGCTTTTGGTTGCTATAGCGCCACCTATGGGCCAATCGGGGTCATAATTTGATAACCTCTCCTCGATTTTTGTACTACCATCTGGCAAAGTTTCAAAGCTCCAGCTCTTACGGTTTGGGCTGCACGATGCGTTTTACGGCAGAAGAAAAATAATAATAATAATAATTAAAGCTGCAAGCAGCATTTAGCGGGGTTCAAGCATTTAGGGTCTTTAAGCACATAAGGCAGTTTAGTGAGTTGTCTGAGTTTTTGTTTAGGATTTACAGGCTTTTGAGTGTTTTTTGCCATACCCATTTTCTAAATGATCCTGTTATGGCTACCCAATGGATAAAGTTAAAGTTTTTTATATAATTAATAATCTAGAGCTTCCAGAGAATTGTACTGCACTGGTATATTTCCGATCGGGCGAAAAACCTAGGACTAGTTCGCAAAAGTAGGTTTTTAACATAATCGCAAGTATTTAATGAACAAATTGATTGACAGCAGTAGTTCTTGAGGCAAAGTTGTTCAGTATGAGGAGATCTATCAAATGATATGCATCACATGATTACATAGCCGTAAAACCTGTTAGCATCAACTAGTGGCTGATTTTTCAAAATTCTTACAGACCTCTAGGGCCACGAGTCGAACATGCCCATCGAGTTTCGTTCTGATCGGCCTCCGTTAAGAGCAAACTAACAGCTTTGAATTAAAATGGTGAGGTATCCTGTTGTAAACATCAACCATGCCTGTTGACAGTTTTGTGGGAAGGGAATGAAAAGTTCTCAAATCCACAGCACAGCCTCAGACATAACATTTATATCCATGATCTGCCATTTTCACTATTGTCCTTGCTTGCTTCTTCACAATACCTGCAGATCTTCTGATGATTCGGCTGTGCAGGTCCACATTAACACTGCCTGGCCTAGAACATGGACTGGAAAATGCAAATTTGGGGGGTATAAATATTAATGATCCTGACTCCAACGTCACAGTCGGTGTTATGGTGGGATTCACTCATTTTTCAGCGGTCTTTTGCAAACAGGAGATTTACACATGAAGGAGGAAACAATGGTGTTTGAGGCTCACGGTATGTCAGTTCCATGTCCAGAACTCTTATCATTCAACTATGCCAAGATAAATACAGTTTTCAATTGTATGGCACCTGTAAAATAGATGATTAGTAATGTAATGCTTACTTGGAGTCTGAAATGGCTTTAACAAAAGAAGAAAAATATTCTTAGATTTCTGTTCATTCTAATCATGTACAAATAAAGTAGCACAGTAAGATTACATTTATTTGAATGCATTAGTGAGTGTGTGATTGTGCTGTGTGTGCAGCGTGTCAATACTAAAAGTGAAGGTGTAGTTGATATCTTTGGTGATAATATCTGTAGTAATCATAAAAAAACAATTAAGAAATAAAGAATTAAAATTACAAATAATATTCTATTAAGATATGAGTTACAATAACATGATTTGCAATAGTAATAATATCAATAATATATGCACAATACACACAGATTAGACTATCAGGTCTGTGTTTTACAAAAACATTAGTATTGCAGCCAATGTGAGTCTGTGGGATTTATAAACAGACAAAATATGATTTGAAATGTTATTTTAATGATTTTATTAAGTTTAAATAATATTTCAAATGGAAAAAAAATGAAATATAATATTTTAGTGAGCAGAATGAACCAATGAGTGTTCTTCATCTGGTGGTTAAAATGTAAATGAAAACAATAATACTTAAACAATAATACTTAATACACTAACCATGCTTGAACACACACATGCACACACATTTTGTTGTAGATGGAGATATTTAAAATAAAAGATAGGTAACAAAATGATAATTGCAAATCTCCTCTGTATAACACCATTTTCAGATTTCAAATTAATCACTGAGAGGCAGAATTGTTCAAACTGAGAGCTCAGTACAAATGAAGTGATAAACTTTGACAAAACATGACTGTGTTATAATAGGTGATTTTCATGCAAGTAATTTGATATAGTCCAAAAACTAATGCAAAAGCACAGATGAAAATATTTTATTAAGTAGAATGTCCTGCAGAGGGCAGTAGAAGACCACTAATTGACTCACTTTCATTTGAAAGACTTTTTTATCCACCAGTAAAACAAAGCAGTTTCTCCATGTTCTTTCCATTAAGCATGCTTACACACACAGACACACACACAAACACAAACACATCCACACACACACACACACACACACACACACACACAAAGACAAATATGTTTTCAATGTTTTTAGGATGTGATATTGTGAAAATATCTTCATCTCCTCATCTTGAACAACTTTGCCTCAAGAATCACTAATGTCAATCAAACCGTTCATAATCATAATAAAAAAATAAAATATATACAAATATCATAATAAAAAAAACATCATAATAAAAAAGATTGCTTCTTAAAGCATTTGTTTATTTCCCAATACTGAAGCGAATTAAAAGATCATGCGTAATCCTGCTGCTCCCTCTAGTGGACAACAGTGGTATTATAGCTTACATTTTACAGTTGAGGTGTTTGAATGAATGAATGGGAATTTGTTTTATTACTTATATCTCAGGAACCAAAAGGCGAAAAATTCTGAAACTCAGAGCATAGATAGTGCTTGAGGAGCCCCGTTGAATGAGACCATCAAGGTGTTTTTGGGCGATTGGGGCTGGGAGTTATGACTGTTATAAGGCATATCTGTTCGGGCTATTATCTCTGGAATGCCCAGGGCAGATAACACCACATTTGAATCGAAGCTAGCCAAGGACGTGCCCTTTCCAACGAGCTCTTACACAATGTTCGGGGTGGTCTGGGTCGGCAGTAATGGCCGTTCAAAATCGGGGGTCCCGCGGGCTGGCGATGCGCGGGGGGCGCGCTCCCGAGGCCCGCGACGACACGTTTCGATCAAGAGCCCGGAGAGGTCCTCACCATCAAAATTTGAGCGCGCAACGACTTTCCGTTTTCGAGTTATGAATGAATTTGTATTCGGGGGCGTGGCTTAAATGCCGTTATACTTTCGTTTCATTTCATTCACTTACTTTCGTCCATTTCCATATCTCAGTGTAACACAATTGTCAATAGTAATACTCAATAGATGAGTTTTGACAAAATGTGATTGTAAATGTTAAAATAATGATTTTATAAAGTCTAAATATGAATTTTATAACAATATTAGGGAGTAGTATGATGAAATGACAGCAGGGGGCAGTAAAATACCACTTATTGGCTTAATATGTCATTATATTCATATAAAATCACCTTTTGAAGAAGTTAAACTTTTTTTCTGATAATTATTGATCTAGAGAGTTCAGAGAATTGTGCTGCACTGGTTTTGAACATTATGATATGAACATTATACGATAATAGATAGAAGACACCATTTACAGCAAATACAGGCAATTTACCATAGGAAATATATGGCTTTAAAGCATTTTAACAGTTATAGCGCCACCTATGCTCCGATCTCCATAAAAATGTCCATGCTTCTTTAGCATGTTATGTCACATATGCTCATCAATTTTTGTGAAGTTCTGAGTTTTCATTTAGGATTTATAGGCTTTTTAGTGTATTTTGCCACGCCCATTTTCTAAATGACCCTATTACAGCCATCCAAATGCAAAAGTTCAACTTTTTTTCGATAATTATTGATCTAGAGAGTCCAGAGAATTACCCTAGACTGGTCTGGTTCTGATCGGGCAAAAAACCAGGGACTAGTTCGCAAAAGTAGGTTTTTAACATGTTTGCGAATATTTAATGAACAGTTTGATTGACAGTAGTGGTTCTTGAGGCAAAGTTGTTCAGCATGAGCAGATCTATCAAATGATATGCATAATGTGACAATAAGTTTAACACCACGTGATTACAGAGCCATAAAACTCGTTAGCGCCAACTAGTGGCCGATTTCTTTCAAAAATCTTACATACCTCTAGGGCCATGAGTTGAACATGCCCATCGAGTTTTGTTCCGATCGGCCTCCGTTAACCTTGTCTAATAGGTGCTCAACTTCATTGGCCGATGGCGGCCATGTTTTTCGAGATACGCCAATGTCATCATAGATATACATGGCACCCTGGACCATGAGACTGCATACCAATTTTCAAGTCAATTGGACTAACGGTCAGGTGGTTATAGCCCTTTTCATGTTTTTTTCATGTTATAACGCCACCTAGTGTTCAATCGTCGCGATTTTTTTACTGTGACCCCAGATTGAACTCATACACATGTGTTCCGAGTTTGGTGAAAATATCTAATTTCGTTCATGAGTTATAACCATTTTAGTAAACTGGCTCCGCCTCCTGCGAACGTTTTGACGCCCCTTAGCAACCGTGGATCGAAATTTCAACTTTTTTTCGATAATTACTGATAATCAGACTCCAGAGAACATTTCTGCACTGGTTTGGTTCCGATTGGCCAAAAAAACCCTCTACTAGTTTGCAAAAGTAGGTTTTAGACAAAATTCAAAATGGCGGAAAAATTTGCATACCGGAAATGAAATTGAAGATATACATTTTGTCCGTCTTGAGACAGGGATTACAGTGATATAAGACACTTGAGTCTGTGACAAAGGGTTAAGGAGATTTAAGCAAAACCGTGATTTTTTTTGGTTTTTGGCACTATAGCGCCACCTATGGGCCAATCGGGGTCATACTCTCTGAACCTCTCCTCGATTTTTGTACTACCTTCTGGCCAAGTTTCAAGTCTCTAGCACTTACGGTTTGGGCTGCACGATGCGTTTTACGGCAGAAGAATAATAATAATAATTAAAGCTGCAAGCAGCATTTATCGGGGTTCAAGCAGTTAAGGCCTTTAAGCACAAAAGCATCAAAAGTGATTAAGTTTTATTTAGCAAGCATGTAACTACTGACATAATAGATGGAAAAGACCCTTTACAGGAAATACCATAGGAAATATATGGTTTTAAAGCTTTTTAGTAGTTATAGCGCCACCTATGGTCCGATCTCCATAAAAATTGGCATGCTTGTTAATGATGTTATGTCACATATGCTCACCAATTTTTGTGAAGTTCTGAGTTTTCATTTAGGATTTATAGGCTTTTTAGTGTTTTTTTGCCACGCCCCTTTTCTAAATGACCCTATTACAGCCATCTACATGCAAAAGTTCAACTTTTTTTTGATAATTATTGATCTAGAGTGTCCAGAGAATTGTCCTAGACTGGTCTGGTTTCGATCGGGCGAAAAACCTAGGACTAGTTTGCAAAAGTAGGTTTTTAACATAATTACAAATATTTAATAAACGGTTTAATTGACAGCATTAGTTCTTGAGGCAAAGTTGTTCAGCATGAGCAGATCTATCAGTTGATATGCATTTTGTGACGATAAGTGTAACACCACGTGATTACAGAGCCATAAAACTCGTTAGCGCCAACTAGTGGCCGATTTCTTTCAAAACTCTTACAGACCTCTAGGGCCATGAGTCGAACATGCCCATCGAGTTTCGTTCCGATCGGCCTCCGTTAACCTTGTCTAATAGGTGCTCAAATTTCATTGGTCGATGGCGGCCATGTTTTTCGAGATACGCCAATGTCCTCATAGACATACATGGCACCTTGGACCAAGACACTGCATACCAATTTTCAAGTCAATCGGACTAACGGTCACGTGGTCATAGCCGTTTTCATGTTTTTTTCATGTTATAGCGCCACCTAGTGATCAATCGTCGCGATTTTTTTACTGTGACCCCAGATTGAACTCATACACATGTGCACCAAGTTTGGTGAAGATATCTAATTTCATTCTCGAGTTATAGCCATTTTAGTAAAATAGGCTCCTCCTACAACATTAATTTATCAACCCCTGGCGATCAGGAATCGAAATTTCGACTTTTTTTCGATAATTATTGATATTCAGACTCCAGAGAACATTTCTGCACTGTTTTGGATCCGATTGGACAAAAAACCTAGGACTAGTTCGCAAAAGTAGGTTTTTAACTTAATTCAAAATGGCGGACAATGTACATACCGGAAATGAAATCGGAGATATACGTTTTGACCTTCAGGTTTCCAGCTTTCCAGTGATATAAGACACTTGAGTCTACGTCATACGGTCTAGGAGTTATGAGCAGTTTCGCGCTTTTGGTTGTTATAGCGCCACCTATGGGCCAATTGGGGTCATATTCTCTGAACCTCTCCTCGATTTTTGTACTACCATCTGGCAAAGTTTCAAAGCTCCAGCTCTTACGGTTTGGGCTGCACGATGAGTTTTACGGCAGAAGAAAAATAATAATAATAATAATAATAATAATTAAAGCTGCAAGCAGCATTTATCGGGGTTCAAGCAGTTAAGGCCTTTAAGCACAAAAGCATCAAAAGTGATTAAGTTTTATTTACCAAGAATGTAACTACTGACATAATAGATGAAAAAGACCATTTACAGGAAATACCATAGGAAATATATGGTTTTAAAGCTTTTTAGCAGTTATAGCGCCACCTATTGTCCGATCTCCATAAAAATTGGCATGCTTGTTAATGATGTTATGTCACATATGCTCACCAATTTTTGTGAAGTTCTGAGTTTTCATTTAGGATTTATAGGCTTTTTAATGTTTTTTTTGCCACGCCCATTTTCTAAATGACCCTATTACAGCCATCTACATGCAAAAGTTCAACTTTTTTTTGATAATTATTCATCTAGAGTGTCCAGAGAATTGTCCTAGACTGGTCTGGTTTCGATCGGGCGAAAAACCTAGGACTAGTTTGCAAAAGTAGGTTTATAACATAATTACGAATATTTAATAACCGGTTTAATTGACAGCATTAGTTCTTGAGGCAAAGTTGTTCAGCATGAGCAGATCTATCAGATGATATGCATTTTGTGACGATAAGTGTAACACCACGTGATTACAGAGCCATAAAACTCGTTAGCGCCAACTAGTGGCCGATTTCTTTCAAAACTCTTACAGACCTCTAGGGCCATGAGTCGAACATGCCCATCGAGTTTCGTTCCGATCGGCCTCCGTTAACCTTGTCTAATAGGTGCTCAAATTTCATTGGTCGATGGCGGCCATGTTTTTCGAGATACGCCAATGTCCTCATAGACATACATGGCACCTTGGACCAAGACACTGCATACCAATTTTCAAGTCAATCGGACTAACGGTCACGTGGTCATAGCCGTTTTCATGTTTTTTTCATGTTATAGCGCCATCTAGTGTTCAATCGTCGCGATTTTCTTACTGTGACCCCAGATTGAACTCATACACATGTGCACCAAGTTTGGTGAAGATATCTAATTTCCTTCTCGAGTTATAGCCATTTTAGTAAAATAGGCTCCTCCCACAACATTAATTTATCACCCCCTGGCGATCAGGAATCGAAATTTCGACTTTTTTTCGATAATTATTGATAATCAGACTCCAGAGAACATTTCTGCACTGGTTTGGATCCAATTGGACAAAAAACCTAGGACTAGTTCGCAAAAGTAGGTTTTTAACAAAATTCAAAATGGCGGACAATTTGCATACAGGAAATGAAATCGGAGATATACGTTTTGACCATCAGGTTTCCAGCTTTCCAGTGATATAAGACACTTGAGTCTACGTCATACGGTCTAGGAGTTATGAGCAGTTTCGCGCTTTTGGTTGCTATAGCGCCACCTATGGGCCAATTGGGGTCATATTCTCTGAACCTCTCCTCGATTTTTGTACTACCATCTGGCAAAGTTTCAAGGTTCCAGCTCTTACGGTTTGGGCTGCACGATGCGTTTTACGGCAGAATAATAATAATAATAAAAATCAGCACAATTACAATAGGGTTTCAGCATTTCATGCTTGAACCCCTAATAATAATAAAAATCAGTACAATTACAATAGGGTTTCAGCACTTCGTGCTTGAACCCCTAATAAAAATCAGTACAATTACAATAGGGTTTCAGCACTTCGTGCTTGAACCCCTAAAAATCAGTACAATTACAATAGGGTTTCAGCACTTCGTGCTTGAACCCCTAATAATAAAAATCAGTACAATTACAATAGGGTTTCAGCACTTCGTGCTTGAACCCCTAAAAATCCTTACAATTACAATAGGGTTTCAGCACTTCGTGCTTGAACCCCTAAAAATCAGGACAATTACAATAGGGTTTCAGCACTTCGTGCTTGAACCCCTAATAATAAAAATCAGCACAATTACAATAGGGTTTCAGCATTTCATGCTTGAACCCCTAATTAGCTCTTCAGGCTCCTCCCTGGATACAGTCACAGCAATATGATACTGAGGTACACAGGATTATGGGACAAAAGCGGTGAGGGGGTTTTAAAAGTTACGCAAGGGATGTGGGATGGGGGGTTGAAAGAACACCTGCTGCTGTTCTTGACTAGGATTGTGCGAGTGGTGTGTTTTCCAAAACGGAGGAGCAAGCATGATTGCGGGGTTGTGCTTCATTGTTCACACAGTGGCAGAAGGCTTGTTATGGTGCAATATGTTCAGAATATGTCTGAACATATTGCACTGTAATGACTGTCATCTGAATGTCCCTGACTGTTTGGCAGGTGCTGCTTCCAGGAGTAAATGAGCCACACTATGTTCCTGATGTACAAATTTTATTTTAGAAATACAGAACCATCAGTGATGCCATCAGTCACATATGCTGTCACTCTATAGCGTGCCGAGCCAAAAATGGCAAACTATTTAGTGGTCTTAACAATTTTAATGAAATCACTGGTCAGGAAATTAGCAAGAATTGCTGTAGATAAAGTAACTTAGTGTGGAATAGCCTTCCCCTTTGTTATCTTTAAATGTTTGAGCTGTGTGGGTAAACTTGCAGAAAGCCTTTTACAGGAAGAATCAGTGTTGTTCCTCTTAATGTTAATGGCTTCAAACATTTCAAAATGTGTCCCAGTTCGTTCGAGTTTAATGTGAGACCAAATTTTCACTATAGGGTTCAATTCTGGACTGGCCAAAACATGAGCCTCATGGTCACTTCTTGGTTTGGGCAGGATCATTGTCTCATTGAAAAATAACATCTGATCATTCCTCTTTAGATAACAACTTTTCATTTGTGGGAAGCAAGCCATTCTGCAATATTCTCCTGCACTCCTTAAATGACTTTTCACAGTGGAATAGCTCAGCAATACCAGCCGCTAAAAAGGCTCCCCACACAATGACACCTCTTCCTCCATGCTTCACTGTGGTGGAGGTGCAATTATTATTATATTTCTCAGCAGATTTTCAAAGACAACATTCTGGAGCATCACCATGCAACTCGTGTTTCGTTGTGATTCACCTGTCCACACACAACTTCCCATATTCTGCCAAAATCTTTGATGTTTTTCTGAGACAAATAAGACAATAAGACAATTAAAAGCTTAGTGTTTAGCCATTTGGGGCTTGGCCCATTCTATGACCAGTCAAAAGATTGGATTGCTTTTGAAAGAAGTCACTTATGCTCACCAACGCTAAAAAGAAATTAAAATATTTTAAAATAGAAAACAATTCGGTAACACTTTACAATGTTTTCATCTGTTAACATTAGTTAATATATTAACTAACATGAACAATTCATTTGTTATTAGTCCTTGTTAACGCTGGGAAGTAAAAATACAACAGTTCATTGTTTGTTCATGTTACATCACAGTGCATTAACTAAAGTTAACAAATACTAATTTTGATTTTAATAATGTATTGGTAAATGGTGAAATTAACATTAACAAAGATGAATAAATGCTGTAGAAATGCAGTTCATTATTAGTTAATGTTAACTAATGTAGTTAACTAATGAAACCTTATTGTAAAGTGTTACCAACAATTATTTAAAATTGTCATAATATTTTACAATGTTATTGTTTATACTGTATTTTTGATCAAATAAATGCAGTCTTGGTGAGCATACATATGGTAATTATTTACTCACCTTCAGGTCATCCAAAACCTTTATGATTTTTAAAATAAATGCAAAATAAGATATTTCGAAGTCACAATGCCAAAACCCATTGACACCACACACACACACACACACACACACACACAGACAAAGGCAAATTTTGTTAGTCTGCCAGTTGGGGTTTTGTGGCACCTCTGGACAATACTTATCTATGCGTGTGTGAGCACAGGAGGATTTGCTCTCATCAGCTCTATCTCTCTATAATCAGAGTAATTACCCAAGAGAAGAGAACACAGAGGGGAGGACAACAGCTGTGTATGAAAGCATTCACACACTACTTACCACCCTCCAGCATTCCTCATCCCTCCCAAGGCCTTTCTGCATGGATGCTTAATTTCACTCAAAGTTATTATTCGTGTCCGTAAACAGAGTGAGCGAGCGTGTGTGCGTTTAAACATACCTCTTCATGAGTCCAGCTGGTATAGTTCATCAGTTATTCAGAAAGAAAGATGCGCTTTGATTTCCATCCAGCACAGGAGGCCTGGGCTGCTGGTTTCGCTGATTTGAAATGTCCTATAAGACTCTGATCACAGGAATTCTTGGCAACACTTTCATTAGTTACATTAAAGGGGTTATGACAAGTCTTTTTCCCGCACAGTCGTAAGTTAGTTTTTAGGACCATTTTTCACTTTTTCAGACCTTTTGAATTTATCAAGTTGTTTCGCTGCTGTACCCTTAGGTTTTCTGTGTTTCTCTTTCTTTGTGAAAAGAGTAACAGCGCTGCTGCTTACTCGTGCCGTGCGTTGGGGATTTGATGTCTAACAGAGTTGGTGCTGATCCATCTTTCACAAACACTCTCTTTGCAAAGCCTGCATTACAATGTGACAGGTTCACAAAACAACATCTGCGCACTTATAGTTAAGGTCAGATCGAAATGATCAGGGACCTTGGTGTAAACTTCAGCTCCTTCTGAAGGACATGGTGCCTCAGGTGCAATCTTTTATCATAGGTTGTATGCCTTTTATCGTTCGTTTTTTTGTTTCCACGTCAAACTTTTTTTAATTAGGTAGATCAAGGACAATTTGACCCCACATTATTATCTTACAAAATACAGATCATCATTTATTCAAATAGTTAAAAATGTAATTCAACTTTGATTCATATATGTATATTCATATCTGAAAGTACATCAACAACCAATATGTCAAGAATATGACTTTGTTGCCTGTTAACCAAGCTAAATAGTCTTTTGTAAATATATATGCTTTTGGCAGTTGTTTCTAAAATATGTGTTTGTAATATATTTTAAAAGAGTTTGTTCATTATATTGCAAGACTGAACATGCACCAACATCTTGAACAATCATATAAGAATAAGCTGAACTTTCAGTACAGATGGGCCAAGTTGTAACTAAAATAATGGCTGTCCACTTTTGCTTTCAATGTTGTGATGAGTTGCTCTCATTTAATGAATCCTTTTGTAAATGATTTTGTATGCTTCTGCTTTGTCTAATATATCTGTATTCAGGCTTGCGTGTGCTTTGAAGAGAAGAGTTCATCTCATCTCCACATCTCCATTTGGCATTACAAGTCGTGAAGCATATCAAGCAGGTTCAGCTAGTTAGGACTGATCATGTTAATTGTTTGCGACACACAAAATGAGCCACTGAGTTTATTAAGCAGAGAGAAAGACAAAAGTCAGGAGGCAGAGCTATCAATGTCTCATTGAAATTCAGTTTGTCTGGTCAGATGTTAATCTAAGTCAATCTGTTCTTGCCGCCCTCTTTAAAGTTTTTGAGACTTGTGGTGAATATCAAAAAAAAAAAAAAAATTATATTTAGTGCTTTAGTTGGCTTTGAGATCTGCATTTGCACTTATTTTTAGGGACGCAGTCTTAGTACTTTTTCTGTTGACACTAATAATTTGATAACACTGTCAATGTAATCTTTACATTTATATCCATTTTTCATGTTGTGTATAATGTTGTGATGCCTAAAACCACTTAGCTTTTAAAACTATGAATTTATTTTTTGTGTGTTAAATTGTAATATATTAAGACAAAAAAGTATTGAATTTTAATGTCTGCCATTCATCAGTTTTTACTCATGAAAATGATTGGCTTATCTGTATTAGAATTTTTATATCAGTGCATCCCTAATTTCATTCATTAAGCTAAGAACTTAGAAATTATGAGGGACAACAAAGTGTAACGAGATTGACTAAAAACTTTTAGCATTAGAGGAAAAATAAAAGAGTAAATGAATATCTAAGGCTTTATAAACAGGTAAAAACTGGCTGAATAAAACAATCAAGGGACCAAATCATTGAGTAAATGAGCAGGCAAGATAAAATGTAAGCAGAGATCACTTGGGGCTTAACAAAGATTAGGACTTTACAAAGTCTAGTTCTTCCACCTCTCATGGAAGCCAAAGAGTCGTTATTTTTCCTTTCGCTCTTCGATTCAAGAGCAGCATTTCTCTGAGGAAAGGGGAAAAGTACAGAGGGTATGATTGACAGCTAGACCTCACAATGATTCTATAGGATGTCCTGCTAATACTAATGAACTCAGAGTTCAGAGGACCTTGAAGCCAGTCAGAGGCTGTATATGAGGAGTTTTTTCAGTGAGGTTGCCACTTCAAGGATGGTTCTGAATTATATAACAGTGTTTACTTCCCTTTTACCTGATCCTTTGTGGTATAGAAAGAAAAGATGGTCTACGGTGGTCTTCTCTTCCACCCGAGTCAGTGCCTCTGTTCAGCTCTCATCCTTGTAGATGCTAAATAGGCAAAATATAGATTTTGAAGCTCACACAAAACATGCCAGTCTCATTATAAGTGACCTTTTCTTTTAGAAAGATAAAATATGTGTACATTCTTAAAATAGGTGAGAGTAAAATCATTTGTGAATTCACACTTTGAAATCAGTGCCTGAATACAAATTCTAAAGCCTGTCTGCATAGTTAATAAATGGTGAAATGTGTAGTTATTCAATTTCAAAAGATGTTACAGTTCATCACTAAACAATAATGGTATTATTTCCCCTCAATGTGCGATTGTAAAATGTTTGTATTGGAAAACGAGTCGCTTATGTCCCTTTAAGTTGTTTAGTTGAGTCAAGCAAAAATGCTATATTATAAGTCGAATGTTACCTGCATTTACAAAATAAACAATAAATGTTATAAATTGTTTTTAAATCAAAAGTAGCTGTCTTAACTGCATCTGAGTAGAGAATCCAAATGATCCCCTTTTTGTTTGTTATGCAACATGATGTGTGCTGGCATTTATGTTTGTACTGTATATGTCTCTCACTCTTCTCTTTCTCACAAATCAAGGCAGGCTGAATCAGTGCTGACACTTGAGACTTCAGGGACCATGTTAATGTCAGGGTCGGGCATGCATGAGGCTTAAAAACATACAAAATATAAAGTATTAATCCAAAAACATATCATCTGTTTGAAAGCCATATGCTGCACGGTGCATAAATGACTGTTTTCAGAGCATGTCAAACACTTTCTCTTATGTTTAAGAGTGAAATGGGACAGATAGGTGAAAATACTGTTATCTAAATAGATCCAGATTAGAGAGGAGAACAAGAATAACCTTCTAAGTCGCAGTTCAGCCTTTGCCTCCGGAGACCGGGTTTGTAGGAGGACGCGAGAAGGAGCTGCCCGGGTGCCCCTCTGGTTTCTCTTTCCTGACATCTTTTTCCTTCAGTTTCCCTCAAGCTCTCCATACGTGATTAAATAATAACAACAATGATGTGTTTGGCCTGCAGCGGACGCATTGAATATGACAAATTAAATTGCCTCTTGTTGACAGGGCATGTGGAACAAGAAAGAGTGTGCTGGTGATTTTTCTTTTTCTGTGACACGTACAAATAGCTCTTTCTCCGTTTTATATTTTGGATTTGTTTCTCTCCAAAATCCTTTCTATCCTTCTCTTGCATTTGTAGTAGATTTCATTTCCCACATTGCTATGCCCTTGGTATTGCACCGTTAATCTCTCATTCATCTGGATTCAAACAGCATTTCTGTCCTCAATCTCATGCTAACATCATGTTGTGGAGAAACACACAGGACTAGCGGAAATTCTGCAACAAACAGCAGCTTCGTAATCAATCTCACCATTGAAAAGAAATGAAACTGTTATTTTTAATCCTCAGTGCATTTTATGCATATAAAATACATCAGTTCAAAATCAGCATACATCAAAATCAGCAGTTTCTGAAATATTCAGACCAGCCCATCTGGCACCAACAACCATGTTCATAGTCACTTAAATCCCCTTTCTTTCCCATTCTGTTGCTCAGTTTGATGCTCGGTGTGCATATAGTGTGTTTGTGTGTATAATTTAAATGATACTCTTAAAGTATTGCTGGATCCCAGTGTATAATAATTTATATCAAACGTTTGGGGTCAGTACGTTTTTTTGTTGTTGGTGTGGTAATTATTTAGCGAGGATGCATTAAATTGATCATAAGTGACAGTAAAGACATTTATATTTACAAAAGATTTATATTTCAAATAAAGGCTGTTTTTTTTTAAGCGTTCTAGTCATAAAATTTTTGAAAACAGCCATTTTCAAATGATTATAATAATATGAAATATTTCTTATTTCTTGACAAGAACTCTTGTTTCTTCTGACTGAAGTAATGACTGCTGAAAAGTCAGCTTAGTCATCACAGGGATAAATTACATTTTAAGATATATTCATTTTAAATGTCATAATATTACTGTATTTTTCTGTCATGACAACTTTCGGAGTGATTGGCATGGTAATGGGTATGACTTAGTGGAATATATCTGAAACGCTGCTGCTTTTATTGCTGCTGCTGCAGGGCAAGTATAGGGCTTGTAACTGCTATACACAACACACTGCTGTGAGCAAGTAAGACATGCTGCTGCTGTACAATATGGCATATATGAATTACCCATATCAGATCTATACAGGTGGAGCTGGGGAAGGTGGCAGCTGCGGAACAGCTGCGGAACAGCCGCATTCATCGTGAAGCGTGCAAGCAATTTGCAAAGATTAATATAAAGATTAATATAAAGGTTAATAAAATGTTACACTCACTTCTTCTTCTGGAGGTGCAGCAGGAACACGAATAGTTGGTACCGATCCTTTTTTCAGGAGCAGCTTCTTAGCAAAACCAGCTTTATACTGACCCTCGTTTGTAAAGCAGTCTGGTGTGTGAAATGATTCGCGCAAACATGAAAGCATTGACGTTGATCGTGGGGAATATTCCCTTCGAAAACAAACTCAGCCACTGCGTCTTCAGCGGTTCGGATTTAGGAACATCAAAATGACTGCTGTGTCCCTTATTACACCCAAGAACAGAACACCACAATCGCTTAGACGCCATTCTGCTCATAGACAGTGCTCCAGCGTATCAACAATGACTGCGCCGGTCCGCGCGGACTATGATTGACAGCTCGCTCACGAGCGAGGGCGGGTCTGTGTTGAAACGCTGCTGTCAATCAACAATCGTGGGGGGGCGTCGATTTTGTGACGTCACAAAATCGAACGGCTTGATTTGAGATGGGGGAAAACATATAAGAAGATTAAAAAGAAAACACTGGATGGATTTTTATCATTTTATGATGGTTGTGTACAGGCACTGCCAACACACATTTCAGTGCAATCAACTTGTAAAAGTGCATGTACCATTATATGACCCCTTTAAATAAATGCAGCATTGGAATAAGAATTTTTTTTTTTTAAATGTACCTACCCTAAACTTTTAAACGCTAAAATAGAGGTAGTGTTTTATTTCATATTTTGAGATGATTCCAATCTCATTTGAGACCATAGTGAATGTGGCAGCCTCAACCAGTGTAGACAGACTTCACCTGCTCATGACAAAGACTGAAGGTCTATCCTCCCTCTAATGGAAAGCAGTAAGGGGCTGACATTCTCTGCTCTCATTCATCCCCTTTCGGTCCCTTTCTATCTATCTTTCACTTCCTCTGCAGGAGGGGATGTTGACATTCCAGCCTGGAGGAGGTTGGGATAACCCCCACCGAGAGCATGACCCTTAGTAGTGGAGCACAGGATGAGAAACGGCTGCATGAGCCTCTTCCTGCTTCCCCTACCAATTATAATTCCTCAACCCAGTGAGGTTGCATGGTGAATTCCCTGCTAGAGATTTGCTAAAAACATACACTATAATTTTTTTTTTACATTAGGGTTTTATGTTACATCTTATGTTGCTAGATTAATGTTTGTTGCATTATTTTAGTGCCTGTGTGTTAGGTGTTTTGTGTTTCTATTATATTAGTATTTATACCTCAGCTTGTGGAAAAGCTATTGTCATTTGATACATTGATACATACAATTTTTTACTGTAAAATTAAAAATGAATTTGAATGTTTTCATGATAATTTTATGTAGCCTATGACAGACTTGCGCTGCACGTTGCACTTTACTGTACTTTTCTTTTTTTGATTCCAATCATATTTCAAGCACTTCAAAACCATCATGTTGAACCTCAGCTGAAGGAAATAATCCATTATTTATCGGCTTTAATACATCGGCCAACTTTTCTTATCAGGCCGATAACGATCATATTAAAAATGTACAGATATCAGCCGATACCGATTTGGTGGCCGATATATCGTGCATCCTTACTTTTTTATTCTGTACTTTTTTTCCTCTGAAGCATTTTCACAGCTAACTTATGCATTATACACTTCTGTCTCAGTACATTACTTATCAAAAACAGTGATAGCCTGTAATTGTGTGAACGACACTGATATGAGCAGGTGCATTATGTCCTGTTTCACAGCTGTGGATATAAACACCATATGTACTGCATCAAGTACCTTTTATGCATTGAAATGTTCTGTAATGATGGAAACTAAAAGCTGCAAATACTGCATAAACCCATATCATTAGCATTTTCCACTGCCATTTTACGCCTGGTAATGAATTAGTAGCGTACTACATTTGCATTCCCACCACAATCGATATATTGAGAAAATAAGAGTTGCATAAAAAAACAAAAACGTGATCCAACAGCAAATGTGAAGGCGAGGACAAACTGTTGTCTTGAAGGAGCCATTTCGCAAGGGAGAGCAACAGAGTGGGTTCCTGTGACTAAATCAATGGTCTAGAAGACAGCTGGAGTTCTATGTGTAAGGAGCCAGTGGTTGTTAACAGATATGACACATTGATGGAGGGCCTGTTTCTCTGCATGCATTTCACCCTTCCTTCACTAATGGAATTAAAAGACTATATTGCTAGATCCCTGCCAGCTGGATGGAGAATATAGAAAACAACTTTGACATTCATGAAGATATATGCATGCGCATGCATGCACACACAAATATGCATGGAAACTTGAAAGGCCTTTTGCTAGGCAAAAGTGTGCTTATACTGCTTCCCATTATTAGATCATTTTGTCTATTTTCTCAGCTCTTGGGTCATATTATAGATAACTGCTGAACAAACTGTGGTTTTCTTCTACAGTGTCCTTTATAAAAGGGCAAAGAAAATGTCTTTGCACTTCCAAATGTTTGGGGTCAATATCATTTTTTATGTTTTTGAAGGAAGTTCAGCATTTTCAGCAGCCAGTCTTCAGTGTCACATGATCCTTCAGAAATCAATCTAATTTGATTTGGTCCACAAGGAACATTTCTTATTATTATCAATGTTAAAAACGGTTGCGCTGCTTAATATTTTTGTGGAAACCATGATTCTTTATCCAACAATTCTTTCAGGGCTCTCTATCAGTTATATCTAGGTTCTCTATCAGGACTGATTAATAGAATGTTAGAAAAAAACTTGCATTTATAAAAATAAAAATAAAAATAAATGTGTTGTTGTTTTTTGTCAATTTGATTTATGCTTGCCACGCTTGGCTTCATTAAATAATAACAGATATATCTTTTGGTTTTAATATTGTTTAAGTAAATGCTGAAATTAAAATGATTAATACTAAGTAACTAACTACTTAACTAAGATTAATACATGCTTTAGCTTTCTGTTAGTTCATGTAAACTAAAACTAAAGGAACCTTATTGTAAAGTGTACGTTTTGAACCCCAAACTTTTGAATAGTAGTGTGCATTGAGGAGAATAATATGAAAGGCAAAACCTATTTCTAGGATCACAATGGAATAATTGCTAGATGATGTTGCATCCTGAGATAATAAAATCTCTGAAATTACAATTAGATAAAACTGCATACCAAAGAAGCTTGGAAGGTTGGCTGGAGGCCATAAGCACCCAGTTAAATCACTAAGTTAAATCACTGAATCTGATTTCGGGGAATCAGATTTCTGGTTTACTGTTCTGGAAATCTTGTTAGGAAATATGACATAATGTAAATAGCTGGGGATTTAAGAGCAACATGGTTTCCAGGGGGTAAGCCTGTGTCATATACTTCCAGCAGAACACTTATTCAAACAATACCTAATCCAAAAAGGGTTATATGTAAATAAATACTAAATACACGACTACACAATTTAATGGCACTTTGAGATGAGATTGGTGGTGAATATGAGATGGTTTGCCTTCCATGACCTCACTTTCTTCTTTCTTCTCCTCTCACAAATATGCATAAGCATAAGAGTGTTTTAAATGCTTGCAGTTCATTGTTTGCTTTATGGAACATGTTCAGTAAATTATAATCCATATACCTTTAACCACTAGCTGTCCTCTACTTGAGAATCTACTTTCTCAAAATAGAGTTTAATGTAGTGGAATATAATCAACTCATTCCACCCACTGCAACTTAAGTGACATCTTGTTTAAAACTTTCCTTAACTAAATTTAGACCAAAGGCATGATCTCTCAGTGACGCACACTAACACAAACACACACACACACACACACGCAAATGTGTGAGGACTGGCACTCTTCAGATTTTTTTTCTTTTCAAATTCACACATATTTTTGCACTTGAACATGTGCTCATGGTTTTTCTCTCTGTGCATGTATTTACTTAAGTTCAATTCAGATTACTGTATCACATTATTTTGTAGTATGTCTCAAAGATTTTTTTCACACAATATGAATTATTGACCTCCAATCAACAATAACTAAAAAGCTGCTTGGAGTAAGAAAGCAACCTTATAAGGAGTTTAAATTGTCTATAAGACTGGGAAAGATATAGCGGTTTCTAATAAGCAGAGGTAAAGAGTAACAAAGTATAATAACACTGCATGGAAACACCATGAAAACACCAAAGACACTTTAATGTGTTTTATTAGACGAGCAACTGTTTGGACACCTTTATCACAGAAAACGAATCAAATAGTTCAACAAAGTTAGTCTTATTGTTTAAATCTCTGGTTCCTTTGATTTACCTTGAGTAACATGTTTGTACCATGCCTCAGAGACAACACTATTTTGTCAAATGGCAAACAAAGCAACTTTCAGATAGAGCTGTCGTGGAAATTTTAAACTGTATATTAAACTAACCATGTTTCTAACATCTAACCTTATTTAACATCTAACAATGGAATAGGATGTACTGTACGAAACCAATGGAAAACTTGTGTCTTTGACTGTGTGCGTATGTATGTAAAAATAACTTAGTTTTGGGAAATGAAACTAGACAGTCTGTTAGAATCTTGTGATTACAGATGAAGTCACCGCAAGATCAGAGTTTGCTTTACCTAGTAACAGAGGGGTTTGCATATGAAGAACCAATCAAATAGTGGGGAAATTATGTAATGCAGCCTGACATTTTGTCATACCTCTATACTATAAAAACTGTTGTATATGTGTTTTACGGTGGGATGTCTCAATGGAATTTGTCTGAGATCCTCCGGCCTTGATTCTTCTTGGGAGAGTTCTCTGAGAACTGCTCGAAGACTCTCCCGGCCGTTATTAAAGCGTTTAGAGGACATTTGCTGAAAGTCTGTCTGTTCATTTCTGCTGCGCAGCAGGTCAGTTTAGGGAATCAAGTAAGTTAGAGTAAGAAACTCGGCCAGTTGTCGACTGAAGACGCAAGAGCTAGAGTATAAAGGTTATTAAGTGTCGATTGTAGACGCTCTGTGTCGATGAGTAGACGCAACAGTTTTATTATTTATTAAGTGTCGATTAGTAGACGCTCTGTGTCAACAGTAGACGCAACAGTTTTATTTTAGATAGTCAGGTTAAAGGAAATTCTTTTACAGAGCTTTAACAGTAATACAGCATTTTCTACACCATACAATATATTTTAGAATTAACTGCATGCAGCCATTTATAGCAACACAAGTCATCCAGCTTTTATTAAAGGGATAGTTCACCCAAAACAAATTAAAATTGCTGTTAATTAAAATTTTTGTCATCCAAGATGTGGGTGTCTTTTTTCTTCAGTAGAACAGTAAAGAAGATTTTTAGCTGAAACTATGGTCCTTGGTGATTCATACACTGCAAGTCAATGGTTACTGTCACGCAAAACAAAATTAATACACGTGGCTCCAGACAATACATTGAGGTCTCGGCAAACAGCCCTGAGCGCATTTATGACAGTATGCGCGGGAGCAAAATCAACATGAGCTGATGCTAGGCGCATCCCAAATCATACTTATGCACTATTCTAGGCCATTTTGTAGTATAAATAGTGCAAGTAGTGCATTCACACTGAAAGTTCTAAAAAGAAAAAAGTGCACGGTAAGTACCCGGATGATGCACTTATTTAAAGGGATACTCCACTTTTTTTGGAAATAGGCTCATTTTACAACTCCCCCAGAGTTAAACAGCTGAGTTTTACCGTTTTCGAATCCATTCAGCCGATCTCCGGGTCTGGGGGGTCCCACTTTTAGCATAGCTTAGCATAATGAATTGAACCGGACAAGACCATTAGCATCTCTCTCAAAAAAATGAACAAAGAGTTTCGATATTTTTCCTATTTAAAACTTGACTCTTTTGTAGTTACATCGTGTACTAAGACCGACGGAAAATGAAAAGTTGCGATTTTCTAGGCTGATATGGCTAGGAACTATACTCTCATTCCGGCGTAATAATCAAGAAACTTTGCTGCAGTACCATGGGTGAAGCAGGCATAATGATATGACGCAGCACCTGATAATAGTCCCCAGCTCAGTAGCCTATTATCAGGCGGCATGTGCTGCGTCATATCATTACGCCTGCTTCACCCATGATACTGCAGCAAAGTTTCTTGATTATTACGCAGGAATGAGAGTATAGTTCCTAGCCATATCATCCTAGAATTTTTTTTTTGACATATCAGCCAACTTTTCATTTTCTGTCGGTCTTAGTACACGATGTAACTACAAAAGAGTCAAGTTTTAAATAGGAAAAATATCGAAACTCTTTGTTCATTTTTTTGAGAGAGATGCTAATGGTCTTGTCCGGTTCAATTCATTATGCTAAGCTATGCTAAAAGTGGGACCCCCAGACCCGGAGATCGGCTGAATGGATTCGAAAACGGTAAAACTCAACTGTTTAACTCTGGGGGAGTTGTAAAATGAGCCTATTTCCCAAAAAAGTGGAGTATCCCTTTAAGTGAAAAAACGAAGTGTGGAAGGTTGGACACTTCATGTGCTGCGAATTGCGTCTCTTATACAACGCCGAAAAGTACTCTTTTTGTGAAGAAAGTAGACAAGCTTTGAGACATACTATCACGTCATTCTTTGATTTGTCACTCAAAGCTTTATCTAAACCTCTCACCATCGGTCACACATATCCGCAATGTTTTGTCGTTTTTTTTTAACACTTTTGTAGTTCCTCCTCCAAAGCGCAATGGGTTGTGGGCAATATTAGCCTTTATAGTGTGCCCGGATCCACTCTTAGAAAATCCAGCGGAAAGAGTAGACCATCCGGGGTCTTCTGGCATACTCTTTCCAACATACTATGCATTGGGACACACTTATTTTAATCTCACATATTGTTTAGGATGGATAGTATGAACATTGAGACGCAGGGACGCACTAAACTGTCGCAGCTTTAATTACGTAGCAGAGGGGGAGGGGCTATCAGACTCTAATGTTGAATGACAAAATAAACGTATAAAGTTCATACACTACACAGTTGATACATATAGCATAAGTACATAGTGTATAGTGCGTCATTTGTGACACAACTGATGTGTTTGTTTACAACAGAGAGGGAAGACACTTGTGTTGTATTGATCATCAAAGTGGTACTTATGCTTATCCTGGATGCTGCAACATATAAAAAATTAAGATTACGTTTGCTTGTGCAATCTCAATCGGGAAGATTGACTTTTCACCAATTCCCAACGTTTGAGCTCCTGTGCATATGTCATTATGCGACAAGAAAGCTTGCGCTCCAGACTGCCATTAATGCGTTCAGGACTATAATGGTTCAGGACCGTTTCCCGAGGCTATGTGTATTACAGGTAATAATGTTGTAAATCATTATTAACCAATCGTTTCGCTACATAAGACCTCAATGTATCGTCAGGAGCCATGGGTATTAATTTATTTTTGCCACGGTTTCAGATAAAAATCTTCTTTTCTGTTCAGCTGATTTAAAAAAGACACCTACATCTTGGATGGCCTGAGGGTGAGTAAATTAACAGCAAATTTGTATTTTTGGCTAATTAATATTATTCTAATATCGATCTAGCTTACTAGTAATGTTATAACATAACTTTCAATATACTCAAACATAGTTTTAGTATTATTGTTTTTACCAAATAAAACAGCGCTGTGTCACCCCGCAATTTTAATTCGTCAAATAAAGTGACTTGTATGAGTAGTTAGTTATTCAGCACTTGCAGATGTTTCATTCGAATGAAATAAAATAATGTTTATTTAAGTGATCAAACCAAGCTGTAACAAAGTTCAAGTTCAGGGAAGAAGGAGGTGATATTAAATGTAACTTTAATTGTAAAATAAAATAAACATAAACAACAATATGAAAGGAGCGGCAATGGCCGACTGTGGCATAAGCATAATGAAACCTGCAACATAAAATGTCCCAGGCTCCCGGCCCCGCACTGCTTCATACCACCGTAACGTTCATAAAACTTTAATGCATTAGCTCATCCATGAACATGAGTCCCGTCAGATTGCTTCCCATCGGCTGTGGAGGTGAAGACAACAACTCCCATGATTCCACACATTCACGCCTGGCATCAAGCTACGCCTTTGTTATTGTTTTGAATAAGCGACCTCTAGAAACGAAACTTACATACTGTGCCTTTAAGTCAAAAAAAAGTTTTCATCATCTATTTGAGCATTTTAGATCATATTTAATGTGAAATATTTAGTTAATATTTAGGCTGCTGTTTATTACCATGTTTTTGACTCTCCTTTTTGTTGTAGTAATTAGAGTAATTCTGCTAAATTATCTTCTCAAGCAAGTAATTATCTTGTCAGGTTTAATGCT
The DNA here is from genome assembly GCF_951802725.1 of Rutilus rutilus. Taxonomy (NCBI): domain Eukaryota; kingdom Metazoa; phylum Chordata; class Actinopteri; order Cypriniformes; family Leuciscidae; genus Rutilus; species Rutilus rutilus. The sequence goes on along the minus strand of NC_140221.1, from coordinate 32,304,737 downwards.
GTCATTAAAAATTGCTTCAAAATCCTTCACCATTTTTTGTACTTAGTTTTCAAAGTTTAGTAGCCCTAGCCCATAGTTGAACTGTTATGAGCAGCTTGCTTGGAAAGTTACAGTTTCAGAGTAGCTTTTTCAGCACAGTGTGATGTGATGACAATTGAGGTCAACAAGAGTCTGTCATGGGGAGTCTACGTACGTATGATGATGACTGGCTTGGTGGGATACAAACAGATGAGCAGAGAGCAAACGTGCAGAGCAGGTGGTCCGGGGTCAGGTAGGCTGGATACGGCAGACCTTCCATAGCTAATTAGGATCTTGGGGCCAAGGAAGAAGAGGAATAATATGTATTAGTAATGAGTTAGCAAAGCTGTTATTTAATTGAACCTACTTTGAAACTGAACCCACTTGGGAAAAGCTGTAAAATTATATAAGAATTTTAAAATAAAAACATGGAAAGGCATATTATTCAATAAAAACATTGCTAAAAAAAAGTAGAGGTGACCAATCTTTCCTTTTTCTTCTTTGTCAACAGGGTTCAAGTCTTTTATGAGTTTGCATCATTCCTTATTGCCACTGAGGTTACATTTACCTGCCTTCACTGTTTTGCACTGTTACGACCCTATGGTTTGTATTTTGCTGCCTCTCTGTTGTTTTGTCAGTCTCTCACTGTGTCTGTCTAGGAACATCATCTGATGGATTCCTGCAGGATGATTGGAACGTCATCTGATTGGTTCCTGCACGATGATTGCTGCTCGAACCTGATTGGTGCAGCGTGTTTTAAAAAGACACGTCATCACTTCCTCTGGAGAAAGGAGGGAGTGGGTTTTGTGTTTGAGCAGAAAGTTTGTTATTTGAGTGTTAAGAGTATTCGAGTGTTAAGAGTATTGAGACTGTGAGTAGCCTACCGTTTGTTTGTTTGACCGTTTGTTTGTTTGATTTGAAAGCTGTTTGTACCTAAACATCTCATTGGCCCAGTTGGCACATTTGACCCCTTTGCCTGTTTACTGACACTGATTTGGACTGCCCTTTTCAGTTTGTTTGCCTGGTTGTACATATTGTAAATACTGATTATTTTTGGGAAAGTAGGGAGTTTGACGCCAATCTTTTCTTTATTGTAAACTGTTTAATCTCTGTTTTTGGTTAGGGAGATAGGTTTAGCGATTGTATTTTCATTTTCTTTTCTTTTGGGTTAAGGTTTAGGAAAGAGGTTTAAATTTAAGGTTGTTTTGTTTGTTGTTTTGGCTTTGTCAGCTCCTGAATCATATGTCCCAAATTACGAAAATAAATATCTTTGATTCTAATTCCTTGCACATCGTTGGCTCTTTCATGTTGCCCCTTTTCCCCTAGACGGGGCGTAACATGAAATTGGGGGCTCGTCCCTTGGCTAGATATGTTATATTAGCCGAATTAGTTTTGCTAGTGTTTGCCTGGGGATTTTCTTTTTGTGTGGGAGGAAATATAGAGATTGGCATGGCATCAAAATTTGAACTTGATAATTTCACGCTTGCTCCTACAGAGGAGAAATTTGAAAAATGTCGTAAAGATGATTTATTGTTGATCGCGGATTTTTTTGATATAGTAGTACCGCGAAATGCGCTTAAGAGAGAGATTAAGGACGTACTGCACATGGAGCTTGTAAAACAAAAGATCTTGCCTGGTGTTGAGAGTGTGGTTACGGGTGTTGCATCTCCAGCACTATCTGAGGATTTGGATGCTGTGGAGGCAGAGTTCAAATTTGACGATAGGGCTCGCATGGATCCCGTTAATCCTTCTTCACCGAAAGACCAATTGTTGGCGGTCCGGTTGAAAGAACTGGAAGTGGAATTAAGCCGACAACAATACCAGAGTCAGTTGTTACATGTCCGAGCTGTTGAGCTCGAGACGAAGCGAGATATCCGGCTGAAAGAGCTGGAGCTCGAACTAAAGTTCGAACAGGCTCGGCATCCACCTGAGTTTCGGGGAAATACTCCTGTGCAGAGTCCAGCAGGCACCTCCTCTCCTCTCCCTACAGCGTCGCATGCGTCACCGGTAAGTCCTGAATTCGATGTTAGTAGGCAAATTTCGCTAGTTCCTATATTTAGAGAAAGTGAAGTTGATACATATTTCACTGTTTTCGAGCGCATCGCAGCCACATTAAAGTGGCCTAGAAATATCTGGCCTTTATTGTTACAATGCAAACTTGTTGGTAAGGCGCAAGAAGTATGTTCCGCATTGACGCTTGAGCAAAGTTTAGACTATGGTGCGGTTAAATCGGCCGTGTTAAGAGCGTATGAATTAGTTCCGGAGGCTTATCGACAGAAGTTTAGAAAACATGTGAAAACCCCCAGTCAAACATTTGTTGAATTTGCACGTGAGAAAACCACACTTTTTGAAAAATGGTGTACTGCCTGTAAAGTTACAACTTTTGAACAATTGAAAGAGCTCATTTTAATGGAAGAATTCAAAAACTGCATTTCGGAAAAGATTGTAGTTTATTTGAATGAACAGAAAGTTTTGTCACTGTCAGAGGCGGCTATTTTTGCTGATGAGTTTGTGCTCACGCACAAAGTTTATTTTCCACCCCCACGTTCTTCACATCACACTGTTGTAGATCGCCGGCACAATTCTAAAACTGCAGTGGCTGCTCAAAGCGATCAGACTTCTGATTCCTCATTGATGTTGCGGGAATGTTTTTATTGTCATGAGAAGGGTCATTTGATTGCTGCTTGTCCTGTGCTGCAGCGGAAAAATCAGAGAAAAAGCGTAGCTTTTGTGCGTACTCACTCTTCCGATTCTCTGCTATCTATTGATCCCACGTTTGAACCTTTTTTATGTGAAGGAACAGTGTCATTTTCTGAATTGGACTCAGAACCCAAACCAGTACGTATTTTGCGAGATACGGGTGCCGCACAGTCCTTTATCCTAGCAAATGTGCTCCCGTTTTCTTCACAGTCTAGCTGTAATTCGGATGTTTTAGTTCAGGGAATTGAACTTGGTGTGGTTAGAGTTCCCTTGCATTCTGTGTATTTAAGTTCTGACATTGTGACTGGTTTAGTTAAAGTGGCCGTACGTACTCAGTTACCACTGAAAGGAATCTCTCTTATTCTTGGGAATGATTTAGCCGGAAGTAAAGTTTCTTGCCTCCCCGAGGTTACTGATGTACCTTGTGCACCAGAACATGATGTATTGACTCAGGAATTTCCCAGTGTATTCCACTCCTGTGTTGTGACTCGAGCGCAAGCTCGCCAGTTTGAAAATGAAATTGATCTCTCTAACTCGTTCATGAGTTCAGATTTCACAGGTGTTAAGGATTCAACTGTAGATGTTTGTTCAGAGAATTTGAGCTTTGGACCTAGATTTGACTTTCCTTTTGACAGAAAACAGTTAGTAGAGGCACAAAAAGCTGATGATACTTTGACTTCACTTATTTCTGCTGTGATTGATAAATCCAAACTACAAGATCACGCTGTTGCTTATTTCTTAGATGACGGTGTGCTCATGCGTAAATGGAGTCCTGAGATCTTGAAGCATGACTGGAGTGCTGTTTTTCAGGTAGTCCTTCCAAAGTCTTACAGAGACTATGTGCTAAGTGTGGCTCATGATCATGAACTTTCTGGTCATTTAGGTATTAAGAAAACCTATACTAATCTCTTGAAACATTTTTTCTGGCCCGGAATGAAATCCACTGTGTCCCAGTATTGTCGTTCTTGCCATGATTGTCAAGTTGCTGGAAAACCGAATCAGGTTATTTCACCAGCCCCCTTAAAGCCTATTCCAGTGATGAATGAACCGTTCGAGAAGCTTGTGATTGATTGTGTTGGTCCTTTACCAAGGACTAAATCTGGTCACTCGTACTTATTGACTTTGATGTGCTCTGCTACTAGGTTCCCAGAAGCCATTCCACTGCGTTCGTTGAAGGCCCCTACAATTGTAAAAGCAATTGTAAAATTCTGTGCAACATTTGGTCTACCTAAGTTTATTCAGTCTGATCAAGGATCTAATTTCATGTCTAGAGTATTCCGTAAGGTAATGAAAGAGCTGAACATTCAACATTGCGTATCCAGTGCCTATCATCCCCAGTCTCAAGGCGTGCTTGAAAGATTTCATCAGACTCTTAAGACCATGATTAGAACTTACTGTCTCCAGCATAAGAAAGAGTGGGACGAGGAGGTTCCTCTTCTGTTGTTTGCTGTTCGCAATACGGTACAAGAATCACTTGGATTCAGTCCAGCCGAGTTAGTTTTTGGACATTGTCTGCGCGGACCATTAAAGGTGTTACAAGAACAGTTACTCTCTGAAGATCAGTCGGCTACCCCTTCTAAAAATGTGCTAGACCATGTGAGTTCATTTCGTGAACGTTTACATTCAGTGTGGCAACTAGCACAGCAGTCACTAGCAACCTCTCAGTCCCGTATGAAGGGCAGATATGATAGAAAGTCTGTTCAACGCTCATTCAAGGTTGGTGATCAAGTTCTTGTATTGCTGCCTTTGCCTGGCTCAGCTCTACAAGCAAAGTTTGCGGGGCCGTATGTGATTGAGGAAAAGTTAAGTAATACTGACTATGTAGTACGAACTCCCGAAAGAAAGCGAAAGACTCGCATATGCCACATAAACATGCTTAAACTGTATGTCTCTCGACCTAACTCTAAAGATTCTGCCGACTCTTCATTGTCTACTCCTGCTGTTGTAACTTCTGTGGATGTGGTTCCTTCTGAATATTCTCCTTCTATGGATGATCTTCACTTAGGAAGTGCTTGCCTTTCTGGTGCTCGTTTGCAGAATTCGGAATCTCTTGTAAGACTCATTTCTAAACTTTCACATCTATCCAGATCTTCCCAAAGTGAACTGTTACAGTTAATTGATAGATACTCTACACTTTTCTCAGATGTACCTACGATGACTAATGTGTTGAAACATGACATTGATGTTGGTGATCATCGTCCAGTTAAGCAAAACGCTTATCGTATCAATCCCGTAAAGCGTGAGATAATGAAACAAGAAACCCAGTATCTCATTGAAAATGGTCTAGCTAGGCCAAGCTCTAGTCCCTGGTGTTCTCCTTGTTTAATAGTTCCAAAACCTGATGGGACATCACGTTTTTGTACTGATTACCGGAAAATTAATCAGTTAACGAAGTCAGATTCTTACCCTCTTCCCAGAATGGAGGATTGTATTGATCGCATTGGACGCGCTAAGTTTGTAACTAAGTTAGACTTGCTTAAAGGGTATTGGCAGGTCCCGCTTACCGAGCGTGCTTCTGAGATCTCAGCCTTTGCCACCCCGGACGCCTTTCTGCAATATAACGTTTTAGCTTTCGGCCTCAAAAACGCTCCAGCTACCTTCCAACGTTTAATGCATAAAGTTTTAGCCAATGTGAACAATTGTGAAGCTTACCTCGACGATGTAGTGTGTTACTCCGATACATGGAGTAGTCATTTACAAACCTTAGAAGAGGTGTTCTCAAGGTTGCAAGCTGCTAATCTTACACTTAATTTGGCAAAATGTGAATTCTGTCATGCCACTGTCACATACTTGGGTAAAAAGGTTGGTCATGGTTCCGTCCGCCCTTTAGAAGCTAAAGTTCAGTCCATTGTTGAGTTTCCTGTGCCCAAATCTAAGAGAGAACTCAGACGGTTTCTTGGAATGGCTGGCTACTACAGAAATTTCTGTAAAAACTTTTCTGACGTTGTAAAACCTCTCACAGACAACCTTCGTAAAGCTGTGTCTTTTAACTGGAATTCTAAATGTGAACTTGCCTTTGAGTCTTTGAAAAATTTGTTGTGTAATGCTCCTGTTTTGGCTGCCCCAGACTTCTCTAGACCTTTTAAACTTGAAGTAGATGCTAGTGGTACGGGTGCTGGTGCTGTCCTACTGCAGGAAGATGACCAAAAAATTGACCATCCGATATGTTTCTATTCAAAGAAATTTAATCGCCACCAACTCAATTACAGTACCATAGAAAAAGAAGCATTAGCTCTTTTGTTAGCTCTACAACATTTTGAAGTTTATGTTGGTTCCAGTTCGCAACCCGTTGATGTGTTCACGGATCATAATCCACTAGTCTTTTTGCAGCGTATGTGTAACAAAAACCAGAGACTTATGCGTTGGGCACTCATTTGTCAGGGTTTTAATTTGCACATTAGGTACAAGAAAGGTGTTGACAATGTTATTGCAGACTCTTTGTCCAGATGTCATTTGTAAACTGGTAACCATGTTTACTCATATGTGTGGGGGTGTTACGACCCTATGGTTTGTATTTTGCTGCCTCTCTGTTGTTTTGTCAGTCTCTCACTGTGTCTGTCTAGGAACATCATCTGATGGATTCCTGCAGGATGATTGGAACGTCATCTGATTGGTTCCTGCACGATGATTGCTGCTCGAACCTGATTGGTGCAGCGTGTTTTAAAAAGACACGTCATCACTTCCTCTGGAGAAAGGAGGGAGTGGGTTTTGTGTTTGAGCAGAAAGTTTGTTATTTGAGTGTTAAGAGTATTCGAGTGTTAAGAGTATTGAGACTGTGAGTAGCCTACCGTTTGTTTGTTTGACCGTTTGTTTGTTTGATTTGAAAGCTGTTTGTACCTAAACATCTCATTGGCCCAGTTGGCACATTTGACCCCTTTGCCTGTTTACTGACACTGATTTGGACTGCCCTTTTCAGTTTGTTTGCCTGGTTGTACATATTGTAAATACTGATTATTTTTGGGAAAGTAGGGAGTTTGACGCCAATCTTTTCTTTATTGTAAACTGTTTAATCTCTGTTTTTGGTTAGGGAGATAGGTTTAGCGATTGTATTTTCATTTTCTTTTCTTTTGGGTTAAGGTTTAGGAAAGAGGTTTAAATTTAAGGTTGTTTTGTTTGTTGTTTTGGCTTTGTCAGCTCCTGAATCATATGTCCCAAATTACGAAAATAAATATCTTTGATTCTAATTCCTTGCACATCGTTGGCTCTTTCATGTTGCCCCTTTTCCCCTAGACGGGGCGTAACAGCACACAGAATTATTTTTATAGAAATTAATCAGCTCCTCTCTGGGGTCCTTTCAGTCAATGTCGTCATGTCCAAATTATCATGGGCGTCTTGCTTATGCACACATAAACACGCAAATTGTATGAAATTATTAGTGAATGAGACACATTATTACTGTGCTCAACGATTTTCTGAGTGGAACGGAAATGAAAAAGTAGCCTATCAAAAGTCTTGAATATTAAGTTCTTCCTCTGTGCACACACAAAGATAACTTGCTATTATACCTGAATTAAAGATTATGAGATAACACAGACTGAACAAAATTAATTCATGTCATCCAGAATGACATATATATATATATATTAAAAAAAGGCAATTTTTAAGCCCACAGTCAAAGCTATTCGAAAACATCCCAAAAAAACAGCACTGGTCAATACAGCTCACTACTCAAGGCAGGTACTTACTAATCTATTGAGATACTTGCCAGTATCCTTTGTTTATATTGATAAAATATTAAAGATACAGCACCGACATATCATGCTGAAAACATTGCAGTGTTTAAAGAAACGGTTTCATAAACCTTCTGTTTTAACTGTGATGACTTCCATGAGGCTGGAAAACAAAGAGAGAAAGAGAAACATGAAATTAAACAAGGAATCATAGCAACCCAATGTTATCTCTAAAAACAAAGTCATAAATGTTCATGTTTATCTTAAAAGCTCTTGTCGTGTAGGTTCTGATTGACATCTGCAGTCTGCAGACATCTGACATCTGCAGAGTAATGTTCCCATTTACATTCATGTTTGTAGAAGATCGAAAACCAAAGTCTGTTTATTTGGCTTTTCATTTGCCTGCATTTAAAAGATAGCGCTAAAAGTCATGAGAAACCCCAGATCCACCTTCACATGTTACTGCATTAATCAATAGACTGATCTGTTTAGATTTTACTTTGGCGAGCAGGTTTTGGTGGATGATGGGATGCAATAAACACTTTCAAAGGCTCCTTAACATGAAGGAGTGGATCGATCGCATCCAAACCTAAGCTAAAACAAGAAGCATGTGTATTTAAGTGCAACAGAGAAGCTATACTGGAGTTTATCAAACAGACTCCAAATCAGAATTTCAGGACGGTCCTGTTGCCAAGGTGATTTCTGGGAGCTTGCGTTTGAATTTTGTCAGTGTTTGGCAGATATAAGGTGTCAGCGGCTGTGATTCGCAAAAAGCGTTGTGGTGTCTCCTCACAGGCAGCGTCCCTGCCATCCATCAGTAGTGCTCTGGGCTATCAGAAAAGCCAGGAGCAGGACAGGGTGACCCCTACACCTCTGATTTAGTGCATTCTGCAGTGAGTCTCCAGAAATGTATTCCTCTCTAACCCTTAGATATAGTTACAGGAATTATAGAATTGCTCTCACCATGAGGACTGAGACTGAGAAAAAGACTCCAAGTGAGAGGAAATTGAAGTGAAGGCCTCACTGACATAAGAAACTACTCAAGGATACTGATTTGTGTGTGTGTGTGTGTGCGCGCGCAAAATCTACACATCCATAAACATTAAAAAATATAAAAATATTAAAAATATAAAATAAATAAAAACACAATAGGCACACTTTTGTTGGGTTTAATGTTTAGATACCATTTCAAATCCTTTCACATCCTTTTGCTTTTTATTTGTTAACTGTACCAGTTATTTGTATAGGTGTAAAAGTTACATTATTTATAAAATCTTTAAACCTTTAAGGAAAATAAAAGCTAAACAGTCACATCAAATAAAAGATATTCAACAAGGTAATAAGTGGTGGAAGAAATTTACATTTAATAATGTGATTGCATGATAATGGAGTTTTTTTTTTTTTTACAGAGCCTCATAGAATAAAACAGCATGCAATAACACAAGTAAACCCACAACAGATATCAAATTACAGCAGGACAAAGATCAGACACTCAAAAATGAAAATTCTGTCATCATTTACTTACCCTTAAGTTGTTCCAAATATACTATGGCTGTCAATGGCCGTCAACGGTTAACAACATTTTTGTTAAACAGATGAAAGAAACTCATTGTTCGGAACAACTTTAGGGTGAGAAAATGATGACAGAGTTTTCAAGGGTTTTTAAAGGCTTAAAATAGTGAGATAAATGATGTAAAAATGCATAACCTTAAGCATTCCCACATTTCAGGAAACCTATACTCTAAAATGAATCTAATTTAAAATAATGTATTGCTAGTATAGGTGATCATATGTCGATTATTATTTATATTGTATATAAAGTCTGGAAAGACTGTTGAAAAGTGAAGGAAATACATGCCCTCTTGGAGACAAAGAGGAGAATGGCAGAGGTGTGGGGACTGAGCGCAGGAGAGGGGGCGGATGACAGCAGATTGAGCGATTGCATTCATGTAGAGGAGGCCTAAATGTCACAAATTTGGCTGCAATATTCAACCGGCCCCACATTATAAATCCATAAGTAGATAGCAAAGGGGAAGTGAGAACAGGAGATTAGAAGTATGTCTGGACATAAAAGAACAATCTTGTAGACCAACTTTTAGTATGCATAATACATGAAATACAAATGGAAAAAGGTGGAAAGAATGAGAAATAGACAGTGCACATGTGCATATGTATGTCTGAACGTCATTTCATCCCAAAAAGCACAACCCATCCCCTCAACCTACCCCTTCAAAAAGGAAGACATTGTGCGAAGAGATCCTTGCTCAAACTGGATTTCCATTACCTAAAACTGAATGCAATTTCCTCGGAATAAAGTAGAAATGAGGGCAAGATGACAGCTGAATGAACCTGAATTGCTGGCCATCCAAAATTTACAGAGGCGGACTGAAATAACCAACAGTTATGGTAAAGTATTTCCAAGATGTTTCAAAGGTTTTTCCCCCCCTCTTTGTCTTCTTTTTTTCCCCCACATTTATTCCAAAATGCTATAGCCTACTTAAAAGTAAAAAAAAAAAAAAAAAACTATCAGTAAGTAAAGCTATTAAATGTCAAACCATTGGAAAAGAAAATGTTGTCCGGCCACTTTAAAAACAAACTCTCTTTTTAGGTTGATTAAACATCTAATGTAAAATTTATCGTGAAAGTAAACTTTTAGGCCATTTAGTACAAGCAACTTACAAAAGCAAACAGAAAGAGCGTTCAGTATTAGACATGGTCATGGCAGGCTAGTGATCTCAAGTGCTCAGTTCTGAGGAAGACATTATTGTGGGAGGAAAAAGTATAAATATTAGGAATAACAAATGTGCAAGGTTTACTCAATTCGGAAGATGATTGGTTTGAGTAACATAGATGTTTTCAACGACTTATTTATTCAATGCTTAAGTTTACTTAAGTTATGTAGCCTACATGTTTTAGACTCGAGCAATCCTTTTTCAAATAAATATTAGAAACTGGTAAAACTTTTTGCTGAATAAAAAGTCTTATCGTGTCTGTTTCATTGCCGGAAACCCGAGCTCAGATTCAGCTCAGCATGGTCCAATAATATCAGGTTGGAGGAGATCAATTTGTCTGATAAAAATGGAGTTGCTGGTTGGTGGGGACACAAGAAGCATGATGACTTTTCTTTCTTTCAGACTCTCCCTTAATTAACTCTGCACACAGCAGAGGAACCTGTTGAAACCAAGATGTAACCCTTCACCTGAGAAGAAAATCACTGATGAGAAGCCTAATAGGCTATTGGATTCTATATTCTTTATCTCTCTGGAAAGACTGACAAAGTCGTGCAGATCAAAATTAACATCCTTGAAGAGGAAAACGTTTGCATGAAGCTCTAAGACAGTCTTACAACTTAGACATTTTTCACCTTTTTTAAATCAGTTACATAAAAATGTAGATTAGCCTAATTTGATAGCAAAAACTAAGACTAAGACTGACTGCCTCTGATTAACTGCTATTGGGTCATATTTGAACTTAAGACACGGTCTTAACATAATGGCTATGTTTATGCAACCGGCCCCTAATAAAATAGGGTTACACTTTCTATGAAGACCATGCTTAATGAATTATAGCCCAATTAATATTTATTTATAAATATTATTTATATTTATACTTATTACTATTAATATTACTATTTATATATTTATAAAGACTCATTAAGACCTATACTGCTTTATAAGAACAGTTATAGTTACATTTATTTTTTTATTATTTTTTAATTACTTATAAGTCATGCATTTGCTTTTTCAATATGCATGCTCATAATCCATTATACACTGATTTATAATATAAACATATATTAAATATCCAGAGACACTTGTTTGCTGCACCAATTAATTATCAATTGTGTCTTTAATGGCTAATGTTTGCTTTAGAGATCATGAATGGTCATTTTGATTTGTTAAAATCTATATCTCCTCAGCCATATGCATGGCATTGCTTGTAGTTTGGAATTATACTGTAAAAAACACTTTTTGCAGTGTTTTGCTAGTATGTTTAAAAAAAAAAAAAATATATATATATATATAGGCCTATATACAGTGCAATGCATAAGTGAATACACCCATGCTAAAGTTGACTAAAAAGAGGAATAAAAAATCATATTTTGGAAATTGAACTTAATGTCTTAATTTAAAAAATTAGGAAAAATCCAACCTTTAAGGACACCAATTTTCTTTGTGAATGAATAATGTATCGTAAATAAATAAATGTTCTTCCTTAAAATACATGGTGCATAAGTGAGTACCCCTATGTTAAATTCCCATAGAGGCAGGCAGATTTTTATTTTTAAGTATTTTAAAAAAAACATTTTTAGGATACTATGCATCCTGATAAAGTTCCCTTGGCCTTTGGAATTAAAATAGCCCCACATCATCACATAGCCTTCACCATACCTAGAGATTGGCATGGTTTTATTTCAGTTAGCCTAAAAGCTAGTTTGATTTGCATTGAGAGATGATCTTATGGAAAGTACCCCATGCCAATCTCTAGGTATGGTGAAGGCTATGTGATGATGTGGGGCTATTTTAATTCCAAAGGCCAAGGGAACTTTATCAGGATGCATAGTATCCTAAATTTTTTTTTTTTTAAATACTTACAAATAAAAATCTGCCTGCCTCTATGGGAATTTAACATAGGGGTGTACTCACTTATGCACCATGTATTTTAAGGAAGAACATTTATTTATTTACAATACATTATTCATTCACAAAGAAAATTGGTGTCCTTAAAAGTTGGATTTTTCCTAATTTTTTAAATTAAGGCATTAAGTTCAATTTCCAAAATATGATTTTTTATTCCTCTTTTTAGTCAACTTTAGCATGGGTGTATTCACTTATGCATTGCACTGTATATATAAAAAAATCAAGTATTGTTATCAATGACTTCTGTGGGGTTTTTTCCCCCATGAAACAGGAATTATTGTTTATTAGTTATACATTTACAAGTAAACAACTTAAAATGTATAATGAGCACATCTTCATGATTTCTTAACATTTGCTTAAGGAAAATTGCATCCTGTGTTTTCACTTTACTTAAAGCCATCAGTGATGCATTTATAGAGGGTAGTAACTGTATCAATCACAGAAAGTATTTATAAGAACACAAGTATTTATAAATATATTCACAGAATAGTAATACTTATGAATAAATGAAGCTATAATTCATTATAAGCATGGTCTTCATAGAAAGTGTTACCTAAAATAGCAGTATAAATGTTTGATTGAAACAAATAAAGTATGTCTACCACTCTTTTTTTATTTAGGTATATATAGCTCATTCAATAAAACATCGACTGTACTGTATCCTAAATTATTCAAAATAATTAATATCCCTTTTTCAGAAACTTTTCAGCGAAAAAAAGAGAAAAGAGCTAGAGCAGGAAATTACTGTTTAGGAAATTACTGAAGCCAGAATAAAGAAACAACAATATTTACAAGTAATATTATGTAATTAACATAAGGTTTGCAGCGAATTTTAGGATGTTCCATGTTTTCTAACTTTTTGGCCTCAAGTCTACATAAACAGAACAGTGTGTCATTGTTTTTAAATCATTTGCATGGTGCCTAAGGTTAAGCACTGGATATAAAGATATTTCATGTGATTAAGACTTCAAATACAAAAAATACATCAAATACCAGATTCAAGGCTCGCTATTATCCTGGACTAATTGAAGGCCATGTCAGAGGAGGATGATGCCCATCATAAACACTTCTGAAATATTTTCCGTGCTGTTCTCACCTTTAACCACAGGCTTTCTCCACTAGAATGGTGTAAAAAAAAAAAGAAATTCCTGCCTGCTGCTACTTGGGAGTTCAAGGCCTTCATCTTCTCCTATACCTGCTGTGACTGCCTTCAAGTTTGTTTCTGTCACTTTGAAGTGACAACATTTCAACATTGTGAAAATTTTTGCCAGCCTCGATTCACCCTGCAAATCTTTTGTGGTCTCATTATCTGCTCCTGCATTAATATATTAGCAGTATGCATCCTTGGAGATTTGCTATTGCAACATAGGCAGTATAATGAATGCTTATGTCAATCACAAGGCTGAGGTCACCTCTTGCCACCGGTCAGCTCACAAAGGAAAGACCTTGAGGCACCTTCCCTCCTCAAGATATTCATAGTACAAATAAAATAAATCAGTAGGCCAATATCTTCATCTCCAATACTGCAGGAGTTGGGTCCTTTTCATGAAGGGGTATTGCCAGCAAAGTGTACACATCAGTTTATAAAGTCAGCATGAAACAGAAGTCGCAATAGACTTTTCTACCCTAATGTTCAAGTGAAACGCTTGTCGAACAAGAAAAAATGTAATGCAGGATTTGATTTTGTCCATCAGGAATTGATTGGAACGTTGGATGGTTGTGGTTTGCTATAGCTGTGATTTCATGTAGGTAAACAGGTTTTAAACACATCATCAGAGAAGAGAAGAGATGTTGCTGCAAGTGGGGGAATGTGAGTTTGATTAAAGATTACGAGAGCACATGAATTTAAGAAAAAAAAAAATTTATGTGCACTGATAAATATTTTATAATAAATACTACAATGTTCCACATACAACAAGAATTGCCCATTTTGATTACATGGTGACTTAGCTATGATCCAATAGCTTACAGGAAAGTGAATGTGAAGAATGTGAAGAAAGCCTATAAGGAAAGAACACAAAAAGTATATGCTATTAACTCACAAAGTGTATCTCTTTATGTGGATATAGACCTATTGCGCTCAGCTGCATTATCAGCAAATTCATTCACGACCAGCCGAATAGCCGTCTCTGGCTAGGCTACTGACATTTATGTGCTTGTGCAAATGCCATAGTTAATGATAAAGGCTACACGGGCCCTGTGCAATCTCCCTCTCCAGCCTGTTTGGTTTTCCAGTTTTGGAGGAAGATATTCTCTTGATTCGATTCCTCGAGCAGTCCATTTAAAATATAGGCCTATCACAGTAACCACAGGTATTTGCCTCTTATCCAGACAGCAGGTTATTATTCAGACTTCAAGGTGCAATATATTAGGCTAGATAAAACTCTTTTATCTACAGTACTGTTAAATAGAGGTAAACTGAGCAGTTGTGCTTTTATCCATGACTCCAGTCCAATCCAATAAAAATATTTCGATGGAAATTCCATTTCCTCACCGACACAACTGTCTTTTTAAATTAAACCCATGTCACTTCTGTTAGGTGTCACGAAAATTACACGATCTTTTTACAAGATTGAGACTAAAATGTATATAATCTTAGGCAGCAAGCAATTTTTCAGCAAAGTAACGACCTTCAGGACCAGACTGCCAACAGACATATAACTGGTTGTCCGACTTTGCATTAGTCAACGGCAATGCATCACATTTTCTGCGACTTTACTGCCATCTAGTGGACAACAAGAAATCCGTTAGTTTTTTTTTTTTTTGTCTATGTCCATAGATATATACTCATAGACTCTTCATTAGCGGCCGTTTTCGCCCGCCACATTGAAGCAAGTTACATAGTAAAACCATGCATTGAGTTAGGCTTAATACATATAAAACATGATAAAAACACAAACCAACACATTCTCACCTCGTCACCTGTAAAAGGTTATCCCATTTCTGAATCGGGAATTTAAATATCGGCAGTTTCACAACCAGCAGCTGCGCAATGATGTGGCATCATTGATTCTTCTACTGTGAGTGACGACACGCTGACCGTTGCAAGATGGCGGGCGCTCCTACGTGTCTGGAGCGGTCGAATGAGAAAACTACGTATGCATATCTATGGTCTACGCAGATAATTTAATGTCGAATTCCAGTATTACCTTTTTGAAATCAGTACAAATGAAATACAATTATTTGTTCAATAATATTACTTTAGGTATATTTTATAATTCAGGTTTAACTTAATGAATTTGACCAATTTAAGAAAACAAATATATTATCAATTAAATGTCATAAAAACATATATTAATGACCTTTATTGATTATTTTATTCCATAATAAGTTATTTTGGGAATACAATTATAAAACGTACATTTATTTGATAAAACGCACAATCTGACTTTTACGTTTGCACGTATGACATCATTGATGACGCGTGTAACCGTTGGGCGCTAATTTTCAAATGGTCGTCTGAACAGACGGAATAAAGAAAGTTTGGATCAGTTAACTTATAACTTACTGCTTATAAATCATCAGTTCATCGCAGGTAATCGGAACTTCCGTTGTTTGTACTTCATCTAAGATACGGTTTCAAAGCCACAGTGTATAATTTGATCTGTTATGTTTTCAGAAGTGTGTTTAGCGCTAGCTAACATGCGTTCATAAAAGGCTAAACTGAAGTGTTTGCATGTATGAATTTCGCTTTTGGAAATTAGCTCTGGGGATATAAACTTCTGTTCTTATATAACGTTTATTGTTGACATGTTTGTTAGCTATTCGTTTGCTCATTTTAAGCAGCTAAATAAACGTTACTTGACTTTGTTTACATGGCAATATCTCTGGATTTAACGTTACTTGTGTTGAAGTAAGTTAACGTTTTAACAAATGCACTATTTAGCAGACTGCACTTAATGGAAATAGCTGCATATTAGTGGTGTATGGATATATGACAGATCAATATTGGCCCATAGTTTCGTAATGAGCGCATTCAGTACCCCGACCTCCCGGCCACGGCAGTGGTCGTCCCCGGCAATAGGACACAAAGCCGCTCTGTCAGCCACCAGCACACCTCTGCTGGATAACATTCAGGGAAACGACGATGAACAGGAGAGACGTCAAAGACGCAGATCCAAAGTCATCGGAGTGACCGACTCCTCTATCAGCGAGGCCGGTAGCCACAGGTTGGTTTGAAACCCCGTTGTCAGCTCCATTAAAATACAAAAACAAAAGTAAGACGGCACAATGTACACTCATGTTTTTTTTCTCCATAGTAATACACCCGCTGCTGTCCCTAAGCTGTCATCAGCACAGATATCTGAGCATTATTCAACCTGCATCAAGCTGTCCACTGAAAATGTGAGTTAAAATCGATGTATGATGACTTTATTGTCAGTATTTTCCTGAAAATGCAACATGGCTATTACTTGTCACCTTCCTTTTGCAGAAAATTACCACAAAAAATGCATTTGGTCTGCACCTTATTGATTACATGGCAGACATTCTCAAGCAGAAGGACTCAGAGCTCAACTTCAAGGTAGAAACCTGCCGAATTTGTATTTAGCTCCACTTTGACAAAGTTGACATGCATTATCGGAAATTATGATATTGTAACTGTGTTTGTGTGTTGATCTAGGTGGCAGCGGGCACCCTGGATGCCAGCACAAAAATCTATGCAGTGAGGGTGGATGCGGTCCACGCTGATGCTTACAGAGTTCTGGGAGGCTTGGGCTCTGAGACCAAACCAAAAGAGAGTAAGTAGATATTCAAGTTATGGATCTGCTGACATGTTACAAAAAAACAAAGATGGCTTGTGCTGTAGGTCAGAGAGTGTTATGCGATCATTGTCTTCATGGTGTACTGGTGGTGTCATTCCCTCTCAGGACCCTGCACAGTTTTACTGAAATCCCATCTCATTTCAGGTCAAGATGGTATCGAGGAGGCAGTAGCCGAGGGCGGTCAGGGAGAGCAGGTGGCTGCTAAACAGACTAAGAAAAGACCTCAGAAGAAGACAGTGGAGCAGAACCTCAATAACATCAATCTCTCTGAATCAGAGATGAAGTGTGAGGTGAATAATATCTGAGTGTGATTGAGTCAAGTAAAAAAAATTGTTTAGCACTTTTCACAATACACATTGTTTTAAATCAGCGTTAATGTTGGTAATATCCTTATGCCTTATAGTTACTTTTAGCTGAATTGAGCTGGGCGATAATAATATAGTTTACCTTTTGTGATGATACAATCAATCAAGCAGTTGAGATTTGCTATATAGCAGGGCTGTATGTTAACTTTTTTTGCGCATAGCATTGGTACTACAGAGGTTGAAAGTTTTGTAGCACAGGCCTCGCACTGTACAGCCCTCCCTGTATAGGCTAGTATACTGTATGTATGTGGATAAAGTTGAACATACATACTTATTTATTCAACTTTATATAAAGAGCTGAGTGATAATATAGTTACATTTTGAATGCTATGACTCCAGGTAATGTAGGATCATAGGATGTACGATTAACTCAACTGAATATGTCGCTGGCTGATAATATAGTTTAAATATTTTCACAATATAACAATCAAGAAGTTGAGATTTTCTAGATGGTACATATACTGAAAACTGTTTCTTTAATGTTTTAAACAAGTTGATTTATGTTGTGAGGACCCCAGAAAGCATGTGGTGTAAGAACCTACAGGAAGACCTGTCCTAAAGCATTCTTTGTGCAGGTGGACCCCATGTTCCAGCGCATGGCTGCTTCCTTTGATGAGAACAGTACAGCAGGAGTGTTCCTCTCTGTGCTCTTCAGTGAGGACAGTCGCTGTGAGCTGCGCTTTCCTTCACATATGACCTTGCTGAAGACACAGCCACCTCCTGTGCAGGTGCCCGATCAGAACGTTCCTGCCTCACCATTTACAGGTAAACCGGCTTTGCACATCACACTCTGTTCCAAGTTACAGGACAGTTTACTCTTGGGTTCACTGAGCAATATTCAGTATTCACAATCTAAATGTTTCCGGATGTGTTGAGAGTTACAGTCGTTTGGCAATGTGAGTCTATTGAATCATACCTTTTTGATTCTTCCAGGTCATCTGAAGACATTAGAGGACAGGCCAATTTGTCCATCCTTAGAGGATTTCTCTTTTACTAGATGGACTCCTGAGCAGGTGAGACTGTTATGATGACTATTTAAAGCCTCAATATGGTGTCCATATACACTGCAGTTCAAAAATTTGGGGTCAGTAAGATTTTTAAATGTCTGTTATACTCACCATGTCTGCATTTATTTAGATATTTTATCAAAAACAAAACAAAAACAGTAATTTGTGAAATTTTATTTATTTTATACTATTTCCAAATATTTTAAAATGTAATTAATTCCTGTAATGGCAAAGCTGAATTTTCAGTAGCCATTACATTTCTTATCAATGTTGAAAACTGTTTTGCTACTTATTTTTCTGGAAACTGTAATAACCTTTTTTCTTAAGGATTCTTTGATGAATTGAAAATCAAAAGAACATTTATTTGAAACAAAAATATTTTTAACATAAGTCTTTACTGCCACTTTTGATCAATTTCATGCATTCTTGCTGAATTAAATAATACAATTAATTTCTTTAAAAAAACAACTTATTAACCCCTTTTCAACAGTAGCATGAGTGCAATATTAAGTGTGTTTTATATTGATGTGATCATCTTTCATGTTGTCAATATAGACCACAAACCTCAACCAGCTGCTTGAGAAGATGAAGCAGGGAGAGCACGCATTCGACGTCAATGCAGACATCGAGCCAGATGATGATGACAGTCCAGATTTTGGGGATCATTTTGATGCAGATGTGGATGAGGGCAGGCCAGAAGACTGTGAGGAGTTTAAGGAACACAGAGAAGCTTGTTCAAAGAGCCCCCAGAAAGGACGGTTAGTACTTACGAAATGTATTGCACCAAAGTGTTTGCTAATTTTTAGTTACAAACAGGCTCTGCTTCACAATAGGTGAATAGTTGCAGTGGTTTGATATTGTGCATTTTCATCCCAAAGACCTAAGCTCGACCTTAGCTAGCTACTATAATTTGTGTTGTATTTTATGTCTCTGAATAAAAAAAATTCTTTGCTGTTTTTGTATGTCCATTCACTGTGAGGTGTATTTGCATTATTAACAGAGGTGTTATTCCTATTGGCGAGGTGGATATTACCACCATGTGTCTGCAGTTGTCTGATCAGCCCAGAGAGTACTCATACTTCAGTCCCAGGACCATGGCCACTTGGGTCGGACCCGGCTACTGGCTCTTCAAACCTGGACATAAGCGTAAGTCATCGACTAGCCTAGGAGTGTTTAACTATACTTTTTTATTTATTTATTGCTTTCTTAATTTAATTTGTAATATTGCATTCTCTATTGTTCTTAGTGGTTGTCCCATTCAATTTCTAATTTATCCTTTGTAGAGGATCACAAACCAGACAAAGAACCTCGGAAACGAGCACCAAAAAATCCTCTCGTTATTGACTTTAAAGGAGATATCAACTTTCACAATTACTTTCGAACAACTAGAGTAAGTTCCTGTTTACTAATTAATTTTCATGACTTCCATAATGGACAACCGCTTCATAACAGCAATTCATACAATGTTTTTTAATCCCTCTACCAAAAACTTTCAAACCTTGTAGAAGTCAGCAGCAGATTAATCGGTGACAATTTGACAAATAAATACTTGTTATTTCCAGGCAGCAACCACTATCAGTAAATCGGCTTTGAACAGCAGCAATAAGAAAACCACACTTCCAGCAGACTTCCAGTATCCACCCAGTAACCTGTCACAGCTCAGCCTCAAACCCACCAACACAGTAAGAGCATGAATGTTTAATATTCCTGTCTGCATTACTATGTGCACTTCAGCATTTTGGTTGTAGGATATCTTCAACATCACTAGAATAATGCTGTATAAGAGATTGACTGCTGGATTGTTTTTTGTTCATCTTACAAATTTGACTAATTTATTCTCCCACTTTAGTTCAGTGCAGAAGGAAAGAAGAGATTATCGGGAGAGCTGGGTGGGGACATAGGAGAGTATGATTACAACAACGCCAATGACACAGCCAACTTCTGTCCTGGTCTTCAGGTACACTAAACACTACTGTTACGTGTCATAGCTTGGCATGGAGACGGTCTGTTAACTGTTAGTGGTTTCTGTAAATAGGAAGGGGACAGTGAGGATGCTGAAGGCTTTGGAGGATCTGATGACTTCCAAACAGACCGACCGACCCCTTTCTCTCTGGACACAGATGACATCTCTACATACGGAGAAGACTGTCTTGTCCCTGAGCCTCACAAGGTAAGATGAGAGGACAGATATTGGGTTACTATGCTACACACTGATCATGTAGTGAGATTTTCTTTGTTATTTGTCAGTTATTATTAGTTTTTATTTCAGTATTTTTGTATAGACAACTCATTAATTGTTTGCTTATCTAGGTAAACACTATTGAGATAAACTATGCCAAAATGGCCAAGAAGATGGACATGAAGAAGCTGAAGACCACTATGTGGGGTCTCCTAACAGAAAGTCCTGAAAAACCAGACAAGGTTTGTAACTGTATCTTTCTGACCTTAGTGAAGCTCTTTTATTTATATTTTTCAGCATCTTTATGGGTAAGTTTAGAAGTTACTGTTTGCATACTGAACTAGAACATAGAACTGAAATAGTAAATTAGTAATCAAACAGTAATCCTCTTTTCTCACAAAACGAAGTTTTCTTTTCCTCTATTAATTTGTCATTCAGATCACTGAAGGCAGGGCCGATAATTAGTGTTTTCAATAATCCAATTCATTTATACAGCACATAATAAAACAACAGTGTTGACCACAGTGCTGTATAATATACTGAAATAATAAAATAAACACAACAAATGTAGAAACATCTGCAAAAAAACAACCTAAGACACCAGTACATGTGGCAACAATGCCTTGTCACTCATACATGATCAAAAGCTAATGTAAAAATGTTTTTAAATGTACTCATAGTTGATGATTGTCTAATATACTGTTCAATAGCCTTGGGGCAGCTACCGCAAAAGCAAGCTCACCTTGAACAAGAACATGTAGAAGTTTTTGCGTATGGGATATTAATCTCTTTGACTTGTGAACGTGAATCAGACTAGCAATATACGGAGGGGCTGTATCAAAGATTTAAAAACAAACATTGAAAAATCTTGAAATTAACTGTTAACCAGTGCAACGGTGAACCAGAGTGCAGTGTCATATTTCCGAGTACCTGTCAACAATCTTGCGGTCGCGTTTTGGACCATCTGTAATCTGTCCAAAAATAGTTTTGAGCTCCATAATAAAGCGAGTTGTAGTAGTCTAATCGAGTGAATATTATGAATATGAATAACCTTTTCTGAATCCTTACGGGTCCTTAAGTGATCCCAACGATATCGTTCCTCTGTATCATTATAGCTGTGGTGTGGACTCTGCTATTCTTTTATATTTTGAAAGATTTTTAGAACTATATTTTTACCTCTATCTTTATAGTTGTTGGTCTGAACCGACCTAGAGATCATTCTTGGTTGGATAAAACTCGTTTTGACACACTCTCACAAACCACACCCAATTTTTTTTTAACTTTGTTCTGTTGTTCAGCATTTCTTGTTGTCATTTGATTAAAAAAAATGTTTTAATGACTTATTGCTTTTACCATTTACAGCAGGTGGAATGTGAGGAGACAACAGAAGTACCTGGAGAAAAATCATTCAGCCAGTCTGTCAGGAATCTTGTACAAAGGTACAGGTTGTTTTTAAGGCCTGGTGCTATGTATCTAATAGTCTAAGGATTGACATTTTTCATGCATATACTGTACATAAATTTCTCTTTCCTGCCCCACCAGGCTTCCCTCCACCATGGCTACCAATCTCTCAGTACCGTTGGCTTTTGTGGCCCTTCTGCACTTGGCTAATGAGAAAGTGAGTACTACTTTCTGCTTTATATAATGATTTCAAAATCTACTGTAGATGGATGTTTGTTTCAAATTCTGTATTAGCATGTTGTTTATTATGTTTAAAGTGTAAATTGCAGGTTACATTTTTCACGAAGATAATGCAATGTGTTTATTAAACATAAAGATAAGAACCGCCCACCATTGTTTTTTTATACCAAAATGCTGAATATAATATGAAAAGTTGGCACTTTTAACAGTGGTTTTAACCGCTCCCGTTCCCTTCCACTAGATGGGGCGTGACGTCATAAGAGGAACTCACTAGTAGAGTTACCGGCATAGTCAATAGGACGCTAGCAGCTAAATGTAATCACCTAATGCATTAAGTATGGTACTCTTCAATGTTGTATTTCTTTGAAAGCTATAGATGCCTTACATAACTACAGAAAAATTGGTTGTATGTTTTATTTGATAAAAAACTTATGGATAAAATATCTCAACTGTAAACATACTCGTGTGTGCTGACTTCAAGGGGACTGTGATCCTGCCTGAAATGAGAATAAGCTATTCGCAAAACAAACGAGTTCAGGCACGTCAGATCAGCCGGTCGCAGGTTGAGCTGTTCCACTAAACTCCAAAACACGTTCACCTCACGGCAGCACATACTCTCCACTGCTGATTCAATTGGGTGGCATAGCCCACACAAACACAGTGATGGGGACATCAATCTCTCTTTTTCTTTTCTGACAATAAACATCGCTAATTAAATCGTGAGAAATTGATAAAGCGTGGATTGAGGAAGGGTATTACATGACGTTTGAGGCGTCGATGAGACTAGCGATTGGTGCCTGTGCAGTGTGTGCATCTCTACAGCTCTGATTTGGACTCACTGACACCATGTAAGTTAGTGCTGCACGATTAATCGTATCGCAATCGCAATCGCGATGTCAAGCCTACGCGATTATATGACGCAAAATGCTGCGATTTTATATTAAAACAAATTAGCGCTGTTAACGCACTTATTAATGCAAATGCTTTTAAACCATTCATGCGCGATAAGACATAAAAGAACGAGCTGCCTGTGAATGTCCTCCTGACACACACACACACACACACACACACAGATAGACGCGCGCCAGTATCAAGTTCTCTTTCGCGGTAGAACGAACAACACACATGTATGCCAAAATGAACGCGCTGCCTGTCAATATCCTGACTGTGACACACAGAAAGACTCGCGCTAATATCGTGCGTGCGCACAAAACAGCATGACAGAATACAGTTCTCTTTCGAGCTTGAACGAACAATAACACACACAATTATTACAAAATGTCTTTTTGTCGAGTGTCTTCATAACATAAGAGTAGTCTTATGATGAACATGAAGAGTTGTGATGACTCGTGAAAGAATGAGGCGTGTGAGATCCGCGTCTCTGACAGCGGCTGGTCTTAAAGGGACAGTGCACAGTAGCCACTAATTATATCTGTTGCTAAAGTTAATCTTTTTTTTATTTTATTTTTTTACCCCTGACATGTATGGTTATATGTACTTTTGTATGTAAATTATGTTTTGTTCTTGTTAAAATGCAATAAAAAAAAAATATGTCGCTAAAGTTAATCAAAGAACAAAGGGAGCAGAGAAAAACACTCACTGCTCTTGACTAAAGAACTTTTTTCTTTAGGCTGATTATCACTAATCTGTGTGTGCATTTATTTTCCTTTAGAACCAAGCAAGTTGACTCATGAAACCATTTGTTTATTATATCGCATATCGCAATCGTAATCGCAATATTGACCTCAATTATCGCAATATGACATTTTCCCCAAATCGTGCAGCCCTAATGTAAGTAAATAATAGCCGCTTTTCCACCGAAATTACCCGGAACAATTTGTCCCAGGAACTTTTTTCCCAGGAACCTTTTTTGCCCCAGACCGGTTGCTTTCTGCGTTTACACCGCGGTCTAAAGTACCGGGAAGGTAAACTGCGCGCAACTGCTCCTCCCAGTCTGCTCAGTTGGACAGTAATCAGTTTTGAGCGCCACATTTATAAGTATGGAGGAGATTCAAACTGTGCTGCAGTTATTGGTTTACTAACGAGGTAATTAACATAACAAAATAGACGAGCACTGATACTAAAGCGTGTTCAGAAAGCTCGTATGCGTATAAAATTAGACAAGGTATGTTGTGAGATGACTGGGACGAACGCGCAAAAATGTCCTTTTGCGCAAATACGCTTAAAAAAAGCCTGAACCCCGTCTATCAATCATAAATAGTGACAGTCTTGTAAATAGTTGTTTGTTACCAACCTCAAAGCGCTATTTCAATCCTGTTATAGTAAATTTGTAACATGGTTTGCCTTGCAATAGATGACAATGTGTAAACATAATGACTTAATATTAAAAGCTGTGGCAGAAAAGAGACGAGCACTGATAAAGCGTGTTCAGAGCTCGTAATGCTAACGTTAGATGGCTGTGACGAACGCGCAGAAAGTTTCCTCTTCCACAAATACCCAAATAATAAAGCCTGAAACTCGTCGCCAGTCCCCCAGTTTTTTTTTATTAAATTCCATATTTGCAGACAGACAACTTCCTACTGCATGAAGCCACTTTTTAAAAGGGAGGTTAAAAATAAAGAAAATGCTGCTTGGAGTCATCCAACCAAAATGCGGCGTGAACACAACCAATCAGCTTGTGCAACGCACAAGTCCCACCCCTGAAAGTTCCTGAACTTTGAAAAAGTACTACCTCGTGAGCAGGGACTATCGGAGGGGGAAATATTTACCCGGAACTTCATTTAGACCCTGGTTCCTGCGGTGTAAACACATCGAGTACCAGCCCAAAGTTCCTAGTTCCTGGGGAAAGTTCCTGCGGTGGAAACGCGGCTAATGTCTTCAGTCGTTGTCCCTCCTTGCTATTCTACATGACGGCAAGATTTTGAAAAGACTGGCTTGTTCCCTTATATTATCCGGGTTAAGTTTGCACCAGGCTAGCCTAGACTAGCTCTAACGTAGCTACTCACCAGGACACCTGGCCAACCCTCCACTCATTCTCCTCACACCAAGCATTAATAACTCTTTGAGTGCCATGGGTCCTGGTAATTTCCTCCCCTCTCTCACGCCTGACCGGTTAAAAATTGTAGGGCTGTGGTTCATAAAGAATTTGATGGTTTCCCACATCCCACATCCACATTTCCCACATCCACAACCACAGTCGTTCTCCAAATAGCCATAATACAGTAAGAATCTAGCAGAGCATGGGTTGCGAGTTCCTCTTATGATGTCATCCCCCAGTTACTGAAAAAACACGCTACCTTTGAGGAAACCCCAATAAATGTTATTTTAACGCATTTTAAGACAGAAATAATTAAATATATACATATAGAGCACTTTAATTTACACATTAATTGGCTGTGGTGGTTAACCTGCAACTTCCACTTTAAAGATCTACTTGTCTTGCATTAGTATGCACTGAATATTTTGTAACTTGCATGCACAATTATTTGTGATCTCATGATGCATCAGAACATTTGGTTGCTGTAAATCTAAAAGCTGTTCTTTCATCAACAGAACTTGGAGCTGCACAAGATTGACTGCATGACCGATATCATCATTAAACAAGGCCACTGAAAACTGATACAAATCTTTTTTGTAAAAAAATTGTTTTTTTTGTAACCAAAATGTAAATCCAGTTTGTAAAATACCCATGTGGGGCCAAAACAATATAGTCCAGAGAAAGATGATGTCAGGATCATGTTAAAAACTTTGTACAGGAAACTACCACAGAATTATTTGAGTGAAACTGAAAAATGTCAAAAGCATGAACTGGGGGGGGGGGGGGAAACAGCAGTGTGTGCAGTGCATGTATAATATGATTGCTTTTAAGATCTGTTTAGCAGCCTCATTAAAAGTAAATGTGAAGTTACTGCTGTCAATGTCACTTTTTTAAAGATGTTTTATTTAAATTGTGAAATTCATTTTATAACTATGAGGTTTCTTTTAGATGTATATTTTACATCTGATTTTGAAAAATAAAAGTTATTAAAGTATTGTTGGGTAATTCTTTATTATCTGTTTGTATATATTGTTTTGTGTCTAGTATGTTTTGCATGAATACATGTAATGCCAGAAGCATTTAGGTGGACCCAATTGTTGCCTTGGTGGAAGAAAAGAGTTTACTGTTTCGTGCCTAGGAGTCTAATTGTTTTGCCCTAATAATGTTAAGCATGTTAAAAAACTACTAAACATTTATTACATAAAGTACACTGAGTTTAATAACGTATCAGTAATTTTAGAAAAAGTCACAAGCCTGTCTGGTCTTACCAGAACAATCTTCTCATACCTGAAATGTTGATGGCTTGATAATAGTCTCACCTTACAGGTGTTTACATGCGTCATGAACCCAGCAGCGCCCTCTGGAGGATGCTATGGCGAGTGGCGCTACAGAGGTGGGCCAAAGCCAAATCATCGCGGCTGGAGGAAGAGAATGAATTAGAGACCAGGAAGTGTTGACACGGTGTTCATCTGTTGGTCATTCGAAGAAACAGTTACCAACATTTGAACTCCAAAGGATATTGTAATTGTTTTTTTCGTGGAGTAAATAAAAACATAAAATTGAAATCATGGGGCTGGGTGATCCAAATAGTACGGTAAGTTGTGACCTGAACGATAGTCAGCAGGTGCTTGATGTTGACTTCAAAAGTAGACTGACTAACTTAACTGTGTGAACTTAGTTACTATCGTTATCCGTGTAAATATTTTTTTTTAGTGCTGCAAAAGTTTCCTCTAGAACAAGTTGATTTTTTTTTTGTTTGTTTAATTTTTTACCGGTTGATGTTAGTTGACGTAATGTACTCAAAACAGGGCGAAGCTCGTTTTTCAAGTTATACGTCGTTAGTTTCTACGTTCCTGTTGTCAGTTAACGTCGACAATTTGCTTGGATTACTAAAACAAATGTGCTGTTTAAATAACACTTTGATGCTTAAGCTTTATCCAATTTGTATTGCAACTTTGTTGTACAGATTTGTTTACATAGATGGATTGAATTTACCTTGAGCTGCGAAGCATAACCGGTTTACAAAACCGACAGCTGAACTCAACACTTTTTGCATGGTTACTTGGTTTAGATATGTTTAAACTACAGTTAGCAAATGTGCTGATCACTTCACACGTGCCCTGTTGACTGTTGAAGTGAACCAGAAGTGTGAAATCCTCATGCTAGTTTGCTTCAAATCAAGTTGATCGACTGTCAACCATTTGTTTCGTTTTGTTTAACAATTTCAATATTATATCGCATATAATTTCGACATCCTATTTGTATATGTGGCACTGTGGTTCGTTGACAGTATTCTGGATTACTGAACTTGACTTGTATTCAATGATAAGTTGGCTTGTTCTTGAAAACATTTGGAGACTGGTATTAGACGGACTTCAAGGAAGCAAGAATATGTTTTGCCTTGGTTTTGTACAAATAGTAAGAAAGATCGAGTTTAAGACAGTCGTTCTTATAATGATGGACATTTGTTCCAGTCTTAATGGTAAAGCAGTTTAGAAAGCTTATCTAAAGACTTTCAAAACAAATGCACTCTGGTAAATCATATAATAACCAGGTGCATACATTTTAACTTTTTATTATGTTGTTGCCATATCACATAGTTATAGATATCGCATGGAACCATTTCTCCACAATGATGTCACCTAATAGCTTTCTGCCATTCTGCAGGCCTTGTGACACCAACTCCCATTGACTTGAATGGAAAGGGTTGGACAGGTAGTGACGCAGCTTTGCTTTTGGTTTCCTGGTAACACCTTTTGTTTATGAAGTATCAGTAGTGCAAGAGGGCTTAAAGGTGTTTAGCATGACTAAACATGCCCAAATGACACAGAGAAAAGTGCAAAAGACGGCTATAAGGCTCTTGCACTGCATTTGACAGTTGGTGTTTTGATGTGTGAATGTGGTAAAGCTATCTTTTTATATTGTTTTTGTCAGTATCACACTTAAGGTGTCACCCCTAATCATTAGCATCTAAAGGCAGTTTTTTATAATAGCTGTCTGATCATGGTATGAAATAAATTATGTCTTATAGGCCTAGTTATTTTTATTATTACGTTGTTTTTTTTTTAAATATAGGCTAGAGATAGACAGTACTGTATTGTAGCAATTACTGTATGTTTTTAATTGCTTAAATCATGAATTCCAGCTGTCTCCATATATTCAAGACGCGTACATAAGTCATAAAGACACTATTATGTTTTATTAGGGGTTCAAGTGTGAAGCACTGAACTCCTATTGTAGGCTAAATGTAGGGTTTTGACATTATCACACATTTTGCATGTTTAAATGATTACATATTATGCAATGTTTCACACATTCATATATTCTTCCAGTGGTGGGCTGATATGATTATTCATATGTTAGATATCCTCATACTGAATAACCACTGCTGTGTCAATTAAATCATTCATTACATCTACATCTAAAAAAAAAATATGTATGAGCTGGCTGTAGGTTTTTTGATCATCCTCAACAAACTTACTGTAGTCTAGATCAATAATTATCTAAAACATAGTATTTAAATGGCTATAACTGGGTCATTAAAAATATGGGTGATGAAATGTGCCCAAAAAATATCATATAATTCCTAAACAGAATCCTCATACCTTAAAAAAAACTTGGTAACAACATGCAACACATAACTCTTTGATTGGACGACAGGTGGCACTACAACAGTTATAAACATTAAAGACACTAGATTTTTATGGTAAATTATGCTATCTGAAAAAAAAACTTAGTTTTGTAAAGTTCTGTAATCCACTCTGATTTAGGTGCTTACAGGCTTGCTAAATAATACATAATATATTTTTTTAGCAGGCACTTAACAGCTTGAACCACGATAACGGATGCTTGCGGATGTAGGCTAGGCCTATTTTATTTGAGTATTTTAGTTTTTGCTAATAAGATTTTTTCTGCAGAATTATAAACCTTACATGCTATAATTTATATTTATGGGCCAGATATAATTCTGGTATGGAAGAAAAATAATGGCAAATGTTTTTGAAACAAAAAAGCCTGTTGAATTGCACTAGGCTACTTGAAAAAAAAAAGGAGCATTGCATTAATAACCCTGCTTGCATTTTAATGCATTGTATTTTTAGGGCTTGCATTTTATGGGCTGAAATTAAGCATGGTTGAATATTTAAGCTGTGAATATTTAAATTCAAAACATTTCAAACACATTTTCATTAAAAATTCAATAATCCATATTAACCTTTCGTATTTCACTTCCAAAATATTCAAACCGTTTAAAAAATACAATACAACCTATAATATTCAACAGGCAATTTTCGGTCCATTTTATTTCGCTTCGCAAATTCATTGGTTCAAATTCGACAGAAAAGTCTACGTTGACATCCAGGAACTGCAGGAAAAGCAGTAGATTACCGAGCATACTCAACCTCAAATGTAACATTGGATCTGGATCCGCATCGGGGTAATAACATTATAATCTCGTTCACGGTAGAGAAAGATGCATGTAGGCTACACAGGAAAAGTCATCGTGAAGACACTAAATTGAACATAAACAGACGTCATAATAATCACAAATACACTTACATTGCTGTAAATTAGTTTTATGAATGAATGGATTGTTCTAACTGTTGCTCTGGTCTTCGTCAACAACACACACTTTTCCGCCTCCTGCTGGTGAGATCGACTAACAGCAGATGGAGAGTATGCTCGGCAATCTACTGCTTTTCCTGCAGTTCCTGGATGTCAATGAATTTACTGTCGAATTTGAATCACTGAATTTGTGGAAGCTAATTTGCAAAGCGAAATAAAATGGGTCGAAAATTGCCGAAATATTTTTAAACAGTTTGAATATTTCGGAAGTGAAATATGAAAGGTGAATATGGATTATTGAATTTTTAATAATGAAAATATGTTTGAAATGTTTTTTGAAATATTCACAGCTTAAATATTCAACCATGTTGAATTTCAGCCCATAAAAATGCAAGCCCTAAAAAAACAATGCATTAAAATGCAAGCATGGTTAATGCAATGCATATTTTTTTCAAGTTTTGCAATTCAACAGGCTTTTTTGTTTCAAAAACATTTGGCATTATTTGACTTCCATATGCTGGCGGTTGTGCAACAGTACTTTTTACAAACGTTCCAGTCTCTTTTCAAACTGCTTTATCATGATGAGTTTCGATCTCGTATAGATTTCTGCTGCCTTCCATTTCTCTTTTGGTCTCTTTTCTCTTTATTTTGCATAACTGTGTGCTTGTGCCATTTTGATCATGTTTTGGTTTTTAATTCTTCTGAGTGCAGGAGCCGAGAGAAGGAGAGTCTTCACAGGAGGTGGATCCAGTTAAATCTCTACAGTCTCAAGTGGACGGGGTCAAGGACATAATGACCCAGAATGTCGATCGGATCCTGGCCCGTGGAGAAAGACTGGATGATCTGATGGGCAAATCTGAAGACCTGCAAGCTGGGGTGAGTCTAAAAACTTTGTTTCTTATCACATATTACAGCTCTAAGCCTGGCACACTGTTTTTACTATGCACACAACCATTCATTCAACTGTATGGGTTCAGAAAGATTTTCTAATGTTTTTCAAAGAAGTCCTTTACGCTCACCAAGGCTGCATTTAGAAAATACAGTAATATTGTGAAACAATATTACAATTTAAAATAACCGTTTTCTATTTGAATATATTTTAAAATGTTATTTAAAGGGACTATGTGTAGCTTTTTAGGTATTTTATTATCTAAAATCAATATTTTTATTAATAAATATGACCTCAATGGTGTACAAATACCTATGCCAATGATCAGACTAATCCTCGTAAACGAAGAATTTATTATCTTTATATACATGGGACTGGTAGGTCCACGGAGGCTTCCATGTAGTTCCGCCATCTTGAAAAACTATAATAGCAGAGAGGGACAAAAAGTATTAGGCCAACGCGTTTCGTTCAGAGCCAGCGTCACGTGACTGAAGCCAGCAGAAGCGGAGGAGCAGAGCAGAGAGAGGCGCTTGTCACTGCCCCGGCAAGTTTAAAAGGATGCACTGCACGGTTATTTATATACTGTTCATTCATACATATGCTGAGTCACAGAATGAATCCTCGTCGTCGAAAAAGTCCAAAATAGACCGTTAAAAAGGAAACGTGACCGGAGATTACAAAAAACAAGGGTTAATGTCGGGATAGCTAATGCAGGAGAAAGCTTTCAAAAGAGACCCTGAAGTTGCCTGCTTTCTTCTCGACAGGCAAGTCAATGTTACGGTCTTAATTACAAGCTTTTTTTCATTGCTTGGTTGTGTACTTTATTATATAGACAGTAGAACATTTATAGTTAAAAGTTAAACAGGCTCTTTGATGAATAGCAGCTATTGAGTAAAGTAACGTTAGAGAAGGCTCTGATGATGATGATATCTAACAATGCACGTACTTCAAAAAATATAACGAGTAAAGGCGGCATTACTACTAATTACCTTAGTTAATGTTTTTCACAGTCAGTAATTCATACTGTATGAATACATTCATAAATTTTTTCGTTGTTTCAGTTTGTTTTAAATAACAAACCTGTTCACCCGAAGAAAAACTCGAAGTGCTATTATAAGACATCCTGTCATAGCTTTTTAGTACATAACGGCTACCGTAGATGCAACGCGCATTTGAAAAAGTGAGGCGCTTGAGAGCATTATTCGTTTGAATGCAAAATACAATTTCACCACTAGATGGGAGAAATTCCTACACAGAGTCCCTTTAATTCTGTGATGGCAAAGCTGAAATTTCAGCAGCCTTTACTTCAGTCTTCAGTGTCACATGATCCTTCAGAAATCAATCTAACATAACAAACTATTAGGCTACTGTATGCGGCTTTAGTCCCACACTTGTTGACATTGTACTGGTCTTTGTTTTCTGCTTTTCAGGCCCAGAACTTCAAGCACACCTCTCAGAAGGTTGCTCGCGCTTACTGGTGGAAGAACGTAAAGCTGATTGTGCTTATTGTTGTGATAGTCCTCGTCATTGTGCTGATTATCATATTCCTTGCCACTGGTGTGATTCCAACCGGTACACCTGCACCCAAACCTCCCACGTCACCACCCTAGGATTTCTGTCAGTTACAAACACACACACACACACACACACACACACACACACGTACATAAATATGCAACCATGTCCACATACCAACAGTCAAAATTTCAAGAATTCACACATAATAACACGCACACACACATACTCGTTCTTTGCACATTTTGCTCATTTACCCTCATATACCTTCATATCTCATGGTATCACTTATTACAAGGAGCTTCCATTATGACAGCTTTGAAACATTGAAATGAAGGATTTTAAGTAGTCTATAGAAATAATGCTGTCTATTTTCTTACATACTTCTCACCTCCTAAAACTTCATCCTAATGGCCACTTCGGTTGCCTCTGTGATTCTCTTAAGCCTGATAAAATGCCACAACTGTAATTAATTACTTCAATTACTGCAATATTGTTCATACTGAAGGTATGCTTGAAATAATCATATACTGGCATTGAATCAGAAAAGGTAATGGGTGAAAGTTCTCTCTATTGAGCTATGATGTATATTTAAGACTGTTAGATTAAATTACATAATATATTGTGTAATTATGGAATACTTTTAGATCTCCAAGTGTCTCTATTTTGTACCCTGTGCTTTTGTCGTCTCCACAAGTATGTATGTCATTTGTAAAAGGTCAAACCAGAATGTGTTCTTAAAACTGTTGCATTATCCAAAACACACCTTTTCATTAAGTAATCATATTGTAAAATGTTTGGATTTTTTTCCCTGGCTTTTATGTTTACTGAAATTTGCAGTTCCCCAAGCTTCAAAACAGAGATACAGGTTTTCTTCTTATAGATTGAATGAAATATTTTTATGAAACAAGAGCACCTGAACAAGGCCATTTAGATTGACAATAGAAAGCACAAATTTGTTCTATCCTCGTCATAAATCACTGTATTGAATTTGATATGCAGTGTAACACTTGCACTGTACCACATGCAGTCAGTACTGTAATCATAATTTGTTATCGCGTGTGGGAGCTTAAGCTAAAGCGTAACTTTTTACTGTGTAGAAAACCGAGCAAGGAGGAATATTTTAGACTCTGTGGTGTCATTTTCAGTTTGCAATAGTTGGTCTTATAATCTGCTGAGTAGCTTTATGCACTTTTGCTTTGGAGAGGTCAATGCACTGTATGTCTGTTTATCTGTATGTAGTCAGAATGACTTGAATGTTTGTAAAGCCTTATGCTGTATCTCTTGTAGCTTCCATTAACATCATGCTGTATGTATTATTCTCCCCCAAACCTTTTAATCGAACACATATGTTTAAACTTAAAATTTGTAATCAAAACGTTCAATCGATTTAAGTTTTTGTCATCTACAAATGATCATTTTAAAACCTCAATCAAGTGCCTTGGATATGAATCTTATTAGTGTAAACAGCCTGGAAATGCAATTTTTTTGTAAATAAATATGATCTCAATAAAACTAATGATGAATATGACATGTTTTTAATCCTCTCATTTGAAATGTACATAGACTAATGGCACACAATTATCAAATACTGTTAGGTTTGTGTTTAATTTCCCATATCCACCATCTGGCATGCAGTAGTACATCTCTAGAGAGGGACAAAATGCAAGTTTTAGATATTGCAATTGCCAAGGACTAAGTGATGTACTTGATGTGATGTAGGGTAGAGTGGGGGAAAACGCCCCCCTTAAGGAAAATGTGACATTACAGTGAAACAAAACATAAATGTGACTAGAATTGCCATCCCGGTTTTGAGTGACTATGGCAGGAGTTATTCACCAAATATTAAAATTCCTCAGCCTTCATAATTAATTAGTATTTTCACTGAAAATATTTTTGTACAAAGGGGGCGTTTTGCCCCAGCGGTGGGGTAAAACGCCCCCCAAGGTGGGGTAAAATGCCCCCTTTCTTACCAACCAGTTTGCTTCATAGATCAACAGCAAAATTAACAGACAATAGTTTTTAATCTCTAAAGGTAAAAGGCAAGTAATATATCAACATGTATATATATTAATATTTATTTCAGCAAGGTCCAAAATAGCCAAATTTAACTACCTTCCATCAGTGAGCTAACTTTGCTAGCAAGCTAGCTAGTTAATGCTCACTTGAGGTAATTTTTTCATGTTTTGTTCAAATATTTAGATTTTACCACCTAGTTATACTGCATTAAGTGTAAAACAAAGGATTTGATAGACAGAAATATTTTATTATAGTAATTATGATCGAGAAACTATGCCCCCGGGGGGGGGGGGCGTTTTACCCCTCAGCGTAGGGGGCGTTTTACCCCACAAGCTATGAGTTTTTTAAAAAAATGTTTAATTTTTAAAATATAATTATATTCCTTATAAATAATATATGATCTCAAACTACAGACTTCACTATTCATCTATCATACATCACTGCGATATCCTGCAGAACAATATTCTCTTAAACACTTATTTACTAATATCTGAAAATTATAGCATTTACCATGTAATCCTCTTCTCTTCAAATGTGTCGCTGGTGTCAGCTTCTCCGTAGAGATTTGTATATCCCCGTTATCAACGTAGTGCATAGCAACAGTAAAAATGTATCTTGACTACTTTTAGTGGTTATTTTGGGAAAAACAGGTGGGGGGCATTTTACCCCAGGGGGCGTTTTCCCCCACTCTACCCTATATGTAAGTGATGGGCATAGCCAGAGGTATATAATGGATTGTATTCTATACACTCTAACTCTACATTAAAAAATGGTTAAAAAGAGCAAGTACATTTTTTTTTTAACCCCAGCTGTGATTTTATTTTGTTTTTCTTACACCAGCTGCAGCTCACTTTTCCCTCAGGAATCAGATTTCCTGCGACAAGTTTTCTGTTATGATTGATTTGTGAATCGGTTTAACTGATTCTTTAAAAAGAATCGATTGATGATGTTTTCGAATCGGACACCGTCTTTTTGTGGCAGCTTGCTTTTGTGAATACATTACAATACAAGTACTGGCGTGCATTTATTCAATTAGGGCACATTTGGAACATCTCACAAGTTACTGGCAGGCAGTGTAGCAACTAACAAGCCTGGACTCGGGAGATGGGTGTTGACATACTGCTATGCGGCTGCGCAGTGTGATATACCCGCCCAGTAGATAAAGACAGGCGAGGCGTTCTTTGCAGCAGCAAGGCAGAACTTTAAATCCTTGGATTGGAAGAGTTGCTATAACACCGGCATTACTTTTTATAGATATCGAGCTTGTATTGTTTTTTCTCTTCAGCTGCTGGTGTCTCTTTCAGATGCAGTATATTCGGTGACAGTTTCTGGTGTGGTAAAGCGACAGAATAAAACAATGACAGTAAGTGGTTCTGTCTTTTTGTTTCGTTTTCGTACTTACGCTGTCATTTGATTTAATACATTATATTAGATATTAAAGTAAAAGCATGGCAATGTGAAGGCTCAAGAACTTTTAAAAGCAAATTGTTATACACAACTTATAAACAAACAGCAGCTTTGTTTAATAAATAACTTACAGATAACTCGATGTAAACGGTCGCAAACGGTTCCTTTTAGTTTAATGGTGGTCCAAACACGTTTAGTTTGGTTCATTATGTGTATGCCACTGTAAATTGTGCAAGTGATGTTATAAATGAACTTTAATTTTGATGACTTTGCGATTTTTTTGACAGGTATCAGCTCTCAATGCGCAGCAATGTAGCAGCTCTCAATGCGCTTTATTTGAGGTAGCCTATGATACACAGTGATACCACAACTTTTTACATCGGGTTGTGGTTTACAGTTTAATTTAGTTCTTTATGAGCTGTTTGAATTTGAAACATAGGCCTAACTTGTTTTGTTTTTTCATGTTACGTGTCATTTGAATGTCATCCAGAAGGTCTTTAACCCTTATTGTTGGTTCATCTCAGGTGGCTTGAAATGACAACATCACAAGTGTTTATTTGAAAACAAAAGGGGATTTTTGCCTTGTCTCAAGGAAATTCCATATTCATTATAACAGTCACAATGAAAGAGGAAGGAAAAAGGCAAAGAAAGGATGTAAAAAGATATGTGTATCCTGTAGTCTTCTGTTCATGAGTGATGATAAACTGATTATTCATAACTGTTCATTTCAAAGGTGTAGATCTATCTATCTATCTATCGATCTACCTATCTATCTATCTATCTATCTATCTATCTATCTATCTATCTATCTATCTATCTATCTATCTATCTATCTATCCGTCTGTGTGTGTGTGGCCCATATTATGGTGATTTTTTACTAAAATCTTATTTTCTGAGGTTGTTTACATCCATCCGTAAGTCTATCACTGTTTTTCTTTAGCACCCGTATTATTTAGATTAATTTTATTTATTTATTCATACACACATTTTTTTGCTGATTTGTTTATTTATTTCAACTATATGATAACATTTAAACAAATGTTATTAAAATCAAACATTTAAGTTTATTCATTGTTTTATTGTTATAACAATATGTAACAAACTAGGTGGGTTTCTCCTCCCGGACCCTTTTAAAAGTTCCCCTGCGACCCACTTGTGGACCGTGACACACCGTTTGAGAATCACTGTTCCATTGTCCATGGTTCTTTTGTGAGATGGCATGAAAAATAAGTGGTGTTTCCTGTAAAATGAATCATTTCATTGATCTTTGCTTGACAGTTTCCCGTCTATGATGGGCCACTCATCAGCTAAACCTTGACCTCAAGTTACTTGCATCCTTCTGAGCACAAAGAGAGGAATCAACAGTCTGAATCAGCTGATATACAAATGATATGTCTGATGCTGTAGAGACTGTTAATGTCAGGAAGGTCACAATCTATAAATGCCCTATTTCATAGCACTCAGCCATGTTGTTTTCACAAAGGCCTCATTGTGAGTTTTGACTTCGAGAAATGCACAGTTTGTCTGTCTCCCCCCTGTGCTGTTCCTTGTTAAACTGTGAGAAAGCAGAGGCACTGTTCCAGAATTCCTTTCCCAGTGCTTGGAGTAAACAGAACTCTTAGGCCACTCTGATGGGAGGCGTCCAGAAAGCCTTCATTGCCACTTTTTTACCTTTAATAGTTCATTGATTGCATTTCTCTTGTGTTAAATATCTAGTGGGACATTCAATATCATCTAGTACCTCTAGATGTACGGATGCTAACGTATGATTTGTAGAGGATGTTTGCCTTTCCTAATAAACCATTTCATCTGTCCCCAGGAGAATGGGCAAAGCCGCCTCCGTCAGGCCCAGGAGAATGTGGAGGAAGTTAAACTTATCATGCTGGATAACCTAAACAAGTCCGAAGAGCGAACAGTTAAACTCGGGGAGCTGGACAACAGAGCGGAACAACTGCTGGAACAGGTGGACCCTTAGTTTGTGTGATATTTATTAAATAATAACAACGTAAACTATCATTTCATTCATGCACATGCCTACTTATTTACTCATTCTATGGTCCCATGAACATGTTTTATGGCTCACTGAGGACCATAAACTGGGTTTCCGGAATTTCAAGTGTTTATAGGGAAAGCAAAGGCATGTCATATTGGAGTCTATTAATAGTGTCTAGGTGGGGTGTACGGAAAAAAGAGTGTACAATTTGCATCCTGACTTTAGTTTACCATGTTAATTTTAGAAAGCTATTTCCTTTTGTTACGAAATGAACAAAAACTTGTGTAATAGTATGGCAGGCTGTTTATGCAGGATGTGCCATGTGGTAAGGCAACAAGTTGACTTCGGTTTCATGCAAGAATGTGGAATGAGCACAATGTGATGCTGGTGTTACTGGTTCAAACAAAGATTATAATTAAAGTTAATTATAACAAAAAAAAACCCAGTTTGTGCCCATTACAAAGACATATTTTTCCTTTCCTTGTTTTTCATATGAAGAGTCTCTGTAACAGTCCTTTATTGTTTTCAAAATGTTGAAGTCAGTTCTAATTTTTTAAGGTATATGTTTTTGGTAATATTACATAGTTGTATTATTTTTATTTAATTTTTTTCAGAGCAAAGGATTCTCAAAGACCGCGACTAAAGTGAAACAGAAGAAGCGCTGGGAGAATATGAAGTACAAAGTGATAATAGCTGCAGTTGTAGCTACAGTGGTTCTTGGCATAATTGTGGCTGTGGCAGTGAGTTTAAGCAGCGAGGACAGTCAAAACACCCCCCCAGCCACACGATCAACAGAAGCACCATGATGGCTAGAAGATGGCCAGCTGACAAGAAGATGAGTGAAGTTGTGTTTAAAATGCCTCAGAATATCACCTGGGAAATCTTGTTTCTAGTACTTTTGTTAAAGTAGCCTAAATTAGAGTGAAGTTATCTTTGATGTAATTTACTATCCAGAATATGCTACAAATAAATGTGGTGGGTGATACAAAAATGGTACCATGGTGTCACCATCTTTTCTGCTTTCACTTTCATTTTTCAATGGTAACACACATAGAGTATGCTGCATTAATTCTAACCGTTTACATGGATTCTTGTTGGACGAGCCATATTTTAACCACAAATTGGATGAATCAGAGCCAAAAGAGGGTTAAAGTGTAGCATGGAAAGCATGTTAGATTGTTTAGACTTTGTCTTCTTATCTGTCTTATTCTTATCTGACCCAATTCAAGTCTTGGAGTCTCTACAAACAAGCTGTTGAGTTTAATCGGATATGTTTGATTGTGGAAACATACAAAATGTGTAAATAAATAAATAAATAAATGTTCTTATGTAAATATACCATATCTGTCTTTTTTTTTTATTTCCTCAATGTGTCATATTTATTTCTGTATTATATTTGTTTTCTTTTATAATGCTCGTAGAGCTTTTATAATGACTTGAGTGAGTTCACATTTGACAGGTGTCGTGTGTCATCATGCAGTCAAAATCGGAAATTGAAATTAAAATGATTTTAACCATTTTAACCATGTCCAGTGTAACAAAAATGTGAAGCTCGTAAAACGAGAAGGTAAAACGCCACCTGCTGGAAATTTTAAGGTTGAAGCACTGACGTAAAATGAGCAGATTGGACGTATCAAGGTATCAAAAGCAATACACATGTAAAAGTGACAGGGTTACACGACCAACTTTTTCATTATTAAATGTGCACAATTATAGTAAAATGTTTGGCCTAAATATGAATTATGAGAAACATGAAAACGTTCACAAAGGAACATACATACACAGCTACGTGTGAAATCTACTTAAAGGGATAGTTACCGACCATTACCGTCCGACACTCTTCCAGGTTTCCAGTTCCAAATATCTTCTTTTGTGATCAGCAGAAGAAATAAATTCATACAGGTTTGAAATTACCTAAGGGTGAGTAAATTATGAAAATTTTTGTGTGAACTAATCTAATTTGTAGCGCGCTAAATTGTGATCTGGCACTGGCAACAATACCAGCAGTGCCCGCTTGACGCTCGTTGTTATAGCAACGTCAACTAAAACCAGAGCGCATTTTCGGGTGCGAAAATTACAGTCTTAACAGTTTTCTCATGCAAATCACAAACTTTATTACATAGTTATACTCACCCAAACAACTACAAGAATGGCTCATTATGACCCTCGAGTGGAGTGGATTAAAAACGCACTGTGTGTGCTGTTTGATTTGCCTGATTCAGGCTGTTTTGAGGAATTACTCAGTCGCGGCGATGGAGAGGAAGAGCAGAAAATCATAAGCTTTTTAAACATAGTCACAGAGGAAGATGCGCCATCAACGCTTTTTTTCTTCAAGAATATACGCGAAGAAGAGGTTGAAGTGGAAATTCCTGTTGGTAACGTTACGTTTATATTTCAACGCAACTAACGTTAGGCCTAACTTATCTGTTTACTAACGACTTTCTCCAAGCGCGTGCAATGCTTGAAATGTGAAGTTTAAAAATCAGTAGGCTAATCATTTTGTTCACTAAGCTGATAAGAAGTCTTAAGGAAATGTCTGTTATCAAAAAAAAAAAAAAATGGTATCAATTCATTTGCGTGTTTAATAATACTTAATTTTCCAGTCAATACACACCAAGATCCGGTAGAAAGTACGGAGAATGACTTAGAGAGAAGTCCATCTGTTTCGTCTGAAGGGACACAACCCACAGATAGAGAGAAACCCCCTGCCGACAGTGAGTCTGCTTCCTCAGTCCTCATTAATATGATCAGAAAGAACTTCATCAAAGTTACAAGTTGTTCTTGTCTTTTTTTACATTGCTCACACATGACTGAAGAGTCCTCAAACCCAGAAGACTCAGTCTCTCAGAGTCCGGATCTTGCAGTTGAGGGCCTGTCAGAGGCAACAAATGTGGATAAACCACCTCCTAATGTAATTCTCAATTTATTATATATATATTCTGTTTTAGGACAGGAAAGAGACCTTTGCAAATACGTTTAGCCTAATATGTTTTATTTATTTTATCAAATGATTAAATGACTAAATATGTTTATTATTAATCAAGATGTGTATGAGATCTTATTTGACATATATATATATATATATATATATATATATATATATATATATATAATTGATATTATTATTTATTATTATTGTTTTTGTTTTATGATGCTTTGACATTTTTTCCCCCATCACAAGACTGAGGTTCAGATTGTGTATCATGTAGAGCTTCATGTGGACGTGAACAATATCCCGGAGAGGTTTGAGAAATACAATTCCGTCTACTTCCTGAGGAACACTAAAGGTAGGGGGAGTACCCTCAAAATGTGCCTCCCAAAATTTGCACATTTAACTAATATGTCTGGTGTTTTATCCTATCCAGAAACCATCATTGAACCTGTGGACATGCATGAGGCTAATCATTTGATGCCCAAACTTATTGAGTTTGGCATAATAAATGACAACCCCTTGATGATGCTTAGAGGGCTTCTCAACCATGTGTGTGACTAAACCTCTTACTCCCATTAAAAATGAATTATCTTTAATTATACCATGGATCTGTCTACACTGAGCTCTTTCC
Organism: Rutilus rutilus; assembly: GCF_951802725.1. NCBI lineage: Eukaryota > Metazoa > Chordata > Actinopteri > Cypriniformes > Leuciscidae > Rutilus > Rutilus rutilus. The sequence goes on along the minus strand of NC_140221.1, from coordinate 32,263,807 downwards.
TTGCAGGTGTATGTTCCTCTTCTCTCAGTGAACCAACTCAGCATCACTGATGGTGGCTATTATGGTGTTGCTGGCTCTCAAGACTCTCAAGAAAAACAGCAGCCTGCGGAATCCCGTGGAGCTTTTGAGGTCCGAGATGATCTTCTCCACAGCACACATAAATTCTTGCAGGTCATAGACCAAATCTTACTGCAGTTTGAAGGTATGTTAGTTTTTCAATTTTTTTGAAAGAAGTATCTTTATGCTCACCAAAGCTTAATTTAGGCTACTTCATCAAAAATCAGTAAAAACAGTAAAATTGTGAAATATGATTACAATGAAAAATAATATTATTATATTATATAATATGTAATTTATTCATGTGATGGCAAAGCTGAATTTTCAGCAGCCATTACTCCAGTCTTCAGTGTTTTCCTTCAGAAACCATTCTAATATGTTGATTTGGTGCTCAAGAAACATTTCTTATTATTATCAATGTTGAAAACATTGCTTAACATTTTGATCTCTTTGTTATAGGTGAGTTTAAATTTCACATTCCAGATCTTGATTTGGAGGGAGAAGTGGAGACGCTCATGTCTAATCCAGGGATGGTGGATAAACTTGAGCAGTGTGTGATGAATTGGCACACACAAATCACAATTGTCATCGAAGAGCAGAAAACAAAGCAACCACAGGTTTGTAAAATTTCAAATGAATTAATCAAGATGGAATTCTTCTTGTTAAGTTTTCTACTCTAACCTAAACAGATTATTTAAAGGATTAACTGGCTGACTGTTTTTTCACTACTGAAGGGACCTGGTCCTTTGGCCGAGATTGAGTTCTGGCGTGAACGTTTGGCTGTCTTGAGTAGTTTGAGTGAGCAGCTGAACCTGCCAGTAGTGAAGAAGATTCTGGATGTGATGACCCATGCCGACTCATTCATAATGCAGGAGCTGGAAAAGACGACATCTGAGCTTAGAAAATACCATGAGGAGTCTGCCAGTAATGTACAATTCCTCACCACAATGGAGAGACAATTCAGGGTGAGAAGTAACCATTTCTATGTTGCTGCCCCACATAGCGTGAGTGTCTCAAAAATTCAGTTTTGGGAATCAGTGTTTTCCGTTTTCAACTACTACAAGTACAACAAAGCATCCCAATAACAAAATCATTATTTAGTAAACTCTATATCGTTCCAAACCTGTATGTTGTATTTCTCTCTCTTTTGGAACGCCATAGGGGTGAGTCCCCCACCAGCAGAGCAGCATGGCTCAAAAATATATAGTTTCTCATCAATGTTTTATTATTTACAGAACCTTGTCACAGGACTGGATTTCAAAGTGGTCTTGGACACTATTCCTCAACTGATGAGCGGGCTGCGTTTGATCTGGATATTATCCAGGCATTACAACACAGATGAGCGTTTGGAATCTTTGATGGAACGCATTGCCTGGGAACTATCGGAACGGGTTGCGAGAGTCATAAATGTCCGTGTTCTATTTAAGTGAGTAAGCTAAATCTGTAAAAGTCAAACCACAAGCCAGCACAAAAAGATAAAAATGTAGTTTGATGTGGAAAAAAATTAAATAAGGCTTATACTTTTTATTAAATGTTTAATCAATTTAGAAGTTCCATATATTAAACTTAAAACACACAATGTTAATTTATAATGATTGTAATTCCCACATTAATTGATATAATGCAGAGACAAGAGAGCGGTGGCCAAAGCCAAAGCTCAGGATGGAAAGCAAGTCTTGGAACAGTGGAAGGCCAGTTATTTTGAGGTCCGTGCACTGATTGAGAAATCAGACCGTGATCCCCGCTGGGAATTCAATCGCAAAAAGCTGTTTGAAAAGACAGACTATATGGCTTCAGTCTGTCAGGACTTGTATAACATTTTGCAGGTTTGCCAAATTAGATTAAGCATATTTAATTTACTTTCAATTGTACATGAAGAAGTTTTTCCTCACAGACAGTAACCTTCTCACAAATTAATTTTCACTGATAGACTCTGGACGAGTTCTACATTATCTTTGGACCGGAGTTAAAAGCAGTGACGGGTGATCCAAAGCGAATAGATGATGTTTTACACCGTGTAAACTGCCTCGCCGAACCCGTTGAGGAACTTACCTTTGACCCCTTTGACATCCGCAAAATGAGCAGTTGGAAAACGACCATACAAAAATTTAAAACTGACGTCCAGGTAAAAATCTGGCTGCAACTATATTGTCAGTGTTCATTTGTTTTCCTCTTTTGATATTTTTGGTGTATTAAATGCTCTCTTTTTATTAAGGCCATTGAAAGAGAAGCTATCAGTTTCATTGATCACTCCTTCAAGACGCTGCGTTCTTCATCTGCAGCCTTTGACCTGCTGCTGAAATTCAAGCACATTCGCTCTAGAGATGCCATCAACAATCAGTTGATGAAGAAGTTTAATGATATTCTTGCTCAGTACTGCAAAGAGGTGCCTCATGACCTGCTTACTAAAAAACCTAGAACATGTTGGATTTTTAAATGTTGTCGTGGTGATACAAAGATTGCATTTCTTGCTGTTTTTAAGTGTCTTCTTTGGTGTTGTTGTTGCCTAGATGGACCTTCTAAATGGCATATTTATGAAACTAAAGGATAATCCACCTCTGAATAAGAATCATCCTCCTGTGGCAGGAGCCATTGTTTGGGAGCGTTTCCTGCAAGACCGCATTAGGTACCCCATTAAACGCTTCAAGGAGGCACGTGAGCTGATGTGCAGCGAAGAGGGCAAAGTAGTAAGTCTTCCCACATTGTCACTAAGTAAACGTTTTTGTTACTGGTATGATGAGCTGAGTGTCAAACCTTGTAGGCATTCAACATTAATATAAAAAAGGGGATATACAATCTCAGTGGGATTGGGATTGGGATTGGGATTGGGACTGGTGTTGACAATCAAAAGGGATAATTACAAAGAGTAATCTATATTAATGAATAATACATTATAAAAATTAATCATAATTATATACAAATGCATCTATATAAATAATACATTAAGTAATGATATTTCAGCACCCATACATCAATATACAGTGGGTACGGAAGACCCCCTTAAATTTTTCACTCTTTGTTATATTGCAGCCATTTGCTAAAATGTTCATTTTTTTTCCCCATTATTGTACACACAGCACCCCACATTGACAGAAAAACACAGAATTGTTGACATTTTTGCATATTTATTAAAAAAGAAAAACTGAAATATCACATGGTCCTAAGTATTCAGACTCTTTGCTCAGTATTTAGTAGAAGCACCCTTTTGATCTAATACAGCCATGAGTCTTTTTGGGAAAGATGCAACAAGTTTTTCACACCTAGATTTGGGTATCCTCTGCCATTCCTCCTTGCAGATCCTCTCCAGTTCTGTCAGGTTGGATGGTAAACGTTGGTGGACAGCCATTTTCAGGTCTCTCCAGAGATGCTCAATTGGGTTTAAGTCAGGGCTCTGGCTGGGCCATTCAAGAACAGTTACGGAGTTGTTGTGAACTGAGCCACTCCTTCGTTATTTTAGCTGTGTGCTTAGGGTCATTGTCTTGTTGGAAGGTGAACCTTCGGCCCAGTCTGAGGTCCAGAGCACTCTGGAGAAGGTTTTCGTCCAGGATATCCCTGTACTTGGGATATTCATCTTTCCCTCGATTGCAACCAGTCGTCCTGTCCCTGCAGCTGAAAAACACCCCCACAGCATGATGCTGCCACCACCATGCTTCACTGTTGAGACTGTATTGGACAGGTAATGAGCAGTGCCTGGTTTTCTCCACACATACCGCTTAGAATTAAGGCCAAAAAGTTCTATCTTGGTCTCATCAGACCAGAGAATCTTATTTATCACCATCTTGGAGTCCTTCAGGTGTGCTTTCATGTGTCTTGCACTGAGGAGAGGCTTCCGTCGGGCCACTCTGCCATAAAGCTCCGACTGGTGGATGGCTGCAGTGATGGTTGACTTACTACAACTTTCTCCCATCTCCCGACTGCATCTCTGGAGCTCAGCCACAGTGATCTTTGGGTTCTTCTTTACCTCTCTCACCAAGGCTCTTACATTTAGATTTAATAAACATGATGACATTTACATTTACATTTATTCATTTAGCTGACGCTTTTATCCAAAGCGACTTACAATTGCTATATATGTCAGAGGTCGCACGCCTCTGGAGCAACTAGGGGTTAAGTGTCTTGCTCAGGGACACATTGGTGTCTCACAGTGGATTCGAACCCGGGTCTCTCACACCAAAGGCATGTGTCTTATCCATTGCACCACACCACCACCACTCTTCTCCCCCGATAGCTCAGTTTGGCCGGATGGCCAGCTCTAGGAAGGGTTCTGGTCGTCCCAAACGTCTTCCATTTAAGGATTATGGAGGCCACTGTGCTCTTAGGAACCTTAAGTGCAGCAGAATTTTTTTTGTAACCTTGGCCAGATCTGTGCCTTGCCACAATTCTGTCTCTGAGCTCTTCAGGCAGTTCCTTTGACCTCATGATTCTCATTTGCTCTGACATGCACTGTGAGCTGTAAGGTCTTATATAGACAGGTCTTATATAGATCAAACACAGCTGGACTCAAATGAAGGTGTAGAACCATCTCAAGGATGATCAGAAGAAATGGACAGCACCTGAGTTAAATATATGAGTGTCACAGCAAAGGGTCTGAATACTTAGGACCATGTGATATTTCAGTTTTTCTTTTTTAATAAATGTGCAAAAATGTCAACAATTCTGTGTTTTTCTGTCAATATGGGGTGCTGTGTGTACAATAATGAGGATTTGTACTGTACATTCAGATGGATGTCATTATATTGTTTTTTGAGTGTCCCACTAATGTTTATAATTTTTAAGATGGTGTGTTAAATAAAACTAGTGCAAAATGCCCGTGCAAAATCAGTTTTTGTGTGTTTTTAGTAATTGTTGGTTTGGTGTGTTTGAATGCTCATTGTTACAATTACACAGCAAAAGTTCAATGACATTTTTATTTGTGCATGGTAGAAAGCACAAAGTGAACTCTGAGAAAACGCTATGCTTGAGCAAACAGTTTGTGAATAGGCAACTACAAATGATGCCCGTGAAAGAGACTGTGAACGCATTGAATATGATATGTTTAGTTGGTGAATAGCATAGGCTACTATTACACAGTAGCGATAACGTTAAGCGCACCAGAATGAAATATAATATTCAGAAGTAAACAGCATAGCTGACTTACAGATTCAGTTAACATCCACAAATGAATAAGCGCGTTGATTCAGGGAGCAGTGCAAAGTGCCCGTGCATAATCAGTTTTTGTGTGTGTTTTTAGTTATTGTTGGTTTGGTGTATTTGAGTGTTCACTGTTACAATTACACAGCAATAGTTCAGTGACTTTTTTGTGCATGGTAGAAAGCAAATACTGATACTGACATAATGACATTCAATAAATGTGGAAAATTGAACTACACGATTCAGGGAGCAGGCTACACAGTGAACTCTGAGAAAACGCTACTTAAGCTCTGCTGCTTTCTTCGACCCTCTCTGTCTCTGGTCCTGGGCTGTGCTCACTCAGTGTGTGTGTAAGATGGGGAGTGGCCAGCTCTGTGCTCACTCAGTGTGTGTGTGAGAGGGGGAGTGGCCAGCGGCTAGAGTGGCAAAAGCCAACAATATATTTTGCATTTCTAATCCAAACGTCAAACTTGGCACTGCACATACTCATGCCCGTAGCAAGACACCGGTCAAGTTTGAAATCCATCGGACTAAAGGTTCAAGAGATATGCGAATAACACACACACACACACACACACACACACACACACACACACACACACACACACACAAAGACGTTTCTGTAATTTATAGATAGATATAATATACAGAAGTAAACGGCGTAGGTGACTTACAGATTTCAGGGAGCAGGCTACACAGTGAACTCCGAAAAAACGCTACACTTGAGCAAACAGTTTGTGAATAGGTTACTACAAATGATGGCCGTGAATAAAATATAATATTCAGAAGTAAACCGTGTAGCTGACAGAGTGTTTGTCAGAATGTTAATTTTTAAACCACATCCTTCTAAGTGCTTCTTTTACTGATATTTTTAACAATATCTTTTGCATTTCTAATCCATACAACGTCAAACTTGGCACTGCACTTACTCGTGCCAGTGGCAAGACACCTGTCAGGTTTGAAATCCATCAGACTAACCGGTGAACTCCGAGAAAACGCTACGCTTGAGCAAACAGTTTGTGAATAGGCTACTACAAATGATGGCTGTGAATAAAATATAATATTCAGAAGTAAACAGTGTAGCTGACAGAGTGTTTATATCAGAATGTTTATTTTTAAACCACAACCTTCTTGGGGCTTCTTTGAGCGATACAACCCTCTAATGTCAGAATGTTTATTTTTAAACCACAACCTTCTAAGTGCTTCTTTTACCGATATATTTACCGATATCTTTTGCATTTCTCATCCAAACAACGTCAAACTTGGCACTGCACTTACTCGTGCCCGTAGCAAGACACCTGTCAAGTTTGAAATCCATCGGACTAACGGTTCGAGAGATATGCGAATAACAGACACACACACACACAGACAGTAGACTAAAAAAGTAGAAAGCACACAGTGAACTCCGAGAAAATGCTATGCTTGAGCAAACAGTTTGGGAATAGGCTACTACAAATGATGGCCGTGAAAGAGACTGTGAACGCATTGAATAGGATATGTTTAGTTGGTGAATAGCATAGGCTACTATTACACAGTAGCGATAACGTTAAGCGCACCTGAATGAATAATAATATTCAGAAGTAAACAGCATAGCTGACTTACAGATTCAGTTTACATCCACAAATGAATAAGCGCGTCGATTCAGGGAGCAGTGCAAAGTGCCCGTGCAAAATCAGTTTTTGTGAGCTGATCGCCGTCAAAAAAGTTCAGAAGATATTTCTTAGCGATGGCTGATTCCAACAGTTTCAATATGATAAAAAATTACTTTTATATTGATTCAATGGATTAATTGCATTTTGAAAAAAAAAAAGTGTCATGAATTTATTGCATTTTTGGGGGGAAATTATTGCATTTTTGGGGAAAAAAAGATTATAATTTTTTATGTTATTATAACCTAAAGATGCTATGTGAAAGTTTGAAACAGAAAATAGTGGTTTTCATCTTGCCACTTTCTTGGTAAAGAAAACACATTTTTACTCAAATCTATCTATAAATTACAGAAACGTCTGTCTAATCAAAATGGATTTATCACGTTCTGGAACCAAACTATAATATTCAGAAGTAAACAGTGTAGCTGACTGTGTGTTTATGTCAGAATGTTTATTTTTAAACCACAACCTTCTTGGGGCTTCTTTGACCGATACAACCCTCTAATGTCAGAATATTTATTTTTAAACCACAACCTTTTAAAAATGATATATTTAACGATATCTTTTGCATTTCTCATCCAAACAATGTCAAACTTGGCACTGCACTTACTCGTGCCTGTAGCGAGACACCTGTCGAGTTTGAAATCCATCGGACTAACGGTTCGAGAGATATGCGGTTAACAGACACACACACACACATCTATCTATCTATAAATTACAGAAACGACTGTCTGTCTGTCTGTCTGTGTGTGTGTGTGTCTGTTCCTCGCATATCTCTCGAACCGTTAGTCCGATTGATTTCAAATTCGACAGGTGTCTCGCCACGGGCACGAGTAAGTGCAGTGCCAAGTTTGACATTGTTTGGATGAGAAATGCCAAAGATATCGTTAAATATATCATTTTTAAAAGGTTGTGGTTTAAAAATAAACATTCTGACACTAGAGAGTTGTATCGGTCAAAGAAGCCCAGAGAAGGTTGTGGTTTAAAAATAAACATTCTGACAATCTGTCAGCTACACTGTTTACTTCTGAATATTATAGTTTGGTTCCAAAACGTGATAAATCCATTTTGATTAATTTGAGTAAAAATGTGTTTTCTTTACCAAGAAAGTGGCAAGATGAAAACCCCTATTTTCTGTTTCAAACTTTCACATAGCATCTTTAGGTTATAATATCATAAAAAAATTCAAATCCAGATTTGGATTTTCAAAGATTTATTATAAAAACTTATTATTTTTCCCCAAAAATGCAATAAATTCATGACACTTTTTTCTTCAAAATGCTATCATATTGAAACTGTTGAAATCAGCCGTCGCTAAGAAATATCTCCTGAACTTTTTTGACGGCGATCAGCTCACAAAAACTGATTTTGCACGGGCACTTTGCACTGCTCCCTGAATCGCGACGTGCTTATTCATTTGTGGATGTTAACTGAATCTATATGTCAGCTATGCTGTTTACTTCTGAATATTATATTTCATTCTGGTGCGCTTAACGTTATCGCTACTGTGTAATAGTAGCCTATGCTATTCACCAACTAAACATATCCTATTCAATGCGTTCACAGTCTCTTTCACGGGCATCATTTGTAGTTGCCAATTCACAAACTGTTTGCTCAAAAATAGCGTTTTCTCGGAGTTCACTGTGTGCTTTCTACCATGCACAAATAAAAATGTCACTGCTCATTGTTACAATTACACAGCAAAAGTTCATTCAATCACACCAAACCAACAATTACTAAAAACACACACAAGAACTGATTTTGCACGGGTATTTTGCACTAGTTTATTTTTAAACCACAACCTTTTAAAAATGATATATTTAACGATATCTTTGGCATTTCTCATCCAAACAACGTCAAACTTGGCACTGCACTTACTCGTGCCCGTAGCGAGACACCTGTCGAGTTTGAAATCCATCGGACTAACGGTTCGAGAGATATGCGGTTAACAGACACACACACACACACAGACAGACAGACAGACAGACGTTCCTGTAATTTATAGATAGATAGTTCAAGTTCGAGACCCTTGTATTCTGTTTCATTCTGTTTTACAAAATTTGACAGTTTTTGAACACAAGAACACTGTAGGAATAGTGTAGTCTTTAAGTAAATGTCCCCTAAAAACTAGGGTGTTGAAATTAATTGTTGCATTAATAGACCATAATCGATTATAGCCTACTGACGTTTCTTTGATGTCATTCGTAAGGCTGCGAGCGTGTGCCTACGAGTGTGTATGTGTGTGTGCGAGGCTGCATGCGTGTGCGTGCGAGTGTGCGTGCGTTATTGTAACTTAAGTACACTTGACAGTTTCATGCGCTTGTAGTATTTACTAGTGTTTGTTCTAAATGTTCCTGTCTGCTGTGTTCAGACTTAAGTTGTGTGATGTTTGCTACATTGTGTACTTTCTTGGAACAGATCAAATAAAAAGGGAGTTCATACTTCATACAGTATATCTGATTGCTTGTATTCATTGATGAAAATGTAGGCATGTGCAGTAATATTGAAAAGTGAGAATGCAGCGCATCGTGATATCGAATCGAATCGTTGACATGATAATCGTAATCGAATTGAATCTTGAGACCAGTGACGATTCACACCCCTACTAAAAACAGTCTGATTAGGGTCAGGTGAACCCAAAATCGTTGCAATTATTCTATTCAGGGTGACTAGTCATTGACTAGTCATTCAGGCAACCCAATTTTGAAAATGTGTAGTTTTGCACATCCCTCTATACTCTATTTGCTACACATATCAGAGTTCACAAACTTCAACTTAGGTATTCTTTGCAAATGCTTATGCTCTCCCATATTTGCATTTATATGAATACAAATATCCTGACTGTCTTTTATTTTTTCCCTTTGCAGGTGGAATCCAAATACTTAGAGGTGGTTTTGCGTATGAGGGGCTATGAGGAGGAGCTCTATAACCATTGGAAAGCAGAGACTACTCAGACTCTGCCCGTTCTCATGAAAAGAAGTGTGCTGATAATAGTCAACAGTGCTGGGACTGTCTATGAAGACTCCATACAGCCAAATGCCGTACGTTGCAGTGACAGGGAAACCTGTCTGTTAGCTGTGAGGAAAAGATGGTCAAAATTGATAATAGTCTAGACTGGGTAAACCCAGCCAGATCTGCCGGTGATTTGATTTCGCCCTGCAGTTCAGGCTGGAAACCTGTACATTTTTCTATCCTGCTTCCGTTACAAATCTGCGGGGACCAATCACAAACTGGCTTATCCACCTGGCGCGCTATTGGCGGGTTTAACATGATGACGATAGACAAGCGATGGTGCTCAATGGCTTCTTTAGTTTAGCAAACAAATCGCTCGAGTGGGGTGTAAATACCACTCACTTTCATGTTGTTGTTTTTTTGCGCAACCTGCAAAAATCCCTTGATGCCATTGCTGCTTCTGCAAACCACTGATCAACGCTACAAACCAACACGTTTGTTGACACGTTTCCTGTCTGGAGTTTTCAAATCGTATCGAATCGTTGGTCTGATTGGTTGAAGGACTATCCAGTTGCGTACAGAGTCATTTGAACTATGCCCGTTGATCACACCTCTTGTGCAGTAGAAAATACAGAGCAGACTCCCCAGACTAATGTTCAATCTTAAAAGATTGGGCTTGGTCTGGTGATAGCCAGACTAATAATGGTCCTTATATCATTGAAATATGTGGATAAGTCATTTTAATGATCTCAGTTTCTCTCTACTCCATAGCCACTATGTACTTAAACCAGTGCTTTGAAATAACATTAATGTTATTATGTATGAATATGACTGTGATTGCAGAATGCTCAGGGCTCAGAGAGGGGTGTGGAAAAGGATGTGCGCTATTCTGTGAATTTTGCCCCTGAACTGCAAGAGATCATATCTGAGACCAAATTTCTGGATCACTTGGGCATCTTATTACCAGATGAGGCACAAAATGTGGCTCTGCAGGAAGACAGGTTTCTCAGGTAATCTGCCTATAATTAATTCCTACAATTAATTTACTGAACCTTCATGACATTTGACCTAAAAAGACTTCCTTAAAATGTCTCTTGAAGTGTGTTTTGACACTTTTGTTACTATTTACTGTTACGCATGCAGGTACAAAATTGAACTGAAGAAGTTAGTAAACCATTACCATTCTGTGATGGATAATCTAAATGATGCCGAGTTCTCACTAATGGCTGATTCGGTGCTGGAACTGAGGCAAGTGCTAAGCTTTGGGTGCAAAAGACTCAACTGGAATTGTTTGGGTAAGTTGCACACAAATTTAATATTTATGTATTTAAAGTGCATATAAAACTAAAAATATCAACTTTATTTTACTTTTACCTTGTTACACATGTTATATGTAGGTACTATAGTAATAACTATAAATGATTAATAATTACATGCAACTAACCTAAACCAACCCTATCTAACCCTAACCTTCATGTAGTTAATTCATGTTACTCAGAACTTAAAATGTATAATTACACTGAAACAAGGTTACTAAAGTTTAACCTAAAGTTTAACCTAAAATTTCCATCCATTTAGATTACAGTTTTAAAATAAACTAGTAAACTTAAAGTGATGCATATTTGTCAGTCATACATAAATGAATAAGGAAATAAACTGGTAAGATTTTCGTAATAGTTAAAATAAACTGAATTTATTTTAAATACACAATTATCTAGTTTTTATGTTTATCATCAATCAGTCAAATTTGTTTCACTCCCATACATTTTAACTAACTGAATATTGCTTGTTCCACAGCTAGACATATTTTATCCATGTTCTTACAGAATACATTTCATTGTTTTCACAATTAACATATTTATGCTGATTCTAAACAATTTAAATGGGTACCCCGTAAAAATGAGTAGTTGCTGCCCCACTATTTTGTCTTCTAAAAGTTCTTAATGTAATTTCTTGAATTAAACTTCATTTAACAGGTATACCACAATTCATCCAACGTGGAAATCAGGCCACTTCCAAATTTGAGTCATTGGTGAACCAAATTCAGAAGAATGAACAAGACATTGACGATAACCTTAAATCCATTGAATCTGCAAACCTTTTCAAGTTCCCAATGGCAAATAAAGCCGGACACCTACCAGGTTAAGAATGTTATTGGCTGTATTTGCAATGACTAGATTACTCTTAATAACTCACAATAAGCAAACACATCAGGTACAAAGTGGCAATGTGTTAAGGTGTTTTCTGCCTGTTGTTCCAGGAATAAAAGAGTTCTGTGATTTCATTGAGAGTGAGAGGGCAAAGGTGGTGAACCTGCTGGTGAATAAGTATGCAGCTATCAGTCCTCTCCTCACCAAGATTGAAAGTCTGATCATGGGGACCAGCACTGGCAAAGCCAAGCGCATGGCTCAGTTCTACGCTTATTGGGAGCACAAGATCTGTGATTCACTTACCAAGATGGTGCTTCAGTAGGTTTATTTGATTGTTTCTCAGATGCATTTACGTAGATCTTATAGGTCTAATGCTCTTTTATGCTTACCAGTACAATTGCCTTTCAGGAATATTCAAGCTTTTAACAAGGCACTGATTGGCACTACTCCACTCTTCCAAATCGACACCATTCTAGCTGCTCCTGAGATTGCTTTGCTTCCCAAGAACAGTGAGGTGTACAAGCTTATTAGACAGTGTGTCGCTGACTGTGTGGAGAGCACCAAGGTATGTTGCAGGCTACATAATTCAAGACAAGTCACATTTATTTAGCATGTTATAAACAATATAGATTGTTTCAAAGCAACTTCACTGTTATACACAGGAAAATGGCAATCAATGATGCAAACTCATTCAAATTCTGCTGTAAATCAACTCTAAAAAGAGCTGTCATTATTCAGCTCAAGTCAGTTCAGTGTTGATTCAGTTCAGTTCAATAACTGTCTAAAGTTAATCAATTATCAAACAAGTTCAATCCAGCTATAAACTGCACTACAGTAGTGCAATGTTTAGCTCAAGCCAGTTTAATGTTGATTTATTTCAGTTCAATAACTGTCGACGTTGCAAAATTTGAATTTGATGAATTTAGATAGCAAATCATTTACATTTATTCAAGTGAGGAATACAACAAGTGATTCATCTTAAAGAGGCAGAATACAGGATATATCGTTCAGAATATACAACAAGAACAGGGAGGGATTAAAGGGTTAGTTCACCAAAGAATTAAAATTCTGTCATTAATCACTCACCCCCATATCATTCCAAACCCATAAGTTTTTTGTTTACCTTCGAAATACAAAGATCTTTTTTATGAAATCTGAGAGCTTTCTGTCCCTCCAAACCTGGTTTACGCAACATTGTCTGCTCTCGCATCGACACCACACACATGCGTCTTGGTGCTCTCATGAACGTGCGTTGGAGATTAATATTTTGTTAATAAAGTGGTAAATTGTGTTTTTTTTGCGCATTCCATTGCTGACATGGCTACAAGGGTGTTCTGGTGCTCCATGGATCGGTACTATTCATTTCGTTTTTTCTCCTATTTACACAGCCAGTACTATGTACAAACACAATTTTTTGTTTAGGTGTGTATTTAAATTTTCAACATCGTGTTACTGCACCTTTAAGTGCCCGAGAAAGCGAATGGCTCAACTTGAAACTACTGCGGGACAGTTCAGCACTTAAGCACAATAGATGTAACAAGCAATACAAATACATTTTTTTATTGATAACAATCTATTCTAATTACAAATAAATGCAGTCAAAATACAAATAAAAGTAAATAAATTACTCCTTCCGAGCAGCAAATATTAATCTAAACAACAGAAACAAGTACGTACTACTGCCGTCTCCATTGACCAATTGCTTCTCTGACAAATGAAAATACTGAAAATAATGATAGAAATTAGAAAGCAAATATTTTCACAGATTTAGAACAGTTTTAGTGTAAAGTAGATACTTGGTCACTCAGGTCACCTTTTCCTCTGTTTGTATCTTTTTAGCGGTTTGTTCGCTGGATGCAAGGCAGTTGCATCCAATGCCCTCCACAGTATGTGGATGGTGAAGACAAACCATTCGTCTTCACTTTTTACAGTGAAGTTTGCCAGCTTCCACAGATAAATGAGCAAGCCACTGCCGTCTCCCAGACAATGCAGCGTCTCCTTAATGGAACCAGCGTCTACCTCAAAACCTGGATGAGCTACCGCTCTCTCTGGAAACTCGACAAGGCTATTGTCATGGAGAAGTTTGCAGCCAAGAAGCCCTCATGTGTGATGTATGATGAGAAGTTTCAGTTCTACGTCATGGTCAGCAATGAGGTGGCAAAGCAGCCCTTGATGAAGCATGAACACATAATCAGGCTGAACCTGGAGCCGCTAGCCCGTGCCATCCAGGAGAACGCACAAGCGTGGGTCACTTCTCTGGGCAGGCTACTCAATGACTCGGCCCGAGAGGAGCTTTTCAACCTGCGCAATGAGCTGTTGGTGAGGAGGACAAATGTTGCACTGTTCTAAATGTTATCTTCATCTAAGAGTCATGTAAGGTGAAATGTTGAGATTTTGAGACAGTCTGTACTTATAGAATGCGTTTACTGTGAACAGAAATTGTCAGATAATTTGAAGAGGAACCCCAATACCTTGGAGGACCTGAAATTTGTTCTGGGCACCATCACAGACATTAGAGATATGTCTCTCTTAGTGGAGATGAGAATCAATGATGTTCAAGAGAGATACAGAACTCTGAGCATGTACAATGTGGAGGTGAGTAGACCTGAGTGTATCAGACAGTAGAGCAACAGTACATGTTTAAACCAATTACTCTAAACCAATTTGTTATAATGGAAGATGATAAAATGTGCTTGTGAATAAGTAAAAAATAATAATAATCGTACTTAACCTAAACTATTGTTAGTGTACATGTCAAATATTGAATATGCACTAAAACGTTTTGTGGTCATACAACTCTTGTTCTGAAGACTTCAGAGGAGGAGGTGCAACTGTCTGCAAACATCTCCAATCTGTGGAGTGAACTTTTTAAAGAGTCTAGACGGGTTGACTGCGGTTTGAGAAAAGTAAAGAAGACTTTTGCAGAGGTAATACCAATCATTTACCAGTAAGGCTTAATGTGCTGGTTGGCCGGTTGCACACACTGCTTAGACTAGTCTTACAAGACTGGTCATAACATTTTTAAGTCAGTAACATAAAAAGGTAGATTGGTCAAATTTGAATTCGAAAAATTTGAAAAGTCTTAACTTAGCAACTATGTTTATGCAACTGGCCCCTGATCTTTGATTTCTTAATGTTTCAATTCACTGAATTTACATTCAATTCACTCTCTCTCTCTCTCTCTCTCTCTCTCTCTCTCTCTCTCTCTCTCTCTCTCTCTCTCTCTCTCTCTCAGATCACTCTGAATCAGATTGAGGAGTATAAACAGGAGATCTCCATATTTGCAGAGAGCTTCAACATGCATGGTCCTGGAGCAGTGGGAGATGATCTAGAGAAAGGCAAGAGCACCAGGACTCTATCCTGATGTGTTTTGCTTTTCTTATCTTACCCACCTGGTATTCTATCACCATTGTTTATGTGTACTCCTATAGGTTTAGAGATCATGGATACCTATGAGACGGAGTTGGCTAGGGTAGAGGCAAGCCGTCAGGAACTGGCTAAAGCTGAGAAATTGTTCAACCTGCCCATCACTATGTACCCAGAGCTTCTCAGTGTACAGAAGGAGATGAGGGGCCTGAGACAGATCTATGAGATTTATAAGAGCCAGAAAGTTAGAATGTCAATTCATTACATAAACTTTGACTTATTATTACGTTGGTCACATTTTCTGAACAGTTGTGACACAGGTGTGTGTAAATTCCTCAGGTAGCTAAGACAGAGTGGTCACAGACCCTTTGGGTAAATCTGGACATAAAGGTCCTTCAGGACGGTATAGAAGGACTTATCAAGAACTTGCGGAAGCTGCCGAAGGATGTGAGAGCTCTTCCTGTATCTTTCTTCCTGGAGGGCCGCATGAAAGAATTCAAAGAGTCACTCCCTCTCCTTTTGGACCTAAAAAATAAGGCCCTCAGAGACAGGTAAATGATTTTAAGATTTTGTTTTAAAATGTATTAACTTAAAGTATTATATCTCTGCCTTTAGACACAGCAAGTAAATATGATTAAGGGCTGAATAGTGTGATCTTCAAAAAGGTAGCTTAATCTAAGGTCACTAGCTGTTTGGATATACTTTATGCAACATGACACTGTTGCTCACTTGGTTGCTGCAGGCACTGGAAGGGCCTAATGGAGAGGACAGGCTCTATCTTTGAGATGAACCCAAACACCTTCACTCTGGAGAACATGTTCTCCATGGAACTGCACAAGTATGGGAACGTCATCAGTGATATTGTCACCTCAGCTGTAAAGGAGCTTGGCATCGAGACGGTTAGAAATCTCACCAAAAATGAAATTCAACTACACTTCTTATAATAGTAATGGTTTGAAATCCAGCATTATAGTTAAAGGGAAAGTTCACCCAAAAATGAACATCCTGCAATCAATGACTCATGTTTTTCCAAACCTGCACGCCTTTCTGACTTCTGTGGAACACAAAGTAGTATAGATGGTATAGAAAGAAGAATGTTGGTAACCAAACAGTTTCGGTTCCATTGTATTTTTGTCCATACAATAAAAGTCAATGAAAACTTAAACTGTTTGGTTGCCAACATTCTACGAAATGTCTTCTATGTTTCACAGAAGAAAGAAATGCATACAGATTTGGAAGAGCATGAGTAAATGATGTTGATGATGAAAAATCCCAAGAAAGACTGATTTGAAACTGACTGGTTTATTGAGATTGGCATTGATCGTAAGGTTCCTTAAATGATTGTGATATTAGATTACAGAGTTGTGTTTGTGTGCATTTTTGCAGGGAGTAAAAGAAGTGGAGGAAACATGGGAAAATATGAAGTTCAATGTGCAGCGGTTCTTAAAAGGCACAAAGGAGCATGGTTTCATTCTTGGTGCTGTGGATGAGATTCTCCAGCACTTGGATGATGATGCCATGAACCTGCAGAGTATGGCAGGCAGCCACTTTGTAGGTCCCTTCTTGGCCACCGTGCAGCAGTGGGAGAAGAATCTATCACTCATTAGTGAGATTATTGAGGTCATTGGAAACCAACAATATCAACAATCAACGACTTGAAAACCACACTGGCTCATGTTCACATTTCTTTACTATTATTCTCTAATGTGTAGGTATGGATGTTAGTGCAGCAAAAATGGATTTACCTGGAAAGCATCTTCATTGGAGGTGACATTAGCTTACAGCTACCCGAGGAAGCCAAAAAATTTGAAAATATTGACAAAATGTTCAGAAAGGTGAGTTCTGCACCAACAACTAATTTGAAAATGTGCTTTTTGTGAAGAATGTAAATCCCTTATCCTCTGATGGATATCACTAGATAATGGCCGACACATTGAAGGACCCTGGAATTAAGAGATGCTGTCTGGTTCCAAATCGTCTGGCTGACCTGCAGAACCTAAGCGATGGTTTAGAGAGGTGTCAAAAGAGTCTGAATGATTACCTCGATTCCAAGCGAAATGCTTTCCCACGCTTTTTCTTCATTTCTGACGATGAGCTGCTCAGTATTTTGGGGAGCAGTGAGCCTACTTGTGTGCAGGAGCACATGATCAAGGTAATTTTGCGTGCTGAAAAAAGGATGAAATGAACGTTTTTTTGTTTTCTAAATTCAGTTTTCTAAATGCATGTTATTGATCTTATTGTGAATGATTCACATGCATGTTTACATTTTATAAACCATAGGGATAGAACAAGTAGAATTTGGCTAGTCAAATGAGCTTAACAAGTTTCATGTGCAATAAAACCTGCTTTTATTAGGCTACTCGTACTCTGCTCCATCCTAAAATTTAAAAGGCTGTTATATATTTCCTTTTTGAAGTATTCTGTGGAAGAATTAATATTATTAATGTGTTTTCTATTCTCTGTAGTACTGTACATATGTACTGTACATATGTGAGTTGCATATATATTACTTAAATCAAAATGTATTTTTATATTTTAAAATGTTATTTATTTTAATTAAATGTTTTTATTTAGTTAGTTATTTAATTATATAAATCAAAATGTATTTAATCAATTTATTTTATTTGCAAATGTATTTGTTTATTTAGTTATTTGTTTAATCTTTTTGTATTATTTGTTTATGTTTATATTTTTTACATTGCTTTTCTTGAAACTTTTCCACGGACCCTCCTGCACTCCCTTGTGGGGGTCCCTCCCTGAATCTCACTTTGAAAACCTCTGCTCTACTGTATAAGCTTTCCTCACCATTATATTAAAATCATTCAAATGAACTGAATTCTGGTTAAAAAAATAACAGGTGCACAACAGACCATAAATGAATCAATCATCTTGTTTTTCCTCATCAACAGATGTATGACAACATTGCAGCTTTGCGTTTTGATACGGGAATGAATGGAGAGATGGTGGCAAGGGCACTGGTGTCTGCCGAGGGGGAGGTGATGGAGCTCAAACAACCTGTCCTTGCAGAGGGCCGTGTGGAGGACTGGATGACTGGAGTGCTGCTGGAGATGAGGAGAACCAACAGACTTATCACCAAAGAGGCTATTTATTTCTACGGTCACCAAAAGACTAGGTGAGGACATTACTAGACTCCCATCTCATCTACTAGAATCTCATTGAACTTTTCTGTCCAATTAGAATTTATGAGAATTTAATAATATGGTTACCTGCATTTCCATCAGGGTTGACTGGATGCTTGACTATCAGGGCATGGTGGTGCTGGCAGCAAACCAAGTGTGGTGGACCTGGGAGGTGGAAGACGTCTTCAAAAGGATGTATCATGGCGAAAAGCAGGCGTTAAAACAGTATGCAAAGAAAATGCACCAGCAGATCAATGACTTGGTGAGGCGCATCACTCAACCTTTAAATAAGAATGACAGACGGAAAATCAACACTGTCCTCATCATTGATGTCCATGCTAGGGACATTGTGGATGCTTTTGTCAGAGATAGGTAAGATATGAAAACTGTCACCTCAAAAGAGGTCGTAACGTTGAGAATTGGTTGAATTTTCCGTCCTAACGCACACTTTTTCTGTGGGCAGTATTACAGATGCCCGTGAGTTTGAATGGGAGAGTCAATTGAGATTCTACTGGGTTAAAGAGCCCGATGAGCTGTTTGTGCGGCAGTGCAGTGCTCAGTTCTCTTACGGCTACGAGTACATGGGGTTGAACGGCCGGCTGGTCATTACTCCCCTGACTGACCGCATCTATCTCACACTTACCCAGGTATTCGATTTACCCAGTTGTCCTTGCCTAAATGGCCTGTTTTGTTTGTACACGTCTTATTAATACATTGTATGATGCTCACAGGCCTTGTCTATGTTCCTGGGTGGAGCACCAGCCGGGCCTGCGGGTACAGGGAAAACTGAATCCACTAAAGATCTGGCAAAAGCCTTGGGGCTTTTGTGTGTGGTCACCAACTGTGGAGAGGGCATGGACTTCATGGTAAGAGACTGCAGACTTAAAACTCTACTGAAAGATTTGGTTTGCATAGTGACATGTTTAGTTCAACAAAATTATTAAGATGATGTATTTCAATATGATAAACACTACTGTTCAAAATGTAGTTCCAGTGTCACATGATATTTCAGAAATAATTTTAATATGCATTAAGTATTGTTACAGTAAAAAAAAAAAAAGTTGTTCTGCTTAATATTTTTTGTTTAATATGTTTTTTTTTTTCTTCTCAGAATTCTTTGAAGAACAGCTTTTATTTGAAATGTGAAATCTGTTGTAATATTATAGATGTCTTCACGTCACTTTTGGTCAATTTAACACATTCCTGTTTTTTAAATCTTTTTAAAAAAATCATCTACCTGAGCCCAAAATTTTGTATATTGTCAGTGTATGTTATTAATTTAGATTTTGTTTTTCCTGTCCTTTAGGCTGTGGGTAAAATCCTCTCTGGTTTAGCTCAGTGTGGAGCCTGGGGCTGTTTTGACGAGTTCAACCGCATTGACGCCTCAGTGCTTTCTGTCATCTCATCCCAGATCCAAACAATCCGAAACGCTCTCATGCTGGACCTCAAGAGGTTTCAAGTGAGTTTGTAACTGGAATTTTATTCCAGAGTCACTCTGATAGTCAAATACTGAAAGATGGTTGTTGTAAATATTTTAGGCTCTGAGTGTCTTTTGTTTTTTGTGTTCTTTAGTTTGAAGGTCAAGAAATCAGTCTAGATAACCGCATTGGGATCTTCATCACGATGAACCCTGGTTATGCTGGCCGCACAGAACTCCCCGAGTCAGTGAAAACTTTATTCAGACCAGTGGTGGTCATCGTGCCTGACCTGCAGCAGATCTGTGAGATCATGCTCTTCTCTGAAGGCTTCCTTTTGGCTAAGGTGGGGAAAATAAGGACTGGGCTGTCAGTAGATTAAATGGATCAGACTAAAAAGAGAATAAATTATACAATTTAATTGTTTTTAACCGAAAAGTTTCACATGAACATTAAACAATAATCCTCAGAGAGCCTTGTGTGAATAGGCAAACAAAATACAAATAAAAAATTGCATAAATGGTTTGCTTGCAGGTTTTGGCAAAGAAGATGACAGTGCTGTACAAACTAGCACGGGAGCAGCTGTCTAAACAGTCACACTATGACTTTGGGCTTAGAGCACTGAAGTCTGTGTTAGTAATGGCAGGGGAGCTGAAGAGAGGTTCACCTGATCTCAGTGAGGTATTGATCTCTCTGCATCATCTTCCAACACACCTTAATGAGCTGCCATCACAAATTTACTCATATTTTCTTCTTTCTCATTTCTTTACCCCTATTAGGATGTGGTTTTGATGAGGGCTCTGAGAGACATGAACCTCCCCAAGTTTGTATTTGAGGATGTTCCTCTGTTTTTGGGCCTCATCTCAGATCTGTTCCCCGGGCTCGACTGCCCACGTGTACGTTACCCCAGCTTTAATGACGCTGTAGAGGGCACCCTGCAGGAGAATAAGTATATTATGCTGTCCAGCCAGGTGATTCTTCCCTTCAAAACTCATTTTAAAAGGATTGTAATTATTAGGCATAATGATTCATGACTAATTTGTGAATGCAGGTGGACAAAGTGGTGCAAATGTATGAGACCATGATGACAAGACACACAACTATGGTGGTTGGACCGACAGGAGGAGGGAAATCTGTGGTGATCAACACACTCTGCCAATCACAGACCAGGTCTTTGTCTACTCATAAATGACAATATATTCATACAATGGCTCGTAACTGCATCACAACAGTTTTTTTATACAGTATGTCTAGAAATTCTGCTACATGTTCATAAAACAAATTGTTCTCGCAGGCAGATACACATAAGTGTTAAATTGTATCTTGTAGGTTGGGCCTGCTGACCAAAATGTACAGCCTGAACCCTAAAGCGATCAGTGTGATTGAGCTATATGGGATCCTGGACCCGGTCACACGAGATTGGACTGATGGGATTCTGTCTAACATATTCCGTGACATCAATAAACCTACAGACAAAAAAGAAAGGAGGTGAAATCATGGCTTAAAAAATTCTTCTACATCTATTTTATATCAAAGGCATGAAACAGAACAGAATGAATTTGTGTTTGCTTTACAGGTACATCCTCTTCGATGGAGATGTAGACGCTCTATGGGTGGAGAACATGAATTCAGTTATGGATGATAACAGGCTTCTCACACTGGCTAATGGAGAGAGAATTCGTCTACAGAACCACTGTGCTCTGCTCTTTGAGGTATCATGCAACCCCTTCATTTTGTCAAAGGACTGGAATTCAGTGTAACTGTTGTAGACTTGCAAACAAAAGTGATGTATTTTAGGTTGGAGATCTGCAGTATGCCTCTCCTGCTACCGTTTCGCGTTGTGGAATGGTGTTTGTGGACCCCAAAAACCTTCGCTACGCTCCCTTCTGGGAAAAATGGGTCAACAGCAGAGCCCCCAAAGTAAGTGTATTTCTACTCTGTGCTTAACTTATCTTAAAAATGTAACCAACGGTTCATCAAGCAAACTTCCTTTTTTTTTACGTCAAAGGAAGTTGACAGCCATAGCAAACATTATTTGTGGCCAAATGAAATGAAATGAAATATATTGGAAAAAAATATTACTGTTTTAAGATATTAGAATAAGATCTATGTGTGGAAGCATACATTTGAACAAAATACATAGATGTAGTAAATAATTTATTTTTACACTGTAAGCAGATCAGTTTTATTTTACGCATCAGCCTGACAAATTCTCACTACTGAGAATAAAAAATAAAATAAAATAAAAAATCATGTTCTGACACTGATAAGATTATATTTTCAACATGCCTTTGCTCTGTCAACAGGAAAAGACAGAACTCCACAAACTGTTTGAAAAATATGTACCAAGTGCCATTGATATGATAGTGGATGGTATGGTTGATGGTAAACTGACTGAGAAACTGAAGACTGTGATCCCACAGACGGATTTAAACATGGTGAGTGAGTCAGTCAGTAGAGACCTGAACGACACTAGAGTGCAAGTAATCTCTGTAGCATGCAGCACAAACTTCTTTTTTCCTGTAGGTGACGCAGTTGACTGTGGTGCTAGATTCGCTGCTGGAGAACGAGGACTTCATTACTGAGGAGCTGGAGTGTTATTTTCTGGAGGCACTCTACTGTTCGCTGGGGGCTTGTCTCCTGGAAAATGGCAGACAGAAGTTTGATGATTTTATCAAAAAGTTGTCCTCTCTGAACAATGTTCATGATGAGAAAGTGCTTGCTGGCCCTGGACAAATTCCAGGTGAGGTGGAAGCAGCGTCCAAAATTACCTTATTGCAATACCTGGTATTGGCAGTGAATGAAGAAAATATAACTATTTCTTAGTGCACATGAAACGGTATACATTATTTTTTATCAAAACGACAAACAACACATATATTGTGTAACTCCATAATACAAGATCAGCCAGTTCTTATTTTTCTATGAAAGGGCAACTGTCACAAAAACTAGATATATTATGATTTTTTTCCTCATAAAAATATATATTTTTGATTAAATTAAAATATTTTTAATCGAAATCCTTTGGTATTGTCAAATTTTTAAATTATTTTATATTTTATGTTTGTTTAATTTTGCAGTTTACTTGCCAACTCTCTATGATTTTCATTTTGATGGAACCCAAAAGAAGTGGGTTCCCTGGAGCTCCATGGTATCAAAATACATTCATAGCCCTGATATGAAATTCATCGACATCCTTGGTAAAGCAGCTTATTTCTTCTCTTTGCTCCTTCTTTGTGTTGCTGTTTCTTCCTCTCCAACCGTTTCCTTTCCTCTACTAATCTAGTTGTTTTTATTCAGTACGGTATGCTTCAATAAAAGCTTATTTTATCCATTGCTCTCCATCAGTCCCGACAGTGGACACCACTCGTGCTAACTGGCTGTTGGAACAGATGGTGAAGGTGAAAAGGCCAGTGGTGCTGGTTGGAGAATCTGGCACCTCTAAAACAGCCACCATACAGAACTTCCTGAGTAATCTCAAAACAGATACAACTGTAAGTCCATCGCTGTGAATATTGGTGAAGCTGCTTCTGTAAATTTAAAACTATAAATGAATGCAGTCCAGTTGGACTTCACACACAGGATAACAATATGCACCTTTTACCCAGATAATGATGACCATCAATTTCTCGTCGAGAACAACATCTATGGACTTGCAGAGGACTCTGGAGGCAAGTGTTGAAAAGAGAACCAAAGACACGTATGGTCCTCCAATGGGCAAAAGGCTCCTTGTCTTTATGGATGACCTCAACATGCCAAGGGTAAGAATTGATTTATACTGTAGGTCATATCCGAGACTGAACCTTCACCTCACGGCTCTTCATGGATTGTCGTTTGTTTGATCTCAGGTGGATGAATATGGCACCCAGCAGCCTATAGCTCTTCTAAAGCTGCTGTTGGACAGGGGTGGCATGTATGACAGAGGAAAGGAACTTAACTATAAACTCATAAAGGACTTGGGCTTCATTGCAGCCATGGGCAAGGCAGGGGGCGGTAGGAATGAGGTGGACCCTCGATTCATCTCTCTTTTCAGTGTGTTCAACATCCCCTTCCCGGAGGAAGAGTCCCTGCACCTCATCTACTCTTCCATACTTAAAGGACACGCCAAGGTGCGAGAAATAATTCAACTGCCCATATCAGAACAAATGCCATTTGCTTTCATGTTTTCATATTAAATTCTCTATTTTAGGCCTGTGATGACACAATCATATATCAGTATATTGCAATTATTTTTTCACTCGTATTGTGTTGACACTTTGGATCATTGTATTAGTATTTGGTTACACTTTATTTTAATGTGACATAGTTAAATTTTACTTACTCAAATAAGTACTGAGAAATATGTATTAACTACAAGTACTTACTATAGAGTTACGATTTGGGTTAGGGTTTGATTTAGGGTTAGTTGTAATTATGCATAATTTACTGTTATTACTATAGTAAGTAAATGTAGTAATCTGTAACTACATCACTTTGAAATAAAGTGTTACCTAGTATTTTTGCCAGCCCTAGTTTATTCATGAAATGAATGATTGACATTAATCAGAATTATTGCTCTTGTATTTTAAAGCCCTTTGAGGAATGCATTCAAAACATCTGTGACAAGTTGACCTTTTGTACTCTGGAGTTGTACAAAACTATAATTAAGGACCTACCGCCAACACCTTCCAAGTTCCACTACATCTTTAACTTGCGAGATCTCTCCAGAGTCTACAATGGCTTGACAATGACCAATCCTGAAAGGTTAGGAGTTTCATCATTCAGATGAATTAGAAAGAATAGAAAGTTATTTTTAGTTTGATGTTTGCAATACTCAAGAATTCTGTACCAGTGGTCATGAACCAGGAGGCCAGGGCCCACTAGGGGTTTTAGCAAACTTCCAAGGGGCCTGCAGGATGACTTAAAATCATTTAAATTAACATATTATTGATATATTGAAACAATCTAACTTAAAAAAAAATTTAACACACAGTTCTTCAAGTATCTGGAATGACAAAATGAATTGTGGTTTAATAATTTATCTATTGACATTCCTAATTTCTGTTCATTATATATTACAGTTTATAGATATAGTTGTATTTCTGTTCATATTATATTATATAGAGGGCTATATTATATTGTGATAAAATCAAAAAGGTTGAGAACCACCACTCTATGCCATATGCAGTACTCTACACCAGTATGTGTAATGTTTATTTTAATAATAAGTGTGTGTTTTTCTCTCATTTAACTCCAGGTTCTGCACAGTCACCCAGTTTGTACGTGTATGGAGGAATGAATGCTTAAGGGTCTTCCATGACAGACTTATCAATGAAACTGACAAAATCATGGTATGCTTGCTTCCAAGTAGCATGTTACAAACGCCTGTAATTGTCTAGGCTGCATTTTAAACTACACGCTTGTCGTCCCATGCTCTGGCTTCGCTCTCTACAGGTCCAGGGGCATATAAAGAATCTGATTGAAGAGCACTTCAGATCAGACCTCGATTCAGCCATGAGAGACCCCATTCTGTTTGGAGATTACAGAACAGCTCTAAAGTCTGAGCCAAGAGTTTACGAGGATATACTGGACTATGATGCATCCAAAGCTCTGTTTCAGGTGTATAGATGTCTTAATGTTCCATTCACATTTACATCCATGTGCTTGGCAGATGATTTTATCCAAAGCATGCATTGCATTCAAACTATCCCTGGAAATGCCTTTTCCAAAGCAGAAATCCATCAGTATATCTGAAAACGAACAAGCTTGGCAGTGTGAAGCTTTTATTATTTTACTCATTTTTTCTTTTCTTTGACCCCTATAGGAGATCCTGGAGGAGTATAATGAAAATAAGACCAGAATGAACTTGGTGCTGTTTGATGATGCTCTTGAACACCTGACTGTCATTCATCGCATCATCAGAATGGACCGTAGTCATGCGTTGCTGGTTGGCGTAGGTGGTTCAGGGAAACAATCTCTTACAAAGCTGGCTGCCTTCACCGCAGGTTATGAGGTAATTCATTGTTTTTCATATTCTATATGTAATATTTCCTGTATTTTTTCTACTTTTATATATTTTATATATCCCCTTCATTTACTTTCTAAATAAGCTATTTCTTTTTATGATCTTTTTAGAATCTTTTTATGCTGTTTGTTTGTAGGTGTTTGAAATTGTGCTTAGTAGAGGGAACTTAGAGACTAACTTTTGTGAGGATCTGAAACGGATAGTAAGAATGAATTTATGCTGTTTGTTTGTAGGTGTTTGAAATTGTGCTTAGTAGAGGGTACTCAGAGACTAACTTTCGTGAGGATCTGAAAACTCTGTACCTTAAATTGGGTATAGAGAACAAGAAAATGGTCTTCCTGTTCACTGATGCCCATGTGGCTGAGGAAGGTTTTCTGGAGCTCATCAACAACATGCTTACATCAGGTATTTAAAACAACTGCTGACTTAATGAAGTCTAATAAGGTAACACACTTTTTTAAATTAATCTATTTAGTTTAAATTCCTTGTGTGACATGTAAACATGAACAAATTATGTCAGTTTTATGGACTGTAATAAAAAGAGATGCTAGCAGCAGTTTCTTTGTGTTGTAAGGGATGGTTCCAGCACTGTTCCCTGATGACGAGAAGGAATCAGTCCTAAACCAGCTGCGAGATGAAGCTATGAAAACGGGCTCTGGTCCGTCGAAAGAGAGTGTGTGGCAATACTTTGTCAACAAGAGTGCCAACAACTTGCACATAGTGCTGGCCATGTCGCCTGTTGGTGACACCCTCAGAACACGCTGCAGGAATTTCCCAGGTCTTTGAGCAATGCATCAGTAATGTATTTGTTTGATCTTACTCCTACTTCCTTGATTTCTTTATGTGTGTGTTTTTGTGCATTAGGATTGGTTAATAATACAAACATCGACTGGTTCTCCCCATGGCCTCTTCAAGCTCTACACGCAGTGGCCAAGTCCTTCTTAGGTATGTGTTAACTAGAGATTTCAACGCAGTTTATAAATTATTGTTTACTAACCCTGTGCATGCATATATTGCAATAATGCACACCCATTCATGCTGGTTTATGTATCGTGTCTCATTTCAGGCGAGAGTCCAATGATCCCAGAGTGTCATTCAGAGGCGGTGATTGCTCATGTGTGTATGGTGCATGGTTCTGTAGGCGAGTATAGTAAACTGTTCCTGCAGACACTACGCCGCAGCAACTACGTCACCCCTAAAAACTACCTGGACTTTATTAGCACCTACTGCAAACTACTGGAGGACCAAAATAAATACATACTGGGTAAGAGCAAATTTCTCTTGAGCTCTTTGGGAACATTTGGTTATGATTTTAAAATAATGTACTGCATCTATATCAGTGCTGTTATCATTGTTGTTAACCAAAACTAAATCTAGATGAATCACATCAACTAAACAAAAATTTGAAAAGTTTGGCTAGCCTTTTTTTTATTATTACAAAAAACCTACAAAAACGAATAAAAGCTCATAACAAATTCAATACAAATTAATACTTAAAAAAAAACTAAAATTAAAACTAAATTAAAAAAATAAACGCTAATTCAAAATATTAATAAAACTATAATAGTATTTATATAATCCTAGAATAACAGTGATCTGTATGCATTTTCCAGCACAATATAAACGTCTAGAAGGGGGTTTGGATAAGCTGAAGGAGGCGAGTGAGCAGCTAGCAGAGCTCAACACCAAACTAGCTGAGCAGAAAGTGGTGCTGGCAGAGAAGACTGCAGCCTGTGAGATCCTTCTTGAAGAGATCTGCTCTAATACTGCTATTGGTTAGTACAACATCACATACAAACATTTCTGCAGTAAAACTATGGGTAATAAAAAAAATGTTTTTCATGTTACAGATGTTTTGATATGTCACATATTTATTGAAATAATGTAAAAAGTGGGAAAAGAAAGGATTTTCCATATGGATAGGATCAAATAAATTGTAAACTCTCTCTTTCAGCGGAGGAGAAGAAAGCCCTGGCAGAGGAGAAGGCTAAAGAGATAGAGGAGCAGAATAAAGTGATAGTGGTGGAGAAGAAGGATGCTGAGAGCTCTCTAGCTGAGGCTCTTCCTGCTTTAGAAGCCGCTCGCATGGCCCTGCAAGACCTGGACAAATCTGATGTCACAGAAATCAGGTGACGACAACTGTGCTTCTAGACTAAATTAATGCAAAAACATTCAATTTTGACTCTTGTGAATTATATGTAGGAATCAGTAAAAAAAAAATCTGTTGCTGGGCAGATTTAAAAAAATATATATTTATATATAATTTGTATATGAAATATTATAATTATTATGTCCTCCTGGAACCCAGGAATAGACTTTTGTCCTTGGTCTTTAAAAATTACTGACATTAATTTAGTGATCAAATGTAGCACTCTTATGGAAATATGATCAGATTTAAATATGATCAGATTTAAATGTGACTAATTTTCAAATTGTATTTTATAAACCAACATCTCAGGAAAATGTTATGGTGTTTATAATCAAAATATGACTTTATGTTACAAAACAGGGCATTGATTTCATACATGTCCACTGTAGAGGACACCAGGACTTTAATCATGTTTATCAGGCGTTTTGGGAGACACAACAAGTAAACAGGGAAATAAAATATATATCAATATTCCTATGAAATATTAGATATTATAATGATGAAAATGTTTCAAAATATCACTCCCATTATTACACTTCTTTTTTCATTACATGTTGCCCCAAGAACACATTAATATGCAGATTATATATAGTGTATGTATAGATACATTGTATTGAATGGGACTATCCATTTATGGCCATTTTACCCACATATTGCATAAAATAAAATGGTATATCAATTAATTCCATTGTATCTTTCATAACATAGTTGAGAATCATCTTTATATAACATTTGGTAAAAAAAAAAAACAACACCCATTGTTTTTGCCTATATGACAGGTAATTCCTGGTATCCACTACATAGGACATAGCATTATAAATAAAATAGCTTTTTTCAAAAATGTTTTTTTTCTCCCCATTTGTTTCTTATGCTCTAAACTAACAATGTAATGACATGAAAAACACTAAATTCAAAAAGCTTTTTTTCTGGTCTCATGAGGTTGAAGTACAGTTAATAATGAATTAAATAAAATGGATTATATAATAATTATAATTATAATATTACATTTCAATATATAATATTTATGATATTAGAAAAATATGTATATAAACAAGGAAAGGGACAGGGTTTTCACTTTTTATGTGGTGGGGCCAGTGAAAATGGTTCACAGCAAGTTCACAGCAAATTTACAAAAATACATTTTTACTTGCTATGGATGATTTTCACTGGTCACACCACAAAAAAAGTGCCTCTCTTTTGTTACATGAAGGCCACTAGCTTCATGTAAGACAAACAGTGTAAGAACAGTATTGACGCTCCTCCACCCTCTTGTTTGCGGTATTGTAGATCCTTCGCCAAGCCACCGAAACAGGTGCAGGTTGTGTGCGAGTGCATCCTAGTGATACGGGGCCATAAAGAGATCAGCTGGAAGTCAGCCAAGGGTATGATGTCAGAGGGGAACTTCCTGCGCTCGCTTATGGAGATGGACTGTGACTCAATCAATGCCAGTCAAGTCAAGACTGTCAAGGGTAAGCCAACATCCATATACTCATCTTCTTGATGCTTCTCTGTGATCCCAGTGCCTTAAAACAACTTATGAAGTATATAGCTCCTCAACGTAAACCCACTCATAGAAATTCTGATGCCTCCACCTTGCCATATTTTATACCCAGCCTACCTAAAGAACCTCAACACCAGTTTGGAGGAGATGCAAGCCATCAGTAAAGCTGGTTCTGGCATGCTAAGGTTTGTGGAGGCAGTCATGGGCTACTGTGACGTGGCCAGAGACATTAAACCTAAGCGAGAGAAGGTATGATATGCTTACATAATAGAGACTTTAAATGCATAAATTGATTTACTTTATTTGATCTCATTTAAGAAGATGAGCTGAAATTAAAATCACAAAATTACATTTAAAGGTAGCTCGTCTGGAGAGGAATTTCTTCCAAAGCAAACGTGAGCTGGAGCGAATCCAGAATGAGCTCAGTGCCATCCAGAAGGAGCTTGGAGCTCTTGGAGCCAAATATGAGGCTGCCATGACAGAAAAGCAACTTCTGCAGGAGGAGGCCGAGGTTATGGAGAGAAGACTCATTGCTGCAGACAAACTCATCTCAGGCCTGGGATCAGAGAATGAGCGGTCAGCTTACTCATTAAAAACGTCGCTTGAATATGAATGACTGATCAAAGATCACCAAGATAAAAGGCATTTTAGTAATATTTTAATGTACTGTATGTCTATTTACGTGTAGCTGGATGGAGGACCTGGAGGAGCTGAAGCAGCGGCGAGTACGTCTTCTGGGAGACTGTCTGATCTGCGCTGCCTTCCTCTGCTACGAGGGAGCATTTAGCTGGGACTTCCGCAATGATATGGTTTATGAGGTGTGGCAGGCAGATGTCCTGGAGAGAGGTATTCCTCTGAGCCAGCCTTTCCGAATAGAAAACATGCTCACTGATGAGGTGGAGATAAGCAGGTAAGTCATCAAAGCATGTGTAGAGGAATGAATATTATATGTATATTTTGTTTATGTGGAAAAAACTCTCCATTCTGTTAGATGGGGATCTGAAGGTCTTCCTCCAGATGAACTTTCAGTGCAGAATGGCATCTTGACCACCAGATCCAGCCGCTTCCCCTTGTGCATTGACCCCCAGCAGCAAGCCCTCAACTGGGTCAAAAAGAAAGAGGAGAAGAACAATCTGAAGGTTTCACTTCATTCCATCACTTTAGTCTGCACAAAGTTTACTGTAATCAATTTTTATAGTAAATCTTTTGATTTGCAGATCTCATCATTCAATGACCCAGACTTCTTGAAGGGGCTGGAGTTGGCCATTAAGTATGGCTTCCCCTTCCTGTTCCAAGATGTGGATGAATATATTGATCCAGTTATTGACAATGTCCTTGAGAAGAATGTAAAAGGGCCAGAGGGGCGTCAGGTTGTCGTACTTGGAGATAAGGAAGTTGACTATGATCCCAACTTCAAACTTTACCTCAATACCAAACTTGCAAACCCCAAGTTCTCTCCTGCTGTATTTGGGAAAGCCATGGTAATCAATTACACAGGTGAGAGAGCAAACTGTATGCGATACACACCAGTTTATGTCAATTCATAACAGGTCTCGATGCAAATTGAGATGCACACACTGAGTCCTATGCCAATTTTTTTTACATTCTCTGTATTACAACATTTAAAAAACAGTGACAATTCTTAAGACTCAAATAACACTTTGGTGTGAGTATGCATTTAATTTGAGATTTTACAGATTATCATTTACTCTTTCTGTTAAAACTGTTTTTCAGTAACCCTGAAGGGCCTGGAAGATCAGCTGCTGAGTGTTATCGTGGGATTTGAGCGGAAAGAGCTGGAAGAGCAGAGAGAACGGCTTATTCAAGAGACTAGTGAGAACAAACGTTTGCTTAAAGACCTGGAGGATTCGCTGTTGAGAGAGTTGGCCACCTCCACTGGAAACATGCTGGATAATGTAGAACTGATACAAACTCTGGAGGAAACAAAGTCCAAAGCCAGCGAGGTCAGTCCATTGCACACACTACACACATGTACAGTATAATGGCTTACTAATTATTTCATAAAAAAAATATCATAGAAAGTAGAAACTCACTACCGTTTAAAAGTTCAGGGTTGGTAAGATTTGTTTTAATGTTTTTGAAAGAAGTCTCTTATGCTCACCAAGGCAGTATTATTTGATCAAACATACAGTAAAAATTATAATATTGCCAAATATGATTACAATTTAAAATAACATTCATATTTCATATTTGAATATATATTTAAATGTAGTGTATTCCTGAGATGGAAAAGCTGAATTTTAACAGCCATTACTCCAGTATGCTGGTTTGGTGCTCAATAAACATTTCTTATTATCAATGTTGAAAACAGTTGTGCTGCTTAATATTTGTGTGGTTATACATTTTTTTCAGGATTCTTCGATGAATAGAACGTTCAAAAGAACAGAATGTATTTGAAATAAAAAAAATTGTGACAATGTAAAAGGCTTTACTGCCACTGAATAAAAGTGTTTTCTTTTTTTTGTTTCTTTTTTTTTTAAATACAAACTTTTGATAGGCAGTGTACATACTGATTAATGAAACTTAACAGGATATGAGCAGTTTACGATTTTACATTCATTATTTGACTCCAACAGGTGTTCGAGAAACTGAAGCTGGCAGAAAAGACGTCCATTGATATTGACTCACTGAGAGACGGCTACCGTCCGGCTGCCAAGCGGGGAGCTGTCCTGTTCTTTGTGCTGGCTGAGATGGCTCTGGTCAATAGCATGTATCAGTATTCACTTGCTTCCTTTTTAGAGGTGTTTGACCTCTCACTGTCCAAGTCTCTACCCAGCACAATCCTGCCCAACAGATTGAAGAATATCATGGACACACTTACACAGAATGTCTATAACTATGGCTGTA
Source organism: Rutilus rutilus (assembly GCF_951802725.1). Taxonomy (NCBI): domain Eukaryota; kingdom Metazoa; phylum Chordata; class Actinopteri; order Cypriniformes; family Leuciscidae; genus Rutilus; species Rutilus rutilus. The sequence continues at coordinate 32,231,426 of NC_140221.1, read as the reverse complement.
CTGGTGAGCCTGCTAAACTTTTAAAGTCTAATGGTTTCCGATCATGGGAATTTAGCAATTTTGCTAAACTTCATGCCAACAGATTAAGACATTTTCTAATCCATGAACATTAGCAGCTAGTGATGACAGGAAAAAGTTGAGATGAAATCACTGTTGTTTCTTCGACAGATTCAAACCAGACTTCTTTTTGCTTTGTTGTTTAGGTCTGTTTGAAAGACACAAACTTCTCTTCTCCTTCAACTTGACTATTAAGATTGAGCAGGCAGATGGCCGAGCACCCCAGGATGAACTTGAGTTCTTCCTGAAAGGTAGGAGCTTCAGGAATACTTGTCTCCTACTCTTTCTTTCTTTTGCAATATAAACATGAATAGCAATGCACATACACACCCAATCTTCTTCCTCTCTCCAGGTAACCTCTCTCTGGAGAAGAGCAAACGTAAGAAGCTGTACGACTGGCTGCCTGATCAGGGCTGGGAGGATATAGTGCGCCTTATGGAACTCTTTCCTAATGAATTTGGCACTTTAGCTGATGATATAGAGAAGAATCCTGAGGAATGGAAGAAAGTGAGTGGCAGAAATCATCAAACACACACCGGATGAACCTACGGTGAGATTCTATATATCACTTATGGAATCTGACTTTCTGTTTCTGACACAGTGGTATGACTTGGATGCTCCAGAGCAGGCTTCCTTTCCAATGAAGTACAAGGAAAGCCTCACTCCCTTCCAGAAGCTTCTGCTGATCCGCTGCTTCAGGCTGGACAGAGTCTATCGTGCCGTCAGTAATTACGTCACGCTTACCATGGGAGAGAAGTAAGAGGAAACTGAAAATCAATTATGGATTTTATAAAATAGCAGCATATTGCAAACAGATCATGTAATCACAGGAGTGTACATTTTTTATTAATTATTATAAAAAATATGCTATGGATACAAATTCAAGTTAGCTAGGTAAACTTGATTTGGTGGATTTTTACTATTGAAAAAATAACGTGGATTAAGAATTATATTTTGGATAAGACATGAACACATAAAACCTTAGGGTTTATTATAATAATTATATTTGATTATGCAAAAAACATTATGCAAATGTACACGCAAGTACTACCGAGGGAAAATGATGGCTGGAATACACTACACAACTTTTAAAATCCAAACAAATTTTAAAACAATAGGCATCGTACACTTGAAAAACTGGGCATCATACACTAAACTACAGAGGATTACACACAACCACACTTAAAAATGATTCCAAACACAACAAACTCTTGCAGAAACGTGCCATGAAAACACCATGAGCCAGTGTGAAAAATGAGTGGTGAAAAGGCTTGGAGTGTTATTTTTTGGCTGACCTTATTGCATATGCATTTGTAGGAGTTTTCAAATTTTTTGGGAGGAGAGTATTTAAATTAATCATGCAAGGTAATTTACTAAGGTTTGCGCTCGTCACTTTACTGGTGTTTGCGACATTATTTTCCACCCAAAAAAAGCACGTCTTAAACCAGACAGAATCTAAATGGTAGATTGCATTGGTCATTATGGAAATGATCCGGCTGCGTCTGTGTTCTTTTATTTGCGCATCGTCAGAAGATCATCTGCTGAACTTTTTTTGGAATTGCGCTCTCACGCTAATTTGCCCTGTTTAGTAAATCTGTCCATATGTTTGATATTTTGAATCGTTTTTTAGAGCACATATGGACAATATGTGTTCTAAAAAACGATTCAAAATATCAAAGATGTTTTTTAATCCTCTGGCTGGATTGAATCATAATCTGTGTCCATCCAACTCAAACTTCCCAAAATCTATACACTGGCTCTGACTTTCAGCAACTATCATTGACTCCTCTACACTGCAAAATGGGACAGAAATGTGTGCAAATGTCGCACACATATTCCGCCCTGAATGTTCATATAATAATAAACGTCCAAGCCTTTTAATGTCAGACAATCAGAAACGATGGCATTTGTCGAGAGGGTGAAGTTCTAACTTTCTCTTTGTCACTTCTTCACTCTGTCACTCAGATACGTACAGCCCCCCGTGATCAGTTTTGAAGCCATCTTTGACCAGAGCTCCCCAAACTCTCCCATTGTGTTTATTCTGAGTCCAGGCTCAGAACCAGCCAATGATCTGATGAAATTAGCCAAACGCTCTGGCTTTGGGACCAACAGACTCAAATTTCTTGCCATGGGGCAGGGGCAGGAGAAGGTAGAGTGTAGAGTATATATGCTACAGTTCTCATGTCTACAGTATATGCTACAGTTCTCATATTTGACACCAGTACAGTGCACTGCGGTGGTGCATTGCATCTTGACCACCACCAATATCATAACGGACATATTTGGGAAATCTACCCTTGAACTCTACAAGACAGTCTGTAAAAAGGTACAAATATGACATTTCTATTTCAGGTTGCATTGCAGCTGTTGGAAACCACAGTGGCACGAGGCCAGTGGCTGATGCTACAAAACTGTCACCTGTTAGTGAAATGGTTGAAGGATCTAGAGAAAGCACTGGAAAGAATCACTAAACCCCACCCAGACTTCCGCTTGTGGCTCACTACAGATCCCATTAAAGACTTCCCCATCGGCATCCTGCAGAAATCCCTCAAGGTTAGGACACATGTAATGCGTGAATATTTTAATGTGTGAATATTCATTTCCATGTTAACTATTGTTTTTCTCATGTTCACCTGCAGGTTGTAACAGAACCTCCAAATGGGCTGAAGCTGAACATGAGGGCGACATATTTTAAGATCCCTCATGATAAGCTCATGGGCTGTGCTCACCCTGCCTTTCGCAGTCTGGTTTATGTGCTGGCCTTCTTCCATGCTGTGGTACAGGAAAGACGCAAGTATGGCAAGATCGGCTGGAATGTCACTTATGATTTCAATGAGTCCGACTTCCTGGTAAGTTTGCTCTAATCTGAAGGTCCTTAAAGGTAGTGCTCAGATAGTATTGTCAAGTCTGAGACACTTTACATTGCATTTTGATTATGTAGTTTCATTGTCTCTCAGGTTTGTATGGAAATCTTGGATACCTACCTGACCAAAGCCCAAACTCAAGGAGATGCCGCAATACCATGGGCAAGTCTCAAATACCTAATCGGAGAGGTGAGTATCACATTAAGTTAATCTTGTCTTTGTATAGGCTGACTGCAGAAAATGATCAAAAGTAACAGTGAAGACATTTATAAAGTTACACAAGATTTCTATTGAAAATATGCTGTTGGTTTGAACTTTTTATTCAAGGACTCCTGAAAAAAAATGAACATAGTTTCCACAAAAACAGCAACATAACTGTTTTACTGTCAACGCCATAAAAATAAGAAGTTTCTTGATCACCGATAAGCATATTACAATGATTTCTGAAGGATCATGTGACAGTGAAGACTGGAGAAATGGCTGCTGGAAATTCAGCTTTGCCATCACAGGAATAAATCACTTTTTAAAATATATGAAAATAGAAAAGTTATTTTAAATTGTAAAAATAAATTCACAATATTACTGTTTTACTTTATTTTGATCAAGTAAATCCAGTCTGGATGAGCATAAGATACTTATTTTAAAAAACATAATATGTATACAGCGTGTATGTGTGTGTATATATATATATATATATATATATATATATAATTTCAAATGCATCTTGCAGGTGATGTATGGTGGCAGGGCTATTGACAGCTTTGATCGTAGGATCCTCACAGTTTACATGGATGAGTATCTGGGTGATTTCATCTTTGACACCTTCCAGCCTTTCCACTTCTTTCACAATAAAGATGTGGACTACAAGATCCCACCACACGGACCCAAGCAGGTTTATGTTGGTATGTTGCAGCTTAAAATCCAGCATCAGAAATTGAAAAATGGTTTGAATGTGACAGGGACTCAAACTCCATTTTTTTTGCAGATGAGATAGAGTCGCTGCCTCTTGCTAACACGGCAGAGGTGTTTGGTTTGCACCCTAATGCTGAAATCGGATACTACACACAGGCTGCCCGAGACATGTGGACTCATCTTATTGAGCTTCAACCACAGACAGGTACCTGATTTATAGTACTTTATATTACTGAAATATAGGGATGGCCTGAGTCGATCTCAAGGATCGATATCGGGGCAGATTAAGCATTTTTTTAACTGGTCGGTATCTGCAATCCTCAGCCTTATCCTTTATTTTACATCAGCTGTCATGCAGGTGTCATGCAGTAGGTGGCGGTATGCACCTTCAAGTGGGTTTGCTGGCATTAAATGGAAATAAGCTGCTCAAATGTGTATGCGAGAGAACCATTCTAGCACGTCACACACAGACACACTCATGTTCGAGCTTCCGTGTTTAGCATATTTGATGCGCACTTTAGTAAGGAATCACTCGAAACTCATTTATTTGATCTGCAGGGTTTCCCCAGGTTTGATCACCCCAAATTTAAGACCTTTTTAAGACCACTTTAATGAAAATTAAGACCTACATCGCACCCATTATGCAGTCGTAAAACACCAGATCAAATCCCAATGACTATTACTAACAAATGTTTTAATTAAAAATACATTTATTATAAAAAAAACTCATTCAACAATACACTGCAAAGTGATGTTTTTGGTAAATATCAAACATTCATAACAATAAACAGATTAAACTAACTTTTTAAATCGTCTTAGTAAAGTTTCTCAGCATTCAAATTGCTTCAACCATTTTACATTTTCAAGAATAAAAAGAAATGTAAATACACCTTAAAAACGAGGGAGGGAGGGATAGAGAGACATAAGTTAGAGAGGGGTAGATAGATAAAAAGAGACACACAATGAGAGAGAGATAGATAGACAGATAGATAGATAGATAGATAGAGAGAGAAAGAGAGGGGTAGACAGATAGGTAAGAGAGATATAGATAGAATAGCGAGAGAGACACAGAGCGACAGACAGATAGATAATGCCTGGTTTAGATTACAAGATTTTTGTGTCTGTTACAATAGTCACGGTGTCAATCTGTCAGATTACACGATTTTGACTCATAAAGTCTTGTCGTGTCGTGGACAAGAAACATGTCAGACTACACGTTGCTCTCCGACCAGTCATCGCGTGCCGTCACACGCAAACATTCACTCGCGCGCGCGCGCACACACACACACACACACTCTCTTGCTCACTCGCGCACACACACACTCACAATCGCTCTCGCACGCGCAGTCGCGCACACACTCGCTCACTCGCGCGCGCACACACATACACACACACACACTCGCTCACTGTAAATGTAATCTGAACAAAACGACACTTCCCCATGATGTCTCTCCTCTCGACTGATTGAGGGTTGATCCCGCCTGCGCGAAAACCCAAACTACTGTTTGCGTATACTCCAAGACGTTCTCTGACGTTACGCTAAACCCTGTTGAATTTTCACGTTGTTGTTTTTTCCCCCATTTCACCTTGCGTTGCAGTCTGGTTGACTTTGAATAAATAGGCTAGTATAATGAAATTTAAGACCTTCGTTAAAAAATTAAGACTTGGACCACGGAATTTAAGACTTTTTAAGGCCTTAATTTAGGAACATGACATTTAAGACCTTTTTAAGACTTTTAAGACCCCACGGCTACCCTATCTGAGACGTCATTGCCATATCACATTGCCATGGGTTTGCGTCTTGCTTCAGACTTGACTGACAGACTGGCATTCTGACACCGCAAGCTTCATGCTTTCTAACCTTATCTCCACAATTTTTTTTTTACTATTATTTTTTGTACATAAATAAAATACAAGTTTATCAGTAGTCCCATATTCATAATTGTGACCACCACACATGTTTACATCTACCAATATCCATAAAAAAAATTGGAAACATTCACTGATGCTCCAGAAGGAAACACGATGCATTACGAGCTAAGGGGTGAAACATTTTAAACAGGATGAAGATGTGTCATTTTTTTCTTATTTTTGTTTACAGTGCCCCTATTATGCTATTTTAAAGTTTCCTAATTTTGTTTTGGAGGTCTCCTACAACAGGTTTACATGCATCAAAGGTCAAAAAACCTTCCCATACTATTTTCTCATAATATACATTCCACAGCACCACATTTTTCAATGATTATCAAACGACTCGATGGATGAATCAGTCTCTCTAAATTCCTCCTTTCCGCGAGCTACTCTGCTCTGATTGGCCAGATGGCCCAGTCTGTTGTGATTGGTCTACCGCTTACAGCTCCTGTCGGAAACAAAAACGGCCATTACCTTAACAACTTTAGCTCTGTTATGGTACTGCAGCGATTGTACACACTGTAAACTAAAGACAGTAACGATGACGTCGATTTTACCATATCAATCCGAGCGTGGGTCCGATGATGAAACATTGGAAGAACTTGTTATTCAACCCGAACCTCCATCGCAAGGACAACTTAAGCAGGACGTTTCTCAGTGTACCATCAGTGCATGTCCATCAACAAACCGGTGTGTATATTTCTAATTCATTGCGGTGCACATACTGGAACTGTATCAATAACGGTGCATACGTTAGCCGAGCACTAATGTGAATGACTGATGTAATATAAACATTTGTAAAACAAATCTTGTTCCATCTATTATCTTTACTTAAAGTAGTAGGAACGACAGACAATCTGCATTAATAGACAGTTTTAGGTAATACTGAAATACTTCAGCTAAGCAGCTGTGGGTCACTAAGACAGTAATAACGTGAGTTAGCCGGTTAGCCGGAGACCTACACAAGATAAAACACAAAACTAAGTATTTTGAACACCAGTAGAAAATATATACATCAATAATTAGTCATACTTACAGGTTGTGATTCTGAGGAGCAAGTTGGTCCAAATAAACTGTGCAGTGACCTATCTTTCAAGAGCAAGCGTTTTGCGAATCCCGTGTTGAACTCAGAGATTTGAGAAGCAGTCGTCAGTAAATTTACGCGTCGAGGGCTGGTCAAGTTGTTCGCGTGCGGAACATTATGCAAATGTATTTTCTAGTGACGTAGAACCGTAACGCAGTGGGATTCGAAATACAAACGACTCGTAAAAGCGGTTTCAGAGTCGATTCTTTCTGTTTTGAGACAATAACTATTTATCGTGCACTTTCGACTTTACAACTTTGCAACGTATACATTCACAAACAGCTATATTACACACTGTATGAAAGGGAATATTAAAAAAACCATAATAGAGTCACTTTATAGATCATATTTTTTTCATTTTGCACTGCCCTTATAGAAGATACAAATAATAATATGCAAAATATATTGTGTGTATACAGTATATATATATATATATTTAGCATATTAATCCTCTGTTGTTTTGCTTTATTTTAAAATGCTTGCTGCCTTTAAATACAATTACTTCCATGTATGATCTTAAGGTGAGATTGGCGGTGGCATTAGTAGAGATGAGTACATCAGCCAGGTGGCACGGGACATTCAGAGCAAACTGCCCGACGCGTTTGACCTGGACGTGATCCGCAAGAATTTGGGGCTGGAGATCTCGCCCACAACTGTAGTGCTACTACAAGAGCTGGAGCGCTTCAACAAACTTACGATCAGGATGAGACGTTCTCTGGCTGAACTACAGCGAGTGAGTGACATGAAGACGGGGAGAAAGAAAAGAATCAAAAACTATTACAGCTAACAATTAATACAACTGTTTATGATATACTTTGGTTGTGAATGAATAGGTTTCTCAGTAGAACATATGTGCTTTCTGTCTAAAGGCCCTGGCTGGTGAGGTGGGAATGAGCAGCGAGTTAGATGAGGTGGCGAGAGCTCTTTTTAATGGGCATATTCCTGTTATCTGGAGGAAACTGGCACCAGATACTCTAAAATCTCTAGGGAACTGGATGATCCACTTCAAGAGACGACATGAACAGTACAGCTCATGGGTGAGAATCAAATATCACACCATATACAAACATAAGTCTCATGCTCACCAAGGCTACCTTTATTTGATCAAAAATACAATATAAACAGTAAAAAAATAAATAATACAATTTAAAATATTTTTTTATTTTAATATATATATTAAAAACGTGATAACTTTTTTCAGGATTCTTTGATGAATAGAAAGTTCTAAAGAACAGCATTTATTTGAAATATAATTTTTTTGGTAACAATGTAAAAGTCTTTATAATCACTTTTGATCAATTTAATGCATCCTTGCTGAAAAAAAATATTAATTTGCAATGGTTGAATAGCTGAGGTGTTACCTCTAAAACATTGTTTTACATTTTAAATATATTTTCAGAACTTTAAATATTTCGTATTCATTTAATGTCGTGTTTTTTCAAACTTCCTGTGCCCTGGTTTAAATACATTTTTAAATGCCAAATTTTCAGTGTGGACTTTTGAATCCCGCTGTATGTTCATTATGTCTACTATCTCAGCTCCTGTAAATCAACTTCTAATTGAATTTATCAAATGTGCTACCAAATAAATAAATACATTTGATCTCATATTGTTTTTCATTTATGTAGGTGGATGAGGGAGAGCCCTACGTGATGTGGTTGTCAGGCTTGCATATCCCAGAATCGTACCTGACAGCACTGGTCCAGGCCACCTGCAGGAAGAACGGCTGGCCTCTGGATCACTCCACTCTCTACACACAGGTTACACACTACAGGAGTGAGGACGAGGTCAAAGAGAGGCCAGGACAGGGTGAGAGCACACAACATCCTGCACATAAAAAAAATCAATATGAGGACATTGAGACTCAAACAAATGTTCTTCTTTGTTTTCTGTCAGGATGTTATGTATCAGGACTGTATCTGGAGGGGGCAGACTGGGACATTGAACAGAGCTGTCTGGTGCGCAGCAAACCCAGAGTTCTAGTGTCTCAACTTCCCATTCTCAAAATCATTCCCATTGAAGCACACCGCCTTAAACTCCAGGTAAGACCGACTCTTTTTTAATTTTTTTATCAGGTGTTCAGTTCATGACATCTCAGAATATCTGCCTGGAAATCTGTGTAATCTGTAAGTAAAGTGTACCTTTGGCTTATTTTGTAGAACACCCTGAAGACTCCAGTCTACACCACCTCAATGAGGAGGAATGCTATGGGTGTTGGACTGGTGTTTGAGGCGGATCTTTTCACCACCAAGCATATTTCTCACTGGGTACTGCAGGGAGTGTGTCTGTGCCTCAATGCTGACTGAGACTCTAACTGTTATGAAATGTATTTATTTATAAGAGGAACATAAAATATATTAATAACTTGATATAATAGTAGAATCTTTTGTTTGTGACCAATGATTTTTATTACAATTTCAAAACACCTCTAACCCTGTCAACGTGTTTTGTGTTTCACCACATGAAGTTTTATATAACAAAGTTCGGGAGGAGCATGTTCAGGTAATCATCCAATCAGCACAAGAAGAAGCCAGTATAAAGCCTTCCCTTACCTCCTGTCTCATGACTAATTTCTCAGCATCCCGCCACCACCCCATCACCTCACATTCGGCTGGGTCTGCTCATAGATACCTATGATCTATACATTTATCGGGGGGAGTACTCTGGGGTCGGGCCGAATTCCGAGCTCGGAGCCCTCCCCCCGGACAGCAAGCCAAATACGCATTTTAATATTACATCAGATTTCATTAACGTGTGAACTCGTGAATGGGTGGCAGCACACCAATTATTGCTGCTAGAACCCGTTGGGTTCAGTCTTTGAGAAAAGATCTCAAGCTTTGTCTAGTTGATTTCACAAAAAAAGTTAAATAAGAATAATTTCTGCTTGCTTAAATGCACTCTTAACAAACAGAAAACCTTGTACATTTTAGATTAATCTGTTCAAAGCAACTAGAACAAAAAAATAAATAAAAAACACAATCTATTGTTATAAAACCTGCCACAAAATCCATTATTGACAGCACAATCTGTTTTCCATGAATAACTCTGCATGTAGATGGTCTGAACCAGTTTTGTCATTGTTAACTAAATCTATCAGAAATTGTTTTGATATAAAGTTGAAATAAAATATTATTAGATATAGCTAAATATTAGATAAATAGTTCCATTAAACTAAAGATGTTATGAATTTGCCTGGAAGAGGACACGTGTTTATATCGTCCTAATGCACGGCGAGGAGGAGAGTTCGAGTGGCCCAAAACTCTCCAAGGATCACAGATGGAGAATTGCAGGGATTAGTTGAGTCTAGGGGTCGGAAAGCCTCAAACAAACAAAAGCCGAAAAAATTCAAACAACCCCTACATCACCTCATGTTGTTTGGGAGGGTTTGAAGAAAAATCCTCCTCGCTCATCCAAAACCAAACTCCAGCATATTCAGTTGTCGGACACGACTGGAACTTCAAAAGGGATGGGATTCTATAGTCAGATGATACTAAAAAAAGAGCTTTTTGGTAGCAAACACACCAGATGGGTTTGGCGCAAAAAGGGATAAAAAGTACCCCATGCCCACAGTTAAATATACCGCTGGATCTTTAATGATGTCGGCCTATTTTTTTAGCTGGAGGTCCTGGACATCTTGATACATGGCATCATGGATTCTATAATACCAACAGATAAAAAATCAAAACCTGACGGCCTCTGCTAGAAATCTTATAATGGGCCGTGGTTGGATCTTCCATCAGGACAACGATCCAAAACAAACATCAAAATCAACACAAAAATGTGTCACTGAGCAGAAAATGAAGCTACTACCACTGCCATCCAGTCCACTGACCTGAACCCTGTTGAAAATAAGCGGGGTGAACTGAAGAGAAGAAGTGCCAACATGAAGGAATGGTCTCTGATCTCTTGTCAGGTGTTCTCCAAACTCATCAGGCATTATAGAAGACTCAGAGCTGTTATCTTGGCAAAAGGAGGTTGCAAAAAGTATTTAATAAAAGGGTGCCAATAATTATGCCAAGGAACATGAAATTAACTCCAAGAAATTATTTCTAAAGCATATATATATCTTCCATTTATCTCATCTGTTCCACTGTTCAGACACTGGGGGGCGCTCTGGTCACATACAGGCTGATTCACTTATCATCAAAGTTAGTGACAAGGAACTGATTTACCTGCTTACCAGGTTAAGCTGTATAAATTAAATAGTTCAATTTAAGATGTATATATATATATATAACCTGATGATGTGATGCAGTCCTCCTGTCTGATGCAGTGCTGGGTCCAGGGAGCAAGAGAACAGCCTGAGGATATATCTGATATCTGTCACTGAAAAAAACTCTCACCTGTCTAAAGGTTCCACACCTAATTTTAGTTTTAGTGCTATAAAGAAATTATTTTAAAAAAATCTATTTCCATGTCTCATATGCTCGTCTCAAACCTTGTTAACCAAGTAAAACAAAACTACAGGTTTAGTGGCAGGTTTGAGGTGGTGTAGTTATAGCATCAACCAGCAGGGGCTGACCATCCAAACCTTAACTTCATGGTCTTAATCCCCTTTTATTTTAGACAAACCAATTAAAAAAATAATAATAATTAAACTGATACTAAGAGCATATTTTCTCTTAGCTGTCTTAGCCACACTTTGCTCTATCTAGTGACAATATTAGACTGCATCAGGTGTGGAATCTTTAGACAGGTGAGATCGTTTTTTTCAGTGACATTAATCAGTTATATCCTCAGGCTGTTCTCTTGCTCCCTGGACCCAGCACCGCATCAGACAGGAGGACCGCATCACATCATCATGGAACCGGAGCTCACTGTTGGGGAGCTGAACTTAGACTAAATTAAATAAGCAGAACTATACCAATTTCAATATATTTTTCAGCAAATTATGCTTGCTGATGATGCTTCCATCAAACTGCATTGGCAATGGCAAAAATTCAAGGGGTTCGTTTAGGAAAAATAACTAAAATGCCCTCTTCTGTTTATGTGATTAGTTGGCACATGTTATGAAATATCAGATTACAATAAAACTGAAATTAGAAGGGTTATTTGAATTGAATGTCTTAACCTTTGGCAGTCCAATCAAATGCTAAGTCAAGAAAGCGATGTAAAACCTCTTAGCTGATTTCACTTATGATTCATCACTCACACTGGACATGGAAGGTCAAGTGCAATGCACTAAGTGATACAGTACTTCAGCAAAAGCTCTGTTGTGTATGTTGTGGCAGATTTAGAGTCTCTGGTTCAGGTCTCAAAGAAATCTTTCAGAGTTGAAGTTCCAGGTCTCAGAAGAATTAACTTTATTGAATAAACAGCAAAGTGAAATGCTAGCTGGCCATCTGACTGACAATGGTCAGCCTTCAGGTCTTACACTTTTTTCTTATCGCTAGGTATGCAATGAGCATCCGTACAGTTATCTTTTTTTTTTTGCTCCTCTTTGAGATATCGCCACCGTTAGAAACATCTTCCCCAAGGCCTTCTTTCTATTGGCGGAGAATCTCTGACCATACGCCTTTAAAAAAAAAAAAAAAATCTCATATTACATGTTTTTCAGTACCTTCTCGTGCCTTTCACTATGTCCACCTTCCCGTAAGATATATGGACAGAGCTTTTGGGTACTTTTCCATCCTTACAAACACTGTGACCTAGTTTTCTGCTTGGCAGTACAGCACATATACTTTTGCAAGAGACAGCATGAGACAGATGAAATTCCCCAACATGTACTGCTCATTTTGGCAAATGTTCACAGAATTTCATACTATACACTGCCACAAATGGTGTATGGCAGTATGATATTGCAAACAAGTCTATTAGAACATGCTAACATTGTTAAGATATCAATGAAAAATTGTAAATGTTAAGATTTTGAAGATCTGAGTCTGCTGTTATGGCTCTTTGGATGTGCATCTAAGAAAATCTGATGTAGTTTCTAAAGTCCAAACCAAACAACCAAAGTCCCTTTCCCAGATCTAAATCCTAGTTCCAGCACACTCGTGTCTCGCAGCTGGTCTGGGACCTAATGGGTGACGTCATTGCTGGGAGATGGAGGCAATTTACTGCTCTGCTTTCCCCGTCATCCATTATTATGTCGCCTGCTGCCATGCTGTGGTGCATACTGTACGTAGATGCTAGTGGAATGTTCACGGATCATCTTCACAGTTTGTCTCTAGTAATGTTATTTAGTGGATTCTGTACATATGGTGTAGACACTTTATTTATTGTCAAGCATAATCAGTTTTTTATTAAAGCATTTTTTGCAAGCTATCTACAAAAATGTGGGCAGCAGGTTTTTAAATATGTTTGAAAGAAGTCTGTTATGCTCCCCAAGATTTATTTGATCAAAAATACAGTAAAACAGCAATATTGTGAAATATTATTACAGTTTAAAAAATACCCTTTTCTTTGTTCATATATTTTAAAATGTTATTTATTTCTATAATGCCAAAGCTGGATTTTCAGCATCATTACTCAAGTCTTCAGTATCACATGATCCTTCAGAAATCATTCTAATATGCTGATTTGGTGCTCTATTCTCAATCTAGTGTATCCATGCCAAATAAACATGTTAATTTCTTTCTTTTAAAAAGTCAAGTGGACCCCAAACTTTTGCATAATTTCTTAATTATGCTATGCAATTATGCAGACTAAATTCAGCAAATTCAGTCTGGAATATAAATGCCGTCTCAAGGCCTTCCAGCGGCTGTGGCTCTCTCAATGGGGGGTGATTATGTTGACTCTGAGAAGCCAGCATGACGTAGATCTTACCTTCTATGGAAACTCTTTGTCTGGGTGGCTGCTATGGAAACACTGGCAGAGAGAGTGAAAGTTGGGAAATACTGATGACTGAATATGAAATTAATAATACAGGGTTATGCCGGCTGTTAGTTGCATAACTCATATTGACCTGTGACATTTACATCTATGCTGATTACATGGATGAAGGTGTAGGTAAAACAAATAGTCTATGTACATTGATTAATGATCATTGCAACCCAAGACCTGGCTTCAAACAAGCATTATTAATCCTGCCTCTAAGCAAATGATTTTTGTCTCTGGATTATCACCACTCAGACTCACTCCCCTGCAGCAATAAGATGATTAAGGTTTTGCATTGGATTATAAATAAGACAGGTGATATCTGCTCTTTTTTTGACTTGCAATCCTCTAGGTCTGAAGATTGAGATCTGTGTGATTTATGCATCTTAAAAGACAGCCACTACTGTGAGTATTGGAGATCACAATAGGCCCAATGGAGATTGGCAAATTTGATTAGATTGCTGTGAGTATCCTTTCATCTTCATATCATTGCTTCTAGTTTTCTTGGCTTTCAGCCGCATAAATGGCCTTTCTGTGCATGGCTGGCAACCTGTGAACTGATCCAATGTGAAGAAAGCAGCACCACACCTCTCAGAAAAAAAAGAGCCATTTTCCTTGGTGTAGATATCAATGCAGATTTGATTGCAATTCACTTAGGCCTTAGTATATTTCAGTTATTTCCATTTTTTTCTCACAAATGAACGAAAATGCTGGTGGTGTTTCAGACTTTTTTTTAAAACTCTTCATTAAAAGAATCGACTGATGAGATATTCGTTTCAGGATTAGCGTATACTGCTCGCTAAAGAACCGACTCAAGAGTAATTTGTTTGTGAATTGGACAACACTGTCACAAACTGTCAAGGATCTAAAAGAGGACCAAGGCGCAGAATAGCTGTGAAGGGGGTATTTATTAACAAGACTAGACAGGGCACAACAAGGAGAGTGAGGTGTGAAACAGTTCGAACAGTAGGGCTGACTACTGTTGACAGGCAAAGAGGATGACCACTGAAACCAGTCCTGGGTGACAACGGGCTTGAGGACTGCAGAAGAAGAGCCCAGTTAACACAGAACGTTCCCCTAATGTTATTTTTTGGTTATTTTTTTGGGAACCAAATACTTACGTTAGGGGAACGTTCTTTTTTGGTTTTATTTTTATGTAACAATAAAATAACGTTCCCAGAACGTTGCTGGGTGGTTACCATAAAAAATAACGTTCTGGGAACCATAAACTAACATTCTGAGAATGTTCTGGGTACCAAAAACTAACGTTAAGGGAACCAAAAATTGTTAGCTGGGAGGCAGCACAAGGTGGAATGATGGTGAGGAAGACCATGGCAGGAACAGAAGGAACACAAGGAACCAGAGGCTTGATAATCTCTTAGCTGTAGCACCGGTCTAGCTGCCAGGCAGTGAATGTCAGTGGTCAGGAAATCTCAGGATGCAGGGCAGGGACAAACACAAGACTCACAATGAACAAGACAAGACACAACAACAGAGCAAGACAAGAGAGAAGATAATAAATGAAACAAGAGGCAAACTAAAAACTGATGTAAATAACTATGGCTAGATAGATAAAAAGAAACCTAGAAACAACTGGAACTTACAAACAAAAAGAACAAACTTGCAGGCAAGACAAAAACAAAACAAAGGATACACTAGAACAAACACTTTACTAGAACAAGAGCAGCAATAAACTGCAAAAACAGGCAAGCAAACAGGAACACACCATAGGACACAAAACAAACCAGCAAAGACATGAGGGAAAGAGGCACAGTATAAAGGGACCAGAGCACAAGGGGCCAGTTGTTCAAAAAGTTTTATCTGGATCAAAATTATCTGGATTTGGAAATCCCATGTTTTGCTATCCAGGATGAGGTAATCCATCTTACTTTTGTGCCGGTTTTTCAAAGCAAAATTGGATTGGATCACTCTGATCTGGATGTAAACTTTTTCCGATTACCAAATCTGGATTACTGGTGCTCTAGTCTAGTGATGAGTCGTTCATGAACGATCCGTTCATTGCGTCTGTCACGTGACAAATGAACGAAAGACTTGGAAGGTAAAGTAATTATTTATGTTCCCTGTAAATTATTTTTGACTGCATTATAATGATTTCTTAATTCAGAATATGATCGAGATTGCGTAGGTGGATGTGTTCGGGGAATTTGCCTGTTAAAAGTATAACATTTAAAGCCCCTTAAATGAACGAAATGACTCGAAAAAAGATTTGTTCATTTTGATGAACGAGATCGAACAAGAGAGTCAGTAAAATGATCCGAACTTCCCATTACGATACGGAACCCCCAACGGGACATGGTCATGTAAAAAAATTGAGATAGGGAAAAAAAATATTTCAGTGCTTTTGTGTTCTCTCAGAAAAGTTTCGTATAGCGTTCACCAAAAAAAACTTTGTGTTCACTTGCAAAGATCTTTTGACTGGTTCATCTCTTATGATTGTGCCAATGTAGTTTAGAAACAGTGATAAAACACTTTGAATTAAATATAATATTTTTGTTTGATTTTTACAGCTGTTTGGGGATTATTTAATGGCGCCAAAATCTCTTTTTTACTTTACAGTAGGCTACCGAAAGGCTTAATATGTAGCCAAATGTCTACTTCTAATGTATTACTTTAACAGTTAAGATAATCAAAAGCAAAATAAAAATATGAGTGTGTGTGTATATTACATGATACAAATGTTGTATTTTTGACCAATTTTGAAGTTTTACTATACATTTTCTTCCTGGAATCCACCTTGAAATCCTACAATTTTGTTGGGATCAGGATAATCCTGTGTTTTTTTGGGATCAAAGTTATCCAAATCCTACTGACAAGTTTTGAACAACACAAACTGAAGGTTTGATCCAGATTAAAACTAGGATTGGATTCCGTGATCAAATCTGATTTCAGATTCCTTCTTTCCCTTTTGAACAACCCATTTTCAAGATTTGATCCAATCCGATAACCAAAATCCGATCAGCTTACCTTTGAACAACTGGCCCATGATGAGGATCAGGTGAGCACAATTAGTGAAACGAGGACTAGACGTGGACTAAACAAGGGCGTGGTAACGGGAAACAAGGAGGCGGGACAAGAGGAGCACATGGCCAATACAAACATGGCCAACACCATATGCTCAAGCACAAGACAAACAAGGGAACATTAAACAGTCACAAAACAGACAAGACTGTCACGGCGGAACCCTGACATACACAGCATTGCGTGTTAGATTTTCGCGCAGCCTCCGAGGACAAGACGAACGGATGTTTGTTGGCATTGTTTCGATATTACATGTTCTATAATTGCATTATATAGCCTACCTTACGCGCCAGAGAAACAAGCGCGCAGCCATCTTTAGTTTGTTTGATTTTCAAATTTAGAAATTTTCTAATTTTCAAATTTTGTTTGAACTTCGGTTTCTATGGCATCGCTGTCTAAGAGTAATCAGCTGGTGAAGTGGATTTACTTGTTGTAGAGTAAACAAACACACTAACTTTTCATCGGATGTCTCCATACAATTTCATTTAAGAAGCAAGTAGCCTACAGTGTGAGAACTTTTACATGATATTTAGATTATGATGTCCCACAAAGAGTCAATCTTGGGTCTCTACAGTATATTGCTGTTCAGCATATATGTTAATGACATCTCTGATGTCTGTCAAATGTATGCTGATGATGTTGTTTTTCTTGCACATGGAAAAAATATGCAGCTGACTATATACAGTTACATCAGCAAAAAAATGTTTTTTGTGAGTGTTTGAAACCTAATGCCAAGAAAACTGTCCAAAGTATTATACTACAAGGACAAATTGTGAAACCTGCAGTAGGCTACCTGTTGTAGAAGAGAGCCTGCCTTGAGGTTTTCAGGAATTTAGATATCTAAGAAACAGCTGAAATTTTATCCACACTGTAAGAAATATTTTATTTGGTAACCTACAAATGTGCTTCACATGGTAATATCAAAATTAATGGTTTTAGTCAAGTCAGTATAGATACAATAATTTATAAAAATGTATGAATACATATGTAATTAATATGAATAAGTAATTGGTTGCACGGTTAAAACTTTTATAATGCAGCAAATTTATATTAATATAAATGATTTCTTCTTATTATGTACTGTATAACAATTATCCAATATGACAAATAGTCACACAAACATGTGACTAATTTTATACCTATTAAAACAGTTATGTAATCAAACACTAAAAGGTCAAAATAATAAACGATTATGACATCTTGACCGTGTATGACCTTTTTAATAGGGAAAACTTTGTGAAAATTAGATGCACAGCTTTTTAAATCCTCTGTGTTCTTGTTCATTTTACTTGTATAATTTGTTCATAGAATTACAGTACAAATTTTTAAATGCTTAAGAGATCATTGCATAACACCATTAAGAAAATGTGCTCTAGCTCAATCAGCCTCTTTCTTTCAGATGTGAGGAGTGTGTGGAATGAAAATCATTTCAAAGTGTTTTTGTAAAGCAGTGGGACTGAAGAACCTGAAAAAGCTAAAATGTCTGCATGATGACAATGAAAAGCAAAAGAATCAAGAATATCAAAACAAAATAGGATGAGTTGATTTTCAGGACCTTGGACAAGAACTCCAATAAGCAGAAAAGTATGGATATCAAGATCACAAAGGCAGAGAAAATCCTAAATATTACCTCAGAGTGTGAGATCATCTGCACTTAAATTAAACTAGAAGCCTCTCTCTTGACCACACCACTTTTTTCAGACTTTTTCTAATGACTCATATCCAATGATTCAGCTTTCTTTCTTTCTTTCTTTCTTTCTTTCTTTCTTTCTTTCTTTCTTTCTTTCTTTCTTTCTTTCTTTCTTTCTTTCTTTCTTTCTTTCTTTCTTTCTTTCTTTCTTTCTTCACATCACAACACATCACTAATATTATATATACAATATATAGACAGATAGATAGATAGATAGATAGATAGATAGATAGATAGATAGATAGATAGATAGATAGATAGATAGATAGATAGATAGATAGATAGATAGATAGATAGATAGATAGATATGCTGCAATCAAAATTATTCATCCGCTGTTGCACATCAGGTTTTTTGGCAAAATTTACAGACTTTCAGCTGTTTGCAATGAACAAATCAAACAAAAGTAATTGTAATAGCTCAACACAACAAATGTTTCAAGTGGTTTCCCCAAATTCAAATGAAAATGCAACTTTTATTGACTTCTGCTGTCTCAAAATGATTCAACCCCTTCATGACAAGCATCTTTAGTACTTAGTAGAACACCCTTTTGCTGTTATGACCTGCTGTAAACGAGATGTATAACCAGACACCAGCTTCTGGCTGCGTTTCTGAGGAATATTAGCCCATTCCTCATGAGCAATGGCCTCCAGTTCAGTAATATTCTTGGATTTGCGTGCTGCAACTGTCTTCTTCAAATCCCACCAGAGATTTTCTATGGGGTTCGAGTCAGGTGACTGTGATGGCCACTGTAGAATCTCCCAGGACTTCTTCTGCACCCAAGCCTTGGTGGAATTTGAGGTATGCTTGGGATCATTGTCTTGTTGGACGGTCCAATGACGCCCAAGCGTCAGCTTCCTCACTGACGGCATGATGTTTTCATCCTTGGACTTCCTGATACTTCAGTGAATCCATCTTGCCTTCCACACCCTGCAGGTTTTCAAGCTGAAACCTCAGTGCATGTTGCCACCAAGTCTTGCTGCAGGTCTTTTGCAATCACTTGAGGGTTTTTCTGAACCTGCCTTCTCAGAAATCTGGTTGCAGCCATATATGGCTTCCTTTTTCTGCCCTATCCAGGTAATTCCTTAAACTTTGAACTTGAGAACTATGCTTCCAGCGGTGTCTCTAGGAACATTTAGTGCTTTCGCTATCTTTTTGTATCCTGTTCCTTGTTTGTGAAGGGCGATAATATCTTATTAACACGCAGTCAAACGTGACACTCAACAAACCTACCCTGTTCCGATATTTCATGTGTTGTAGCTCAAGCACACCTGGTGCAACTAATGAAACCCTTGATTAGTTGCATCAGGTGTGCTTGAGACAACACCTGTTTTGCAGATTTGTGCTGTTGTGGGGGATTCTATTCAGGGGGTTGAATAATTTTGAGACCGCAGAAGTCATAAAAAGTTGCATTTTCAGTTGAATTTGGGGAAACCACTTGAAACATTTGTTGTGTTGAGCTATTTCAGTTACTTTTGTTTGATCTGTTCATTGCAAACAGCTGAAAGTAAACATGATTTGCAATGGGGGTTGAATAATTTTCTGCCTATTTTTGCTTACAAACAAAAATAGTTCCAAACAAACGAGCAACACAAAGTAGTGATGGTTCATTCCTGAATTAAAAATTATTACATTTATCTGTCAGTATAAGTCAAGTAAATGAAATTTTAAGTATATTTCTGAGAAGTACACAAAATGCAGACTGAAAGTGTAGGCTACTTTCTTATTTTTAGTTTACAAGAAATATACTACAGTTTTTCTCGATTGCTTAAACACATTTCTTGAAACTATGCCTCGTATTCTCAAAACTATAAACACAAATCCATAACGTCTCACCCAATTCCCCAAACATCCTATTTTCAGGTCAAAATGAAGCTCTACACTCAAAACCATTCACTCTTGCTGAAAAACCAAACTTTGCCCTCAGACAGGACACACAAGCCCTCAAAATCACACACACTACAACATTGTCTAAGACACTGGTCCAATAAATTCAAACCAACTTTTCCAAAACTGGTAAGTTATGTTGCTTGTGGTTCCCCCCATCACAAACCTATTCACATGATGAACACAAAAGACACAACCAATGGATACATTGGCACATTTTTATTCATTCATGTACTACACAGTACAACACACACACACAATTTTTTTTTTTTTTCCTGTTTTACTCTTTTTTTTTTTACTCTCTCCTCTAAATTTGTTTTTATATTTACTTACAGTAAGATGTGTGTGACCATCATATGACAGTAAAAGAGCACACAAACCATATTCTAATATGGAATTGTATTGGAATGGCAAAGAGTGTTGTTACGTGACAGGAGGGCCTCCACTCAAGGATTCAATATGATGAACAAGTCTAAGAATGTTCCACGTATGGTTGAAAATACCATCATTGGCCTAGACAGATAACATTCTGGGAGTCAAGACTATAAAGGATGAAGGATGCCCTCCCTTCACTGTCACACTCTGCAGCCACTCTGTGTGACTGTATGACTGCTGACCTTTTCTTGCAAGAAAATACACCTCATCAAAGACTATTGGAAATGTTTGTCTCTTATTCAGTGATAGAATTTTGTTTGCCACCACTCCTCCCTGAAGGTTCTCGAGGCGACGGTAAAGCAACTCAAATTTGGCCTTACTCGTAGCCCAGCTTCCCTCATAGTCATACCATTGACAAAGACATGGGCAACTAGAGTGACTTGAATTTAATCTGAGACTGCTTGTCTTCTTGTCCTTGCCCTTCCTCCTCCTCATTCTTATCCCTCTTCCTTCATGTCTTTCTGGATCCATTGTTCCAAAACTCAATAAACTGATTTGGGCCCTTTTATATATCTATTGAAGGTTCTGATTGATGTGTGTTAAATTCTGACTCTTAGTGTTTCCACTTGGGTAATTGTGTGCTAACTGAGCTGAAGCTGTGCTGACTTGAGTGAACAATTTTGAATGCTAGTGCTTTCTAAATGACAACATGGTCTAGGTAATGAGAAATGAAGGGATTTGTGTGTAGAGTTTTGCAGTGACAGTTCAACAAATCTGACTCATGTGTCAAAACAGGGAATATTGTTTATAGTTTAGGGAAATGGGTGTGCTTTTTGATAAATGGCATTATGGTTTTGAAATTTTAGTTCAAAAGCCTGGTTAAAGTGTTTAAGCAATCGAGAAAAACTGTAATAGCACACTTGAATAAACTTTTTTGTAAGGGTCCCCATTGATAGTTGCAGTGGTTCTTTAATATTTCTGTTTGGCATGAGAGGCTGGTTCTTTATTGGCCCGAGGACACATCCTCTAAAATCTGCCTCACATCACTGTGAAATTTGCCCTGTGGCTGAGTCTTCAGGTTTGATTGACTTTTGAGCTGATTAGTATCGAAGCGCCTCTCCTTCCTTTGTCCCTTTCACCTCCAGCTATCTTCAAGATTAACAACCTGCTGGCAACATATTCAAAGTCACAGCCCAGAGCTCCACTTAAAGTCATCATCTAATCAGAGACCCTGGCAAGACCACAAAAGCCTTTTAAAAGGGAGAATAACAGTTCAGCAGTTATGCTGAAGTGAGAAGTCATGGGCTTAGTTATAATGGGACATTTTAAATAATGCCTCTAAAGACATCATTTTGGTATGGTTCAGGGCGATGGTTTATAGCCCTTTTAAGAGGATTATTAAACAGTGCAGGAAGGCTGTATGAGGTCTCAGAGATATGTGTGTGGACTGAAGGGCTGAAGCTTTAGAAAGAAGAGTTGGAGTTGGCACAAGAACAGCCGAACTGCAGCCAATGAGACAAGAGCCTGAAGAATCTTTACTGCGAGCTGTCTGGCAACAAAAGTGTGGGGCGTTGAAAGGCAAATAAATCTGTTGCACACATTCCCTGTTTGTTAGCAGAAAAGATTTGTGGCTTACATCCTCAAACCAAGTACTATTTTTGAAGAGCTGTAGAGAACATGAAATCCCATAAATAAAACGTGGAACCGAACGTTCTCTTTTCAGCATCACAGTGTTTTAAAAGTTACAATGGACAATTTTTTTATATTGCATGTATTTATTATAAATGTCTTATCCATGCATATCATTCTTTTTTAAATTCATGTGCCCTCATTATCTTTAATCAAAATAAAACTCCCCCCATCCCCCATCTTGCAGCGACTTCTCTTCTCTTCTCTTCTCTTCTCTTCTCTTCTCTTCTCTTCTCTTCTCTTCTCTTCTCTTCTCTTCTCTTCTCTTCTCTTCTCTTCTCTTCTCTTTTCTGATGATGTGTTTACAACCTGTCACTCATATGAGATCACAGCAATAGCAAACCAAATGTTTTCAACGTTTCAATCAATTCCATTGTCCAAATCAAGTCCCTCCCTACATTTCTTTTTGTTTGAGAAGCCATTTTTCTCAAATATACTTCACAATAGAGAAGAAAAGACGATTACAACTTCAGTTTCATGCCGTTTTTAAGTTAACATGTTAAGTTTGAACTTTAAAAAAAGCTGAAAGATATAAGTTCTCTTCAATTCTGTTACACACCTACATTTGAATCTGAATTTACTTTGCAACCATTCAAAAAGTACGCTCTATTGAGTGTGAATATGGGTAGTATGAATATGAAATTCGGACGTATTTCTGAGCATTCTCCACTACGGAGCAGAAAGCTGGCCAACCTATCGCCCACAAGAAAGTAGACTCCTACGAAACCTACGGTTCATCATAGGAAAAACCTGGGAAGACAAGATGACAAACAAGGAACTCTTTAAGATAACTAATTCGTCTTAGATGGGCAGGACATGTAAACAGAATGCCACCATCCCGCATCCCTCACTCTATCCTCCATGGCGTTCTGGAAGAGGGAATTCGTCACACTGGTAGACCAGATGTACTCAAACAAGATCTTGTAGACTTTGGCATACAACCTGAATCCTGGACCGTAGCATCTAGGAATCGGGATCAGTGGAGGGCTCAACTTCACAAAGGAAGACAACTAGACCACACCAACAACCTTCAAAAGACGAGGGAAAGACGGTTGAAGTCAATCAACATGGACTAATGTGAACTACCCATTGTCATTCATGACAAATGCATGCCAGTCATCAATCATCATCACATCCGCCATGTTGTTACTGTCACGTGACCTACCAGCGTCAGTTGCGTCACTTCACTGCCATTCATAAATCCTCTCCCGTGGCCTCAAGGGATGGTAAAGTGTCCATCAAATGCGCAAAATCTCAGCAGAAGTAGTAGGCCATCCAATGACATCCAATGGTATAGCCTCCTGTTTTCCGCAAATTAAGCAATTTGGGACACAGCGTATGATTCTATCCAGTAGGAAGATATTAAACGTTATTTTAGAGCACTTTTTTTTCATTGGTCATGCATCCCCTAGCAACGAGAAGTATGCCTTTGTGTGAGTTTGTTGTGTTGTGTTACGTTCCACGTGTGTTTTGTGTTTTGTTTTCATTGATCTGTGCATGTTAGTGTACTTCACACGTGTTGGCTGTTGTGCTCATTATCTTTTCTCTGTCTCTAGCCACTCTCTCTGCTCGCAGGGTCCTGTGATTGGCCGAGTCGGACGTCAGTCATCATTAAGGCGGCGCTTGGGAGCCAATCGGAGGCCGTCCAGTTGGTTCAAAAGGATGGCGTGTTCATTCATGCTTTCTCTTTCGATCGCGAACTGAGCTCTTTGTAGCGGGATGAGTTTTCTTTAGTGGACTGAGCTCTCTGTAGCGGAATGAGTTTTCTATAGCGAACTGAGCTCTTTGTAGCGCAATGAGTTTTCTGTAGGGAATCGAGTTTTTGTCCCTGCCCGCGAATTGAGTTGTGTGCTATGTGCTTTGTTTTTTTTGTGATGTGTTGTCTACCTTTTCGTTTGCTATGAGACCTTGGTTAACAGCTGATATAGCGGGAAGAGAACACAGGTCAGTAGGCCTATATCGCGATATACACTGCACACGTAGCAGATGATTGTCTAGACACACTAGGTAAGAAGTGAGCGCCACTTAATGTATCTTTTGTTTTGCTAGATAGTTTAGTTAAAGTGCCGGATGCACTGAAGATTTCGGTTTATTTTCTACATTTTGCTTTGGTTAGATTAGGTCTAGATTAAGGATTGTTTTGTTATATTTTGTTCTTTTCTTTGGCGCCGCTTTTGTTCTTTTCCCATTTATTGTTTGTTTGTTTATATTATCACATTGTACATAGTACACATTATTATTATTATTGTCATTCTACTGGATCTAGTGGCTTCGGCTTTTTGTGAATAAACGTCCAGTATTTTTTCTCTTTCCAAGATTGTCTGTCATGTTCTTCCACCCCATTTCATATCCAGCAGTACGTTAATATGTAAATGTTACGGTACATTCCCTAGACTCTAAAAGTTCGTAACATTAAATGGGGGCTCGTCCGGGATAATACTTATCATATTTATATTTTTCCCGAGATATTAATTACTGCTGGTGTGGATGGTGGAACGCATGTTCAGTGTTTTGTTTGTAGAGTTCTTGTGTTCGCGAGGCAGTGATTAGTGGATGGGCTGGTTGATTATATGGTTAGTGATTCTGACAGGAGTAAGTATGGCTGATTTTGACTTAGATACCTTTGTTAGTGCACCTACGGTGGAGCAACTTGATAGGTGTAGGAAAGACGATTTGCTGTGTATCGCTGCTCACTTCCGGATCGCTGTTTCGAGGCAGCGGCTCAAAGAAGAGATTAAGTTTACTGTATCCCAAAGGTTGGTGGAATTGGGTGTTCTAGAGCTGCCTATAGTAGTCGGGCAAGGTTCCTTTGGTACTGATGGTCGCCCTGGTGAGGAGGAGCGAGGTGGAATGGCTGAGGTGGAGGGTTCCGAGACCAAGGCCGTTCTGCCGCCCTTTGAGCCTTTTACTCCGGGCTCGGTTGAGTCTGGAGGAGGTGATGCGCGGCTTAAAGTCCGCTTAGCGCGACTCCAAATGGAGACCCGCGAACGGGCAGAGGACCGTCGGGCTGAGATGGAATTCCGACTTGAAGTCCGTAGACTCGAAATCGAGGCGGAGACGCAGGTGAAGCTGCGTGAACTTGAGTTGAGTGCAGGCAAGGTGACACCTGTTCCAGTTACGCAACCCTTACAGCCCGCTGATGCTGGCTTGGGGGGGACCACCTTTGAGGTCAGTAGACATATTTCTCTTGTGCCGCAGTTTCGAGAAACAGAGGTTGATTCATATTTTAATGTATTTGAGCGAATTGCGTCTACACTTCAGTGGCCTAAAGAGGTCTGGTCGTTGCTGTTACAGTGCAAGTTAACTGGCAAAGCTCAAGATGTTTGCGCTACATTGTCTTTAGAGGATAGCGTGAATTATGAAGCAGTAAAAGCTGCAATCTTGCGCGCTTATGAGCTGGTACCCGAAGCTTACAGGCAACGTTTTAGAAGCCATAGGAAAAATTCCAGTCAGACATTCGTTGAATTTGCGAGGGAGAAAGGCATTTTATTTGATAAGTGGTGCACATCGAGTAAGGTAAATGATTCTAAAGACATGCGAGAATTAATTCTTTTGGAGGAATTTAAGAATTGTTTATCTGAGCGTGTTGTCGTTTACTTAAATGAGCAAAAAGTGACGTCTTTATCTCAAGCTTCTGTCCTTGCAGATGAATTTACACTGACGCATAAAAATGTGTTTACCCCTGCACGTTCTGAGAAAGCTGTGCCTTTTCAAGTGAATTTGAGTAGTTCATCACGACCGAAACCAGTTACTTTTAAGTCGAAAGAGGATCGAGAATGTTTTTATTGTCACAAACCTGGTCATTTAATTGCTGATTGTGTTGTGTTGAAACGAAAACAGTCAAATTCTGTACCTAAGAGCGCTGGTTTTGTTAAACTGGTTGGTCCTGTTAAAATCGAGCGTAGTGATAAGCCTGATCCTAGCTATGCACCTTTTCTGCTGGAAGGATTAATTTCCGTTACGGGAAATTCTGAGGAGCAGCTATGCGTAAAAATGCTGCGGGATACTGGGGCAATGCAGTCTTTTATTAGTGCAGATGTACTGTCGTTTTCTGATCAAACCTATTGCGGCAGTAACGTGCTAGTACAGGGCATCGAGATGGGTCTTGTCCAGGTTCCGTTGCACCGGATTCATTTAGAGTCAGAATTGTGTACAGGTTTCGTGAAGGTGGCCGTTCGTGAGAGTTTGCCTGTTAGTGGAGTACAATTCATCCTTGGCAATGACTTAGCTGGTGGGAAAGTCATGCCTTTGCTGGAAGTGTTTGATAGACCAGTTCTGTCGGATCAGCCTGATGAGCTGTTGAGGTCTTATCCTGAAACTTTTCCAGTCTGTGCAGTTACGCGAGCTCGGTTTCGTAAGATGGATGCTGAGGATTTGGCTACATCTTTTATAGCACCTGTTTTTATTAATGACATGTTACCTTGTGATGAGAGTGAAACTGTTGAAAATTTGCCTGTTTTGAATACTCTGAATGTAAAGTTACGTGTGACGCGCGAGGGAGTTATTGCTGCTCAAAAAGAGGATGAAAGTCTTCGGAAGTGCTTTGCTGCTGTTGTTTCTCTAGACAAAGTTCAAGAGAGAAAAACTGCTTATTTTGTTGAGAACGATTTACTGATGCGTAAGTGGTGCCCTGATATTGCAGATGTCTCTGAATGGAGTAGCGTGTATCAGATTGTGATTCCTTCCTGTTACCGACAGAAAGTTCTATCTTTAGCTCATGATCACGACTTGTCAGGACATTTAGGAATAAAGAAGACTTATCACCGCATCCTGAGGCATTTCTTTTGGCCTAGATTAAAAAAAGATGTCACACAATTTTGTCGCACCTGCCGCACCTGTCAGATCACTGGCAAACCGAATCAAGTTATTCCGTGTGCTCCACTTGTTCCTATTCCAGTGATGGGAGAACCGTTTGAACACGTTATTGTTGATTGTGTCGGTCCTTTGCCTAAATCTAAATCTGGTAATCAATTCCTTTTGACAATAATGTGCACGGCGACCCGATTTCCTGAGGCAATACCTTTGAGAAGGATTACAGCGCCTGTCCTGACTAGAGCTTTGGTGAAATTCTTTTCTACGTTTGGTTTACCCAAAGTTGTGCAGTCAGATCAAGGCACTAATTTTCTTTCGAAAGTCTTTACGCAGGTGTTGTCCAGTTTAAGTATATCTCATAGGGTTGCAAGTGCCTATCACGCTGAAAGCCAGGGGGCGCTCGAGCGTTTCCACCAAACGCTGAAGGCAATGCTCAGAAAGTATTGTATGGATACGGGTAAAGAGTGGGATGAGGGTGTACCGTTACTTTTGTTTGCGATCCGAGAAGCAGTTCAGGAAAGTCTTGGTTTCAGCCCTGCTGAATTAGTATTCGGACACACTGTCAGAGGACCCTTGAAAATGTTTAAGGAGAACCTGTTGTTGTTTGAGTCTAGCCCGAAAGTGCATGTGTTAGATTATGTGAGTAAGTTCCGTGAACGCTTGCATAAAGCTTGTTCAGTGGCGAGAGAGTCACTTGAAGTTGCACAGGAAAAAATGAAGAGTCATTATGATCGTAAATCTGTACAGCGTTCCTTTAACGAGGGCGATTCGGTGTTGGTGTTGCTGCCTATGGTAGGGTCTGCCTTATCAGCACGGTTTTCTGGACCATATGAGGTGGTGAGAAAACTTAGTAATACAGATTACGTAATTGGGACTCCTGATAGGAAACGAAAGACTCGTGTGTGTCATGTGAACATGTTAAAGACTTTCCACAACAGAGAAGCTGTCCAGAGTGATGTTTCAGCTGCAGACGAAACTGCCGTTCCTGTGGCATCTCCTGTGCTGATCGCTTGTGCTGCTGTCGAAGTTGGTGATCCGGAGGATGATGGAGTGATTTTGCGCCATACTCATCAACAGTGTGCCCGACTTACGAATTCTGAGGTATTGACTGACTTTGCATCTCATGTATCGCATTTACCTGAACAACAAGGATGTGATATTATGCAGTTGATTAATGATTTCCCTGCTCTGTTTAATGATGTACCTTCTCGCACTACAGTTCTAGAGCACGACATTAACGTGGGTGATGCTGTTCCGATCAAACAGCATGCATACCGCGTGAACGCAGCGAAAAGAGAAATTATGCGGAATGAGGTTGAGTATTTGTTGAAGCATGGACTTGCTCAGTTCAGTTGTAGTCCTTGGAGCTCTCCGTGTTTGTTAGTGCCGAAGAGCGATGGCACTGCGCGATTTTGCACTGACTACCGGAAAGTAAATTCAGTAACCGTACCCGACTGTTTCCCTTTACCGCGCATGGAAGATTGCGTCGACAACCTCGGTTCAGCTCGTTATGTCAGTAAATTAGATTTGTTAAAAGGTTACTGGCAAGTTCCTCTTACGGCTCGTGCTTCTGACATTTCGGCATTTGTAACACCTGACAATTTCCTCCAGTACTCCGTGATGGCTTTCGGCATGCGTAACGCACCGGCCACTTTTCAGCGACTTATTAACATTGTGTTGGCTGGAGTACCTAAGTGCAACGCATATTTGGACGATCTAGTAGTTTATTCTACGGACTGGTCAGAACATGTGTCTTCTTTGCGTACTGTTTTTGAGCGTCTTGAGAAAGCGTCGCTGACCTTAAATGTAGCTAAATGTGAATTTGGTCAGGCCACTATCACGTATCTTGGGAAGGAAGTTGGGCAAGGTCAAGTGCGCCCTGTAGAAGCAAAAGTTACCGCCATAGCTGAGTTCCCTGCTCCAACTACCCGACGTGAACTCCGTCGATTTTTAGGGATGGCTGGCTACTATCGTGGCTTCTGTAAAAACTTTTCGACGGTTGCGCATCCGCTGACTTCACTTCTTAGTCCATCCCGAACGTTTTTATGGTCTGATGAATGTCAGCATGCTTTTAACTCGATCAAAGTTCTTCTGTGCAACGCCCCTGTTTTAGCCGCACCAGACTGTGATTCTGCTTTTAAACTCGATGTGGACGCGAGTGCCGTTGGTGCTGGAGCTGTGCTAATTCAGGAAGGTAAAGATGGTATCGATCATCCTACCTGTTACTTCTCGCGTAAGTTTAATAAACATCAGTTAAACTACTCGACGATCGAGAAGGAAGCGTTAGCACTTCTGATGGCTCTCCAGTACTTTGATGTGTATCTTGGCTCAAGTAATATTCCAGTCACTGTGTTTACCGATCACAACCCTCTGGTTTTTCTATCACGTATGCATAATCAGAATCAACGTTTGATGCGTTGGTCTCTGATTGTACAGGGTTATAATCTGGTGATTAAACATAAGAAAGGCGTCGAAAATGTGATAGCTGACGCACTATCTAGAGTTGCTTATTGCGGCATTTGATAACTGTTTGAACAACTATATGTTTGATCTATCCCATATAGTTGGTTCTTAAGGGGGAAAGTGTTACGTTCCACGTGTGTTTTGTGTTTTGTTTTCATTGATCTGTGCATGTTAGTGTACTTCACACGTGTTGGCTGTTGTGCTCATTATCTTTTCTCTGTCTCTAGCCACTCTCTCTGCTCGCAGGGTCCTGTGATTGGCCGAGTCGGACGTCAGTCATCATTAAGGCGGCGCTTGGGAGCCAATCGGAGGCCGTCCAGTTGGTTCAAAAGGATGGCGTGTTCATTCATGCTTTCTCTTTCGATCGCGAACTGAGCTCTTTGTAGCGGGATGAGTTTTCTTTAGTGGACTGAGCTCTCTGTAGCGGAATGAGTTTTCTATAGCGAACTGAGCTCTTTGTAGCGCAATGAGTTTTCTGTAGGGAATCGAGTTTTTGTCCCTGCCCGCGAATTGAGTTGTGTGCTATGTGCTTTGTTTTTTTTGTGATGTGTTGTCTACCTTTTCGTTTGCTATGAGACCTTGGTTAACAGCTGATATAGCGGGAAGAGAACACAGGTCAGTATATCGCGATATACACTGCACACGTAGCAGATGATTGTCTAGACACACTAGGTAAGAAGTGAGCGCCACTTAATGTATCTTTTGTTTTGCTAGATAGTTTAGTTAAAGTGCCGGATGCACTGAAGATTTCGGTTTATTTTCTACATTTTGCTTTGGTTAGATTAGGTCTAGATTAAGGATTGTTTTGTTATATTTTGTTCTTTTCTTTGGCGCCGCTTTTGTTCTTTTCCCATTTATTGTTTGTTTGTTTATATTATCACATTGTACATAGTACACATTATTATTATTGTCATTCTACTGGATCTAGTGGCTTCGGCTTTTTGTGAATAAACGTCCAGTATTTTTCTCTTTCCAAGATTGTCTGTCATGTTCTTCCACCCCATTTCATATCCAGCAGTACGTTAATATGTAAATGTTACGGTACATTCCCTAGACTCTAAAAGTTCGTAACATGTTGGTAAGGACTTAAAAGTGCTATTAGGATCCTCAGTCATTTAAAGTATGATGCCAAGTTTTCCTCCATTTTCCACTCAAAGGAGATGGTCTGTATTCACATGTAATTGTCTGTTGAGATTTTAATTTCACATCACCACTGGGATGTAAGACTTGTAAGTGCATATGTCTTTCCATCTCCTTCCACCTATTATACAATGACATATTTCAGTCCTGTAGTCAGGAGGGTCAGCTTTCTTTTCCAAGATGCATTTTGGCATGGAGCTACTTGATGTCCACCAATCCAAGAAAAAGACACTGACATAAAAATGATTGGAGAAAAAACACCAGAGCGGGAAAAGAAAGAAACTGGGGGTCATTTCCAAATTAAGAAAAAGAAAAAACAGTTTGACATTTTTAAGTTTGCTTAATTTAAACTGGTTAAATAGAATTGTGAAGGGGCTTCAATTTGGCACAATTCCAGCAAAAGATGGGTCTAGTCAACTGAACACAGTCTTTGGCTGTGAATTGAGTGCATGCAACATGACTGAAATCCTTCAGGGTGATATAGTTCACCCTCAAGTAGGTACACTTAGAGAAAACCAGGTCATGATACACATCAATATATTCCACAAGCGCGACATGAACCAGATCAATGACAGATGTGACGATTTACCCAAATGAGGAGGAAATGCTTAAATGCTTGGGAATGTGGAAAAAGAGGCATGCCATTTTGGCTCTCAGACCAATACGAACTGAAGTGCACTTGTATAAAAAAGAATAAATGGGACACAAAAATATTAACTTAGTTAATTGCATACAGCCACGGGCATTTCATGGTGCCTCTTCAGTATCTGATCAGTCATAAGCTATTCCTTCCGCATCCTCTACTTTTTTTTTAAATAATACAAGCATGAGCAGGTAATTCGGTCAGTGCCCAGATAAAATTGGATCATCTCCAGCCTCTGCTGAATGCCATACGCCTGCATCAGGGTCAATTGGTCTCCTGAGGTCCTCGCATAAAGACGGCATGCATTGCCCATGCAGGATCAATGGAACAAGTGATTCAGAAAAAAAGGAAATTGAAATTTATTGATTTTTGGCATGACCAAGGTAAATTCATTACAAAGTTCATTTTCTGGCATTGCAAACTAGACTAGTATCATGATGTATTAAAAAAAAAAAAAAAAAAAAAAAAAAGAGAGAGAGAGAGAGACTGTTTTATGCAATTATGCTTTCCTTTTGATTTGTTGTGTATTACATCTTTATCATTAAATAAGGGTGTTCTTGCTTTCAACGAGTCCATGAGCAATACATTTTATTTAGTAGCAGAAATCACAGGGTGTAATTAATAAGATTACTTTTTCCAGGCTCCTCGGTTGCCTTGAATATGTATTTAGGAAACACAAAACAGTGTGATCAACTAGTTTGCATTAATATGCTGCCTCTATGTAAAACATTTTCAACCAGATTTGTTTAGAACAGATAATTTATGATGCTTAGGACCCCCAAATATGATGATCCCCTTGCGAAGGACCCCTTTCAAGGCAGATATATATTTTCAAGTAAAGTCCTACTTATATTGTGAAAAATGAGTAGCTATAAATTTTACTCATATAAATATGAGTAAAATAACATCTGAGAAATATGCAATCTATTGAGTTAAGCATTGTATTTTTTTCTGCTCACCATCAGAGTACTTGAATAAACATAAAACTATGGCTGATAAAATAATTGTAATCTCATGTAATCTTTTACCAGCGAGAACACAATTTTTGTTATTCTTAATTTATACCAGGAGCAACTTCTTTTACATTGTGGGTGTAACTGTTTTAGAAACTGAATAAAAGTTTTGTTTACAATGTTCAATGGTCAATATATGTTCAAATATACATATAGACCCGAACGTTTTTTGTATGTTTTTGTTGTTGTTGTTGTTGTTGCTGTAAATTCATTATCCATCTGCTAAAATTATCCCCCAGAAATTATGTATATCTTACTGTACTCCTTGTTTTGAAATCTCCTATTTGAAAATCTCTAGCCATTCTAAGGAAGTGCAATTTATTCAAGGGAAGTGCTATTTATTCAAATGTGGATGTAAATGTCTCACTCTTATGTTCTTGGTTTGTACTTCATCATTTACATAAATCCAATAAAAGTTCTAGCTTATAATGTGAAGGATATTTCAGCCTTGTTAAACAAGCAGGTGATCTGGGTCCTGACAGGCCCTGCTCTAGATGAAAAAAGGGCCAAGACATGCTGTTGGACACACTGAAGGATTCTGGATGAGTAATTACCAGCACCTGCACCTACTGTGTGACCCATATCATGAGGAAAAGGCAGCACAGGGACAGAGGAGGAGGTGACGAGTAATTAAAGTGGCCCATGGAGGGATCACAGCAGACAGGCTTGGGTAAATGACAGCTGTGCCTGACGTGTTTACCCAGCACTGGGCCCCCTTCTGACGTACAGGTGGCACAGAGGGTGGAGAAAAGTAAAAATGAGGAGCTAAATTGAGTTTTCCTTATGGATCTTTCCCCATCCTCCCCTTTTCCTCCAAGGGAAATGCAGCTTGTCCTCCAACTGAGCTCTGACAGTAACAATTCTGCCAAACAATTCTGACCTGGTTGGTTGTGTCTAGAATTGAAGTTACATAAAGTCTCAGAATCTAGATGAAGAGAGCGATGAAATGTTGCTGCATTTATTTGAGCAAAAACACAGTAAAACAGTAATATTGTAAAATATCATTGCAATTTAAAATAACAGTTTCTATTTTACTATATTTTAAAATGTAGCTATTGCATTAATGTAATGACAAAACTGATTTTCCAGCATGCATTATTCCAGTCTTCAGTGTCACATGATCCTTCAGAAATCATAATAATATGCTGCTTAATCATGTTTTTTTTCAAAAACATGTTTAAAAGAACCTTTGTAACATTGTAAATGTTTTTACTGTTTGTTTACTGTTTGATTAAATGTTTTTAAATCATATCTTAGTGCATCTTTGCTGAATAAAAGTATTAATTTCTTTTTTTTTAAACCATACTGACCCAAAACATTTGTACAGTGTATAATTTATATATATATATATATATATATATATATATATATATATATATATATATATATAGGGTGTAACAATACACGTATTCGTATTGAACCGTTCGGTACGAGACTTTCGGTTCGGTACGCAATACACATTACAAACCGAACGATACGTTGGACCATTTTTCCTGCCGACCAAAATTTAGATAGCAGTCGCGCTGGCGCGAACACAACAACGCTGCCCAACATCAAATGGCAAACTCAATCATGCACTAATCATTTGTGCTTCTGCTTCACTGACCATTTATCAGTTTGGACCAATGTCAGTGCAGCGCGAGCCGATCTTGATCAAGCGACACTGTTACTACACAGAGATACAGTAAAGAAGCATTTGAATTCGCCACAGAAATAATAGCATCGCTGCTGCGAGATCTAGTGAGAAGCATTCAAATTTCTCCGTTATTACCCGTAGATCTCTATTAGATCAAACAGCGCTGCCGTGGAAACCAGGAGAAACATTGTGCCATGATTAAGTCCACAAATCAGAAACATTCAGGATGGATTTAATGTAAAACACTAGGCTAACTGTCACCATGGAAGTTTGGCAGGAATAGTAAAATGCTTTCAAGTACATCACATAGGCCTATATTTTCTAGCACTTCAAAACTTAAAGGTATAGCGGAGGATTTTCTTTTTCCGGGTGGATCATCAAGACTATTGGTCCTCCTAAGTGTCAATCATTCTGGTGATATGTTTATGTAAGGCCGTCATATGTGCTCATGCATTTCTTTCTGTCACCACTGTATCTATATATATATATGTTTAAGAAACTTGTTTATTTGGGTGTATGAATAGATGCCAGGAATGAAAAAGATAAATTGAATAATTATATTTAGAATTTAACTGATCACATTTGTGAAAGAAATTCAGCACAGAACATCTGACTTTGAAACACAGTAGCCATTTGGGTTTGGTATGAAATGTGGATTGGAACTGTGGAATTGTGTACATAAACCAACCAAGGTTACTGTGGGTGAAGCCTCGAAGGAAGCAGAGAGCGAATCATAGTGTATTAATCACAGATCAATAATTTAAATTCTGAGTAATAACTTTCAGATATGATACTGTATGATATTATTATTACACTTGTTTAGAAAGGTTCAGAACATCATAATGTAGGCTACTGCAGTTCATATAAAGATAAATAGCTCTTTGTAATTGATGTTCTACCATTTTCATTTTTGCATGAGTACTGTTTGAAAGTTCTGTTAATTATGTTAATCTTCTATTTATCTATAGCTCTCAAAATATATGTTTAGCTTATGACACAAATGATCCATAAACGCAAGATAATAAGAAGGTTCACTTCTTTCTAAATAAAACT
Source organism: Rutilus rutilus (assembly GCF_951802725.1). Lineage (NCBI taxonomy): Eukaryota > Metazoa > Chordata > Actinopteri > Cypriniformes > Leuciscidae > Rutilus > Rutilus rutilus. Next base: position 32,196,341 of record NC_140221.1, on the reverse strand, counting down.
AACTTGTTTTAGTGACACAATATCAAAAGTTTGGGTCAGTAAGAATTTGTTTTAAAATTAATAATTTTTACAACAAGGACATTACATACATTAAACTGATCAAAAGTGACAGTAAAGTCACAAAAGGTTTCTGTTTCAAATAAATACTGCTCTTTTGGACTTTCTATTCATCAAAAATGTAAAAGACAAATGTATCATAGTTCCCACCAAAATATTAGCATTGATAAAAAGAAATGTTTCTTGAGCAGCAAATCCGTTTATTATAATGATTTCTGAAGGATCATGTGACTGAAGACCGGAGTAATGATGCTGAAAATTCAGCTTTGCCATCACAGGAATAAATTACATTTTCATAGAAAAGTTATTTTACATTTTAAATGACATTTTTTGATCAAATAAATGCAGCCTTGGTGTGCAGGAGACTTCTTTAAAGGACATTCAAAAATCCATTCTTAATGCTAAATATTTCTTGATAACCCAACAGTTATGCAAATATATGTACAATAATGCAGAAATGTAAAACTTCTATGACAACAAATAAGATCTACATTCCGTTTAAACTGATCACTTACATCAGTATCCCATCTAATGAGCAGTATGCAATTAAAAAGAGTGGTCTGACCTCTTGCAGCCCTCCTATTGCTTCTCAGGGGGGGGGCAGCTGGATCAATCCACATTTCCAGCTCTGGGAAGAGGTCGCAGGTAATAATAGCACAAGCTTGCTATTTATATGCACTGATGTTTTGGTGCGAAGGTGGGCAGAGAGGGATTAATCTTCTGCTGTGCGTCACCAATTACCTAGACCTCTAAAAACAGCTCCGAAATGTGAAAATCCACACGTCACCTACGTGTGCCTAGACCTGAGCTAACAGGGCTGTTACCAATGATAAAACAGCAGCTTCCTCTCAGACGATGAGTCAACGCTGGAGGTTTGGCCCGAGGGTGACTGTTTCAAAAGAACTATAGAACACAAAATTGGATTCACCGCTGATACATTTCAAAGAGCCCAGCTTGCTTTTACTATTTTAAACATGATGACAGATAATGTCTAAAGACTCTATTCAAGGTCCTCTGATGAATAAGCATCATGGAGAATGAGAATGTATTTTGAAACTACCATCACTAATGCACATCTCTCGAATTGGGAATTCAAAAAGATCACATGGTTCTTTCCGTACTGAGATGTGACTACTGTACAAGTTAAGACACGGCCCACTTCTGTGAGGGCGACGACCCTGAGATAAGTGGGAGTTGTGAAAACACCTCTCAGTGGCCTGGTTGTTTCTCATCAGCATTTCTGAGGCACGTGATCCTAACAACATGTCTGTGTGTGAACTGTGATGAATATGTGGGGGATGTAAAGGTGACGGAGTTCGAGAATCTGTGTGGTCCTTTCTCACAGTTTTCACCACATGCAGATGGTCTGCTTGTCCTCTAAAAAGAAAGGAACTCAAAACTCAAAATTCTGTCAGAATTTTCTCATCCACATTCTTTCAAGAAACACTAAAGTTGAATGAATGAATGGATGAAGTTTTCAAAAAAGACACAAAAGCACCATCAAAATTCTTTAAATGTGGTTCATATGACTTATTTATTAGACATTACATTACATAACTTTTAATTTCAGTGAACATTAATTGTGCTACTAATTGTGTAGCCTAATAATCCAAATCTTTTAGCCATTCAGTAGCTTTGTGTGTGGAGCAGATTTTAATTATGAATACTGAAGTTTAAAATACTTCCACACACAGCCCTGATGTCTAGGCTAAAACAAGGTCAAATTTGTGCTGAAAATTTAATAGACGTCTAACCGTAGCCCAAGAATAGACACAGGCTACGCATAGAACATGTCAAAGAAATGAAACCAAACACCTTGTAATCCCTGTTGACTTTGCTTATGTCATGGGTAGTTTTTGTTTTGTGCAATGTTCATGTTTCATTTCCTTTGTAAGTCATGTGATCCTGCCATATGCTCCCCTCATCATCATTATTGTCTTGATTGTAAACAGGTGTCCCTCGTCTTGTCAAGTCTGTGTATTTAAGCCCTCATGTTTGCCATGTGTCTTGGTCAAGTACTGTTACCTGTAACGCACTGATTGGTTAGTTTACTGCTTATGTTGAAATTTAGTGGATCTTTCATTACAGCTTACGTGAGGTCGTACGAATTAGTAAGATTTTTGCAAAATCGTACATATTTTACGAATTGTCCAATTCGTATGAATTCATACGAATGACCTACCCCTAACCCCGCCCCTAAACCTACCCATCACGTGGGTTTAGACAAATCGTACAAATTCGTGAGTGAGGTCGTACGAATTCGTACGAATTAGCCAACTTTTTATCATTCGTACGAATTCATACGAATTGGTTGTGAGATAGTGTTGGAATATCATACAATGGCAAAAACGACATGTAACCAAATTCAAGGTTATTTTGGCTAGAAGTGGGTTACTCATAATCAGGTCAATGGTTAACTGAGACTGTGAAATGATGGCTATAGCTTGCTGGGTTGCTAGTGGAGTAACAGCCAAGGTTATTATTGTTTTGCATTCTTAAATTAGTCTTCATTTTGTGAACACATTTATATTTAGTTTTTATATATTTAAAAATAAAAACAAACTGTTTGAGATTGGACAAAGAACCAAACAAATGCAACCTAAAGTATAAAAGTACAAATTATTCATTCATGTTAAAGATGAAATCTTGTTCAACGTGCTGTAGAAATGTGTATTTTATGATTATTTCTATGATAAATCCTTTCAAATATTATTCTTGTATTGATCCATTTATTCTTTGTCTTGTATATTTTAATGTCATATACTAGTTATACTCATATTCATGTGTTCTATTCAGACCAGACATTTACTTGCGCATGCGTAGAAGCAAGCTTTAACAATTTGAGTCTGCTTGGATTTAAACCTACAGAGCAATGTTCTACAGGCTGGTTCATACAGAAAGCGGTTTTGCTTTGAAAAGTTTTTTAAAAGTTAAACTTATTTTTAACTTGTACATGTGTGATCACTTAAGGGTATAATAATTACATAAATATCTATATCATGCGAAATTATTATTCTAAAAGTTATTATATAAGCATCAGGCTACTAAAAGCCAGACAATTTTGTCTATAAAAAAGTGACCTTTAATTTGGAGTAGAAACAGGTGGAGTGACTTTATCGCATCAGATGCATCACTTTGCTCACAGCTGATTGGTCTAAGTTTGGGTTTGCAACCTCTTACCTGGAACATAACCTGCCCCGGACCAGGTTAGCTGTGGAGCGTAAGTTACAATGGCGATGAACACTGCTAAAAGCCAAACCACTTTCATGGTGCCTAAAACCCAGGGTTGGCGCAAACTAAACTGAAACATACCTGACTAGCCACCTAAACCGGCTTCATGGTATACTGGTATTGGTTATACTCTAACATGTATATATTTGCTCCTTTAGAAAAACTTCTAAACACAATTTTGTTGAGTGCACAAGACGTTTCAATTTCAGCTCTGCCTTCTCATAACCACCTGGTCCACAGGCCAAATGAAACAGCCAAGATGGCCGTATGGTCCGAGACCCTGCCGGCTAGCTTTAATCTCATTCATATGGCTTTTTTCCTCCCTCACCTGTTATTCTGCCAGTCTCCTGGAGATATTTAGGTCAATCAGCTACCATGGGATTTCTGTTTGATGACTCAGAGGAAACTGATGAGATCAAGCGTGTCACGTCACGACTGAAAGAGTGTGAAAACTGGAGTGAGGATATTTTTAACATGATCTTGGGGAGATAAAATGAGGTTCTTGTTTACTGTTGATTGAAAAATGTTCTAGATGATTTGATTTGCAAACTGTGGTGGATACTAGGACTGTGATGAGGCACATCCCTCAAGCACTCTCTGATTGTACTTGATAAGGCTGTTTGTCTGAAGTCAATCTTTTTTCTTTTTTTTCTTTTCTACACCAACAGTAAAGTGACTATGGCCATTTAATATACATAGGCAAAAAAGGAAACATATATGCAGTGTAAATAGTTGTTCTATATGTAACTAATAAATGTTGTAGTTTTTAGAGTAGTGTTTAGAGTTCAGTTTAGTGCTGTCAACCTCATTGAGATTAATGTTCTTTCTACCTAAATGCAAGTTCTTAGTAAATGTCAAGCATACACTCGGTGTGTTAAAACATACTAGTAAGAGCTAGTAGACCAAATAGGAAAAAATTATTCTGAATGTTTAAAGTCGGCAATGAAAACAAAATGGATTTTTAAAAAATGTAATATTGGGGTGTTTATTATAAATGATTTATCTGTACACCTAATTATTATTTTTCTTAATTTGGGTTCCCTTGTAATCTTTAATTAAAATAACTTCCCCAGAGTCTCGCAACGACAACTCTTCTCTGATGACGTGCTTACAACCTGTCACTCAAAATGATATCACAGCAATTAACTGTACCACCAATCCAATAAGGCTACTCATTATTTGCTGCCCATTCTCTCCTCATTCATTTTCCACCTGTCTCATCAGTCTCCCTTCACCTCTTTCCATTCCATGTCCATCTGTTTACTTCTTGTCTGTCCACTTTCCATCACATGTCTTTATATATGTTCCACTCGTCCTCTGCCTTACCCTGCCTCGTGCTTCTCACCGGCCAATCACTTGAGAGCAATCATTATGGTCATGCCAACAAACAGATCACCCTTCAAATGGTTATTGACGTGCATATCAATCAATTGTTTTTGCTCAATAAGAAAGTGTTTAAGTTGACATGCCAAGATATATTGCATCTGAAAGTCTCCTGCAGTGTATATGCTCTGCCCTTGAAGGTCATGGTAAAAGTCACACTCCATTCTGTTGATGAAATTAGACAAGTGTGCACCATAATCTGATTTAGGAACAGGTCTCATATTATAACTAAGTTATTTCTGAATTCTACCCATATCAATTCAGCAAACTGTGAACCAGAGACATCTCTGGCACAGTGAAAATTAATTTTGCATTATTGCAGAGAAATCTAACCACACCTCATCTCTCTTAGGCACCAATTTATTCTGCTTGTTTGCTGTGCCTCTTTCATGCTGTGTGTGTTTTGTTGCGTCCTGCTGCATTGAATGTAATGTTTGCTGAAACAAAGGCCTCAATTTGAAATTGTCTCATTTCCAAAACAAAATCTCATTACTCTGTCCCAACAAACCACATGAGTAATCGGAACATGCCCGCTTGCCTTTCTGGAGGTTGTTAAGCAAGACCAATAGCCTGCAAGTTAAAGTCAAGTGGAGTTTTTGCACTAGCATCACCGATCTCAATTTAAAACCATATGCAATGTTTTTTTTAATGAAGTCTAACATTGGCGAACTTTCATTAGACTGCTTTTGTTTTCAAAAATATGTCAAAATAAGATATTCAAATATTCAGTAATATATTTTCATATTTTCAGAAATGTTGGGCTTCAGGTTGTTTCCTAATGTTTTTGGCTAGCTGGTAACTGGTAAATAATACAATTTATAAAATAAAAATGTATACCTACCAATCACTGGCATCATACACACATTTTATGCACCAATCCCTCAATTGTGGATTAAATCTGTATTATTAATCACTTAATCACTTAAACACACACACACACACACACGCACACACACACACACACACACACACACACACTAAAACAAACCGCAATAATGTGGGTGAAAAACAACTCACTAAGTACCACATATATACAGCATTTCATTCATGAAACTTGAGCTGGTTTCCTTCCAACAAAACATCAATTAATTAGTTATTTTAAGCTATTATTTATTTTTCTGTTTTATGGAACCTGTTTAAAAACTCTATGCATCATGCATACTGCATGCAATTTAATTAAAACATACTGACTGTAAAACATACATGATATCCACTACAGTTATTTCTGCAGCAATCATGTCATTTTCAGCATCAGCGAAAGTGAAGTGGTTAGTTGCCGCCTTAGAAAATTCCTCTTTCGCACATGTATGAATGAAATCAGCGGAGATGATAAATAAGTCAGTATTGCTATAGGGAAGGTGATGAACGGTGCTCTCTTGCATTTGGTTTCAGCTCTCTGTGTGCTATAGGGAACTATCAGATCACAGCATCATCCCTCTGGACGGTTCTATTAGCATGATGTATAGACTACATGCACAATATAGGAAACACAAGGGGGGGGAAATATATCTTAACAGTGCACTGACCTCAAAGCAGAACCCATCCAGAGGTTCAGAATTCAATTTCCTAATGTTTTGTCCACAGCGCCGGAATTATAAAACTGTGTGCCGTTTAAGAATAAGGCTAACATTAGGTTGAGGGTCACTGGAAAAACAGAAACGAAAAATGAAAACAAGCAGTTAAAATGAGCAGTTCTTAAAAAAAGTGATGTGACGTGTAGCCAAAGAGCAGTGGGCAGCCATTTTTGCTGCAGCGCCCAGGGAGCGATTGGGGGTTAGGTGCCTTGCTCAAGTGCAACTCAGTTGTGGCGGGAAAAGAGAACGGTTCATTCACTCCCCCTACCTACATTTCCTGCCGTTAAAGAGACTTGAACCCGTGCTGACTCATGTCTGAAAATTTATACAATATTTCTTGAAAACGTATGTTATAAAAAATTATATTCACACAACAGTGACACAGAGCAAAAGCGGAAAATGCACGAGCACCACTGAAGGGGACCTACATACTGCATAATTATAATACTGTTAACATAACGATAATGATGTATAAAAAATTTACTAGCTTATACGTTATTTTACATATACAGTTTAAACACTAACAAATGGCCACATATTATAATTGATAACCCGATAATTATTTTTGAAATATATATAAAAATATATACTGTATTATCATAAAGATAGATAGTCCCCAGTTTTCTGTATTAACCAGCAACACTAAGCACTAAAAATGGCCTCTATGGACCTTATGTGTCGTGCATCTCTAGTTTCTTGCATTTTCTGGTAGAAATGATATTTCCAGAGAGTGTGGGGGTGCATGCACATAGCCTACTAACTGCTTGCCAGGGGAAATGTGCTCATCTGTGCGTGAGGTCAGTCAGGCATGCAGCATTAACCACTACTAAAATGCGAACAGAGCTGATGCATATTTAAGAGATGTGGCAAATCAGCTTATAAACACACATTACTATAATGCATTAACATTAACAGATGCTGAAGGAAGACATAAATGCTAATTACACCACAACAAACACCACATTCATGCACACCCTTATATGACTGACTGACAGTTTAAAAAAAGTTTGTAAATCAATTACAACTGCACTATTTTTTCTTCATACATTTGAATGCTTGTTTACTCACATTCAATTGTGGTGTAATGGATAGAGAGTCAGACTGGTAACACGAAGGTTGTGGGTTTGATTCTCAATGCTGGCATCAAATGACTGAGGTGCAAGGCATCTAACCCACAATTGCTCCCTGGGCGATTTCACTTCCTGAGTCCATATCCTCACCTAATGCATGGGCAAATGTCAGACTTTATAGTCACACCAGCAATTGGCAGGTGAACATGTAATACCAGAACATTTCGAATGGCTCTCTGTTTGCCCATACCTCAGTGGATGTGCTAACGTCCAGCACTGTTCTGGGATTGTGCTTTGCGCTGGGTGTACCAGGTAATCTAGTGGTGATGGTCATGCTCACCCAACATTTAGATGGCAGCTTCACCCCAAAACTGATGCTGAGTCTGGCTGTCTCGGATCTACTGAGTCTGATTTTTCTGCCTGTGTGGATCTACAGTATGCCCTTCTGAGTGGCTGGGTTTTTGGCAGAGGTCTATGTAAGTTATTTTCCTATGTAGTATACTGGACCCTCTACAGTAGTGTGCTTTCTGTCACCTTGTTGAGTGTGCAAAGGTACCTGCAAGTGCTGTATGCTGAGTATCAGTGATGGGCGAAGCTTGGAGGGAAGGGTCAAATGGGGCTGATTTTTGGGATATGGATATCAAGTGGAGCTTTGGCTTCTTAAGCTCTTTATGACCAAAGTGTTGAGCGGAAGAAGGATGGGCTTCTACACTGTGATTATAGGAATCCTCAAGAAAAAATAGCTGTCTTACTTGTCGAGACTCTAGTATATTGTGCCGCTCTTCAGCCTGTTGTGCTTATACCTTCGACTTCAACGGATAAGTCAGTCAGCTTCCTTCAGCAGCCACAGGCTGACGAAACTAGCCGTCAGAATCGTAGTGGCCTTCCTCATATTCAGCATCCCCTGTATGATCAACATAACATGGAAGCGTCATGGAAATCAGAGGCCAGCCACAATGTTACCAGGGCTCTTTTCTTTATCAACAGTTGCGTGAACCCCTTTCTTTACGCCTTTTCTGCTCGATCGCTGCAATCCAGAAGTATTTATTCAGACCAGCCACAACAATATCAGAATGAAACTGAGTAAGCAGGAAATCTTTATTCATGTGTTACTAAATTTTTGATGTTATTCTCTGTCTAATATTCATGTTTGCTTGTGCAAAGGAAAGTTCATTATAATTTTTTTTATAATATACGGTATATGCTTCCAGAACTTGTAACCTGAATAGTTTACAAAAATATAACAATAACTGAACTCGTAATACGCATGTGCACGCCATCAGCGCTCTCACAGGTTTCGCATTTAAAGTCTGTGTAGTTTCCTGTAAAAACGGTGTCGTGTTAGCGGCCCCTAAGTTAATAACTAATGATCGTTGCGACGGAACTGAATCAATCAAATTAACTTTAGCTGGAAAATAACTTTATTCAAGAACTGCTATAAAGCTAAAACAATCTCTGTTACTTTAAACTATCCTTGTATCTCTGTAAAGCCGCTTTGGAACAATCTACATTGTTAAAAGCGCTATATATATATATTTCACGAGTTCACACTTACATATAATTTTGAGGGAGTAAGATTTAATGCGTATTTGGCGTGCTGTCCGGAGGGAGGGCTCCGAGCTCGGAATTCAGCCCGAACCCAGAGTACTCCCCTCCGCATGTAAGTGTTTAGAACTAGAAGCGTGGAGAAGGGGTGGTGGGGGGATGCTGCAACCTGTCAATGGATCGAGGTAAGACTGCTGAGTCTATATATACCCTCTTATCATTGATTGCTGAGTGCTATCCACTCGTGTTAATTATCTGAACGTGCTCCTCCCGAACTTAGTTAATAAAACTTCATAAAAAAAAAAAACAGGACTGTGGAAGCCAACCAAGAATATCTTCTGCTATTTGTCTTGGCTTTGTCTTTTACTGTAAAAGTTTTAGTAAGCTTTCATCTGCCCTTAAAAAATTAGAGGAAATGTTCTAATGTTGAGGCTGACACTTGCTCTATACTGACAACCGCTTTTAAAGAGAAATAACTTTAGTTGAACAAGGAACACACATTTAAGGAACTTCAACCCCTCGACAAAGAGGATGAAGGATGCCAACAAAAACCTTTTTCCTTCTGATAATTTATTATTTGAAGCTGTTTTATTTTATTTTATTAATGACTAAATGAAAGCCTCTGTACTTTGTGGTTGTACAACAGTCTCCCAGTAGTTTGTGATTTTCCCTTTTCTCCTTTGTGATTTATCTTTTATCTGTGGGACCTCAACTTTCCCCACAAATGAATATTTAATAATTTCATAAAATGTAATCACACACACACACACACACACACACACGCACGCACGCACACACACACACACACACACACACACACACACACACACACACACACACACACACAACCACCCCTAGAGAAAACAAGTGTGTGTGTGTGTGTGTGTGTGTGTGTGTGTGTGTGTGTGTGTGTGTGTGTACTTGTACAACTATCTTTGTGAGGACCAGTTTGAGTTTTAGACCATTGGAGTGAGGACAAAGAGAGTAAAGTGAGGAAATTTTGGCCAGTCCTCACTTTCTGAGACCCCTTTAAAGGCCTGTTTGAGGGTCAAGACTTGGTTTTAGGGATCAGGTTATAATTAGGTTAAGGGTAGGTTTAGGGTAAGGGTTCGGGTTAGGCACTTAGTTGTGATGGGTAAGGTTAGGGTAAGCGGCTAGAGATTGCATTGTGTCAATGAATGTCCTCATAAAGATAGATGTACAAGAATATGTGCGTATGCTGGTTTGAAAACACACACACACACACACACAAAAATTCTATTTATCTCAAATGATATTGTTCTATACTCTTTTCAGCATTGTACCTCTGCTCTATACTGTAAACAGAAAAGGTAATGCTATTTTTCTGCAAAGACATTATCCGCCAAGTTTACAGACATTTCCATAAAATACAACACAATGCAATGTGTAAATAAAAATATGGCTTTCATAGCACAGTACATTGGGCTTTATTTTACAGATTTTTTTTCTTCTATAATTGCTATAGGCCTTCGTAAATCTGTTAAATGCTAGATCAATAAATGTTTATTTAACTTTTATAGACCCCAATAAAACATTATTTTCAAGTTGACATGACACGACTTAATATATTGATGTCCATTTAAAATTAAGACACAATTTTATTAGTCTTTTATCAAGATAATATATAATAAAATCTGTATAAAGACAGTTTTTTTACAGTTGTGATATGATTAATAAAACATGCCACAGGAGCTGCTGATGCAGTTCTGCAGTCATTGAGTCTGTCGGTTCAGCTCATCTACCAACATCAGACCTCAAAAGACTGCAGCGGATAGTCCAGATTGTTGAGTGAATCATTGGTACACCCCTCCCCACTCTCCAAGCACTGTACTCATCCAGAGTGAGCAAAAGGGCTGGCAAAAATCACTCTGGACCCCTCACATTGGCCACTTTCTCTTTGAACTGTTGTTGTCCGGTCGGCGCTAGAGATCACTGAGCACCAGAACAGCCAGGCACACGAGACGTTTCTTTCCTCAGGCCATCTACCTTATGAACAGTTAAATGCCCCCAATAAACATGTGCAACACAAAACACTATTTATACTTATATTCATTCAGCACACCACACCTCTTATGTACATTTTCTTGTATTTGTATATAACATATCTGTGCATACATTGTTGTCTACTTTGTATATTGTGTATTTTTTTTATATTTTTATTCACTTATTCTATTTTTATTATCTGTGTCTTGTCCTGTCATTCTGCCTTTACTGTGGAAGATTCTGTCACTTCCTTGTACTATGACGCTCTTAAATGTAGGCACGCAAAAGTTTAGTATTTAAGAAGTTACAATTTTTGATTAATTTAATGGTTGTGGAGATGTAGGCCAATATATTTTTGGGTGTGGTCCATAATTACTAATTGGCGTATTTCTTGTGAATGTAATGTCCAGACTTCACTTGGTACACATGAACAACAGGACAGTCTGCGAAAACATGCCAAATTTTGGGGTGTTGATCTCAAGGTGAACACATTAACAGTGTCTGATATGTAGTTTTTAAATATCTCGGATCTGTTCATTAATTGTATTAATTTTGAAGTGTGAGAGACCGCTGATGAAAGTAGATGTTTGGCCCGAGTTTATGACAGGAAGCTCTGGGGTCGTAGTGGGTCAAGAAGAAATAGAAATGACTTTTGCAGGAGTCTCAAGGGTGTCTAGCAGGGCAATATACTATGAAACTCTAACAGTGCAACAGTGCAATAGAAATATAAATGTATTACACATTTTCTAACAATTTTCTTAAATATTTTCTTACAAATTTTCTTACAAAATGTCCTAATACATACATACATACATATATATTATATACAAATAACTATTATTTACAGATCCCAAAACAAGCAATGCTGCCAGACTCAAATATTACTGCTTCAAGTCAAGGCTCCAGATGCTACCAGGATTTGCCGGCCCCACAAGACGCTATGGCCCATGTGGAAGGATGTAAACAGCACTTATTTCAGCCCGCCAGAGATAAAGCTGACTGAAGACTGAACAACAGGGTGGCCATGACAGGAGTTGTTTGCTGATGATCTCCATGTCTTACTCCATCACCTGAAACAAAAACGTAAATCAGTGTTATTTGTCTAAATGAATGCATTTTGAGGAAATGTGACTTTGCAAAAAGTTTATCATTATATGACTGATGATCAAACTAAAACAAAAACAACCAAATGAAAAAAAAAAAAAAACATGTAGCTAATCTTAGAGTCAGTACCTTAAACCAGTCATGAAAATGCATCTTCTATAGAACAAGTCTCTTCCGTGGTTGAGGGTGCAGACAAGCCCAAAAAGTCAAGAGAGATGTCTGATTATTAGCTTATACTTTACACCTGCTCTCTTTGAAACTATTGGTCTTTTTTGTATGATTTAGAATTCAAATTGTCCTTCTTTGTTTACTGATGAAGATCTCACCTTGTGACAGACTAGGACTGGTCCAGATGTTGGCATAGATCATGAACAGGTCGTCGGCTGTGGGATAACCTCCGCACACCATTACGAACAGGACGATCCCTATAGTGACCACACTGTCGCCAGCTTTGCGTGGTACTTGCCGTTGTATACATCTGGTGGGGAGTAACCTTCTTTGCCTGGAGGAAAGAGATGTTGACTGATGTTTAATACATTTCCACAGAATGTTAACTATATATAGGATGAGTTTCTGTGAGCGAATTAACAAAGTGGTCCATAACACATACCACAGAAGACTTTGAAGGCTGATTTCTTTATGAGCGCACCACACCCGAAGTCAATCAATTTAACCTCCATGGTGTCCTGGTTCACCAGCAGGCTCTCCAGTTTGATGTCCCGATGGAAGACACCACATAACATGTTGTGCTGTCCCCTCTTCCTCCGCGGAGCTCCACAAAACTAAATATGTCAATGCAAGGCAAGGGCCGCTCCATGACCATGATCCAGTGGTCTGTGTCGTCCTGCCAGTCCAGCATTTGAATTATCTGAGGCCCTTATTGGCCATCACTGTCAGGCCGATCTCCAAGGGGAGGCGTTTGGCATAACCAGGCTAAAAGAAACAAAATATGCAGATGGAGGTGGTTTCTCAAAAAAGGACTTAGACCATAAATCAAACAATTTGCCTTCTGAAAACTCAATTGTAGTCTGTGATGTTAACATGAGTATAAGATGTTACAGAATAAATTGAAACCAGTGACTGAGAAGCAATAACATAGACAGCGCAGACTACTCACCACTTTGATGTATGGCATATATCTGGCGTCTTCACTGAAAATTTCACAGCCACCTGATCAACAAAACAAAGAATTAACAAATTAGCATGTGCACCGAGATCATATCATACCAGTCTTGAACTTATATGCAAAGTTTTGTAAGCATTACATTACATTACATTACATTTATTCATTTAGCAGACGCTTTTATCCAAAGCGACTTACAGGAACAGATCAGAAAAAGGTCAGAGAAAGAGATTTTGTGCCTCTTTGAGATGGCACCACAAGACGGTGCTTACTTGCAGAGCACAAGTTTCTGGATGGCCCATAAGTCTGAAGTAATGAGTTTAGGTAAAAGGGAGCAGAGCCATTGGTTGTTCTGTAGACAAAAGTCAGTGACTTGAGTTTGATGCGAGCGGCAACTGGCAACCAGTGCAATTTTGTGATGAGAGGAGTGACGTGTGCTCTCTTCGGCTCATTAAAGACCACTCTAGCTGCAGTATTTTGGATCAGTTGCAGAGGTTTGACAGTGCAAGCTGGAAGACCTGTCAGGAGAGCATTACAATATAGTCCAGTCTGGATAGAACAAGCACTTGGACAAGGAGTTGTGTAGCCTGCTCTGATAGGAAGGGCCTGATCCTCCTAATGTTGTATAAGGCAAATCTGCAGGACCGGGCAGTTCTAGCAATGTGGTCTGTAAAGTTCAATTGATCATCAATCACAACTCCAAAGTTCCTGGGTGACCTTGATGGAGTTATGGATGACGAACCTAGCTGAATGGAGAAGTGGTGTAGTGTTGGGTTGGCCGGGACCACAAGCAACTCTGTCTTCGCAAGGTTTAGTTGAAGGTGGTGGTCCTTCATCCAGCCAGAAATGTCTGTCAGGCAGGCTGAGATGTGAGCAGCAACCGTTGGATCATCAGGCTGGAATGAGAGGTTGAGTTGTGTGTCATCAACGTAGCAGTGATAGGAAAAGACATGTTTCTGATTCACAGATTGATGTCATAAGTGAAGTGGTCCAAGCACTGAGCAATTTAAATACACATTCATCTTTCCAGCGGTGAAATATCCATTTAAGTGTTTGACACGTTAAAGCGAATGAGAAACAGCGTGGTAACTGTGAAACTGTAACAATAAACTGTGAAAAAGAACCGTCTTGGACAGTATATTGACATAAACACAACCAGTTAGGTCTTAAGTGAAGATAAACAATTGGAAGGTCTTAAAGTGACAGCAGCCTAATACTCACTGTTTTCTGTGTCCTTAATGTTAATCAAACAACAAAAGAAAAAGAGAAAATCACTCACTGCTCTTGAGTGAATATCTTTTGTAGCTTTAATTATCAATGTACATTTAATTAATTTCAATTGAAAGATTAAGGCTGTGATATTAATGTTGTCCACTAGAGGGGGCCACATGATCTTTTAAGCCAAATCTTTTATATCCGTTTTCATCCCTTAGAATGGAAATAAATGTAAAGATCTAGTTCAATTGAATAAATATGGGTAGGCTACTAACAGTATAGTTTTATATAAATAGTGTAGCCTACATTCAGACAGAAGTCTAAAAAATTATGTTCTGTAAGTAGAGTTCTAGTTGTTGTTGTGCATGTATTTTAAATGTTATTTTAATTTATCACATTTTATTATTTACAATCGCAATCTGCTGGCTGTTTAAATTCTTCTGAAAAGCGCTGGCTTCCTGTGAGACAACACGCCTCGCTATTGGGGTCAACATGTAGGCAAAATAGGCTGCTGGTGGAAATTTTCAATTGCTTTTGTAGACAAAAAAAGTGCTTCATTCTTTTTGTCCACTTTTAATCTGACGCCAAAGGACAAGCTGAGCCACTTTCTCCCTTATATGGCACTAGTTTCCGTCACGCGTTTTATCTGGATCAGAGAGAGAGAGAGAGAGAGAGAGAGAGAGAATGTTTGTAAGTGAGCGGCGCGCACGAGCACATTCTAGCGTACTGGCAGCTCTCCACATTGCTGTACTAACTCAAACTCCGCTAACAAGACACCATAAACTTCACGTTGTGAAATTCAGCTGGACGTCGCGTTCCTAAACATGAGGAACAAACGGAACGTCTGACTGAGACCCTGAGCAGCAGTTTGAAGCAAGGAGAAGAGAGGAGGCGATCGTATCTCCACTCTGCGGATGATTTGTTTCCATTGAGCATTACTTTCCTCCATTGCAGATGTGACGAGTGGAATGAGCTGTTTTTACACACTGGTCGTTTCACTACAGCATGGGAACTGCCGTGTCCAAGAAGAATGTAAGGAATGATGCGATTTCTTCTGTTGCCGCAAAAGTTAGGTGAGTCTCTGCAGCATCACAGGCGCGCGAGCAACGCGTCTCATGGAGGAGGTGGATCATGTGCTTCTTCTCAAAACTATAACATCTCATCACACCTCATATCGTAACACTTGTTTCCTTGTTTTTTACGACTGTAAAACACAGATAAAATTGGTCAGAAATACTGACAGAGCTGTCACTGATGCTGCAATCGTGTTTAAGACACTTGCACTTTGTAACTGGCGTGCTAACTTTGTATCAAAATATTAAAGTTTGACTGATATTATTTTTCAGGGCTTTTTTTTTATTAGAAACTATCGGAAATGTAGTTAGTCAGTGTGACATTGTCATTTATTGTTATTATTTATAAGAAGTAGGGTATTGTTGTTTTTGCTGTTGTTTAAGGATGAGGATTATTGTTGTTGTACGTTAATTTCGGGTGCTGATGATGATGCTAAACATATTATTATAAAGCTTTTTTTCAGAATCCATCAATTTACAGTAGCCTGGTGTTTATATTATTATTATTATTATTATTATTTAAGATTGTATTATTATTATTTGTTTTTTATTTACGATATTTTAAATATTTCAATGCGGTTTTATTTAAATTGTCAGTTTGGTTTTTGTTTGCTTAACAGCGCAAATATAAGGCTGATGTTCCACCATGACAGAGATACGCCAGTCACTTCGTCATTCTCAATCACAGACGTCATGAAGTCAGGTGTGATTAGGCCTACCATACTGAGACAAGCATGAGATTTTTTGTTCTAAATTGACCTGTTTGTCTCTCTTGCTTGTTACTTGGCTAGAATATTCATTTATATAGTTTTGTGTAGTGCTAGGGCCCTTAAAGCCGCGTTTCCACCGCAGGAACTTTCCCCAGGAACTAGGAACTTTGGGCTGGTACTCGATGTGTTTACACCGCAGGAACCAGGGTCTAAATGAAGTTCCGGGTAAATATTTCCCCCTCCGATAGTCCCTGCTCATGAGGTAGTACTTTTTCAAAGTTCAGGAACTTTCAGGGGTGGGACTTGTGCGCTGCACAAGCTGATTGGTTGTGTTCACGCCGCATTTTGGTTGGATGACTCCACGCAGCATTTTCTTTATTTTTAACCTCCCTTTTAAAAAGTGGCTTCATGCAGTAAAGTTGTCTGTCTGCAAATATGGAATTTAATAAAAAAAACTGGGGGACTGGCGACGAGTTTCAGGCTTTATTATTTGGGTATTTGTGGAAGAGGAAACTTTCTGCGCGTTCGTCACAGCCATCTCACGGCCAATGTCCGCAATAGCTGATAACATACAATTTTATATCTAACGTTAGCATTACGAGCTCTGAACACGCTTTATCAGTGCTCGTCTCTTTTCTGCCACAGCATTTAATATTAAGTCATTATGTTTACACATTGTCATCTATTGCAAGGCAAACCATGTTACAAATTTACTATAACAGGATTGAAATAGCGCATTGGGGTTGGTAACAAACAACTATTTACAAGACTGTCACTATTTATGATTGATAGACGGGGTTCAGGCTTTTTTTAAGCGTATTTGCGCAAAAGGAAATTTTTGCGCGTTCGTCCCAGTCATCTCACAACATACCTTGTCTAATTTTATACGCATACGAGCTTTCTGAACACGCTTTAGTATCAGTGCTCGTCTATTTTGTTATGTTAATTACCTCGTTAGTAAACCAACTGCAGCACAGTTTGAATCTCCTCGATACTTATAAATGTGGCGCTCAAAACTGATTACTGTCCGTCGCAGACTGGGAGGAGCAGTTGCGCGCAGTTTACCTTCCCGGTACTTTAGACCGCGGTGTAAACGCAGAAAGCAACCGGTCTGGGGCAAAAAAGGTTCCTGGGAAAAAAGTTCCTGGGACAAATTGTTCCGGGTAATTTCGGTGGAAAAGCGGCTTTAGACTCAACCAACATCATTATGCACCTTTGAAAGGCTTCTGTCTTTGTGCACCTTTGAAAGTAAATTTATCAGTCACTTATTCATTTTACCCACTCAAATGACCATTAACAACCATATTCACCATAACCGTTTCCCCCAATCAGCTGTCATCAAACTTCTGAGCAACCCTTGAGACTCATTACCTCTGCATTACAGTGACATTTTGCTGTATTCATCCTCCTCCTTTAATTAATCTGTTTAGTGGGGTGATGCTTGACAGTTTCAGAATTTTAATATCTCAGCCAAACAACACTTCTGTATGCATTGTATGCCTTGAACAGAGAAACAGATTCTGGACGGTAGGGAAGAGTGATCATTTTCAGTGAGTGTCCTTCCTCTTTCTGCTGCTGCAACCTTGTTAGAGTTTTCTGAGATGGATTATGGATGTGTAAGATGCATTTACAGACTGTTTGGATATTCTGTACACTGAACTGCACTATGCAGGCCTACTTGACCACTGTATTTCTTGTGAGATGGATAGATGATAGATGACTTATGACTTTAGGAATCACACATTTTTTTCAGCTCTTTAAAATATCTCCCGCATCCAGTGACAGAGAATAAAAGAATCATGCTGAAATGACAGCCCAATGCCAATTAGAGTTATGCAGCGAATAGATCTATAAGCCTCCCCATAGTCTCACAGGCTGACATGTAAATGTCTAATTAGAGTTTGAGACCACCTGTAGTCGTACTGGAGGGAGGCCCAGATTATATGAAAACTCATATGTTTATATGTGTGTGACGATGCTTTGGGTTAGGCTGGGACACATGGTGTTTTTCTGTCTTTTTGCAAGATGTTTTGAGTTAGGAAACCAATAAATTAAAGACTTTTTAGAAATATTTATCATATTTTTTATTCCCTCCTATAAAGTTAGTCCATGTTTTATAGCATTATCTTATAATTTAGGCTAGTATTTGTGCCATTACTACTTAGCCTCTTTTTTTTTTTTAAATCTATGCACTTGTGAAATGAGTTAAACCTCCGGTTTATTTGCGGACTGGGGATTTTCTGTTGGGTCTAAAATCCCATGGGTCCCGTCTCGTCCTTTAATATTTAATATGCCTTACATTGTTTTTGGTGAAACATTCAATGAAATGTGCAGCACAATCTGTGAAGGTCAGACTGATTGAATTAGGGACTTAAAGAAACCTCAGTCATTCTTTACTAACGTGGAGATTTTTTGGAATCTTGCTTGTTAGTTGTACCATCTGGAATAATGCGCAATATCTTCCTCTTTTTGTGGATAGGAGTAATAAAATCCTCCATTCTCCTCCTATTTTACTGACTACGTATGTCAAGTTGCGCACCAAAGCTTTCAGAACGACCCCTTTTTGCAGCTTTGTTCCAATAAATGGCCTTTTTGTACTGCACATAGAGTTCTGAAAGGTCTCGAAAAATTGGAATGGATCAGCTGGGACATTTTGGTCGATTGCCATTTGGAACCTCAATGTTTGCTATGCGACTAATTTAGAAACCTGCTCATTAAGTGTTAATGAATTTCTAATGAAGAGATTTTAAAAGCTGCATGCCAATGGCAGATGTTTAGCATTTTCAGAGACGAATATGACTCAGTGTTTAGTTCACACTGCAAGCTTACATAAATTGTAGCTGTCAATGACAAAAACTCTTAGCTGGCAGTGAGGACAGTGTGAGATGAGGATATGAACAGTACACTAAGAAATTAAATGGGCAAAGAGAACACAAGATGTGTAGGTTCATTTTAAGCAAACAATGTGAGAGAAAGGGGTCATGTCACACATGGGTGTTCTGGTGAATGCGTCTGAGGCACTCAAGAACAAATTGTACTTGCTTTTTGCTAAATTAGTGTAGATCACCAAAGCGGTCTGCTGAAGTCATAGTCACCCAGGGCAAAAGCACTCATTCCTGGCTCTGTGCGTGAACAGACACATGAAAACAGCTCCAGTGTGTGCTATCTCAACTCTCCTTTTCCCATGCTGCCTTCATGCACTTATAGCCTCATGCATTCAATCTAAATGTCAGTGTGTATTTGTGTCCACATTGGGCAGTTATTGTTTTTACATCTGCTTGTATCTTCATGTTGTTCTTCTGAATCACCAGTCATCCGCCTCTTCTCCTGGAGCACCACGGGGCTTTCGTCTAGCAGTCCTGGTTAAAGCTTCTGCTGGTTAAAATGGTTCTCTCTGCATTCCCTCATTGTTTCCTCCCTTTCCCCCTTTACTGTCACATGACTGAAAACATGAGAGATGCTCCCAGTTGAAAACACTACTACACCCTCAGACAAACTGGCATGAGACGAAGGCTAGACTGTGTGCGAAAGAGAGAGGAGAAATATGTTTGCGAGTGATTTGGGCCTCTCTTACTGCTTCTCAATATTTATTATTCATAATTTAATTCTCTCCAACTGAGCAGCTTTTGTTGTTTTGAATCTGAGATTTTTGAATTCAAAAAGAACAGTAAACTATCCTCACACTAATAAGGTAATTGCTTGTGCCTCGCACTTAGGCAGAAGGTATTAATGTAGAACAATCGGATTTCAAAGAGGCACAAATTAATCGCAGAGTGGACAAGCTGGCAGGTTCAGCAATGAATGTGTGTGGGTGAGGTATCACTTTCCCTGCCTCACTCCTTGAATCTTTAACAGGATAGATTATAATACAAGCCAATGGGGCCAGTGCTGGGGGCCTCTGACTGTCAGCGACCTCCAGCCAGGAGGCCCATGGTGGCCTGACACTTGGAAACAAGCCACTGCCAATGTAAAATTCATATAAATGAACTTTTGAATATGTGCCAGTCGAATGTGTATAAATAATAGGGGTTGCACGACTACTGAATTCTGCTAGTCGATTTCTTATCAAAACAATACTCGAGTTACTCGACTACTCGTCGTTCATGCTACTGTAAATGAAAAGACATGAAATAGCTAGATCTTATCAATAAACATTTATTAATTCATAGCCTAATGCAACAATTACATAAGTAAACTCTCAAAACATTATAATTATGACATTTCATTTTTAAATTTTCATGTAACAGTCTAAAGCCAAATAAATAGCCGTTCTTGCCTTTCATTTCAGACGTCTGCTTCTGGGGGTCGTTTACATATCGCGTCTTTTCCGCGCTCAAGGTCGTTATTTCAAAATAAATGTAGGCGCGCGGTGAGCGCGCTCATAATGAAAGCAACATGGTGCGCTAGTTTTTCCAGGCGGGTTTTTCCTTCTCTTCTCCAGAAATATATCTAGTAGTAAAGCTAATGCAAGGGCTAGAAATAAATTAATCCTTTGCTGAATGATCATGGAGAGCGCAGTTTGGTTGCATAGCGACGACAGACGCCACGGGAGCGCAAGCGCTTGTAGGAGACAGCGGCACGGCCGCGCGCGCTTTCCACACGTTTTTAGACGCAATATGTGAACGGCCTCTTGCAGAGTTGGCCAATTACAATATTTTTGTCATCCTTGATGAAATACTTCCACACATCTGACGTGTGGTGTCTGTTGGTGACGTTCGCCATTTTTAATTAATTTATGGTTAATGGAGCTCGAGTAGTCGATTGTTTCCGACAGCGTCGACTAGTGGTTGAAGTAGTCGATCTATCGACTACTCGACTAGTCTATGCAAGCCCTAATAAATAATAAAATAAATGAAGAAATGAGGAAAGTTATCCTGGCTCATCCTTAGCACCTTGAGTTCATATTGAACACCTTGCAGATATAATGTTGAATATTGGTTGTGGGGCATCCATTTCACGGTGTATTGCACACACAGCATGTTTATTCTCACAACTGCAGTTTTATTTCTCGTTTTTGCAATGCAATTTCTTGTTATTTAGACTCATTACATATCGACTATTGCCCAACGTAGCTGGACCATAATCCGTCCTTGTCTATTACAGGCATGTGTTCTCAGTTTGTCCTCTCCAACCCTCTTACAGGAATCGGCTGATCATAGAGAGTAGTTGGACTTTTTCCAGTGCACCAGTTGACTTGTGGGTCGGTGTCAAGAAAAATCAGATCTCTGTTAGGACCACAAGCTGTCCCATTGGCTCAAAGAACTCTTAATGGGTACTCCTATCACCTGATTATAATTCCTACAAAATCATGTTATGATATATGTAATTTGAACTATGTTATAATGACAACAATTAATGTCTGTTTACTTTTAGTGAGCTTGCACACTTGCATAGCATAAAGATACACGATTATACACGACGTCTGATAGCTTAGCTTATACACTACATTCAAGATTATTAGGTTAAGTACAAATGCATAATTATGTTCAACTTTTGTCTTTACTACCTTTCTTTCATCAAAAATATCTTCATTTGTGTTCCAAAGATGAACTAAGGTCTTAAAGGTTTGGAACGACATGAGAGTAATTAATGACAGAAATTTCGTTTTTGGATGAACTAACCCTTTAATGTTGTTTGTGTGTACTACTGGACTTGGTAAAAACTATTAACTAATAGTTGATGGAGACCTGATGTTGAGGCAAGACCTGATTTCTCATGACATTGGTTGTCAAAACCAAATTTTTATAAGCTGTAAATATACAAAGATTTGTAGGGAGAAAAATGTCCACTAGGCCAGCCCGTTTAAGCTTCGGATCCTGGCGTACTGCCCTCAGACACCCTCTACGCTTATCTATCGCACATTCACAGCATTTTTACGGGATTGCTCCCGCTCTGAGTTCTGCCTTCCAGTCTTATTGAAAATGATTTGTGTCCTAACGGGGAACTTTTACTTCCTCGTCTGCCGTCAAACGTCCCATTCCATTTCTCCTGCTATCTGCCTGCACACACACCTCTCCTCACCGACTAGAAGCTAAACATGTTATTTTAGGACCATCATTGAGTACATTTTAAGTTAACCATGTCAGTACAATCATAACACAAACGCTGTGGGATTCGATGAGTCGGCATAGGTCCACTGCTCTCTTTTAGTTCTAGTCCACCTCTGCCCTACAGTGTTTTTTTTGATTGGCCCATCACACTTTAAAACATTTAGCTTGTACCTACTCCAGGCACTGTGGAGTGAGACAATGAGAAGAATCATGAGAAAGGGATTGGACAATTGCACTCTGCTTCACTCTTCCCATCTGTTAGAAGAGTTTGTTGAGTGAGGAGAGAGAGAGAGATGCACATGCTGGCTAGTGGCTAGTATTGAATTATTCAAAAACTGTCGTTACAGTAAAGCATGGCTACTCCAACAGCATTTCCCAGCATCTCTAGAGAGATGCAGAGACTGCACAATTTGCCCATAGCGTGCTGGTTATGCTTGTTGAGGTGCTTGTCAGTTCACAGCGTTCATCTGTGTGCATTTGTGTAGCATGTACGTTTCTCCAAGTGCAGGGATGGAGGTGGGATTCAAAGAGTCTATTTATGCATGTTAGAATCTACATATTTATTGAGCTTGTGCAGCAGAAACATTTGTGTAGGAAGACATCATTAGTTGGGAACTAAATTAAAAACAAGGTGAGTGAAACGGGTTGGGAGCTATTTTTCAGTTGTGCTTGCTAGTTGGTGTACTCCCCCCAGCATATGCGAGCGATTAGGCTGCATTAGTAGTGTTCTCGCAGGGCCACACAGGAGGGGGGAATACTGTCTAAACCTTTCCAATGCTTAAAAGGTGGAGTGATGAATTTGATAATGGAATCTGGCAGCTCTTCGAATGTATTAATGATTTGTATAAATCATCTATGCTGATTCTAAGGGCCATTGGGAGTGCAAATGCATCCCTTTATTTTTATTTTTTTCAATGTACTTCAGCATTGTGGAAGCCATTTTCAGTGGCCTAACCACACACACACACACACACACACACACACACACACACACACACACACACACACACACACACACAATGAAAACATTGCATAAAGGTCCTTTGAATCCTGTCTTTTATTGCTGAGAACACATGGTTCTACTCATAAAGCTGTTTCCCTTTTCCTTCTTTATAACAAACTCATCTTTCCAACCTGAGGTCGCTTTAACCGAATATTTTTTTTAGCAGTGAGGAAAATATTAAAATTTGAGTTCAGGCAAAATACTCAACAAGAGTTTAGTTCACTTCATTTTTTTACATTGTTCATATTATAATCTGAATTGTATTATGTAATCTATTGCATTGTTCATATTTGCCTGTTCAGGCACAGTGGTCTTGTTTTAGTTGCCTCCACTGTCACTGCGGGGGGAAAACAAACATTCATCTGATTTGTGTGGTGCTAAACATACTGTAAGTGACACAGTCTCTCTTCATCTGTTCTCTTCTTAAATAATTATATGCATAATATAGCCCATACGCTCATCCTGTAAGTTCATGATTAAATGTGAACGAAAACAAGAGCTATTAAAAGTCTTATTATCATTAAAATGTGAAAATTAAAATGACGGTTAATATTAGATTATGACAGAATTTTTTCCACCCTGAGAAATGAGAACGATCTAACGCGACCTCTGTTCCTGACTACGCTTCCTGAGTTCTGAGCTATTGCTCCCTCCCTTCATACAGCAAGTCAAATTAGGGGCCATGTTCTTGTACCACAGCAGCTGAGTGGCCTCATACTGGAAGCTGTAGTGTATGTCTTGATTTAATTCACTGCTTCACACCTCATTGCCTAGAGAAGTTATTGTAAATGGAGATTTTCAGCATTTTTTGACCTAGTTTAAATTGGAGGTATAATTTGTGACATCTGCTAATGTTTCCTATTTTCACTTTTGGAGATAATTGAATGTGGGAAATAGACTGAGTTAGACCTGTAGTCTTATGCTTTGCGTTGTGGGAAAACCATTGAGTATTGACTGCACATCTCACACAGTGTTTAGGTGAGAAATACGGTATAAAGAAGATGTTATATTTAAGTGGGAAGCCATAACTCAATCAAGTGCATTAGTGGCCAAGAGGAGAATCTAAAATTGCTTGCTAAAGTTTGTGGTCTACAAATGTCTCTGTGTAACGCTATAAAACAGGTCCATTGAAATGGATGTGAAATATTGACGCCATTTGTAATATTATTATTAAAAACAATCTGCTTGATAAGTCATGACGCATCAAATACTTTTCTGGGTCCAAGCTTCTCTATTTAAAGTGAGAATACTGTCTCAACAGGCATTTATGAACAGTGTTCATTCACAGCCCACCACAAGTGTCCCATACACCAGTAGGATCGAGTTTTTTTTATATTACTACAGCACAATGTGACTGTATTTTAGCACCATTTTTGTTTGCTTTTGGGATCTGAAAGAGCATTTTGACCCGAAAACACTGATTTTGCGACATCAGATTTAACAAAGGGATTATGAATAACTACTGAGAGCTGAATGCATCAGCATGCGAAAGTACATCAAGACCGAGAGTTTTATCTCCATGCTCTGATTTGGTCTTCTGTTTGTCTCTCTGCAGAGCAGCTCGAGCATTTGGAGAGTATCTTTCTCACACACACCCTGAGAACCGCAACGGAGCAGGTTAGGTTCATTCCACCTCATGCCTTACCTTCATTTGTCCTCATGTCTTTTGTCCCCTCATATTCACCTGTTTTACAGTTTGTGAAGTACTTGAGTGTATTAATACTTACATTAGGCAAAGCAACATTAATTCCACCTCTGACCACTCACCCAGTCATCTTTCAATTGATCATTACAGAAGAGCTTTATTTGCACCTGTCTTTGCCAAGACAAGATAGACAAAAAATGTCAAAAAAGACTAAATCTGTTTTTCTTGGTTTATTTATGTCTCTCACTACAGATCATTTGCTGTCTGACACCTTCATTGGTCAAGATACAGACTCCCCTGACATCAACCGACTAAACAACAATAACAGCCTCCAGCCATATTCCCAACACACTCTCATAGTCAAGCCCAGTCAAGAAGAGGCTCAGCCGTACAGCCAGTCTACGCCCCTTCAAACCAGTTCCAAGCGTCGTCTCTCCGTAGAACGCAGCCTTTCTTCTGAGGACCAGCGGAATCAAAAGCGTGCGGAGAGCTCTTTGAAGCCAGCACGTGTCTACACCATTACCAGGGAGCGAGATATGCTCAGGGGGCAGGGAAGCGAGGAGAGTTTGGAACTAGAGGTGCTGAAGAGGACCACAGACCCGCCAAGAACCAATGCTCCCTCCAATTTACATAGCAGCCATCATCGAGGAAGCCACCATCGTGGAAGCAACGGCCCCAGCCACCAGCATCACTATGGCCATGCACCTCTGACCCAACCTTTGCAGAGCTCAGGTAGTGCCCATAACATCCGGGACTGGGGGTCGAGACGGAGCAGGTCTAGAGAGGACTGCACGCCGGATTGTGTTGCCTGTATTCGGCCACACTGCCAGAGCCAGCGCTCTCTGGACCTTGAGACGTCACCTCACGGTGGTGGCAAACAGCACAAGAAGCTGGAGAGAATGTACAGTGAGGACCGTGTGTCCTCTGAAGATCGAGGTAAGGAGAAGATCACTGATCACTGAATGACTGTTAATTGGTTTATTGACTTTGAGATTTACACAATACCTGCTACCTTTGCTCTTTTTGCTTGCAGAGGATCACGCGAACAGCTGGTTCCCTAAAGAGAACATGTTTAGCTTTCAGACTGCGACCACCACCATGCAAGCGTGAGTGGGATTTCATTTCATCAAACTTCTCACTTCATCCTTTGGTTTCCTCTGTAGTAGGGTTGGTCTGTGAAGCAGACATATAATTTAAGCTATTCTGACTCATGCATGTGGGAGGACAGGAGGTATTCTTTCTCTTTTTATTTGTCTTCTTTTCCGTTCCCTTCCTCTTTCCCCTTTCCAGTTCTTTCCATTACTGTTTCCCTTCCCTTTTGCCCTTTGCCTTCTTGATTCTCTTCCTCTTCCTCTTTTCCCTTCTTTTTTCACATTCTCTGTCTCTTCATCTTTCTTTTCCATTTCCGTTTCCTTTCTACTTTCTCTTTACCTTCTTCATTCTCTTACTGATCCTGTTTTTTTTCTTCTTTTCCCCTTCTTCTGTCACTTCCTCTCTCTCTCTTCCTTTTGTTTCTGCCTCTTTTTCTTCATCTTTCATTTTTCTTTCCATTTGTTTCCTTTCCTCTTTTTCTTTGCCGTCTTTGTTCTTTTCCCTCTCCTTCTTTTTTCCTTTTCTTATTTCCTCTCCTCTGTCTATTCCTTTTTATTTCCATTCCTTTCTCTTTCTTTGTCATCTTAATTCTTTTTTTCCTCTTCTTTTTCCCTTATTCTCTCTTCATTAATCCCTTCCTCTTTCTTTTTCTTTTTCCCTTCCTTTATCCCAACCTCCTTTCACTTTCTTTCTCCTTCTCTTCCTCTTTCCATTTGTCTGTTCCTTCCATTTCTTTTCCCCCCTCCTTTCTCTTTGCCTTTTTTGTTCTCTTCTTTGTCCTCTTCTTAGCTCTTTTCCTTTTCCATCCTATCAGCTTTTTCTTTCTCTCCCTCTTTCTCTTTCGTTTATTCTTCAACTTTTGAGTCGAGTGAATTCAGGCTTCATTCTTCTCTGTGCACAGACGCTTTCGCTCAGTTTGACTGTTTAATTATCACCTGTCGGGCAGAAGTCTTAATCACAGAGCCCACTGGCTGAGCCCCCACACTGGGGTGCAGTCCATCTCCCTCCAGCCGACATGCATGTTGTCTCCCCCCTCAACCTTACTCTGCTCTCCCACCCACTCCCTAAGTCGAATACTTAGCTATCTCATGTTCTCCTCTCACTTGTTCATTCCCTCCTTTTCCTGCTTTCTAATTAACACTTGCACTTAGAACCATTTCAGTTTGTGTGAAATGTTTGGCTGTAGAGCTGTCATTTTGTGATTTGACTATAATAGGTTGTGATAAAGCACTTGGTAATTCTTTCATGAGACCTGACCCAGTGTTTATATTTGAAAGACACTCTCTATTTACTGTGTCCCTTACCTTTTTACTTTTCATGTGTTTTCTTGTGATGGTTAAAGCACTGTTCTCTTTTCTCTTTTGCTTCTCCTTGGCTCTAAAGAATATCGTGAGTATTCCTTTCTCATTAGCCCATTGTTTTCAAAAGTCAACACTCCGCTCCATCCCCACCCTCTGCTCCTTTGTGCTGCCGCCTCTCCTTGTCCTGTGTTAACTCTCACTCCACCAGCATTGGACAGAGTGTTTGAAGTTATGGAGGAACTCTGTCTCATACAGCACACATAATGCTCTTGATATACCAATATCAGTCATCGCTTCTCACATTTCAGCTGCTGTGTAGGAGAAAGACCTTGTTTGTTGTACTACTATGGTGATGTGACCTTTGAACTTTTTAACCACTTTTTTGCCTGTGTTTTAACCACAAATTAGTTACTGATGCTCTGTTCCAAAACCTAGAAAGCTGCCTTACTGTTCATTCCTAACATTCTAAACTCATAGGTGACTGATCTGGATAAAAGTGCAGGAATCCAACTGCAGTATGTGGAGTAAAGTTGAACTCGACTAAGACAGAATTCAGCCTAACTCAAATGTATTCTAAATGTGTCTTAAAGGTGCTCTAAGTGATGTTGGGTGACGTCACTTCTTGTTGACGTTTAAAGTATTGTCAAACAAAACGGAGGCTAGCTAGACCCTCCCTCCTCCTCATCCGCGCACTAACCCCCCAAACCCCACCCCAAATCCTTCTTGTCGGTTATTGGCTGGAACAGTTTGTCATGTTTCGTGGAGCGGGTTAGCCCAGTTTGTTTTTCTTGCCGTTTGTGGAGCCTGGGGTGTCTACAGAGACCACGTTTTTTTTTACAGTGTGTTCAGGCAGGGTTCGAATTACAAAGTGGCTTTCGGGGGAGCCCTATTTTCCGATCCTCCCTGACTGATTTTAACGCTTTTGGTGCATGTTCGGGCATTTAAAACAATAGTTTTACAGTAAACAGTACAGAACGTACTTGGTTACTTACGTAACCTCGGTTCCCTTACCTCGGAGATAAGGGAACGAGTACTGCGTTGCCTTGCCGTGCTATTTCTCTCACGTCAGGTGTTTTCGCTTCAGTCGATTAGATCTGTCATATGGCGAGTTTTCTCTGTATTTATACTCTTCTATTTGGCGCGCAGAGTCTGGCAGGTCGCCAAGCGCTCCTATTGGATCGCGTGCTTCTGCTTTCTCGCCATTGGTTTGTGCAGTTGCCTCAGCACAGCCCATCTGATGCTCTCGCCTGTGCTGCTGCAATACGTTTTAAAATAAAGGCTTCAATATTCTCGAGAAAAGAAGTTTTCCCTTGTACAGAATGTACAAAAAATGTACAGAAAATCAAAATCTATATGCGACACAAAAAAATGGACAGTGTTTTAGAGCTCCCCCTAAATGTCTCAAAGTAGGCTTTCAGGGGAGCCCAGGTCCTTTTCAGGGGAGCCGAGCTCCCCTTAGCTCCCCCGTAATTCGAACCCTGTGTTCAGGGGACAGGCAGCTAGCGGATAGTGAGGAGATGTTTGCTGTATGTGACGACAAATGTTTTGGCCAAAAAAACGTGTGACATCGCTTAGAGCACCTTTAAGGCAACCAATGCAACATGACACATAACCATAACATATAAAACAGTGTTTCATGTTAACATGCTGATGTTAAAGGCACACTATATAACTTTTGGCCCTTTTGCTATCTGGATGATTCGCCCTACTACGAGTTTGTTTACCATCGAAATGATTTCGAAGCTGTTATATTAAGGTACAAATCTTGCATAGTGTGCCTTTAAGAGATATAACCAGTGTAGATGGAAAGGATCTCAATCTGACTGGCTGAAGACGTTACTGTAGCTATACTCCTTAATAGACACGGTACTTCATTGAAAATAAATTCCAGCACAGTGCTACAACAACCATAATGAAAATAGCCTTTACAATAGATAATGCTTTACAATGAACTCTGTTAGAGAGCTACATATGAAAATGGATCTGTTCAATAAAATACCTTACTCACCTGTTGAGTAATAAAAATGCCATCTCCGCGTCACTTTTACAATATTTCAAATATCTCAGTTCTCGCCATTCCACGAAAAACCAAGTCAATGTCGATTCTTGTTTTATTACGAGTTCTGTCATGTTCTCTTTTTACCAGCAGACTCTCCTCTGATTCCCCGGAGGTTGAAGATTTAGCGTGCTCCTTATCAAACTTTCTCGCTTGTTGTGACAACTAACCTATGCCACTTCCACACCATACCCGCATCAAAGTAGGAGGAGCAACTGTTCTCGATTTTACGGTTATAACGAGATACGCACAGGCGAGTGATGAATGTATGCAATTTAACACGAAAACCATCCCGCTAGATCTAAAATATAAACGCTTTAATAATAGGCTTACCGTAGTGAATCAGGGTAAGACAAAAACACATTTTGTAAAAGGGATTGATGTATTGATTTAAATTGTGTTGATTTAGAAAAAGGAAAAAAAGTTGCATAGTGTACATTTAACAAAGTAATACTGTAATGTATAAAAAACTTATAATAAAATACTATTTCAATTATTTATCAATACTTTTTTGATATTGAATGAAATATATTTATAATAAAAATTTCTATCATCTTCATCTGCAATGCTCTAATACAAGGTATCTTAGAGAGAGCGGCATAATGTATAGGAATAGCTTCCGGGTCGGGAGCCTGCCTACGGTCTTCTAAAATAAGATCTAGGTAGACTGTTGACTAGATTTTGGAACAAAGCTTGTATTTTGGCTATAATGAGTGGTATATATTTTAACAATTTCGAAAAAATTGTGGACTGTCACTGTTAGGAGCAATATGGTGATTGCTGCCATCACTGTTGAATATTGCATGCAAAATATACAAATATAGCCCAAGTATACCCCAGAAAAGTCACTCATCAAGATTTACACGCAGTGTTCCAAGACCGTCACCAATCTGTCAAGGCTCTGAAGGATTTCAGGATGCAGTCACTTAGACACGTCCACATGCAATTAAATGCACACATGCACTGTCAGAAAGTAGCTTCTGGGCTGTCATTAACCTCATCTACTGGGGACAGGAGTTTGATTTAACATAAACTGTCAGTGATGATGGCTATATCTTCTGTCACCCTGTCAAAAACAATAGAAGCACTCTAGATATGATAACCACTCCCACAAAGACGTTACAGATTTCTGTGAATTGATCCTCTGTGCTGGTTGGTGACTGAGTGTCTGTTACACTTGACTTTGCTGTGGTCGTAGTGTTTGGTTCGTGAACGTGCGTGTAGTCGTGTCCCCTTGACCTGTGGGTGGTGATCAGCTCCTGTTGTGGTTTGAACCTTTCTGTGGCCACTCTAGACTTTTTCCTTTGCACTTCTCCCTGTACACACACCCATAACACTGTGACCGGTCCCAGCAGGGCGTTCCGTGGAATTGCAGAGAGAAAAAGGAGGAAAAGAGAGCAAGAGGCCACCGCACTGATGGAGAGGTACTGTCTAATGCCCCTAATGTCCTGTCTCACAGCCCTTCCCAAAACGCACACACACATGTAGAGTGAGACAGCGGAGAGACAGTGTTTTGTGTTGTCCTGTGTTACTTGTAGTATTATAGCGTGTATCGCCTCAGATCTTTAAAGTCCAAACTCTGATGCTGCATACTACACATGAAGAACTGTTTTCTCTTTTGCACACTTCCCTGTGGAGTTGTGCTAGGTTTACCAAGCAGAAAGCCAGCAGCAGTTTATTGATCTAAACCCAGGGAGTTCTGCAGAAGCCAGTTTCCACGTTAGAGTAAAAAATAAAACCAGTTATTGTGAGATGAAGTTTAAAATAAGAAATAAAATCACAATGGTTAGATATACACTACCGTTCCGAAATTGAGTCAGTAAGATTTTTTTTAAAGAATTTAATATTCAGCCAGGTTGCATTAAATTGATCAAAGATGACAGTAAATACTTTATTTCAAATAAATGCTGTTCTTTTAAACTTTCAATTCATCAAAGAATCCTGGAAAATCCACAAAAATATTGAGCAGCACATCATTTTATTTTAAATTGTAATAATATTTCACAATAGTACTATTGTAACGTCTCAGGGTAGATGAAGGCGAACTCAAAGTACAAAAATAACCAAGGTTTAATATTCCAACACACAAACAATCCAACAATCGAAACAGTGTGTATGAACACAAACAATAACCGGCAATAGACAAGTGAACAGGGAAACTTAAATACACAGAAGATAATGACAAGACAACAGGTGAAGGAGGCAACGCATTCTCATCCTAGGGCGTCATATACTGATGCTTTTGACATTTCGTCTACATCCAACGCACATGGCACCCTTTAGCGTCAATATGAGACACAGATAGCTTTGTTCGGTTATGGGCAGGTTTAGGTCTGGGTTAGGGTTAGACCGCTAGGAGGCGCCTTCTGGCCCATATCTATCTGCGTCTCATATTGACGCTAAAGGGTGCCATGTGCGTTGGATGTAGACGACATGTCAAAAGCGTCAGTATATGACGCCTTGGGATGAGAACGGGAAGGAGATGATGATGAGTGAACACAGGTGCTGAGGATGATGATGACGATGTGCAGGTGAAGGTGATGATGACGGAGGATTCTGGGAAGTGTAGTGCTGAGAAGACAGACGGTGAATGTGACAACTATTTTACTGTATTTTTGATCAAATAAATGCACCCTTGGTGAGCATAAGAGACTTTTTCCATTAACATTAGAAGAATCTTACTGATCCCAATGGTGGGGAGTTTCCATTGACTTGTATTGTTTTTATGCAGAGCTAGTGATATTTTCTATTGCCAAACCCCTAAACCTAACCCTCACACAAACCTTTATGGATTAGAATTTGATTTCTTTTTTGATGTTCACTAAGCCATTTGCTGGTCCCCACAATATACGTTTAAATTAAAATTTAAGCAAAACCTCACACACACACACACACACACACAGCACCTGGGTGGGGGTGTTTGTGTCTCTGTGTTTGGCTGCTTGGATCAATAGGTCAGTCGAAAAACCGAAGGTGCAGTATCTTGAGTGAGTTAATCGATACAGCTGACAACTGAACACTTTCGGAGTTTCACTTATCAGTCTAGTCTAGTGTCACGTAGGATACTAATGCCATGTGCAGCGTGATGCAGAATTGCTAGAGAGATCTAATGTGTAGAGCAAAGAAGGACAATTGAAAGGACAGATATGGTTTTCATCTTCCCAGCAAATGTGTAACAGAGTTCAGCTCCCCTTTTATTAAACAGAAAAAAAGAGCAGACTGTGAATCTAGCTTTTAGTGTTTTAGTGGGTTAGATCCCATGACGCTGCTCAACAACATTACTGTAGATGCCTGTGACTGTGGGAAGGTTGCAGATAATTGGTTGCATCCATTAGGATTACAAAACAACTGCACATGAAAGGTTTAGTTCACTCAAAAATGAAAATTCTGCCATCATTTACTCATTTTTATGTCTTTCAAAACCCTTATGAGTGTCTTTCTTCCATCATACAGTTTTATAATAATAATAACTTGGTCCTTTGTTTCCATGCAGTCAGAATCAATGGTGACAAAATCAGTTTATGCATTCATATGCATTTGATTTGTGTGCTGCATTCCAAGTCTTTTGAAACATTATTAATACAGTAGCTTTGTGTGATGGACAGACCAACATTTAAGCTGATTTATTAACTAATAATATTACTCTTCAGTGAGATGTTAACCTACTGTAACTGAATACTGTGTCGGTAAGTTGAATTCACAGTTGAATTAGACCAGTTAAATTAGTGAACACATCATTCTGCTTTGTGAACTGCATCAGCTGATTCAGTTGATCGATTAAATCACAAATCAGAATATCTTCTTCTCTTGAACATGTCAAAGAGAGGTAGGGCATGCCTTTTATCATTTTGAAGCTCCAGTTCTCACTTTTGAGAACAATATGTTCTTCAAAAGCACTTTCTATGTTCCATAGAAGAAATAGTCATATGGGTTTGGAACAACATGAGGGTGAGTAAATCATGACAGCATTTTCATTTTCAGTGAACTATCCCATGAAGCTCATAGTATTTTTAATTGTGCTGAGTTTCATCAGATAAAAAAAGTAGAACATGCTCTAAATCTTCTGGCACAGTTGTTTTATTTCAACTTTGAGCTGTTTCTGTTGTTCCCATTTTGCTTTTTAAGAAATGTGTTATGTTATATTCTTAAATTATTCATAAAAGCAATGGATATATATACACACATTTCTGTGAGGATCTACATGTCACACTCCGGCGATCTGACTGCTCACTCTATTTTCAGCTCACTCACAAATGAGGATTAAGATCGTTAGTGCGTCTAATTAAAAATGATTCTCATAGTTCTCTTGATACGCGCTTCTATTTTTGAAACTTGATGAAGATCTGCGCTCTTTCCCTGTCAGCTGGCACACTGACTTTGACAGCAGTTTAGAAGGTTGTCAGCAAGACAGACATAAGGAGAAAAGCAGTTCTGACAGCTATATAGATGCACTGTCACCGTGCTCTTTGTAGCCATCTCAAATATAACAGCGATATTAAAAAAAAGCCCTTTTCTCTTTTGTAAAATGTTCATGTTGGTGAATTTGATTAGAGGCTCATAGCGGCACAAGTACAGTACATGCTGTAAAAATGTCCTCTGCTACGCATCACTCAATGTACTGTAAGAATATTAGTTTTCCCGCAGCATATTTTAGGCCGCAGTGCTTCTTTCTAATATTGTGGTGTTGTGCAACTGCATCATGCATGCAGAAAGAAAATGCTTACTCTACACCGTGGCCATCGGTTTTGATCCTGTTTTTTTGTACAAGCCAAATTGCCTCATTATTTCATCCCTGGCCCAGCTCTCGTTTATTTTAAAGGCTCCACATTGAGTGTGTGAGCTGCTCTATTATTTGTTGGCAAATGAGGAAAGACCACCTACCTCTCCACGGCTCACTCTACAATACTACACTACGGTGTAACCATGGTGACATGATGCATGGAGAACAAGTGTAGAGTGCAAACGAGAGGAAGCCTGTCAGTTGAAGGAGTGAACTTGCTTTCATTCTGTGATGAGGCAGTTTGTAGTTGTTATTTTTTTGTGAGCGATTTTCTGGTTTGAAAGTCACCAGAACTCAGTAATGAAAACATAAAGCACAGTGACATTTTTAAATGTTTTTGCGCTATGAAGTTATAAATATTGTTAGCAAGGTTTACTGCGCTAACACGTACCCACAGGTGAATTTAAGGCTGTGTCCGAAATCACATACTGTATAGTAGGTACTACATTTGGTTTGAAACTTATTTTATGACTGTTAAAAAAGTATGTTCTATATAGTATGAATGGAATTTCAGACATGCTACATCCGCCATGTTGTCACTGCCATGTGATTATGCCGTCATTTGCATTGCTTCACTGCCATTCACAATTCATATCCCGTGGCCTCATGGGATAGAAAAGTGTCCATCAGATGCACGCTTTAGAATCTCGACGGAAGTAGTAGGTCATCCGGGTGCTTTTCATCCACAATTTTATGAATATAATGAATTCGGACATACTACTCGGCTCACATACTATACCTACCATATAGTATGGAAGTAGGTTGTTTATGTTTCACAGGCCAATACAGTGTTTATACTGACATCTATCTGCATGGATGTCACATCACACAAAATCAAATGTTTTTGGGTACCAATGCTGTTGTAAAAATACCTCATTTACCCTAATTTTTTTCACCCATAAAGTAGAGTACGTAGTATTTGACCTGGTATAGGCGACAAAAGATGATAAAGATGTTGGATGGGACTTGATTTTGTCCATCGGGAATTGATTGGTTCATTGGATTGTTGTTGTTTGCTAATTGCTGTGATCTCATGTGAGTGACAGTTTGATGGAAAGAAGGAATTATTGTCCTGAAGAGTCAAAGAAGACAGGGGGAGGGAAAGTTATTTTGATTAAAGAGGGCACATGTTCACAAAAAAAAAAAAAAAAAAAAAAACGTGCACAGATAAATTATTTATAATAAACACTGCAGTATTCCATAAAATATAAGAAATGTCCATTTTGATTTCTTGGTGACTTTAAGCTAAAAGATCAAACAGTGTGCTTAAATATCTGAAAATGACACGCAGATGAGTAAATGTGTTTCTGAAGCCTGAAGCAGTGTCAAACTGGGACAAACTGTATATGTTTGCCTATTTTTTTGCAGAGGAACAGTGAGGACTGGAGATTAGTCTGCAGTGCACTGAACTTGTTGTATAACTTCAAACACTCGTCCCTGTTCGTAATCTGCCATGCTAATGCTACCATGTATAAATGGATTGTTTGAAAGTGTGTTTAACATTTCCAATTTTGTCTCCTCTTACTCCATCTCCCATTCTTCTTGTTTTCCCCCTCTCATCTTACACCTCTTTCCAATCTACTGTGCTTCTGAAAATCCTTTCTATCCCAGAAACTTCCGGAAACATTTGAGGATGGTGGGCAGCAGGAAGGTGAAGACCCAGAGTGAGTTGTGTGTGCAAATTGTGTGTGATTTTTCAATGCAAATATGTGAACATGCCATTGCTTGACAATAATTCATGGTGTCAGATGAATTATTTTCAGAGTCACAGATGCTTCAAGCATCTGGTCAAAAGGATGAAACCGATGCTCTTGTCTGATATACAACTGGCAATGTGACTTAGTTTCTGAATACCTCGCCTCTTTCTCATCAATAAGCGTTACCGTATACAGAGTGAAAATTGATTCTAATATTTAGAAGTAGTCAGCCTAAAGCAGCTAAATCCTCAAACATGTCACTTCCCAACCTCAGACAAGAGCCCAGAGAGTGTGTGTGTGTGTGTGTTGAAGAGCAGTGTGTGTGATGCTTTCCTCCTCCGCTTCGTTATTAGCATTTGCTGATCGCAAAGCGAAGAGTTTCAGCCGCTCCTGGAGTGACCCCACACCCGTCAAGCCTGACTCTCTCCATGACTCCAGAGACAGTGAGTCCACACACACACACACAGAAAGACACAAACGGCCATGGTGTATATTTTTCTGATTTCAGTACATGTACATTATTGGTCACCCACACAAAACATTCACATACAAATCTTATGATGCCTGTCAAGATCATGTCCCGGTCTTATTTAAACGTAACTTTAAACATAACAATTACAAACAGCTTTTCTGTTTGATATTTCTGTTCTTGCCAACTGGAGTGAATAGGAGTTGGACTGACTTGCCTTAAAATAAACGTTGATTAAAGGAAGTACAACAGCTACTATCATGTTTATATTTTTAAAGACACTAACGTTCAAAAGTTTGGGGTTGGTAAAAATTTTTTTTTATGTTTTTGACTCTCTTATCATGCTCACCAATACAATGCTACATTTATTTGATCAAAAATACAGTCAAACAGTAATATTGTGAAATATTATTATAATTTAAAGTAATGTTTTTCTATTTAGTTTATTCCTTTGGTGGCAAAGCTGTATTTTCAGCATCATTACTCCAGTCTTCAGTGTCACACGATCCTTCAGAAATCATTCTAATATGCTGATATGCTGCTCAAGAAACATTCACGTTGTGCTGCTTAATATTTTGGTGCAAACCGCGTTTTTTTTTTTTTTTTGGATTCTTTGATGAATAGAAAGTTCAAAAGAACAGGATTTATTTAAAATAGAAATCTTTTGTAACATTATAAATGTATTTACTGTCACTTTCGATCAATTTAATGAATCCTTGCTGAATAAAATATATATATTTTTTAAATCTTACTAACCCCAAACTTTTGTAATACATTTTATTTATCACGTCTACAGTAATAACAATGCCATTTTAATTTTTTAATTTTTTAATTTTTTTATTTTTTTTATGATAATGTGATTTTTGGATGGCAGAAAGAAATCTTAAATATGAAATGGACATGATCTTTAGAGGCTTCATTTGTGCATTGTGCAAGATTCGTACATCGTGCTATTCATCACGCACACACACACATCAGCATCTGTGCATGTGTAAAATGTCTGTTTACCACAGGTGTATTCTGATGTCTATATGTGTGCTTTCTCTTTGTGTCCTATATGGCACTAAATGCATTGCTTTGTAAGACCTTCTCCTCACAAACAAGCAGGAGAGGCCATGTTAGAACGGCCAACCTCTCAGACATGAACAACAGAATGCTTGTTGATAGAACCTGTCATCTCATTGGTCGTTTATGTGCTTGTGTTGTGTTTCTGTGTATTTGCATATTACCTTTTCCCCAGGTGGAGACCTCCAGGCGTCGTCTGGCAATCTGGACGAAGAAGACTGTGATGATGTCGACTGGGAGGAAGAGAGAGAGTCAGAAAGAGCAGCCTGCGAGGGGGATGACTTCATCCCACCCAAAATAATGGTACGTGCATCTTTCAATCACCCTCATCCATTTTGACATGAGCCAACTGCCTTCTTATGAACTCATCATCAGTTTCTCATTAAATGTAGTGCAGCTTTTTGATCATCGATGGGCTCATTAATACGCATGTTTTATTCATCCTTGTTTTTGAACAGCTAATTTCATCAAAAGTACCAAAGGCCGAGTACGTTCCCGACATAATCCGCCGGGACGACCCCTCCATAATCCCCATTCTCTATGTGAGTATAGTTTAATGATGCAGTCATACACAGCCACAGGATCAAAGAGAATAACATTTTTGATTATCAGTATAAAGCCCCTTGTGTTAAGCACCGCTAATGATGTCTGCCAGTCAGCTCTCACATGCAAGTTTTAGTAGTGCAAATCATCATTGTTCGAGATTGCAGATAACTGCTTTGTAATGCCAAGCTAGTGATTTAGCGCATATATTATGCTTAAGTTATGTTCAAATAAAAACGTGACGTAATATTTACCAACTGATAACTGATAGTTTTTTTGTTGTTGTTCATGCTTGCCCTGTATTCTGCCTGCAGGATCATGAACATGCCACCTTCGATGATATACTAGGTACGTGTTAATTGGCCAGACACGTTTTTTTTTTTTTGTATGCCTAATGTTTACTCCTGCTGTTTGTTTACTATAAAAAAGCTGGGCTGTAATTTCTTATGATTCCCTTGCTGCCTCCCTCTCCACTTCTCTGCTATCTGTCTTCTCTCATCTCTCTTCTCTTCAGAGGAGATTGAAAAGAAACTCACCGCCTACAGAAAAGGCTGCAAAATCTGGAACATGCTCATCTTCTGTCAGGTTTGGAAAAAAATATGTGTGCGATAATTTGCATATCTTGCTTTTTCACAAGTGTGCATGTGGAGTATTTGTGCATGATATTTTCCACTGCGTAATTGGCTCTCTTTATTCTCCAGGGAGGTCCAGGTCATCTCTACCTACTGAAGAACAAAGTGGCCACATTTGCTAAAGTAGAGAAGGAGGAGGATATGATTCAGTGAGTTTACATTCACAAAACAGTTCTGAATCTTTTTTTTTCTATTTGTTATAGTGCTGCACAATTAATAAACAAACAAAAAAAACTGAGATTACAATGGTGGCTCTCATAATGAATTCAGGGATGCAAAAATCTTCCCAGCTTGTCAACATACTGTAAGCGAAACTTTAAGGTCTCTCTTCTGTATTTCCGCCAAAATAAAAGCTCTGTGGTTTAACGTAAAAGACATTAAGATGAATATTAGTATTATTATATTTATTAGAAGTAATGCACAGTATTTGATTACACTTTATTTCGTTAGTATTAGTATTAGTATTATTAGACTGTAGTAAACTGTTAGTTTAGGGTTAAGGTTAGTAGAATAAGTTGACATGTAGTTGCAAAGCTACTTATAGTCAGCAGATCATCTGTTGAGGGAGCATCAAAATAAAGTGATAGCAGATATTAAGCAGAAAGTCTACTAATATTCGAATGACTGGTAGCTGACATGTAGTTGCAAAGTTACTTTTAGTTAGTAGAATGTATAAAGTGGACCATCAAAATGGTATAAAACAAATAAAATAAAAACTAACATTTTTCCCAGAGGACATGGCAAGGGGAGTCACATCTTCATCACCTTTTTTTACCCTTGATGAGTTTGCAAAAATGGCCTTTTGGTCCACTCCCGTGGCTTCAATTTTCTACTAGAATACATTATAATCAACAAGCCACAAGATGGTGTAAATACAGGATATTATTAATTCAAAATGTGAAAGCTTTTCATGCTGCAAAGAGGACCTCTTTATTTACTTATAAATCATTCAAGATCACAGCTCAGTTTATTTTGTGTAGCTTACTTGAAGATGGCGTTCTGTTGTTCCGTTGCTGATAATCAACTTGTTAATCAACTAATACATTAATCAACTAATTAAAAACCATGTAGCCCTAATTTGTAATCATTCTGAGCTTTTGTGTGCAGGTTCTGGAAGAGACTTGGCAGATTCATGAGTTTATTAAATCCTGAGCCCAACCTCATCCACATTATGGGCTGCTATGTGCTCGGTAATGCTAATGGAGAAAAGGTAGATAATATCTACTCGCCTCCCTGTGTGTTTTAACCACTGTTTCATTCCATAGGAGTTTTGTCATAAAGACAAGACAGGAAATTATGAGTGAGAGATAGAGGGGAATGGGATGAATATTCAGTGTATAGATAGAAATATTACGTTTATAGTCTGTATATCAGTCATACTCTTTATATTCATACTAATTTATGGGTTTTAGCAGCCTTGCAGAGCTGACACGATTGCACAGCTTCATACTTTAATGTACTTTCATGCTGTGGTAGGTGTGTGTATGAGAAACAAAGGAAGACAGGTTGGCGTTTGTTCAGGGTGAGGCAGGGATATGATTGCATGAGATCAGGGTGCCAGATTGACAAGCAACTGCTCTGTGACTGACAGATAGACAGTCTGTCACCCCTCCACCCTCGCACTTCTCTGCCTCATACTCGCACACGCACGCACTCCAACATGCACACACACGCAGTCTCTCAGTGGCACATACTGACATGTCTGGCCACCACAGCTCAGGACATATATTCAGTTATGCCAAGCTGGAAATGGGCTTATAACGATAAACGCTTTCAGAAAAGTACTGTGGTGTAACCCACAGTCTCAGATGGTACTGAATGACTAAATACAAACAAACCTGATCCAAGATGCATCCATAAATCGTTTGAGATCAGATTAAAATCTCGTTTTTGAAAACATTTTGGAAGTCTGAAGGGTCAGATCAGATTTTAAGTCGTTTTCGTTATTCAGGACGCCGCGTGACTGTGAGATCATAAACAAATCACAGGAGTGTAAACAAATGTGTCTGAATACATGCGTATTGAATGGTGAATGAGTGCATATGCATATTTATAAGTGTACACTGATGAGTTTTGAACCATGGAGAGGTGTTGTGAGGCAAAATGTATAATTTTTTAACCTATTTTTCCATTTCTACATGCAAAGGATTCCTGCAAATCACACAGATCATTTTAAGCATAGTTAGTGCTCTGCAACACCATTATGCTGAGGGTTGACAACACCGTGGTGCACCTGTATGACAGACACTTGGTAAACAAATTTGGATGCAGTCTTCTGATTGAAGTACACACATAGCCATGCACGAAAATTTCTGCCACACGAGCATTTCATCCAGTCGGTTTCTGAAGCAGGTCTACAGAGAGAATATAACTGAAGTAAAGAAAAAAAAAAGAAACATGAAGGCTTTTTCGCTGCATTTAGCAATTTTTTCCCCATGGCCCCTGCTCCTTCTGAAGGGGAAAGAAAGAGCTTCAGTGAACTTGCTATATATAGATTCTGACCAGGTGCAGCAGCAGAAAGCAGCCCAACAGCTTTATGCCTTCTCTCTGTTTTTAAAGGAATATTTCCGCACCGTCATCAGTTTCTCACCCTCTTATTATTCCAGACCTGTATGCAATTTTATTGTTGTACACATTTCTCTTTTCCATGCAATTACAATTAATCAAAAAGACACAAAAGCACCGTAAAAGTGTCATATAAGTAGGCCGTACGAGTTTTGAGTCAATGATCATTAAGTCAATGAATTGAGAACCAGATCAGTCCGATCCATGAACAAATCATTCAGACTCGTTTTATGAACCGTGTCAAATTAATTTTAGAGATCCACTTCCAAAGATTGATTTGTTCACAAATCGGACATCTAATATGTCCATCACATAACTTGTGGCATATGGATTTTTTTTTTTAATATATATATATTTTGTTGCTTTTGTGTCCCTTTTGAACCTTGGAAGCTCCAGCTCCCATTCGTTCAAATTGTATGGCAAATAGCAACCAGTATGTTCTTAAATGTCTGCTTTTGTGATTCACAGAAGAAAGTCATATGGGTTTGGAAAAGCATGATGATGAGAGAATTTTCATTTTTGGGTGAACTGTGCCTTTAAACTCCTGCCTTTGTGCTTTTGTTGTAATGTAAAATCAGATAACGGTTATACACTGTCTCTGTGATTTGTTTTTCTATTAGCCGTGTCAAGGCAGCAGCAGCTGGCCATATATCTTGTGTGTTCAATACCAGGCAGAAAGCTAAGAAGGTTGCAAAGACTGCCTGAGCATATGTAATGTTATACTGAATAAAGGGAAGGGAGTAGTTTGCTCAGCATCATTATAACCATTAGCTTTGAGCCAGTTCCCCATGTGTCCCGTTTTTTCTGTTGCTAATTTGATTTGAGCTGCTAATATTGCTTTTAATGATTAGAAGTCATATTTGTATATCCTGATGAAAGGGGATTTTTAATGCGAGCACTTTGGTTTACAAATGGCCTGGCCTTCACTACAATGGAAAGAGATTGATTATCCGAGCCTGGATTTATCAGGCTTTCTGTGGCTTTCATGATCGATTTTAGAGAGGTGAAGAATAGCTCTCAGATAAGATGTCCAGATGAGAGATTATACTGACAGCATCCAGAGATACAGAAGTCAAAGGATTGGGAGGAGAATAGCGGGAGGCGATTAATGCACTCTGACAGGCTTTGTCCCGATATGAAGGATTCTCATTGACACTACCAGACCCCCGCCAGCGGAGGTCGATCACAGCATGGCAGAACACACAGTTCAACACTCCACCAGTTGCCCTGTCCAGCTACCTCTAGTTTATGATGCACACACATCGCTGTATGGCTCCTATTAGCAGCGTGTGCAGTCAGATTATCAAGTCGACCAGAGAGAAGGTTTTGGTTAGCTTTTAGTAGTTAATACAGACTTATATAGCACTTATAGACTGATATTTGGACATTTGAAATGTACAGACAGCCTACACAAGTAATATTAATTGTAATAATGTATCGTTTTAATAAAAAATATTATTTTAATGCTTTACTGCTTCATTATTATTGTTATTAGTATTATTATTATTGAATACTTGCTGTTGTTGTTGTTGTTAGATAAATATTTTAAGCCAAAAATAATGTATTATATTGTGAATGAGTAAGTAGGTAATAGTAATAATAAAATGAAGCAGTAAAGTTTATTAATAATAAAAGATAATTTTTTTTATTAAAGTAACACTTATTGTTATTATTATTATTAGAAACTTGTTATTTTTTATATATATACCAAGCCAATACTAATAATAATTGCTATGATAATTTGTATTAAATATTGTGTGTATAGAATAACAATAACAAGTATTCAATAATGCATATTAAATATACACACACTACATAATATACTAAATTGTTGTTAGTATATAAAGTAATTAAATAACAATTTTGTGTATATCTCATTTGCGTTCATTAATTTATATTATATACATATATACATTTTTTTTCTTTTCTTTTTTTATCTGCATTTTATTGTAATCAACCTCCCTGCTCTCTGAATATTGATATTAGCATTGATCATTGAAAAATATAT
The DNA here is from genome assembly GCF_951802725.1 of Rutilus rutilus. Classification (NCBI taxonomy): domain Eukaryota; kingdom Metazoa; phylum Chordata; class Actinopteri; order Cypriniformes; family Leuciscidae; genus Rutilus; species Rutilus rutilus. The sequence goes on along the minus strand of NC_140221.1, from coordinate 32,153,346 downwards.
CTGTAATATCCGGTTTTAGTCTTTATTTGGAATATTGGGAGTAACATCGAAGGTCTTTTGACAATTTGAAGATATAACAACTGTGAAAATTGAAAAGTAACAGCAAAGTTTTCTCATCCTCAGCTTTTTCAAAACCTCAAGAGACTGATGAAACCTCATGCCATTGAGTTTAAGTCTCCTCTGGAGCTGTCAGCTCAGGGTGAGTGTACCACACACACACACACACACGACAGATGACCACTCAAACTTTCTGACACACATGCAGTAAACAAACTACGAAACATGCATTTAAATAAATAATGTCAATTGTATCTATATATCTGGCTATGGTGGTCTGTCAAATAAACACTTGCATGGCAGATCACACACACAGTATGGAGAGTTCTATGTGCCACGTGAACTCTGACCCCAACTCTCATCAGTGCCACCGCTATTGATTTGACAGTAATTATTCTCCAATTAAAACCTCATTATCTTCTCCCACTATTCCTGTCTCTTCACTGGACTCAGGAGGCCCACTTGCTCCCCTCCCTCCTCTTCTGTCTCCTTTTTGTCCCCTATGGACTCTACACAGCTTGATTTGCACTGTTGAGGATAATTACCACTGTTTTAAATAGAGAACAGTATTTAAAACACCCACAAAATGTAGATCTATTATACACAGCGGATGGTACGATAGATGTGTGACGTGCTCTCTGTGATTTGATGGTCTGATATTTTAAGGAGAGCTAAAAACGTTGTGCTCTCTCCACTCTTAGGTAAGGAGATGATCGAAATGTACTTCGACTTCCGCCTCTACCGCTTGTGGAAGAGCCGCCAGCACTCCAAACTTCTCGACTATGATGACCTTCTGTGACATTGTGTCGTTGGTTTAAACAGCCCAAGAGGCAGGTAGCTTACTTTAGAGCCCACGCGGCAACGTTCCCTCCCGAGAGAGAGAGCCTGGGCGGAAAAGCCCTGAGGTGGAGGAGGAAGATGAGGTTGAGGATGAGGATGGATGACATTGAGAAGATGTTTGAATTCTCTGCCCTCGGATGTAACAAGAGGGGAAGCAGCCATTACTGTTACTGTAGGTGCTGTGTGTTCACCCCATCTATTTGAGCTTTCAGCCTGACAGAGAAACATTCGCTAGATATCAGCAGGTCTTATCTTTTAGCCTGTGTGAGGTCTAGAAAATAATGTTCATTTTCTTTGAGAATTGAGAAAGCTGCGATAGCACAGAAAAATAAGAACAGATTTGTTTTTTTAGTATTTTTGAGTAGCTGTTTTTGTGGTGAACTAGCAGGGACAATGAAACAAGGCCATTTACTAAACAGTTCTAGAGGTTCTAATGTTATTCACTATCTACAGGTGCAGGAGAAACTGGAACTACATTACTGTTGTATGTACATATTCACTCTAACTTAAAATAACTACTGTACTTTATCTTTCAGCATAATATTGCACTGTTTTAGTTGTTCAAGTATGGTGTTTTTTGTTTTGTTTAAGATTCACGAGGGAATATTACTCAGGTTTCATTCGTTTAACTGACCTCCCTCTGTACTGTACCATCTTTAGATAGAGAGAAGAGACAAAAGAGAAACTTTAATTCAAAATGAAGTTGTTCAGTCCAAAGGATTGAGCTACATGAGTGGGGTTGAAATAACACTTGAAATCTGTATCAGGGGCTTTGTGTGTGTTTAGACATTTTAGATTTCTATAGACTTACAGATTTATCGTCTAAAATTACACAAAATTACACACTGTATGTGTAACATTTAGGCATGTGTAGAAGCAGCTCATTTTAGATCGGCAGATTTTGTCTTTTAGCTTCAACGTTTTTCAAAATTTTCTAGCATCTTAAGAAAACTTTGAATAAGATTTTAAAATGTATTCAATTTGAACCTATAGTTACACACTTAGCGAGTTTACGCTTGAATCGTGTCATATTTGTGTATTTCTCTGTCTCTTTGTTTGTCATAATCGTCTGTATGTATTTGACGTGATGTCACACTCTGTTATGTGGTGTTTTCTTAGGTGAACGATAACTTATTTCTGATAAGTCAAAGTGCAATTGTATCTGCAGTATTTCTCTTTTCAATAGTAAGTGGTTCTAAATGTTACATTTTTTTCATAGTATACAGGATAGTACATTTAGCCTTTAAAGTGGTTCTCTGTGGAGAAAAATGTTCTCTAATCGCCGTAGTTGGTGCGTGGGTGTTTTTTGGATGCACCAAACAGATACATTGGTAGATAGTTGTAATCTTCAATCATCACGAGTGGATGTTCAAGTGCAAAACAGCAGCATCTGTTGCAATTGACAAAGCATTTCATCGAAAGCTGCCAGATAGAAAAACTGCAATGTGGTTAGTCTTACTGGTGTAATAATGTGAAGATGAGAATGCATTGCAATATCCAATGGAAGCCAGCAGAAAAAGCATCCCTAGTATCGCTATATTTAGAGCATAAAGCCGTGGAGGGTATATGTGCAGAATTACACGTTTATCTATGTCTGTGTTTGTGAGTGAGTTTTAGCTTTAAAGCACTGAGATGTCAAGGATGTGTATCTGTTTTCCTTGTGTTGATCTATCACATCTCTTTTCATCTCTGACCACTTGCGCAGATGCCCCGAAAATCAAATAAAGCACAAAATCTGTGTATCTGTAGGGCCATCGGGGGAACGGAGTGTGTTTGGATTAGATCAAATCAAAACAGCCCAACCGCTTCTTTACGGAGGATATGTTTAGATGAATGCGTGTCTTGATGGCTTTGATTTTTGCTTTCCAAGCTCATTTAAACTCATGTAATCCTCCCTGCACTGTTTCTACCAAAGTCATTGTATGCTATAAAACCATGATAGAGTGTAAAATAGATATATGATCCGTGGGTGTAATAGAACATAGCAGTTGATTTTTTTTGTGTGTTGACACTGATTGAGTATCCGCAAAAGCTCTGGGGATCATGGAGCCATTTGGATTTGCTGAAAGGTGATGTGTGAAGACCTCCTTACTCTTGCAATAAGTGTTTGCCATATGGCTTTGTGTTGATCAGAAAGCACATATAGTTATGTCACGTTAGGTGGGATTTAGGAAATGAAAGGAGAGTTTGGTGGAAGAACACATTTTAAAACATGCATGTGTCTCATTCCAAATAAATCCACCGTTGTGCATCCCCCCCCATCCCGATCTATTTTCTGTAGCAATAGACATTGTAACATGAGCTGTATTGTTTCTAGGACAGACTATGCTGCTTCTAGGACACTGTTGTCTAAATATATTTTGGATGCTATTTATGTTTCTAACGGCATCCGTTTAAATCTTTACCACAGCCACTTGCTTTGCAACATAATGGAGAATGGAGGCATATAGGGTGTTATTGAGCTCTGGGCAATAATATTCGAAGGCTTCAGGCAGTTTTCCTCTAACAAATTATTCATGATTCCGACGTATAAAGCAATTAAACGAAATGGTTAGTTGTGATGCTAATTGAAACATTAATACCGTAATTGGTAAACATTAAACTCGATGAGGCACTAAGATGCATTATGTTTTAAGAAAACAATATTATTGTTAGTTCCCTTTGGACTTTGTGGAGCAAAGCCTGTAAGCCTGATATGTTGAGATTGAAAGAGAATTTGTTCAAATGGTTCTGGTCTGGAAAATGCCTCCAAGAGCCTGATTTTGACCTAATAAATGAAGAATATTAGATAACACTTAATTTTACAGTGTCCCGACTCCCTGTTACACATTTTACATGTAGTTACTAACAACAGTAAATAATGCATAGTTACATGCAACTAACCCTAAACCCAATCCATAATTATATAGTAAGCACATATTGTTTATTAATATTACTCAGTACTTAATTGTAAAATTACACTGTAACAAGGGCACCTTAAAATAAAGTGTAACTGAATTTTACATCCTTTTTTTTTTTTTTTTATGTCTGGACTGTTACACTGCTTCAAATGTAACTTTTTTTCAGCTCTTAAAAGCAGAATATTTTAGTTTATATTCGTCTTGTCCTGTGTCTATTGTCTTGCTGTTTGATATGGAGTAGTTGATTAGATTAAATGCTGAATGACTGACAACATCATGATTGCATCGTCAGATTCTTTGGCTCGTGGGGTATTTTAAGAGAAATACTGTGTGTGTTTTGTTTTTTGGGTAGTCTTACAATGTCTCTTATTTTCTGCAAGGCCTTACTGGTGAAACTAATCACTTTAAAGCATTGTCAGTAGCAATGATAATACTTTTAATATAGCCTGTATTACAATATCTAAAAGTATTTGAGGAGTGCTGAAAGTAAACATGTATGGTTTTCTTAGTCTGGCTACATTGCCAAATACAGCATATTATATAATAGTGTTTAGTTCAGATAAATGGTCAATATTTCTTAAGCAAATTAGCTCATCTTGTCATTTTGCTACTTTAAATGACCGAGCTTAAGCTCATAGTTATTCTTTAGCTCAGTGTTCACAGTATTTAACATGAGACGTTGTATTCAGGAAGGTAGTTTGCTCTAAAACTCTTTGTTTTGCCTTGTACAACCTCTTCACAGCAGTGAACACTGGAAATGTTTCTTAATCTGTTTGACAGTAAAATGTGCCCAGTTTTAAGTGGAATTTTGTCTCGAGTCTTCTTTCATCAATTCAAGTTACCTTCTTATATAGTGCTTTATACAATACAGATTGCTTCATTGCAGCTTCACAAAAATAAACAGAGAAATAACAGAATCAGTGATTCGGCTCAAGTCAGTTCAGTGTTGATTCAGTTCAGTTCGATAGCCGTGTTAAAAGAGTTCAATTAAACCACAAGTAGTTCTAAGGAAATTGTGTCATTTATTCAACTCAATTCAGTTCATTGTTGATTCAATTCAGTTCAATAACACTGTCAATGTTGCGAAATTAATCTATTATGAAACAAATTCGATTCAGCTATTAAGCAGCTCTGCAAAAGACAATAGTGTCATTATCCAGTTCAGTGTAAGTTAATGTCAAATCAGTAACATTACTAAATATTAAGTCTTTTAAACCCCAGCTAAGCCAGCCAAAGGCGACAGAAAGAAACCCAAACCCCAAATCACCTCAAACCCGATTTATCTTTCTGAATAAACACGAGTGACCAGCCATATGAGAAAACCAGACAGAAAAAAATTATATTTGCTTAGATTTGCCATTGATTTCTCAGTCTAGCTATGATAATCTCCAAATGCTGTTTATACTGTACACCATCCCCATTCACACATCCCGCCACCCTATACGAGCGGATTGGAGAATGGATGGATAGACCCGGACGCACTTGCTTACACAATCAAATACAACACTCCGATTGTTAGCAGCCTGGGCTGGCAGTGAGTAGTCCAGGGGGATCGTGGTTCTTTTCTCGTCAGCAAAAAGCTCTGGTATAAGAGTGTGGGTAATAGAAAAACAACTGTGGTGAGATTCCCTGTGGTTCAGAACAGAAAGCCTGACACAAAGCCGCCGGGAAAGGTTGCCATGTGCTTAGATACAGGACAAACCGCTGGACAGCATGAACTAATCTAGAACAACCTCCCTGTCTCTTTCTTTTTCTCTATCACTTGTTATTTCTTGTTTCCAATAGTGACCCGAAGATCAGCGTATAGGCCACTCTTACCAATCTTTTGACATGCTCACAGATTGCACTGTTTAATTGGTGCTGGAGTTCTCGAGAGACTTTTGGTTCATTAAAAATAATGAGTCAGACAAGCTCATCAGCACCACAATAGCTTTATGTAATTCAATTCGAAAATATAAACATAGAAATGTAATTAAAAACATTATCAGCAACATGTAAAAAGCAATGGCCTTACAAAAAGAAAGGGGGAGAGAGAGAATGATCATCGTTTTTTTGCTGGTCAAGCATTTTGATTCTGTGTGAGAGCATGGAGAAAGAACAGAGAGGGGAGTAATCTATCTCTGACCAACACAAACACTGTGCAGGCTGTCAGAGAGAAACTAAATGTGCTCTCTCAGACTTACTGGCATTGGCCCCACATATCAAGGACATAATACCACTTAGTGTCTGTCTAACGTTACACACAAAAACAGTGTAAAGCCTAAACACCTACCAGGAATCTGTAATGCATCATATCTGCTAAAACATATCCACCCACCCACTGCTTTCGTGAAGTTATTGATCATGATGGAAAAGAAGTCTGAAAAGTGTAGAATTTAAAGATGTCTGATACTGCATGGCAATGTGCCATTACATATTTTGTATAATGTCAAGTAAAGCAAGTAAAATGCAGGTGACGGCAATAATAATCAACCCTCGTTTTCTGATCGACTCGGAGAGTAATTATGAAATTAACCTATAATTTTCCATTCAAATTATTATAAGTTCCTCTGGCCTAATCAAAATGCTATAGGCAGATATTATTGAAGCTGCACCCTTGTGGAAAATATCTACACAGACACACAATAAACATAATAAAAGTTTGATGAGTTTAACTACAAAGCAGAAATTCCCATAACAAAAACAAAAAAAAGTAAAAAAAGTAACTTTCTTATCTCAAAATTGTTTTTTCCACTCTAACATGTGCTGTGTGTGCCACAGGGCTCTACTTTATCACATGTGGAATAAGAACTAAACTGAGCATGTGCGAAGTGAATCAGGTGATTTGTAACTAGTTCCTGATTGGACATATTGGAATTGTTACAACTGACCCGTGTTACAACCATCCCCGGTCTCCCCTATATACGAAAGGGGCTATATACATACAGTACATAATGTAACATTTACATGAATTGTTACAAATTAAAATAATACTCACACTAATTATTTATGTTTAATATAATTAATAATTCAATACATAAATAATAATAAATACTAGATTTTAGGAATAATAAAGATTAGGAAAAGTCATAAAGTGCCATCCTCATACTTGATCCAACCTGATGCAATGTTATGTTTTCCAAGCTATTTCTAAAGCTAAATGGCCTTGATGTCTCTGAAAGCCCCAAAAGAATTTGAGAGATAATATCTCTGTAATGGTCAGGGAAATGTTTAAAAATACCGTACTGTACAAACTGTGAAGTGAAGGGCAAAGATAATCCATAAAGAAAATGAGTCAGCGACAAGAGTGAACTTCAGATTAATGAAACGCTGATATTTCTATTTATATTGCTATCAACTCTTGCAGACTATCATCTATCCATTTCAAGCTCTGATTTTGGCAGGTTCAGTCCTGAGGCTTAGATTAACCTTTCCTTGTCTGAATGCCTGTACACTAACAAAAGGTTTAACTGAAAGTCTGCCTGCATGCAGCTTCTGAAGGTTAATTGGATTGACTCAAGATTTAAACCATAAAGATAATCCAGGCATAGATAGCTGCAGATGCATGCAGAGGAGTGGAGTGTAGACAAGGAGGGTTATGGCACTGACATGCAGCACAGTAGACTGTGACCTATAGGGTTAACGGCTGCCATAAGAAGGTGATCGAATCCAAGCTGAGGAAAAGCTTCATGACTTTTCCTACCTCATACAGCATTTACTGCTTGACACTCACTCACAGAAGAGAGAGCGGCACCATTGCATCATCTATTTCTAGTTGGGTTATTAGGCGTGACTGGCTTGAGCATCTTGGTGTCTGAAGTGATTAAGGGAATGTGTGCTGATGGGAGAAGGGAGCTATCGGGTGCATTGCCCCTGTGCATCCATCATGATTATGTGAAACTTGGGAATGCTCCACCCCGGTCTGCTTCGCTGAGTGATAATAATGATGCTACGAGTGATTGTGGAGGCTGGTGTGTAGATAGAAAAGCACCACTGTGATTTTCCATGTATTGTTGTTATAACATATTTTGTTTCAAAAAATGTTTTGTCTGTAATACTGAACAAAACTGATGATACTGTATCATGAATAGTTTGAGAACAATCTTGGCTTATTGCTGTTCCAACTCTTTTATTGTAGGCCTACATTAAAAAATATAGGTATATATTATATATACTCCAATAATACTCTGTGTTTTAATTGCAATTTTTTTTGACAGTATAAAAAGAACAAGTTTTGAGTTAAATTGGTTTAAGTATAATTCCAAGAGTTGCTACTGACATTTATAATTTTTTCACTCTGTTTGTGCGATCTAGACAGGAGGTCAGTCTAGTTGTGGGGTTTTACAGTGACTATTTATGCAGGTTACATTGTTACGCTAGTTGGTGTCTTTATGAGGGAGTCATTAAATCAAGTATTCAACCGATTCATTTAGAAACACTGAATCATTCAGTAAAGAAACAAGACAGTCAAAGTGAGTGAGTCCTTAACGGGGTCTCATTTCTAGGCTGCACCCTCTGGAGGTCGCATTCGTCGGCTGCATATATCTTCAAGGCTGTGTCATTTCAGAAAAGCAACACTGATTCATTCAGGAATTAAATAAGTGACATTCTTTATAAGTGATTCATTGAATCATTCACTCAACTGATTCAGTCAGGAATGCCAGTACTGTGTTGCTTGAAGAGGATGACCAGAAGATGAGAGTGTTGGAGTGTAAAGGGTGCGAAAAGAAAAGCCAAATGTCCTGAAAGAAAATAAATTAATTGACCAAAAAGAACCAAAAAAGCAGCAAGACGACTCTGAACATATGCATGCTGTCTCCTCTTAACTGATATACTTTAATCCTCTAGGGCTACAACAGGTGCAGTCAAATGTCATTCAGCTTCACTTACAAGAATCATTGATTTTGAAGATAGCACTCATCCAATGCAGGGTCTGAATCGGTAGGTTCTCGATCCATAAGCAGCGTTTATTGAAACAAGCAAAGACAATGCAATAGACACACTGGCAGAGATCGTCAGCAGGGAATCCAAGACAGCAAATCCGAAAGGCCAGAGACAATAAACAGCTTGTAGTTCACAGGCAGTGGTCAGTGACGGGATAACCAGCAAACATAATCCAAAACACAACTATATTCCAAGGCAGGCAGTCCAACAAAAGAGTAACAGGCTCAGAATTGTAACAACAGCAAAACAATACTTCACAATAAGTATACAGTCCAAAGGCAATGACAAACAGCTGGAGCCCATAATGAGCCTGTACAGAGGATTCTGGGGAATGAAGTCCAAGAACGCATGCAGTTCAAAATTCAGAGGATAGGAATCTAGTGAAGGTGCAAGTGGAGACAGTACTGTAGGTTCAGCGGGTGTAACACATACATTTACAGTTTATAGTTTATAGTTGAGTTAACCGATCTAGTTTACTGAGATTAAATCCCATGTTTATTTTTCGTACTCAGTTGACGCCAGTCACCATGGTATGCCAAAGATGAAAAAATGATTGCACTTTGTTTTCATTCACATCAGATTAAATATGCCAGTCTATGGATTATATACAAATTGATTACCAAAAAAAAGAAAATGAAAAGTTCCAGCTCATACCAACACACTGACAGTAATGCACTTGCAATAGCATTATATGAAATTCAAGACGCAAGTTGGAAGGGGCTTGTTCATCTAATCACATTCTCAGCTTTCCTTTTTCCGATGACGTTGCTCAAGCATCCCTCCTTCTCCGCCTAAATTCATCGCACTATGGGGCTCGTTGTCAATTTAAGAACAAACTGTACCCTTGATGTCAAACCTGTTGATCTATGGTTATATGATCAAGCGAACTTGTGAAATGGGGCATCATTGTAGTCTTTCTTAAAGTCTGCATGAAAATGAATTATTTTGAAATATATCCGAGTAGAACAAACAAAAATGTAGGGCAGGACTTGCTTTTGTCCAGTGGGAATTTATTGGATTGTTGTATGGTTGTGGTTTGCTATTGACCTCATGTGAGCGAAAAAAAAAAAAACCTTCATCAGAGAAGAGATGAGATGCTCCAAGTGGGAGGGGAAGTAATTTAGATCAAAGATTATGAGGGCACATGAATTTTTAAAAAATAATGATGTGCACAGTTACATAATTTATCACAAATACTTCAATATTCCATAAAAAACAAGAATTGTCCATTTTGATTTCATGCTATTTGGCTACTAGCACCAAATGAAATTGCAAAAATAGTGACGTTTCCAGATTGTTTCCCCACAGGCCCCAAACTCACACCACATTTTTTGAGTGTCAATCACGTGTAGGCTGCTGTCAGATTTGTTTATGCTGTTTACTCGAGAGCTTCAGGCTGTTACTGAGACAGGATATCTGTGTCAGTGATATTTGTCAGGTTGTATAGACATTTTATACGTGGTATTTCAAAATAGTCACAGTTTTAACTTCAGTGTTTTATCCCAAACACCATTTCAGATGTCTGTATAGACAATTGTGTTGTTGTTGTCATTTTTTTTACTAATTTGGATTACACAGCAAGGGGTTCAGTTATCAACTTAGATGTTAGTCAGAAAAAGATTCAGACTTCTGACTGGCTCTTCAGTCCCCCCCCCCCCCCCCCCCCAGGTTTGCTCGTTTATCCATGATGCACTTCTTTTTTGGCACCAGCTGATGCTATCATGCTACTGATTGGCCTAATTTTCCTAATCAGACTGCAGTAATGGCTCATAATTTTGAGAGGCTGTCTTCTCATTTATCTGTGAACACCGTCTCAACACCAAAGGGTTTCTCCATTTCAAATGTATATAGGTCTGCCAAACTCCACAACAGGAATTTTTGTTAGCAAAGGGCACTTTGTCAAACTGTTGTGCATTACATGAATACAAAATCAGCATTATTAATTAACATGCTCACTAACCAAAAATGTGTTTTCAAGGCCTGCTGCTCACTAGAGGTGAAAACACATGTTGACGGCGAATATAGGAGTGAGTCATTAATGGATGAGAGCTGCTGAATAAAAACACACCTGTGGCATCGGTTACATAAGTGATATTTGAGCTAAATAACACTGCCTGTACTATTTTGTGTTCCTGAAGCGCATGTACTTGTTTTCAACCCGGTTGTTCAGCAAGTTGAGTTACACGTTTTTTTCCCATGGCCCCGTGCTAATGCACGTGCATCTCCCTGGCCGAGAGCACTTTAACACTAGGCTCGACCAGCAGAGACGTCATGTCCTGACCGACGTTGTGTAGCACAACATTCAGGTTTCTTCTCACCTCTTCGTGCTCCTGCTCTTGTCTCAGCATGCCGTGTCTCTCCACATTAGGCCGAGAGCGAGTGTGAATGACCCTGAAAGAGTGCTAGCAACTGCTGAGAGTGTTTATTTGTAGTTTTACTGCTGAGAGTGGCTGTTATGTGAGTAGCTGACTGTCCAAAGATGAAAGTTTACTTAAACTCTCATCATTTAAAAGAGTGTGAGGCAGCTTTTGGTAAAGGCTGAATATCTATTACTTTATTTTGGAAATGTTCCAATAAAGCTTTATTGTTCAGGAAGACAAAATTGTCTTATTCATATTATTTTGCCACTTACACTATTGTTTGGCCTTAAAATGGAAAGTGTATATATGAAATTTTTTTTTTTTTTTTTTTTTTGTTTGTTCAGTTTTTATCTGTGTATTTATAAGTAAGAATATGTTTTCGAGGGTTTGGGCTCAAAAGTTTGGGTTCAGTTAAAGTATTTTACTGTAATAAATTAATACTTTTATTTAGCAAGGATGCATTAAATTAATCATTATAATGTTACAAATGTGTTATAGCATTTATCAAATTTTTCTGGATTTTTTTAAATCACAAAAATACAAAACAAAAAGCAGCACATCCGTTTTCAACAATGATTTCTGAAGGATCACATGACACTGAAGACTGGAGTAATGATGCTGAAAATTCAGCTTTGACATCATAAATAACAATAATAAATTACATTTTAATATTACATGTATACATTTTAAAGGGATACTTCACCTCTGGGAAGATGAATGTGTATTTAAAATAGGTCATTTAAGTAGAAGAAATGTGAAGACATTTTTGAATTTGGAGCTTTCTAGACTGAGAAAAGCCAGAAAATTTATTTTTGGCTTATGTGGATGAAAGACAACAACTCCCAGAATGCACTTGCTTCGCTGCCTTAGGAGGCCACGCCTACCGGTAAGAGTGCGCAGTTGTAAACAATAAAGCTAGCCTACGTGATGAGTTTGCGAGGGATTTAGAGATCGTCCAAAATGTCCGGGATTCTGCTTTTGGGTTCTACAGTCGCCATTCATCATGTTTACTGTGGCGAGCAGGACGAGGCTGACGGCCGCGGGAGAACAGCGCGAGGCCGGTGGCATGATTACTGAGACGCGCCGGGTCTCCCATCTCTCACGGAGGAGCGGGAATTTTTCTTAGCAATGGTAAAACGCACATCAACCGATCACTTGTTTAGCGTTCATGTAAACACTACATTCAAATTCACCAATCGGAATGAATTCAGTTAGATTGAAAGGTGTGCATGTAAACAAGGAATAGCGACCGCAGAAAGCAAAAGCTGAATCCCGGACATTTTGAACGATCTCGCCCTCCGGACAAGTCCGGGAAAAGGAGGATGGTTACTTACTCAGCTTTCTCCTACTATTCAGCTTTCTCCACAGAACAAGAGCTTGCTAGCTTAGCTTCCAAAGAAAGGCTGACTGTGTGTACATTCTGTGAGTGAGATCCCACCCTGTATGGGCGGGCTGAAAACATGCGGAACAACGCCATCTACTGCCTGTAGTCTTTAGCCTCTGTCCAGAAAATCCTCCGATGACGCAAAATGGCGATTTTTGCGTCATCGGAGGATTTTTTCCAGACAAAAAATACATAAATCTCTTGTCTCAGGGTCATATGAGGGTGGAAAGCATGGTAATTCGAAAATACTACAGGTTTTCTACTAATACAAAGCTTAATGCTAAATCCTGAAGTAACCCTTTAATATTAAAGGAGCCGTATGTAAGATTGTGGCCAAAACTGGTACTGCAATCACTTTCAAATTACTGTAGAGCGGTGTATCCCCTCCCCCTCCCCCCTGACTCGAGGTTGCCAGATAGGCTGCAGGATCCAGCAGGAACGTAGGCTGCTACGTAGCTGTGGTAACTAGAGCAGAGCTGGCAACCCCGATGCCGCAAACACTACTGACTTCGTGATTGGTAGATAGGTGGAGGGTGGCGCTTCAGGCCAAAACACAACATGAAAACATCAACATCAGTTGAGGGCTGCAACTTCACTTTTTAAATGACAATATCCTGGCCGGACTACTGGTGTCGTGTCAGTGATATAAGTATTTGAAATGAACATGATTTCTTAATGTCTAGTGACATATCAGGGCCATTTTATGATTAATTGAAATGCATTTCTTACATACAGCTCCTTTAATACATTTAAATTGTAATAATATTTCACAATATTATTGTTTTTATGTTTTTTATCAAATAAATGCAGCCTTTGGTGAGCATAAAAGGCTTTTTTAAAAACATAAAAAAATCTTACCAACCCCAAAGAATTCAATGTATATTCAATATATATTGCTATACAATTCAAAATCACTCCTGAGAGATTCAGGTAGTGCAGGAAAAAACACTTTTCGGCATGTCCATTACATTTGCCTTTGTGCCTGAAAGTGTTGCCGTCTTAGTCATAGTTGTGATTGCTAGTGGCAGGCGTTCCTCTGAATGTCAGGACGAGAGAGGCTTGGAGTTCTGGACCCAGACATGACCTGTCAAAAAGGGTGAAAGTCGGTGCCTGTCTGTAAGAATACAAGTCCAGTATTCACCCAGACAATGTGCCCTTTCTCAAAAGGTAGGCCTATTCTCTTTCTCTCTCTCATACTCTAGTTTTTAATTTCTTATCAACAGTTTTTTCCATAATCTGTGTAATCCATAATCTTTCCATAATGACCTCTGTGGTGTTGATAAGACTTTTAGGCAATTAGAAGAGGATCCATCTTAATCCATCAAAGCTGTCCGGCACCAATTTTTTCTCAAAGTATCATGAAGGGTAAACTGTCATCGGCCTAGTGCTTTGGACTGGCACTTACATTAAATGGGTTGTGGTGTAATAGATGGCCTAATTTATGGTTTTGATGGTTGAATCCTCATGGGCGAAGGCATCAGGCGAGAGAAGACACAGTGCGTGCAGCGTGCTCACATCTGTCCTAGCAGATTTCATTTCTTGCCACAAGTGACTGCAACGAGCTGGACTGTCAAACTTGGTGCTTTAATTAGCAGATAGGAACAAAAATAGATGTTTGGTGCTGTCATTAAATGTATAGGGTCTTGCATGTCTGTAGTTTTTCTTCTTCATATAGGGATGCTAATAAAACACGACAGTTATTTTATAGTTAAGGGTAATGGTACCCCAGGACAAAAACTCTCCTGGTTTTCTGCTGAAAGGTCACAGCACAGTATCATAAAGACATTATGAAAAGGATGTCTGCACTTTACTGGCTGACTGAGCTTCATGAGTCATTCGGGTGGTGACACATTGTTTCATTCTTTGGAGGACTGTGAGGTTTTGGTGGTAGTTTTTATTTTAGACATTTAATTTGAAGTTTAATGGAACTCTGGGTAATCCCCTCATCGATTTCAGAGTTACTTTCTGACGACATTGTCACATTGTTCACTGAAGCTGTTTATTGGAGCTCTTACATTCTTCATGGTTATGTGTCTGCTGATATACTCCATCTTGACCTTTCAAGATGTCTTTCTGTCTGTTTTGATCTTGCTCAGTATTTTTTATGTATGAACCTGTCTGTGTCTCTGAGTATAAAAAAATGTGAGATAAACCTCAGCATAATAAATAAAGTCAAAATTGTGAGAATTAATGCAATGGTGAAAAACCATGAGATGTTGTCAAAATTACATGAACATAAAGCTGAAATTGCATCACAATTATGACATAAAGAATGAGAAAGATATTCACTATTGTGACGTGACATTACATTACAATTCTGTGGCATAAAGTCACAATTACCCTTTTTTTTTTTTTGAGGCAGACACTTCCGTCCATAATATTCCCTGTCTTTGTTTCTCTTGGCCTCTTTTTTTGTTTTTACTTATGTTTTATGCTTAAATCTCCTGGATGATGAAAGGCTCTAATATCTTTTCTGCTCCACAGCTCATTTATCAAACACACACACACACACACACACAGCAAACAGGGCCACTTAATTCCACCTCCCTCTCTCCATACACCACATTTCTCTTCAATCTGTGTGCACGTGAGCCAAACCTATAGCTCACGTCACCTCAGTCTTGTCTTTAATTTATCCTCTTTGCATCGTTCTCATCTTCTCACATTCACTCCCTCGGCCATCTTTAACTTCATCTCACCCTTCTCCTCTGATCATCATCTTCTGCCCTGAGGTTGAGTTTCTTCATCATCGCTTTTGTCATTTACACCACTCCCTTCTATTTTCATTATCCACCCTCCCACCTTGCTTACTTTTTACTCACCTCGAAGCAACAAAATCACTCACAGACACACAGTATAGAAGTATAGCATTCTCCATGGGGCTGTTATTCTTTATTCTGTTCCCTATTAGTTTCCATTTCCTGTTGTCCATTAAAAAACAAAATTATAACAATTAGGTTACACTTTATTTTAAGGTGCCTTTGTTACAGTGTAATTATTAAAACATGTTCTGAGTAATTCTTCTGTATATAGTTATGTTTAGGGTTAGGGTTTGGTTTACATGTAAGATGTGTAATAGAGACACTGTAAAATATAGTGTTACCAATATATATTATGGGAAACTGTGTAAAACTGCTGCAACTAAATCATCAAAAACACTTAACTTTTCATTCACCCTATGGTGAACATTAAGAATTTGATGTAGCATATAGAACAGATCATTAGGGATAACACATAATTAACTTTATGCATACTTATACATAAAACAGAACATTAAACATTAAAAATGTTAATAAAAAAAATGGCACCATCATTTCCTTTTATAGCCATCAGAGCTGACCTACTTAGTGATTAATTTATATTGTCTTACCTAATATACTGATGAATCACAATCAAAAGAGAGAGAATTCTTCAAGATGGGTGTTCATTTTCTCCCCCTTTTATCACTCTTATTCTTTTTTTCTCGCTCTCTCTTTTAAAATGAACATTAATAAATGCATTAATCAACTAACAATGAACAATATTTTCACTGCATTTGCTAATGTTCATTAATATTAACCTCTACATTCATTTTCAGTTTCAATTTCAGATTGTGTAAATATGATTTATCAATAAACAATAGTATATTTATAAAATTACATACATAAATGTTAAAGCGAAAGTGAGCTTCAGGACACCTAATGCAGTAATGGTAAATAATTGAACGCTATTGCAAAATGTTACTATACACTACTATTTAAATCTTTGGGGCATTTATTCATTCATTCGTTCGTTCGTTTGTTCGTTCGTTTGTTCGTTCACTCGTTCATTCATTTGCTCATTCACTTATTCATTTGCTCATTCACTCATTTGCTCTTCACTCATTCATTCATTCATTCATTCATTCATTCATTCATTTACTCATTAACAAATTAATACAGCAAGGATACATTAAATGAATCAAAAGTGTCAGTAAAGACTTTTACATTGTTACAAAAAAAAGTTTGTACAACAAATAAATGCTGTTGAAATTTCTATTCCTGAAAAAGAATGTAACACTACTTCATATTAGAATGCTTTCTGAAGGATCATGTGACACTAAAGACTGGTGGCTGCTGAAAATTCAGCTTTGCAGTCATATCAATAAATTGCATTTTTAAATATATTAAAATAGAAAAGGTTATTTTTTTATAAAAAAAAAAGAGAAAAAAAAGAATGCTCACTTAAACTTTGTACGTTTTTGGGTTACACTTTATTTCGATAATCTACTTTAGACATTCTACTAACTATAGCCCAAGTAACTTTGCAAATTGCAACTGCATGTCAACTAATTCTAGCAGGTAGACTGTTAGGGTAGGGTTCAGGTTCGGGTTAGTAGAATAAGTTGCCATGTTTTTGCAAAGTTACTTAATAAAATGTATTTTGGGGACCATCAAAATAAACAGTTAGCAGATATTAAACAGACTGACTATTAATAATCAAAACAACTAATAAAAAATGTATGTAATTATTTCAATAGATTTTGGTGTCATTAGCATGGCTGCAACAATGTTAGTCTTATAGCAGCCCATGCGTGAGGCTTAAGACAGATTACCGTCCCACTCTTCAGCACACTCTCTGGAGGCCACTGGTTATTTTAGCACCAGCCTTGCCTGCTGCATCCTCACCCTATAAACAAGAGCATTCCGACTAAGAGTCATGATTCTGTGCCGATCTATTTCTGCGTCCTTCCCCCAACCCTCCTTCTTCTTGACCTGACAGGTTTTCCTTGCGTAAGTGCTCAGTTCCTGTACCGTCCTGCATCTCTGTCCATTTACCTTATCATTGACCCAGATTCCTGCTCTCTTTCTCCTCATACTGTTAGATTAGTATTGATCACAGGGCTACAAATAACTGCCCGTAACTTGTTCACGGCTTCTCCGGGTCAACGTTGCATTGCTTGAGTATAGCGTTTATGCTTGCTGGAAAGTCATGAAAAAGATGTCATGTGTATATCAGTCGGATCATTCATTATCTATTTTTTTAAGACCTAACAACAGTTTCTCCCTAAATCTTTCCGAAGTACTAATCCACTTTGTTCACGTTTTATTTCAAACCCGTTTGAGACCAGATACCTGTGGTCAAGACTCAAGAGATAACAAATTAGCTTGTGATATAATGCTGTGGTTTGCCAGCTCTGATCTATCTCCCAACACCTGCTATTGGCAAATCTGTAAATCCTCTGCACTTCAATTACAGAAAACAACAGTAATGCACAGCCCCATTTACACCCACATAAAGTGCCTACCCTTCCCTGAAAGCAAATTACTGTTCGCTCCAGTGATACAACGAGGTCCAGTGATACAACGAGACCTCCACTTTATGTGGTCAGCAAAATAGAGGTCAGTTTCAAGTGAACCAATTAATCTTTTCCCATGGGCTTGAGAATGCAAATTGCACAATTTGTTAAGTAAGGATGATGCTTTCTGAACAGAAGACCATTGAAAAGCTGAATGTATTCCTAATGGAAATGAAAACTGGGTTATACTAGTCTCGCTCGCCAGGCTTTTGACTACAGAATTAGATCTGATCCATTTGAAGCTTATTCTGGCCAATGTTTGACATGTAAAGCAACCATCCACGGTTTGTTTTATATGTGTTTATGTGCGTATTGTATCAACCAAGTACCTTTTAAGTTCGACCTGGTTTCCAAGAATGAACAAAAAAAAAGTCGTGTGGCATAAAGACGCAGCCAATCAGTTTAGAGCGTGTCAGATTCTCTTTTGTGTGTGTGTGAAATATGCAGTATAATATGCAGTCAACACTCAAGCTGATTGATGATATGAAATTTACCACTCTTTATAGTCCTTGTAAACATGTCTCATAGTGATACAAATTATTTATGTCCTTTTTTATTTCACTTTCCTATTAGCCTAATGGATTATACTTACTGGATTTTTATATCCTATTTTTCAAAAATACACCGAAAAGGTGACTTTCAGTATACCGTTGACCCATACACTATATGTGGCTAGTATATTAGTGGTTTGTGACCTGTCCTTTAGTCACGCTCCTGTTCTACATTTCACACTCCATTAGCCATATAAATTCATTTTATTCTGCCCAGAATATGTGAGCTGCACCTTCCTGAAGCAGTAATACTACGGTACATAAAACCAAGCACAATATACCCTTTAACGGTTGGGCATTAAAGTGTACATTACTTATATCCCACAAACTATTCTCTGTGCTGCCTTAAAAATAATAATCCCTTTTGTTCGAACACAAAACAAACACCTTGTGTTATGTGATTATGGTCCTTATGGGAGGAGCTCTGACATTTGAATGGTTTCAATCGATCAGGACTCTCATAACAGGCTGTGGGACGCACATGAGCCCCACAGAGGATCCAATGTTCTGAGACGGGTGGGGGGCTTGTATGAAGGTCAGAGACAGCAGGGCCGAATGAACGTCAGGCTGCTATTGCTCCATGGTGGACACACAACATTAAACCCATGTATGATGAGCAGCCAGACTTGATGGTGCTGAAGGGAGAAGACTCATAAAATGCTTGATTATTGCCTTATGTTCCTCAAGGTCTTACAACGTTTCTGGGAAAGTATGAGCAGCCCCATATGAATGATTTGTGCTTGCACGTGTTGCCTAAGTGGTGAAATTCATTGAACCTTCTACTTGCAATGTATAATGGTAAATCTGTTACTAAATATTAGGCCTAATATTTAAAAAAAAATCAATTATCAATAACAGAACAAATTAATATATAGAAAGTGTCTTGAGGATGATGACAATTCAGAATGATTAAAGTGTTTATTGTTACTGCTATTGTTAATAATAGTCGTTTTATTGGGCTGTTAACACAGTTCTTTATGGGTTTTATGTCAGGTAAAAGTGACCCAGTAAACAAAGCATTACACTGATCGACTAAGACATTCAGCCCAAAGATGCTCCCTGAAATGAATGTAGGCTACTGCAACTTTGGATGAAAAGTATCTGCTTGACCTGGTGTTTTCCCGAAAGTTAAGAGGGGAAAAATATTTTAATTGTAAGAAAATAGTGTGGTTAGTTTCAAAAGATTGAGGTAAGATTTTAAAAATGTTTTTGAAAGTCTCATGCTCACCAAGGCTGCATTTATTTGATGAAATAATAATAATACAGTACGACGTGTTGTAAAATATTACAATTTAAAATAACTGTTTTCTATTTTAACATTTTATAATGTAGGCTTAATTTATTTGTGATAATAACAAAGCTGAATTTTCAACAGCCTCCAGTCTTCAGTGTAACATGATCCTTCAGGATAAATATTATTATCAATGTTGGAAACAGATGTACTGATACATATTTGTGAAGAAACCTAAACGCCTGCAGTGACACCAAAACGCTTTTTAGTGTCACTGCTTTAAAAGTGGCAGGTAAGTGTGAATCAAACAAGACACTGCCATCTAACGGACAGATTGTGTCACTACCGTTCTTGGCAAAATGGTGACAGATATGTAAATAAGATTTTCTAGTTTTGAACGATTTATGATTGTTATTAATGTCTCTCTTTTGGACAAACTGAACAAATATGTAAACAATATATCTTTGGAGAGACTTCATTTAGATTTAAGCTCTGTTCCCAAATCCTTACTAAAACTGTCATGGTACCTCAATAATGTCTGATATGAAATTATCTACATAGGCAGCAACTCCATCCACTACAAATAGTGCTTTAAAAAGCTTGGATTGTGTTTTATTCTTTCACATAGCTTGTTGCAGTGCATTGTGGGATTGTGGTGTGGTCTGTACAGAAGAAACAGCATGTAGGCTATCTCTGCATCTGATGTTGTCTTTGTTCAGGATGATTATGTGTAATAGTCACATAGTAGATTCAGCCAAAAGAAACTGACATAAATGATCATGGGCTTGGCAGAAAAAACAGGCACACTGGGAGTTACATAAACACAGGATTGATCCAGAAAACAGAAAATAACTTTCTAATATTCCAAATCTGATCTTATACTGTTAATATTAACATTCTAATCACCCTGTGACAGTACAATAGATTTAAATTGTGTAAATTGCTTGTAAATTTGTTTTCTAGTCATAAATCACTGATTGATGAAACAAGGGAAAGAGACATGCTCTGCGTGCCCACCAACAGAAACCTGAAGAAAAGTCAGTGTTAATTTATTCATTCACATCGGTTTAGTGTTTTGGTACAGCTGGAAACAAACACAGGCCGTTGTCTAAACACCAAAGGCACCAGTAACATTGTTCAATTTTGTTTTCAGGTCAAGTAAAGACAAAATGAAGAGTGCATAAAATTAATGTCTGCGAGAAAAGAGGCAATGATATGACATTTAAACAGAGATTCTGTGACTTTATTTCTAAAGAAACATAAGAATCACGACTGCGTAGAACTCTGAAAATCACTCAAGACATGTTCATTATAATGTCTGTGGGTGAGATGGCAAAATATCATATCACGATTTTTCATGTTGGTTTTACTATTTTGCAAGTGACTGAGCATTACAGCCAAACTAATGTCCCTATTTTAAAAACAAAGCCTTACAAGGTAACATAATATAAAATAAAAAAAGAATGGCAGACATTTAGGCCAAAGTGGCGAAGATAAAAATCTTTGTCATTATCTTCTTTGTTATTAAAAGATAAGAACAAAGATACACATTACATACACACAACATATAATATATAAATGAAATCGGCATGAACACGGACACCGGCACAGAAACCCGGCGCCAACAATGGCACCGGCATGGGCACCGGCACAGGAACGGACAACGACACAGACACACCGTCACAAAAAAACGTGAATTTGACTTGGTTACGTGAGACTCACCAACAGCGGTCACACAAACAAAACTAGACATGATACGATGGAAACATGAGGGCTATTTATACACCAAGACTAATGACTAACAAGAAACACCTGTGAATAATCAAGACAATCAACCAATAAGAATATGACACTAGGGGTACAGCAATACAGTCAAACTAATGTCCCCCCCAGACACCGGAAACGGCACTGACACCGGCAACGGCTCGGAAACCCGGCACGGACATCAGTATGGACACACCGGCACGGACACCGGCAACGGCATGGAAACCCGGCACGGACACCGGCACGCAAATCCGGCATGGAAATCCAGCACGGACACTGCCACGGACATCGGTATGGAAACTGGCATGGATACCAGCATGGACATCGGCAACGTCACGGTCACCGACAATGGCACAGAAACCGGCACGGAAACCCGGCATGGACACCGGCACGGACAACGGCACGGACAGCAGCACAGAAACCCGGCACGGACACCAGCACGGAAACCCGGCACGGACACTGGCACGGAAACCCGACAAAGTTAGGCCAAAGTGGCCTTCATTCAAGAAAGAGATTAAATGAACAAATATTAAAATAAAACATTACTTAGATTTCACTGTATAAATTATACATTGATTCTTATTAAAGCTAGGCTACTATTAAAGTTCTCACAGCAGTGAGTGATTTTCTCTTTGTTTTTTTGTTGTTTTAGAAAGAAATACAGGTTTGGAACAACATTAGAGTGACTAAATATGGACAGAATTTTCATTTTTGGGTGAACTATCCCTTTAAGGACAAGCAGGCAGCATGTTTACTATTAAGCTACTGTTGCATCTAATATACAGGCATGACACGCACCTGATTTTCTCTCAAATGTTTGCTTTGACTTTAGATATAACCAACTGTGTTTATGTAAACCTTGTGTGTAATTGACAGTATTAGTAGGCCTACAATACAACTCGAAAGATAACTTAGTCCAGTAACCAAGCTGTTTGACAGGCTTTTAAGTGCATGCCCTCATGCGGGTGTAGCCTATCATTCATGTTAAAACAGGCATCAGCACGCAAATTAAATGTTTAACCGGCAAGGCTTTAAAGCACATGCAAATAATGAACTTTTGTTATTTGCAGTATCCCGTGAGTGTAACTCGACCTCTGAGTTAACCTATGGAGTTAACATGTGATGATGCTATAAGTCGCGTTGTAGGGAGGGAGACACCATGAAAATCGTGATATCCACACCCTTAGTTCTTTTTTTAGTCTATGGTTCAAACTCTCAGGTCTGTTTAATTTAATGTAGTCCATGGCGGTCTTAATCCTGTCACCTGCATTATTAATTCAATAGCCCAGCATCACATAAAAGAGATTAATCCCTTAATACGCTGATTGCCATTCATTATTATTCAAATCATTTGCACTGAGTTGTTTGATAGCAGCGGCGCCACAAAGAAGCCCGATTAGCATTGGGTATCTTAAGACCACACAGTTGACAAAGTTGCCAGGGAACCAGACACGAAAGCAGTGTATTTTGTCCGATAATAATACTCACACAAATGTTTCTTATCATACGTGAACTTCAGTCAGGCAGAGAGCGTCAGTCCAACTTATACTGTCTTTTCATTAGCTCTTATGAAATTCTGATGCTAACTTTTTTTTTGCATTTGCTGTGTAAATAACTTGATTAAATTTATCATAAGACACGGCCAGTAGATTTTCAATGGCTTTATTTGAAAAATACACACCATTCACATATGCTTCATTTCCTCTTTGTAGGCTACTTCATTACAAAAACGATACAAACTGCAGAAAGATTCAGACTATACAGACACCAGAGATATGAGGTTAGCATGACATTGCACAAGATTCTCAAGTCGTCAAGTTTCCTCTATGAGGCACAGAATGTAGATCTGTTCAAGAGGCAAATCACAGGCATCTAAAGCATAATGAGTAAAAACTGAAACAGCTGAGCAGAATGTATATAAATATTAAGGTAACACTTTACAATAGGCTTTCATTAGTTAACTACTTTAGTTAACATGAACTAACAATGAACAATAACGATGTAAGATTAATAAATGCTGTAAAAGTAATGCTGATTTCAAAATTTACTTCTACATTATTAAAATCAAAAGTTGTATTTGTTAATATTTATTAATACACTGTGAGCTAACATAAACAGCTGGATTTTTATTAATAGCATTAACAAAAATGAATACTGTAACAAATGCATTGCTCATTGTTAGTTCCAGTTAGTTAATAACTAATGTTAACAAATGAGACCTTATTGTAAAGTGTTACCAATATAAAAAAAAAACGAAACCGAAAACAATCCAACATTGCCAAGTTGGTTAGGTATATTGATCTCAAAATGTGTGTTCTTTTTTTTTTTCTGATTTGTGCACAAATCACACATTCATTTAGTTACAGCCCATATGATGTCAAGACTTGTTTTAAGTGAAATGTCAAGTGTTTGAGGTCACTGTCAACTGGAGTTGGCTTAGTACCATCTCACACTTCTGGTACGAGTACTTAAATTCACAACACATGGCAAACAAGAATGAACACTTAAGCTTCGTTTGGGTGTTGCAAAGGAAAAAAAAAGATAAGTTTCCTCAAACACTCAGCCCAAATGAGAGCACTACAATAGAGAACAGCAACACTGAAGCCCTTTAAGGCAGGAAATGGGCCTTATCCTGTGGTGGCTGGTGAGTTCTGGAGAATTTCCAAAGATCAGTAGCTCAGCTCACAGTGGAGGCAAACCCACAAGTGATGAGTGCTTGATTCTGTACAAATTGCTCACGAATAAAGAAAGGTACACACTTAAATTTTCAAATATATCACTTATATAAGTCAGCAATACAAATGCACTTTTTTTCCTTTTCAGGCAACTGGTACCAAAATACTTATAAAATTACTTTCTCGTGTACAAATTAACTTATACTGATCATGTATAGATTTATTAAAACCTATGAAAATATTATTTGGTTATTTAAAACTTGCGACCCTCAAATTAGTCCTTTTATTATTGATTATCTTAAGCCTCGGAACCTAATTTAGGGTTGTTTTTAAATCTTAACAGATATGCAAAACAGATATAGCAATTTTTTTGAAAATCTGTAGCTTTGTAAATGACACTGCAAACAGCTAAAGACTTTAGCTGGAACCTGATACAACATTTATTTTAGTATATGTACACTGTGCAATATATAGTAATAGTATACCATGGACAGCTGTGCTAAAGTTGAAGTGTAGGCCATCTGTTACTTGCAGAACGTTCATAATAAATAGTGACCTTTTGCTCTTTCAATGCAAACAGCCCGGAGAGAAATCTGCAGTTCTGCTGCATTTGTCATTGTGCTTAAGTCTAAGTCCATTTGCAGGGCTGATGGGATACCCGAGGCTGTGCCGCAGATCAGCCTGTGGTGAGATCAGTGCCAGCAGTCTCCAAAGTCTCAGCAATTTCACCCAACTCGTCTTGAAGCTCTGTGAAAGAAGGTCTCCGGAAAGCCTCTATCTGCATGAGACAGAACAGACTTTCAGATGGTAACGCATAACATCCTTTTCCAGGGAACAGGGTTTGTTCGCTTTTAAGCATAAGTGATAGAGGAAATGAGTGTCCATTTTTATATACACAAAAGGTCACTCACCAGACAGCAGCTGGCTGCCAGCTCCAAAAGATGCTGAGGACACTCACTGACCATTTTCCTGAATGCTGACACATCCAGGCCGTAATCCTGCAACACACACGCACACAAAATCATAAATGCATACAGGAACGGTAGATTTTATGAAAAAAAAATTCATGTGCTTCTGATACTGGATGTGGCATTCAATCGCGTCAATAATGCTATTTATATTCACCCGTGTTCTTGGAAGGATTTCTGGGTCTGCTGGGATCCTAGCCAGAATTTCACACAGAACAATTCCAAAAGAGAACACATCCACCTAACATTACATAAAGCAAAATCATCAAGCGAGAACAACCAATGCTTTAGAACACTTTGTTCACAGGCGCACAATTTCACATCTTGTTCTGGCATTTTTGAGTCGTCACCTTACGGTCGTAGGGCTCCCCGCGCAGCATCTCAGGGGCCATCCAGAAGGCGGAGCCCACGAGTGAAAGCTTCCTGTCCTTTGCAGGAAGGTCTACCACCTCTCGAGCCAGACCAAAATCAGTCACCAGCGCTTCTCTGCCCCTCGTGGTCACCCTTATTAGACAATTCTATGGGAGACACAAACATACACGCTTAGTATTTTTCAGTTTTCTGTCTCTTTTTAGTCTATTACTATTCATTTATTTTCACTTATAGGATTGTAAATACAGTAGCATTTGTTCAGATTTAATACAGTAAAAACTGTAATATTGTCAAATATTACAATTTAAAAGAACTTTTCAATTAATAAAATGAAAAATATATGTTTACTATTTTAACATTTTTAAATGTAATATATTCCTCTGGTGGCAAAGCTGCATTTTCAGCATCATTACTCCAGTCTTTAGTGTCACATGATCCTTCAGAAATAATTCTAATATGCTGATTTGGTGCTCAAGAAACATTTCTTATTATTATCAATGTTGGAAATAGTTGTGCTGCATCACATTGTTTATTTTTATTATTATTAATATATATATATTTTTTTACATATTTTGTTTCAGGACAAAGTTCAAAAGAACAGCATTTATTTGAAATAGAAATCTTTTATAACATTATAAATATATTAGTCAATTTAATGCTTTCTTGCTGAATAAAAGTATTCATTTCTTTAAAGACCTCAATCTTTAAAACAATAGAGTATATGGCATCATATTTGCTAATAAATAATTGCATGTTATGAATTAATATTAACTTCCCTTTTAAATAATGAAGTCATACGTGTCATGAAATTATTTAAAATCAATTATACCAGATATAGCAAGGAAAAACTAAATGTTACAATTTTTAAACAAGCATCTTTGGTTACAGAATAATTTTAAGTGAGTTTTTCTTCACTGCCAAAAGGGGGCAGCAAAAACTAGCATAAAGTTTCATGACTCATTCTCAATCTTCTCCAAAAACTCTTACACAGCATTTCCAAAATCTAAATGCATATTAAAATAACACATTTATATGGCAGACATTTAGAATACAGATTCTAAATAAACACAAACTAAAAGTCTGAACCTGTGCAGACTGACTTGTCTGTGGACTTTTAGTTTCAATGTAAACTATGTAAATACATAAGGTAAATGGCATCTAAATGCAATACAGATCAAATGCATTTACATTTATTCATTTAGCAGATGCTTTCATCCAAAGCGACTTACAAATGAGAACAATAGAAGCAGTTAAACTAACAATAGGACAACAATATGCAAGTGCTATGACCTAATCTAACATAGTACCTTTTTTTTTTTTTTAAGATAATAGATATAGAATAGAAGATAAAGTGTTAGTATTAATGGATCAAGTGTTGCCGAAAAAGATGCGTCTTGAGCCGTTTCTTGAAAATGGTCACGGACTCAGCAGGTCTGGTTGAGTTGGGCAGATCATTCCATCAGCATGGATCAGGAACAGACCAGAAAAAGGTCTGAGAAAGAGATTTTGTGCCTCTTTGAGATGGCACCACAAGACGGCGCTCACTTGCAGAGCTTTTTATATTTACAAGATAAATTATGCATAAAAACATAAATAGGATACATGACAGCCATTTTGTTCTTTAGTATCTGTAGCATGTAATGTGCCTTTGGAGACAATGTGCCTAGCGGCAGAAGCAAAACTCCCAGGCTCAAATGAAAGACGTTCCTCATCATCACCGTCTCCGTTTAATGAATTATTCAGCTGACCCTGTACCTCGCCAAAGGGCCTGGACCACCTACAACTCCTCTCCTCCATCTCTCTAACACCCCTGGGGTACCAATATGCAATGTTATACCTCGCTTTCAGTTTGAATGGTCTCTAGTGATGATGTGTCATGGCTACAAGCATACCATTTAGTCTGGATATCAGTTTAAAACAAAATTATTGTGGGTATAATAAAAATGGGCTGTTATTTTAGAGGAAAGGCAAATGAGGAGACACTGAAGCTGACCAGAGTAAGGGGACTCCAGGTACAACCGAGACGTTACATAAGACCAGTGGGAATCTTGGAGCAGAAAGTGCTGATGGATAAAACAGCAAGTTCTGCATCTGGATTGAATTAGAAACCTCAGCTAAGCCTCTATCCCAAAAACTGACATATGATTATAGGACTAAGAAAACTCCAAGCACAGCCCTGAGCCTAGAAGCCTCCAAATTTAGAACAGTAGCTAATGCATATGCCAAGTGTTGCAACACCCTTTGGCTGTGCAGCTGATGGGTGGGTTAAAAAGAAAAGTACTGAGATTGTTTGACTCAAAATCAAAATAAATAAATAAATGAAATAAAAAACAAACAGTAAAAAAGTACATACACATACAAATTTGTAAATAGTGTGTGTGTATATATATATATATATATATATATATATATACACACATACACATATATATATATATATATACACACATATATATATATATATATATATATATATATATATATATATATATATATATATACACACACACACACACACACACACACACACACACACACACACATACATACATACATACATATATACACACACACACACACACACGTATGATAAAAATTATAATACATTTTATAATAATAAACTAATACATTTGTTAAGTTAAATGTTTTAGTATCTTACATGTATTTGTGTATCTCTAACAAATATGCATATGAATCTCTTTGCAAATGTTTGATCTCGTATTTAAATCCTGTAGTTCTGAAACACTTTGTGCCATTCAGCTTGATGAACCCTTTCACCTCCTCTAAAGTAATGTTCCACAAGCTCTTAAAAACACCAGCTTTAGGGAAGCAGTCAACTTTAATAGCTTCTATTTTCTGACATCTTCCCACAGTCATACCAAATTCTATGTCAAATGCCAACTACAGAGCAGTGGAAACCAATCGATGATCCCTCTAACCGACGTGCTAGATGTCACAGTTGTGTAAATCGTGTGGCTGGCATTTTTGTTTGCTCATTGTTCATATCTGAATGGCTAACAAATAGGCAGTGGAACAGAGATGAGGGTGAAAAAAAGAAAAAAAAAATTTGGGGGGGGGGGGTCTGCAAGCCTATACACTGTTTGTGCATTTTCAAATGAGATGGGAAGGGGGAGAGAGTGTGTATGTGACAGAGAAAGACTGAGTGGGAGAGTTTATTACCATCACAATGGACTGGCCTTGTTGCCTCGCCCTTCACCCCAGGTTTGGTGAGCACTTCTGTGAATCCTGGCAACCAATGACACTGACGCAAACATCTATGTCTGCTGTATTTCTCAGGGGAAAATTCCATGTAAAGACTAGACAACCATTCTCTGAGATCTGATGATTGCTGTTCGGTTATATTATCTATGCTTTCCATTCTCATTTTATATGTACAGTCTGTTCGTCACTAAAGATGAGTGCGATTAAGAGTCCTGCTGTACCTTCGAGTTCAGATCTCTGTGATAGATGTTCTTGTAGTGGAGGTAAATCATCCCTCTGGTGATGTCAGAGGCCAGGTCAACTTTCTCTCTCCAGCACAGAGACACATCTTTCCTGGCCAACAGCTCCTCTAAACATCCTCCACTGACATACTGTCAAGAGAGAAACAGTCAGTGAGGGAAAGAAACAAACAAACACTCACTTTTATTCTTATAGTTATGTGCAGGTCTCTAGGGCCAGTGTAATGTAATGCAATACAACAATAAAATAAAACAAAATGATAAAAACAAAAGGTAAAGTTTATATAAAACAAAAATATTTTCCACTCTTTAGATTTGTTTCATCTGTTAAACTTTAATGTTTGATTTCACATATAATGAAAGCTGATTTAATATTGAATTATTCATTATTTTTCAATATCTAACATTTAATTGTCTGTATCTAATATGTGATTAATTTTTGCATAAAATAAACTCAAACTGCGAAACAAACTCTTTCATTTTGAGGCTAAGATGGAAATCTCACCTCCAGAATTGGGTACAGCTTGTCCTCTTTGACACAAATACCCAGATACCTGAAAAAAAGAGATGGAAGAGAGGTTACGAACCATCAGCATGACATGTTCCCTAAAATTGCAATGTTGAGTAAGTTTGTCAAATGCACAATTGTATAGAAATGGAAAGTTACTTTGAGTAAAAAAGTGATGTTCAAGCTTTCATTTGTAATCACTAATATATTAAAGAACCATGAATCAGTGAAGCAATGAACATGGGTAAATAATATTTCACAGTCATGGTGACCTCATTTGGTTCAGCGGTTCTGTTCATGGGTCAACATGACTATCATCTGTAATATGGTGATGACAGCTGGCAGTAACTGTGCAGTGTTAATTTATCTCAACTTTCCAGACAGTTTTGAATATGGCTCTGTCCTTCCATTACGCAATGGGAAAAAAAAGCCATTCTGAGATTTCTTAGACAAACACACGTCACAGTGCAGGATTAATAGCAGTATAACAGTGCTGACAGGGCTAACCTTTAACAGGCTTGTCAGAATTCTTCAAAATCTTGTATAGTATCTTGCATTTTAATGACAAGGTCATATATGTATAGATACATTACCAGTTAAAGTTTTGGAAACACCTACTCAATCTTCACGATTACAGTTTTCAACAGTTTCAGAATAATGAAAAAAAAAATCATATATAAAACAAATTAAAAATAAATAAATCTCTGCTATTTTAGCTTCTTCAAAAGTAGCCCTCATTTGTCTAGATTACAGCACACACATTAACCAGCTTCATGAGGTGCATCCGGTGATGCATTTTAAACATCAGACAATTCTTAAATCAAATTCATTCATTAATTGCAAGCCTTAAAGCAAAATACTTTTGAATAGATTAAAAGGTTTTAAGATAACATAGTACAATCAGTCCAGTGGGTCTAAACTTTGGCTGGCAGTGTAAATACGCAGTGTACATAAAAAAAATAAAAAAAAAGAGAATGGAAAGCAAAAATAATATGCCGGTAACCAAATATCAACAGACCTTTGTCAGGGGTAAAAATAAAAATAAAAATCCTTTCTGTAGACAGTAGTTTTATGCTATAAATATTATTTTTAACCCTCTGGCTGTCTTTGTTTAGGGGTCACACTTGGCTTCTTCGCGGTCAAAAGTGACCGAAGCCTTGAAATGTAACCTTGGTTTTTAGAAATAAATACTTATTTTTATTAAGTTGTGGATTCGGATTTATACTTAGACATTCTTTTTGTCAAGGTTTAGATTCATTTTTATTATGTGATTTGAAGTGTCATTTTCTGCATTCATTTTACTACAGTGAAACCTGAACACAGAGAACATCATAATTCAATAAAAATGTAACAAAACTGAACAGGTATGCTTTATCATAGCTTAAATCAATCTGGGTCTGATCTGATTTCAACCTCTTATTTGAGTCTTTTGGCTCAATTTTACCATATTGTTACAGCCACGCCAGTTCATTTGTGTGCGTATAATAGTGTGTTGTGTGTGTCTCTGTGAGTATGTAAGTTAGTTTGTGTGGGTGTGTCTTTTGTACTCTTGTGTAACTTCTTAACTCTTGTGTTCTTTTTTTTTTTCTTACTGCATTGTGACAATTGATTTTTTTCACACATTTGCAAAAACTTTAAAAGCTCTGTGATATAGTCGCTCTAGTTCATAAATATGTGTGGGGTGAGGGTGAGGGGGGATGTGTCTACTTCTTATGTGTTACATAAGTTATATATATATATATATACACCATCTGAAATTTTCTTCTTGAATGATCATTTTTATCAAGCTCGTATATGTAAGTTCAGTAATTTCACTTAATTTAAAGCATGAAAGCTAATACCACTATCTCTCCTCTTAGCATTGCAACCCGCTACCGCACATAGGTGTTGATCCGCCATCGTCTTCTCTACTCCTCAGAACCTGAGCGGGCGGGACGTGGGGGAGTATGAGCTTGTGGCCCCGCCCAGTGGAGTTACTGCGTCACAACTCCAGTCTATTTTAGCTGGCATTTTAGCGTCTGCTACTGATTCACAGACATTTGAATGCAGAAATACTCAGAAATACAACTTTGAGCTTATTTTTCTCAAGATATGTCCTCTAACATGAGAAAAATGCTACAAGAACATGTTAACACCTAGAAAAACATGATTTTCATCGGAGTGGGTCTTTAAATAGCAATGAAAATGACCTATTAATTGTCATTTAAGTGAAACTACTGAACTTAAATATACGAGCTTGATAAAAATGATCATTCTAGAAGAAAATTTCAGATGGCACTTAGAGGCTTTTGCATCTGAACTCTTTTATATATTTATATTTTATATATATTAGTGTCACCCCTTCATTACTGTGCACTTTTTTCTGCACAGTGGCTTAGTTGTACCACCAAAGGATTATCTTCATAGAGTTTTCTTTTTTGTGTGTGTGTGTGTGTATTTCCCATTAATGTCCAATGTCAGTCTATTTTTGACCGCGAAGGAGCCAGGTGTGACTTTTTTTTTACGCTTTAACATATCCGAATCACGTCCTTGATTTTTTTGTGTGTTCACATAGCTAATGCGACAAAAGCCACCAAGTGTCATCCCATTCTGATGAAGCAAAAAATTATAATGATATCATATCATTAATAAATGAATAAATGAATAAATGAATAAAATGAGTGCAGTATATGGCAAGTTATTAATTCAGGGATACCTCACTATGTTGGGGTGTGAGAGTTTCTGCAGAAGGCTGATTTCTCTTACAATGCTGTCCTGATCAACATCATTCTTATAGATCTTTACTACCATCACCTTCCGTGTGCTGTTGTGGATGACCTGAAAAGAAAGTAAAGTGACAATAAAATGAAAAACAGAAGAGAGGGAATCCTAAAGAGGTATTAAAACATTCCGATCTCTCTCTACAGTACAATCAAAGAGAAAAGCTTCCATGTTAATATACAGGAAGGGACAGAACTGCTGAGACAGTTGAGCTGTGCAATCATCGCTTATGTAATTTACACAGCAGGGACTCATCAGGAACCCATTAATGGGTATGGTGTACTCGGCACAAGGGCCACCTCAAACTGGGCTTAGCTGACAAATATGTCCTAATTAGTAGGACTACAATACTGCACTGTATGAGTGTCATTAAAACATACCGCACACTGGGAGACCTTCTGCAGTACAATAGGATGATTACAAGTCATTTCCATTAAGATCAAATTTATTCTTGTTGATGGACTTCACTATAAAACATTTATGATAGAATTCTGTAAACTATTATGTAATACAACTGAGTAACAAAATAAATCAATATGCATGAAGTAGTCAAAATTGTACACTGGGGGTTTTTGTCGCGAAAAATTCTTAACGGACAATGTGTTAAAGGACTAAGCAGATAATTCATGTCTGCCAAAATTTCTTAGCACCTACTGCACATATATTATTAAATCACAGACAGATTCATGTCATCAGATTCGAGATATTTTGAGCATTACCTTGTAAACCTTTGAGAAAAAGCCACTGCCAATCAGCTCATGCGTAAAGTTTTCCCAGAACTCTAGCTTGCGGACGGCTGTGCGTAGCTTCTGCCAGCGGTCCACATGGCAGTATGTATCAGAAGACTCTCTATACAGCGTCGGGCTGGTGGGCTCAGCCGAAACGTCCACCTCACACATCCTGGAGATCTCCGCTGAGAACCGAACACACACACAAAGTGTTGAGAGAAACACCAAAGCTTTCCACAAAGACTGCTTAAAAGTAATTCAGCGTTAGAACACGATGTAAAAAGTCAAACATTTACTGAAAAACGTCTTTTAAAGCAAATAATTCTTTGTGAAATGCCTCTTTAAATATTTATCAAGCGCAAAGCTTAAACTGTCAAATAATTAGTAGCTGGTTTCTAAAGGAAGCAGTGTGTGTTTATGGATGAAAGTGAAGCTCTTGGTTTGAAGCTCATACAGGGAGTACTGGATTAGCTCAATGAGTAGGAAGGCTCTCGTCTGCTGTGGCGGGGTATAAAAGTGACAGGAGAACGATGTCTTAAAATAGCCATGGACAGCATGCAGATAAAGATTCATGCAGGTGAAAGATGGACTGTTCTTGATCAAAACACAAATGAGACATCAACAACTTACAGAAATTTACTGCTGAGACTCATTGAGATACATTTAAAAGGTTAGTTCGCACAAAAGTGAAAATTCTGTCATCATTTACTCATCTTCTTGTAACTCTTTCATAAACCAAAAAAGGAGATATTTAGAAGAATGCACAGTCTGATCTTTTCATAGAGTGAAAGAATACAGTGACCACAGACAACAGGGATATATTTATTTATATGGTGTTTTATGTCCTTTTTGGAGCCCATTGACACTTTGCCGAGTTTAACTGGACACAGCAAATCATACAAAGAAAGTCACATTGGTTTTGAACAACTTGAAGATGAACTGCCTTTAACTGCCTATCGTAAGTGGTAAGGCGGCTTTTAAACAACGTAATGTACCGCTCAAAAGTTTGAGGTCAGTGAGATTTTTCTACAAGAAATTAATACTTTTATTTATCAAGAATTCAATAAATTGATCAAAAGTAGAGACAATTATAATGTTACAGATAATTGCGGTTCTTTTGAACTATTTACCAAAGAATTCTGAATTTGTTTTGCAATTCCTCCAAAAATATTAAGCAGCACAACTTCAATAATAACAAGAAAAGTTTCTTGAGCACAAAATGAGCATTTTACAAGGATTTCTGAAGGATCATGCAACACTGAAGACTGGAGCAATGGCAAGTGGCAGAAAAAAGAATTATTTGTAATGCCCTTTCATAATATCACTGTTTTTATAGTATTTTTTTTACAAATAAATGCAGCCTTAAAGAGCATAGGAGACTTATATATTGTATACAGTATAGGTTGGAAGTCTGACTCTAAACTCACACAGGATATTTGCAACATGAAAGTGTCACACATTACTGTGGTTTTCTTGTGAGGTTGAGCAAATTCAGCAAAAATATATAACGATAAAAAATAAAACAAAACCGCACATTACACACCATAACTCTGGTAAAACAAGTGTTCTCCAACTTCATACACACCTGTAATATCTTAAAACACAATCAACAGCACTAGGTTAGTGTCAGTTCACTCTTGGTTCATATAATATCTGGGGTCTAGACTTGTGCTTGCAACTTAATGCGTCAGTATTTCCATGTTGGGGAGAGACTGAGAATAAAGTGGGGCGTTGAAGTCAATGGGGACTGTCATCACAGCCCAATGATGCTGCCGGGGAAAAGCACCGAGTGGCACGCTTACACAACCCGCCGGGCTTTGTCACTTTAGCGGGAATCATCTAGCGGTATTCATCAAGGGTACAGCGCACACATGCAGTCTTTGTGTTTCCAGCAGCAGACGCACAATCACAGCCCTTTCAGTTTTACAACCTCACTAAAAAGCAAAACGCTTAGAGTGCAATCCTAACTCGTCTCTTCCATCCACCATTTTCTATACTTAATGCCAGAATGATAATAAATAAAAGACTCCAAGAGTGACTTCAGACTTTTGGAGGTTCCTCTAAAGCTTGTGTGTACTTTTACAGACTCTCTATTTTTGACATCAGACCTCAATTGAAGTTTGAGTTCATAGTACATTCAGAAAATAATGACAATAATCAAATAAATAAACATAACTTCTGGTGAAAAGCATGTTTTTGGTGCAAGTTGAAGCATCATCCTACAGACTAAATCAATACAGATTGATTTATAACAGCTGACATCTCCACTGGAGTTTAAGCATGCAAGCTGATTTAGTTTTAGACAAACCACAAGTTAACATTACAGTGATAAAATTCACTAAAAGGAAGTGGTTACAACCTCCCATTTACTCTGGGAGGAAACAGCCGCTATCTAAGTGGCAGCTAACGTCTGCCCTCGTACAAGAGACTCAGGGTTGGTGAAATATGCGGGTCAAAAGGAGACATTGACTCAAAGTTTACACAGCACGTCAGAGGATGCCATCACGAGGCCCGCAACCTGCCTTCACACGCACACGAGAGGAAATCGACCCTCAACTTAGACTTTCACAGGAACACTATATGCCGAAATTAGTTATGTATAAAGGACTAGACATTTTTAAATATTATAAAGTACATCTAATTTAATTTTTTTTTACAAAATAATATACATCTCTTATAAAACAGATCTGCTCTTGGTATCAGGTGAACAGTTGTTTGTCTGATCAACACCAGAACAGGAAGTATGCGGCAAGTTTTCAACCTTGAAAGGGAAAAAAAGCTTGAATTTAGATGTTAGTATCACTTTGCATGCAGTTCGATTTCTTAATTGGTCAGATGTTGGATTACTAAAAAAATTTTTTTTTTATCATTATTTAAATACCTTTATAGTATTTAATATCTTTTTAATAATAATACATTTATTTAAAATAGGTTTTTCATTTAGTTATGTGCTTGTCATTTTTATATTTATCTTTAACTTATTTTTTATTTCAGTCTTAGTAATGTAATATTTTAAATTAGATTTCAGTTAGTTGCTCAGAATTAGGATTTATCTGAGATTTATGCATCATTTTATTTCAGCTATATTACAATTAATGAAAACCATTTTTAAATTTTAGTTAACAATAACAACACCGATCTGATCAATCACTGATTTTTTGAGGATAGAACATGCAGTAAGAAAAGATCAGAAGCAGCAGTAACATGAGAAATGGGACGATAGAAAGTCCTGAACATTCTCAGAAAAGCCTAGGCCAGAACAGAGATGAGAGACCGTGATAAGAACATGAGAGGACGTCACGTGATCCAAGTCATGAAATTCACACCAAGTAAATCGCTTCATACTAGTGTCCATAATCGCACCATAATAAGCGTCTACGCACAACATGCATGCATTTGTTTTTGTTGCATTCTTTTAATCCACATCACGACAACTTCTCCCTCTCTCCGCACACGGTTTTCTCATGTGGCTGCTGGGATTGGTGTGAACTGCAGGGGCAGAAGCTGAGGTCTGTTCCAGACTGAATCTGTTGGAGAAGAGAGAGCTTTGGCGTCGCTCCAGAGATCTCCCCCTCACATTCTCTCCCACTCTCTCTCTCCAAAACAACATTCAGCACAGTGGCATACCAAACATCACAAATGTCAAAAGTCTTACTGATGTTTTTCTCTTTTCCATCTCTGCCTGTCTGTTATTATTGTCTGAGTTTTGGGAGCACTGGTTTCTGCGTGTCCAAATACAGCATGTTGAATTGATCAAACTCGCATCTGTGCAAGCACAAACTCAATTTAAGCAATTTAGGTGTGAGGACTAGTCGTAATGATTTCGTTAAGACTGGAGCCCACCTGTCTGGGAAAGAAAATCAATCAAAGGAACAGCAAGAGAAATCTAGTTTCCTAATAATGACTCTGAACATAGATTGCTTTGTCACAATGATTTGCTGCCTAATAGGCTGCATTTGCAAACATTGACAAAATAACTGATCCAGTGAAGCGTACAGTATATCTGCTGAACTTATATACGGTATCAGTGATATACAGTATCTCAGCTAAAGCATGGAAAGGCTCCGCTACTATGAAAAAAAAAAAAAACCTGTGATGAGAGAAGAAAGATTTTGCTCTTTTGCAATACATACACTAAAAACCATTCAAAAACTAGCCCTAAATAACTACATATTAGGTATTTTGAATCCTATTGTATTATCATACATACACTGTATTGTTCAAATATTTAGGGTTGGTAAGATTTTCTTAAATGTTTTTAAAAGAAGTTTTTTATGCTCACAAGGGCTGCAATTATTTGATAATAAAAAATAAAACAAGTAATATGGTGAAATATTACAATTTATTTGTAAATATTTTCTAATTTCCTGAGTTTTCAGCAGCCACTACTCCATCCTTAGTGTCACATGATCCTTCAGAAATCATTCTCATATATTCTGATTTGGTGCTCCAGAAATATATATATATTTTTTTTTAATCATTAATGTTGCTTGTAACTGCTTAATATTTTTAAGGAAAACTTTTGAGGAAATCTTTTTCAGGATTCTTTGATGAATAGAAAGTTCAAAAGAACACATAATATGCAATTGATTTTTTTTGTAACCGTCTTTAACTGTAAATTTTGATCAATTTAATGTCCTCTCTGACTAAAAGTATCAATTTCTTTCAAAACAATAAAAAAACAATATATAAATAAACTTTGACTTGACAACAAACATTTGACCGATAATATATAATATGTATGTAATTGCTGTTGCTTGTATACTACATATCATCCTTTGCATATCCGGTTGTATGCGAGCACCACTCTCATGTTATCAGAAGGATTCAGTCTCTAATCACAGACACTTCTTATGTCATGTATGCAACTTGTCTCCAAGCACATCTCAAGGTTCGCTCAATATAAACATCACATGCTTCCTTTAATCAAAGCAATTATCTTCTGAGGTTTGCTTATTTTTGTTAGTCTACCCTTGACTTTGACTTCTGACTCTTACAGCATCACATGTTTGTGCTTCACGATTCTGTGCTCGACAAGCATCAACAACTACATACATCTATGCTGCACTTAGTAAAGACAAATAAGACCGTATGCAGTGTGGAAATGCAGAAGGAAGTACTTTTGAGTACTTTTTAGAACAGCCCCTTCGCTGTTTTATAGGAGAGAGAGATAGGACTGGGCAGTGCACTTTTGGAAGGAGATGGAGGGAGGAAACCTATGTTTTCCTCTCTCACACACCAAAGGGCAGGGAGGATATCAGCTATGTCAACAGGAGGGCACAGACCGAAAGATATAAACTCAAGAATAAAAATAGTGGAGTACAACACACGAGGAGACAGCACAATGCCAGCGACAATAACTATATGTTAACCATGGTACTCTATTGCACTGTTGCCTTGTCTGAAACACTCAGTTATGAAGACATGTGTCACAAGACTTGGGGGTAGAGCACGTCACTAGAAGCTCTGGGAACATCTAATTCGTTACATTTATATAGCGCTTTTCTAGGTACTCAAAGCGCTTTTACATGGGAGGGGGGAATCTCCTCAACCACCACCATCTATTCTGACAAATTCTCTTCATGACATTCTCAATGTGAATCCACTCACTTATTCCCAGCCATACTGAGATGAGAAAGGTCAAGTGAGGATTATCAAACCTCTCTACTGAGCCAGGCATCACAGAGTTGAGTTGCAGAGCAAAGTAAAAAACCTGTTCTTCATGACACATGGACAACTAGCTGTTTCATGTACAGGTTTTTTTTTTTTTTTTTTTTTTAACAAAACATTGATTAATTCCTATAGTATTGTTACTTACTGCACTGGTTTAATAAGCTATTCATGTGCATCTTGAGGTGGGTGGAGAGGCGTCCGCCGGAGCTCAAAACACAAGACAAGCTGGGAAGTGCCTATTAGACAGAAGCTATAAGAAAAGGGACACACATAGAACCAACCATGAACAGATACACACAAAACATAGAAATGTAACAGAATCAGCAAGGACATAGAAACAGCACACTGAACCGACATGACATTTTAAATCCAACAAACTCTGATAAAGTGTAAAATCACATCGCACAATGAGAGCGCTCTAAAATAGGCCAGTTCTTGGTGCACATAACTGACGCATCATATTATCAGTCAAAATTTTAATGAGAACTTGAAAATGACAGACGGATGAGTGGGTGGATGCATGGACCAAGATGCGGTTGTTAACAAGCAGAAATGTTTTAAACGTGCACTTGTAGCCTAGTTTATTATCTCTCTCTCTCTCTCTCTCTCTCTCTCTGAAAATCATCAAGGTGCATAACATCCTAGCAGTATTCTCTCTCTCTCTCTCTCTCTCTCTCTCTCATCAAGGTGCATAACATCCTAGCAGTAGCACCCGATAAAAATCAATCTCTTACTCACAGCAAAAAGCACCCCGGCGTCTTTCACCTCCGCTGCTGATTGATTGATTGATTAGCGATCAAATAAAATCGACTACAACCCCCAAACAAGTTCTAGTCGGAGACAAACGGTGGCATCACTTGCTTCTACTGAGCTTCTGTTCTTGGATGAGTCCATTTACCGTCACTCAACCCGACAATCCTCAAATACAGCGAACCAGCCCTCCTTCAGCCTTACAACTGCTTAACAGGGTTTAAAGCGGTCTATGTTTAATGGGCTGGGCTGAGTGGGAGCCAGTTGCCATGACGTCATAATTGTTACGTTCAGCCCCACCCACCTGTGGGTCCATCCATGCTGCTTCAAAACCAGTGAGTGAGTGAGCTGCTGCTTACTCAGAACTAGTGGTGTGATTTTATTAAATGACGCGAATGTTTTGAATCTCTTCACCAAATAGATTAGTTTAGTGACTATTTGCGTGTAGGCTATACAAATCTAAGATACCGTTTTAACTCATTAGCGTACCAACTCCATCGGCATTAATTTAATTAAACTAGAAAAAGGCGACTTGTTCAATTAGTTTATTTTACAAAACTAAAGTTGTTGAAGGACATCAGTAAAGTGAACAATCGTTTATGTTTGAACAGCTTTCCAGGCACAAACTGTACCACATATGGCCTGTCTATATGGCAGCTTCAGAGAAACGAGGACGCCGCCATCTTTAGAATATTGTCTTTTAACTTCCGTTTTTGCGGTCGCTCTGTATATTTCTATGGCATTTCTGACCAGGAGTAACGTTAATTAGCTTTTGAAGAGCATTTACTTAATGTAAAGTTAACGAAAGTTATCATGAGGACTGTAATGTTTAAAGCAGATGACTTAACAAATGTAAGTCGACCGGGAAGATTTTAAAACTAGCCGTTCATTAATAAACACACAAAATCGCTGTGAAAATACAGAGAAGTCAAAAGACAACTAGGGCAGTGCTGAAAAGGGGCGGGGCTACATAAGGTCAACTCTAGCTCCGTGTACTACTGAGATGTCAATTTACTCGACATGGCCATATAGCAAATTACTATCTGGATTGTAAATATATATAAATATTAATCATACAACCTTTCAATAAATAATGTCTTTATTTTAGCCCAAATATTCATTACATTTCCTCCGCTCGCCATTATTGGGGAAATAGCGCCCCTGTGTGTATAAATTACGCACCAGAATCTTTGCAGTTTGCAAACAGTTCAAAATGTAGGCTTAATAGACCTTTCCTAGAGGAAACAGAGACAAAAATCACACATTTTATCAAAATAATAAATAATATTTTTATTGTTTAAAGTGCATGGGTGGTAACTCTTTTATAATTACATTTGCTATGAATTATGTTTCATGACAGAAGCACAATATACTCCGTTTAAATAAATGCAACTGCAATCCGATTAATAAAATGAATTGCTGATATATCTATAGGGGTCACTCTGATTTTAAAATTGACAGCAATTACAAAAGGATACATAAAACAGCCAATCAGCTGTCTTTTACATTTTTAAACCAGACCAAATATATTATTATTGATATTACTAAACACAATATGAATACAAATCCTGAAAATAGCACAAAAGGCATCCCCACTTCTTGAGGACTCTCCCATCTTCAGGAATTACCCATTTCACACATTTCTCATAGTGTTTTTACTCTTTTGCTTTCTGGAGGATTTTTTTGTGTGTAATTGGTTCTGTTATCTAAAGAAGTGTTTCACATCACTACTTCCACCAAATATAGGTCCTATTTATTTATTTATTATACATGTATTGGCCTTCCCTCTAATATGTATTGATTATTTATATATTAAAAATGTTTTCTAATCCATTATTCTGTAAGTGTTCTAAGCCAATTGAAACTGTATTTTGTTCTCTCTTGCATGTAAGTGCTGAATCACAATGATGTGTGAAGCTTGTTTAAGGAAGGAACTGTACTTTCAGTACAATTTTAGGATTTCAGTTTGATGAAGTAGTCTGTATCAACATGTATATTGAGACTTCTGAAAGTCATGCCAAATGCGGAGAAGATTCTGTGGATTAAAGCCATTCACTGCAATACGCTTGGAAAAAGTGCACCTTTCATAACTAAGCCTGCGCACCTCAAAAAGATTCCTAAGTCCCAGAAATCTTGTTGCGTAAACTGGTTTTACACCCAGGACGTGCAGGCACATCCCCACATAAACATCTTCGAGTGGAACTGGCAGCACAAATCTAGAGGCCCATGATATTTTTCTGGCCAGGTCAGTGGAAAAGACATATGCTGCTCCAGACACATACGGAGGATACCAGGTGTCTGGGTAAAGATCCTCTGGCATATACCATTTGTTGGAACTGTCCCTGTGAGGAACAGCATCTGAGATGACCGATCCAGTGATGTAGTCTTTCCTTGAGGACTCGTCCCGACCACGCAGGTAGTCCACCAGGTAATGCACATTGAGAAAGACATCTGAATCAATTTTCATGGTATACCAGGCACCCTGGCAGTAAGTGGAAATCCAGTTCATAATCATCATTGTCTTGATTGTGAGATTATGGTAGCTGTCCACAAAGTCCATTTGAATAATGTCACCATATTCCTTGCTCTCCTTCTCAAGGTGCTCCTGCAGTACTGGGTCGCTTTGTGCGGGCTGACCAACAACAAACAAATGCAAAATATCCACACCAGGAACCAAGCCATGTTGACCCCA
This sequence comes from Rutilus rutilus, assembly GCF_951802725.1. Taxonomy (NCBI): domain Eukaryota; kingdom Metazoa; phylum Chordata; class Actinopteri; order Cypriniformes; family Leuciscidae; genus Rutilus; species Rutilus rutilus. The sequence continues at coordinate 32,111,432 of NC_140221.1, read as the reverse complement.
TGTCCTTCGAATTGCAGTCCTAGCCTCTCTGCTTTTGAGAGTCACTGGGATCATAAGAACCAGGAAAGGACTCTTCTTCAAACACAGTTCTGGCTGGTTCAGAATGAATCTGTATGTTGACGGTGAGATCACATCATGGAGCTTTTTAGGAGTTGGAATCTTCTCCGGGAGAGATGGCCAAAGTAATGTGCCGTTGAAAGCGAAGATAACTAAAAGTGTTATTAATCCAGCGAAAGCAAGGTATTTAAAAAGTTTAAACCGCGATCGTTTGCGCATATTAACACACAATACAAATTTTATCGCCCCACACATGTGGGACAGTTACAAAACTTGAATGTTTGACGAAAGCTAATTTTGCGTAAAGCTAAGATGCGTTTATTTGACAGAAGTTACCAACCCTTCTTGACCGGCATTTTAACTTGCTGACCCACTTTTAAAGTAAAACCATTTTAATTTTATATCGGTTTTAAGTGGACGTAATTCACAAGATAAACCAGCTATAAGCTATAAAGGTTAATTTAAAATATATATTTATCATGTAGCTATACAGTATGCCCGGGGCGTGTTTTCTCCGGAGTTGCCAGATTATTCTAGCATAGGCTAGAAGCGAAACAATGATTTGATGATTGAATGAAGACAGACATTTGCTTGATTTTGAATTCACGATTAAGCTATTGAGTTTCTTCATTTAAAATGTTAAAGAAACACGCACAAATAATCGCAAAACAGGCGATAAACACTAGCTAATTTTCTCCACGGCATAAGCGCATTTTCCTCGCACAACCTGGCAACATGATTTTACGAGAACCTCACTTGGGATGTGCCTCGCCCTGGAATTCAGCCGAGAAGAGTCTAGTGCAGACAAGTATACAGTTCTCTTCTCGCAGTGGATTGCGTGATTTCAGATGGACAAAGTAAGGATAGACTATCGGCTACCTAAGTTACTGTATGATAGTTATTCAACGTAGGTTTTTATATACAGGAGACTGAGTGAAATATGTTGTTGTGAATTTATATAAAGTTACATTTAGATATAGGCCTATTAACCATATTTAACCCATTAGACATACCGTAATCATATATGGATCCTCGAGGAAATATCTGCTGTAGGCTACTATTCACTATTGGTCGTCATATAGCTACAGAACAGTGTCTTACATAGCATTTTATGAAGACAAACACAATTTATCCCTTTTCTAAAATTCCAAGGGCCATTTAGAAGAAAGAGACAATATTGTTCACAAAAAGTTTATGTTTAACACTATTTATGAATTAGGATGACTCCCCTATGGCTTGCCACTCTTCCTTAACTACACAATATTTTAATGTATTTTAAAATGTAATTTATTCCTGTGAGGCAAAGCTGAATTTTCAGCATCATTACTTTTGAATGGCAGTGTTTAACAAACAGATGCTTAAGTTGTTTTAAACCTGAACATATTGTTTATATGAATGTATTGTAAGAATTATACATATAATATTTATAATACATTAAATAATTATATAACTATATAATTGTAAGAATTATAAACAATAACCTTAATTTCACTTAATTAAATTTTACATTTACTTAACATCATGTTACTGCTGCTATAGTTTATTGACCCATTGTTCGGTGTGAGCTGACACAATCACCTGTCACGAGCCTGTCTGTACTATCTGAAAGTCATAAAGTTGACAGTTAGAGATTAGTGAAAAGTGAAAACACAATGAACATGACGTAACATAAAAAGGCAACAGCAACTCATCTTTATACAAGTTAACGTTAGCCTGAAATAAGTTAAGACAAATAACGGTAATCGAACACTAGTCTAATACTCGAATATTAGCTGATTTGATATTTTAAAAACAATAAGATAAAGTCTATAAGATACAAACAAAAAAAAATGTGTTGGTGTCCGGCACAGACACCGGCACGGACACCAACGTCTCCGGCATGGACACCAACATCTCCGGCACGGACACCACCGTCTCCTGGCATGGACACCACCCACCGCCATTTTGACACCGACATCCTTTTCCCAAAACAGTAAAATGCAGAGACCAGTTAGGTTGGGTTGTGCTGCATCTTTTCAAGCTGCTTGGCCATTGTAGTCATGACATCACTGTAGTTGGAGTTTTCAGCCAGTTCACCCGTCCTATAGCGCGCCGCCGCACGGACACTACCTTCTTCAGAACGAACACCAATGTCTCCGGCACGCAAACCACCGTCTCCGTAACGGACACCAAGGTCTCCGGCACGGACACCACCCACCGTCTCTGGCACAAACACCAATGTCTCCGGAACGGACACCAACGTCTCCGGCACGGACACCACCCACCGTCTCCGGCACGGACACCAACGTCTCCGGCACAGACACCACCCACCGACTTCGGCACGGACACCAACGTCTCCGGCACAGACACCACCCACCGTCTCCGGCACGGACACTACCGACCGTCTCCGGCACAGAGCCACAGACACCACCGTCTCCGGAAAGGACACCATCGACTCCGGCACGGACACCAAATTCTCCGGAACGGACACCAAATTCTCCGGCACGGACACCAAATTCTCCGGCACGGACACCAACATCTCCGGCACGGACACCACCGTCTCCAGCACAGACACCAACGTCTCCGGCACGGACACCACCCGCCACCAACGTCTCCGGAAAGGACACCAAGAACTCCGGCACAGACACCACCTTTTTCAGAACGGACACCAACGTTTCCGGCACAGACAACACCGCCTCCGGCACGGGCACCACCGTCTCCGGCACAGACACCACCGTCTCCGGCATGGACACCAAAGTCTGTGGCACGGACACCAAAGTCTCCGTAACGGACACCACCGTCTCCAGCACAGACACCAACGTCTCCGGCACGGACACCGCCGTCTCCGGCACGGACACCACCCGCCACCAACGTCTCCGGAAAGGACACCAAGGACACCAAGAACTCCGGCACAGACACCACCTTCTTCAGAACGGACACCAACGTCTCCGTAACAGACACCAACATCTCCGGCACGGACACCGCCCACAGTCTCCGGCACAAACACCAATGTCTCCGGAACGGACGTCAACGTCTCCGGCATGGACACCACCCACTGTCTCTGGCACAGACACCATCCACCGTCTCCGGCACGGACACCAACGTCTCCGGAAAGGACACCAACGACTCCGGCACGGACACCACCCTCTCTGGAACGGACACCAATGTCTCCGGCACGGACACCAAAGTCTCCGGAATGGACACCAACGTCTCCAGCACAGACACCACCCACCGACTTCGGACGGACACCACCGTCTCTGGAACGGACACCATCATCTCCAGCATGGACACCACCATCTCTGGCACGGACATCAAAGTCTCCGGAACGGTCACCAACGTCTCTGGCACGGACACCACCCACCGTCTCCGGCACAGACACCAACGTCTCTGGCACGGACACCACCCACCACCAACGTCTCCGGCACGGACACCACCGTCTCCGGCACGGACACCACCGTCTCCGACACGGACACCAACGTCTCCGACACGGACACCAACGTCTCCAGAACGGACACCGCCCACAGTCTCCGGCACAAACACCAATGTCTCCGGAACGGACACCACCCACTGTCTCTGGCACAGACACCATCCACCGTCTCCGGCACGGACACCACCGTCTCCGGCAAGGACACCAACCTCTCCGGGACGGACACCAACGACTCAGGCACGGACACCAAAGTCTCCGGCATGGACACCAACGTCTCCGGCACGGACACCAACGTCTCCAGAAAGGACACCAACCACTCCGGCACGGACACCACCCACCGTCTCCGGCACAGACAACACCGTCTCTGGAACGGACACCAACGTCTCTGGAACGGACACCAACGTCTCCGGAAAGGACACCAACGTCTCCGGAAAGGACACCACTGTCTCCAGAAATGACACCACTGTCTCTGGCATGGACACCGGCACGGACACCACCATCTCCGGCACGGACACCACCGTCTCCGGCACGGACACCACCGTCTCCTGCATGGACACCACCGTCTCCGGCACGGACACCACCGTCTCCGGCAAGGACACCAACGACTCCGGCACGGATACTGCCGTCTCCGGAATGGACAGCAATGTTTCTGGCACGGACACCACCCACCGTCTCCGGCACAGACACCAACGTCTCCGGAACGGACACCACCGTCTCCGGAACCGACACCAACGTCTCCGGAACGGACACCACCATCTCAGGCACGGACACCACCGTCTCCCGGCACGGACACCACCCACCGCAAACGTGTGTATATATATATATATATATATATATATATATAGTAATTGATAATATTTCATATTACTGTTTTTTTTTTTAATTATCATTATTATTTTTAATCAAATAAATGCAACCTTGGTGAGCAGAAGAGATTTTTTTAAAAACATAAAAAATCTTACCAATCTAAAACTTTTGACTGGTAGTAGGCTATATATATAATCCATAGAGAGATCACACTTTCAGAGAGTTTGGGAATATTTACCATATTTAACATGAACATGAAGTTTACATGGGTCATTTTCTTTTTTTAAATTGAGATTTATACATCATCTGAAAGCTGAATAAATAAGCTTTCCATTGATGTATGGTTTGTTATGTGAGGGTGCAAAAACAAATCTAAACATTGAGAAAATCACCTTTTAAGCTGTCATTTATGTTCGCGATTATGCTGCATTCACTCACAAAAATAAATGTTTGATATATTTACGGTAGGACATTTAAAAAATTTCTTCATGAAACATGATGCTTACTTAATATCCTAATGATTTTTGGCATAAAAGAAAAATCGATAATTTTGACCCATACAATGTATTGTTGGCTATTGCCACATATAGCCTACCCGTCCGACTTGTGACTGGTTTTGTGATCCAGGGTCACAAATGTGTATGTCAGGCCATGAACCCCTCATTGTCCTCATGCCAACCCTTAGCCACCCTATAAGTAATTTATAAGTAAGTCCATACACAACTAGATGTACCGCATGGCGGTACAAAATATGACCGCCGCTCAGGCCTGCACTGGCTTTCCACAAAAATAAATGACGTGGAGCAATTTGGCTGTATTGCGTGTTTATGTATATAAGTTGTATATTTTAAAAGACTGTCTGGAGTATTCCTGTGGATCATGGATAATTTAGAGTTTTGTAATTATTTGCTATTACTATTTAAGTTTTATATCAAAAGTCATTAGTTTAGACACTTAACATCCGTAATGTGAAAATGTCACATTCATAACAGTGGTTTTCCCTACATAATGTATTAAAAAAATGAGTTTCAAAAACACACTTATTGTGTTCAAGCAAGTCTTTTTCATGCTACATTGGTAACAACAAACAGCTTTTAAAACAAAAAACAAACAAAATTAAACTCATTCCCTGTACCTAGTAGGACACTTAAGTAAATGTCCCATTGAAATTAATGGGATTTTATGGATTTAGGTGAAGAAAGTGTAGCCTACACATAGTACATTTTGGTCTGTACCATGAAGAGAAAACTGCGATTCAACTATATAAACTATATATTTTCTGAAAGCGTCTCAGGATGCGATCTAACATGGCATGAAACATATGTCCCACCCACCTCATTAGTATACTGGCCAAGCATAACACATTGGGTATTGGTAAATCGGGTATATGGCTGATACCTAAAACAAGTAGCCTAATAAAAACTCAGTGAGTGTTTTAGCGCAATTTTCTCACGTCATGGGATCACAACACTAAGAGATAGTAAATGAAAGAGAAAAAAAGTTGCTCGAGAATATAACTTTCTCTTGAAATTCAAATGAACTTTCTGAAATCAAATCAGCAATGGATAATAAAAAAGGCACAATCACTTGACTAGTTGAACATCATTTTTTTTATTAGCTCATTATTTTTTACATCTTGTGTTCACTCAATATCCTCGATTTTCTCTGTATCAGCTTCCTTTTCTGCTTTGTCCTCTTCAGATTCTTCCTTCTTTTCTGCTTGACTATTGGCTTGTGACTTTGTAAACTCTTCTTCTGCCTTCGAGATATTTGCCAAAACATCCTCTGAAAGCCACGAGTCATCGTAGAAATCAGATACGCCTGATGAGGAAGCCGTTGGTGTGGATGTCGCCATCTTGTCGCTTTGCTGAACGTTCTTCCATTTATTTTGCAACAACAACCTCTTGTCGTTTTCTCATATTCTTGCTCCTTCTCCAAATCTTGATCGATACCTTCATTGATTTCTTGCCGTAATTCAGTGGAATTAATTGTGCTTATGAGTCATGACTCTTGTGAATACCTTCCTTACGTATTTCTGTGGAACAATAGTTTTATAGGTGAAAAGGCAATATTTTTCTTATTTCCCTTCATAGGCTAAAGTTTTAATTATTTTTTGAAGCATAAAGGAAAGATTTTTTGATCAATTCTTTTTTTCTAATCTTATTGTAAATTTTAGAAGCTATCGATTGCAATTTGTTTCAACTCGATAGCTATTATGGTTGCCGAGAAATGTGCAAAAAACGGATTTTTTTCTGGAATTTGCAGGAAATCCAAAATCTTTTCCTGGATTTTTTTGTGCGTTCCCGAGATTAGACCTTCCTTAACATAATGCCGAAACAGACATGTCTGTCTGTGTGTGTGTGTTTGTGTGTATGTGTGTGTCTGTGTGTGTGTGTCTGTGCGTGTATGTATGCGTACATGTGTGTGCGCGTGTGTTTGTGTGTCTGTGTGTGTGGATGTCAGTGTGTGTGCATGCTTGCGTTTGTTTGTATTCCTGCATGTGTGTGTGACAGTATCATCCTAAACCAGCAACCCTTCGCTCAACAGCACCATCTACAGGCCGATGAGTGTACAGTCACTAAATGTGCACATAAATGAATTTATTTTATACCCCCCCATGGATGAAATTCTACGAAACTTAGCATACCCCCATGGCCCCCGGGGACCAAACGAAATTTTTCCGTAAAAGTCTAGTGGGGCTACATGCCCACCAAATTTCATGTTCCCCGGTGTTTCGGTGTCCCTGGTATCGTTGACGAAAAATTCAGTAGATGACGAAAAAAAAAAAAAAAAATTTTTTTGACAATCCCTATATGACCGCTTTCGCTAGCTATGCTAGCGGCGGTCATAATAAGTAACATGTCTGCTAACTGGCATGGCATGTATTTCACGTGATTAGCGATGACCGGTTCTGCGCAGATTTTGCTCATCTTAAACGAGCCTACTGTGATTTAGTAGCAGAATTTAGACGGTCACATCCGTGACATTAATCGCAAAACGGTTTCTGAAGTACAGCAACAAGGACGAATAAGAAAACACGCTTATTAAACATAAATACACATAGCCTACTTTCAAAATATGGGTTTCATTATCTACGATCCCATTCATCAAAAAGTAGTTCCCCCATCACCCCATTACCTTCCGCCTTTACCTGTCTACCAGGTAGCTGCGGATTGGTACAGTGATGATAAAACAGTCAGCCAGCCAATCAGATTGCGTGGTCGCACTTATACTTGAATAAAGTAAAAAAACACAGCAGCATCTATTTCTTTATGGATTCCATGAAAACGAATGAAATGTTTTGATTATGTGAAAATTGTAAATGTTACATTAGGCTAATTTTGTCTGTCCAAATAAGCACGTTGCAAACGTGATTTATTAAACAAAATCTGTTTTATTGTAAGAGGGGTTACAAAGAAACACCTGTTGTACACCCATTTAATAAACAAACAAACAAAAATATTCAAATACCAAAACGAGACATAATTTACACAGGTATTGTATGGGTCAGTGGTTTAGTCGATAGCAGGGTAGGGGCAAACACGAAGACTTATTTTTTTGTATATTAATTCTTTCTGCAAACAGAACTTTCATATAAGACTATGTTTACAATAATTTCAATAACCTGGCCATTACTTTTCCTTTATGATTCTTGAACATTATACAAGCTCATAAATGGCGATCAAAGTATCACTTAATCCAAAGATTAAACATAGGCCCTGCCTTAACCTTTGTTTCATTTAAATCTTTTAGAGGATATCAAGCAACAAATCAAGATTCTTATGCTTTGTGACTGAATGCCAATATAGTTATAGGGTACAGGAAACACGACAAAAGGTGCATATAAATGAACACTTAGCAGTACTGTAAAGATACCAGTTCGAGAAACGTGCCACTTGACTTCAGAACTGATGAGTATGAGTTGTGGGAGAGAGAAGAGCATGGGTACTTAGATTTATCACACACTGGCTAGAAAGAGATGAAAAGTTATCTGAGCCTTCCCACTAGATACTGTTATGCAGTCCTGCATATTAAATGCTGAGTTATCATGTGCCATTAAACTTCTCACCCTAATTGAGAAGTTAAAGATAAAGTATTCTTGAGGCTAACCACAGCCTTGGGAAGAGGCTCCAATAACATTAAATAAAATACCACACACAAACATTCAACTCTCTCCACTGTAACTGTATGTGAGAAAGAATAATATCAATATTTTTTTAACTGGAAAGCACCAAGCCAAACTCAAAATCTCCCCTCCGTCAGCATTGTATTATCTAGATGTTACTGAGTGTCTGTCTTTGGTGTGCTTATGATGTACAGGCACAGTGTGTAATGTTAAACACTTCACTATGAGTCTATTGGTTTACTGTTGAACAGAAGTGGTACACACACAACTGTGTATGGACTTCAGCTTTTTGTTGTTCTTGTTCTCCATGAGTAGGAGAGTGTAGAGAGCAGGCTGGGCTCCTGGCAGTGGCTTTGGTAGATGAAGGGGATGAGATGATGCAGGAGGATCAAGGGGAGAATGGGCAGCAGAGGAGGGTAAGGTTGGTTGGAGCCGGAGTGCACTGGTTTATGATCGCTTTCTCCTTCCCTCAAAGTTCCTGAAGTTGGCGGGCCTGATCTTCATCTCTGCAAACTCGACGGAGTGCTCATGACCCTTCCAGTGGAACCAGTTTACACCCTGGAGAAAAAAAAAAACAATTCAAATCACCTTGACATATAGTATGTATCTCTTTCATATTCACATGATTCTCTTACAGGAATTCAAACAAAAATATCAATTTGTCTCTACTGTATGAAAAGTGAGAAAGCACATTTGAAATGTGTACCTTGCTGTGACTGTTGTCTCCGTATCGGCCCATTATATTGACTCGATGACAGTTTTTATACCAGAAAGCTCCCTTATAAGACAACGCACAGTTGGTGACAGCTATATCGTTGTCATGATCGTAAGTTGAGAATGGACGGCTGTGGTGGTACGTCATTGAGTCACCTTTAAAACAGCATCATCACAAAATCAGTCCGATTTTAAAACAACTAGCAATGATCAAGTTGTATGTTTACTTTTGAGCATAATGATATATATATACACATATTAGGCAAAAAAATAGAAGTGCAGAGAGGTCAAAAACTTTACCTGCAGTGCCGCTGTATCCTCCAACATGGACTTTGTAGCGACTGCGTGGTTCAGAGACTGAAAACTTGTCATACTGTGCATATGCAGACTCTCCCTTATCTCTGAGGTCCACACGCAGCTCATACTGCCCAGAGGAGGTGATCTTGTGGAGGTTAGAGAGACCTGCAGACACAGCCAATGGGATCAGTAGTCCAATATGCTCAAAATTTCACCATATCATAACACATTTGGACCTCTATACTTAGGGCAATATTGGGAATTTGCCATGTCTGCACAGATATAAACATACCCAGCCAGAATTCATCATTCAGGTCACCAAAGCCTGCAGTGTAGTTCTTCCAGTTTCTGAAAAACTCCACTTTACCACTCTGCCGTCTCACAAACACCTGCGTGGAGGTACCACAATATTTCAATGACTCTTGTGTATGAGAGCCTGTTTTTGCTCTCTGTGTTTGATGAGACTTTAAAGGAATAGTTCACTTGAAAATTCAAATTCAATCATCATTTGTTTACCCTCATGACTTTCATTGGAGCATTTGGTATGATATATAGGTGAGTAAATGTTTTTATTTTTGAGCGAACTATCCCATTAAAAAACCTCTATAAGATAATAACAGCTCATTTTTCTATCCTGCATGTAATTTGGAGGAATAATTACTCACAATCCAGCCGCCTCCATCAGTGGTCATATCGCAGTAGACCTGCAGGGGCTGACTCTCATCTCCACGCACATAAATAGTGTGCAAGCCTGAGGCTGTGTCTCCATTCAACAGAGCCTGCGAGCAGTCTTTAGGATGCCTGTACAGCACTCCAACTGTGATAAAGAAAGAAAAGTGTTTGACCAAGGGCAAGTTTATTTATTCAACATCTTCGCAACTAAGAGTCCACAATCATGTAGTGAAGCTGTAAAATAAATATATTGGCTCACTGGTGGTGAAGACTGTAGAAATGATTCTGCTTCTCTTTGGCCCAGCGATGGCCTGCAGTTTGACTGTGTATTCCGTGGAGGCAGTCAGCTGAGACATGCTGTAATACGTTGCTGTGGGGCTTAGGACAACCTCCTGAGCCAAGAGAAGAAAACCAGGAACATACAACTATCAGTACAGAAGCATTGGACAGTGCATGTGGTAATCACTGTTGACCGGAAAAATGATCAAGCTTTAGTTTTAAGGCCCAAATAAACTGCTCTAAATCATCATGTTTAGTCATTTATTTGTGCAGTTCACTCACCTTGACCATGCCATCAGCCGACTCAAAGCTGAGGATATACCCGCTGATGTCTGCTCTTGGTGGCTTCCATGTCAACATGGCAGTCTCTGTTTGAATATTACTGGCAGCCAGATTCTGAGGGGCATCAACATCTGTGACAGAAGGCACTTGGTTAATGCAATAAAAATTAGTATGTACTGATAATTGGCCATCCCCACTATGTGCTAGGCATTGTCCTATTAAGATTATATGGCATGATCTCTTGATGCTGACAGTGTGTGTGGATGAATCTTACATTTTGGGCACTTATGTCTGAAGGGTTGATATTTATTAAAACTAAGTGTTTTTTTTTTTTTTTTTTGGTTTTGTTATGAAGGTTACAATTATATATAGATTATTTATAGATTCCTTTTCCTAGACTTTCAAATTACATCATAAAAATATGAATTACTACTTTTAAAACTTTTATTGATGAGTGAAATAATCAAATATTTCAAAGGTTACTGAATGAAAAATTTCCATTTCCAAATAAAAGGTGAAATATTCTCATGAACCGAATATTTTTTTTATAATTTACCATGAAGCTGATTCTTCAAAAAGTGTGAAAATATTATTTAATTGTATGATAAAATGCTAGCTATGAAATTAGCCTTAGCAAGACAACCAAACCTGCCTTTTTATTCAAAAACTGTATCAAATGTCATTTTAACCACATAATGCCATTGAACACAGTAATCAAAAATTTACTGGAAATGACACTGGTGAGAAAACAAGAGCAAAGAAATCAGCTGTGCTGCATCTACTGCAGGTCCGCTGTTGGACATTGTCAGTGGAGGGAAAAGTAAGGGATTTCATTTAATTTTTGGTCATATAGAAGCTATGCTGTTTCGCTTTATTCGCTGTTTGTGTGCACAGGCGAGTGAGCGTTCACCTTACCTGTGGTGAACTCTGTTGTGGTTGCAGCACTCTTGGCTGCCTCTCGGACTGCATAGACTTTAACGGTGTATAAGGTGGCGGGTGTGAGGGAGCTCAGCTCAAACTCCACAGTGTTCCCAGACACCCTTTCCATCACTGGAGCCACTGACAAAGAGCAAAACACACAACTGAGACTCACTGCTCTATTGTTTCAGTCTGTAGTGCCTGAAGCAAGAATAATGAATGACAGTCTGAGCTGAGTTACCACTGTCTGCGCTGTAAGTGATGACATATCCGTCAACAGTAGCGATGGACGGCTGCCACAGCAGCAGGGCTTCGGTGTCAGTGATGTTGACTGCTGTCAGACTGCGTGGTTTATCCAGGGCTGAGGACCAACAGATACACAAATGAGAGAAGCAAACTTGGAGTCGATTACTAGGCTTCTGCCAGACAGGAAAGCAAAACACAACTAATAGGCTTACTGTACAGACTAAGGAGAGGTCGACTACAAACCAGTCTAATCTAGCTAAGAATATGAGGTGCTAAAACATTACAAAATGATTTAATAAATTATTAATTATGTTAAAATACATTATTAGAGTGAGACGTACCTGTTGTGACCCTGTCAGATCCTGGTTCACTCTCATCCAAGCCCTTCACAGCGATAACAGTGACCTGGTAGGTCACTCCAGGGGTCAGATTAGGCAGCATGGCTTGAGACTCTCCTCCATCTACTCTCAGTGTCATAGGGCTGCCTGCAGGGGGAGACAGAACACTGGAATAAACTAGAATAGCCATTGTCACTCACTAGAGGGCAGCATTGTCTGATTGATTGGCATGGTGACATGCAAGAATACTCTGCTGATGGATAAAACAGAGATTGGCTTGATTGATGATATGCACTGATAGATTCACATAACTGAAGACGGCCTGATCTAAAAACCTGCAGAGAACACTGAGAGGCTAAAAGGACAACATGGCACTTTATTCAATCAATTTATTATGCCAAAAAGGCAGTCTAAGAGAATTTCCTCCTCGTATTTGTGCAATATATTACGCAATACATAATTTATGATGAACCATAAACTGAAGAAGTACAAATAATAATATGATTTGCCAACAGGCAGCCATCCAAATGCATTGAAAACCGCACGGTAAAGTTTCACTTTTCGAAGATGGCCTGTGTGTCAAAACTGTGACTTGGAAGGAGGAAGAATGCTTTGCTTTTCTATCCAGACCAAAAGCTCCAAATGTGCTATGAATAATACTAAGGCATAAAAAAGTACACGAAAACTACATGTTAAAATGTTTGGGGTCAGTACGTTTTTTAAAAAATATTTAAGAAATTAATTTTATTCAGTAAGGAACAGTCATTTATAATGTCGCACATATTTCGATTTCATATAAATGCTGTTTCGAACTTTCTATTTAACAAAGAATCCTGAAAAAGTATCACGGTTTCCACAAAAATATTAAGCAGTACTACTGTTTTCAACAATCAGCATATTAGCATGATGTGACACTGAAGACTGGAGTATAATGGCTGCTGAAAATTCAGCTTTGCCATCACGGAAATAAATTACATTTTAAAATATATTCATATAATACAAACCAGACCAGTTATTGAAAATTATAATAATGTATTTGATCCAACTCCAAACTTTTGAATGGTAATGCATATAATTATAAAGTAACAGTACTGAATCGATAATGACCATGTTACTTACCACCCTGAACGGGTACATAGGTGACCCGGTAACTGTCTACATGGGTACGGGGCATAGTCCAGTGAACAGTAGCAGATGTATCGGTCACATCAGAAAAGCGTATCCCCTTGGGTGTACCTAGGCCTTGGTAGAAATGACACACATAAGAAGCACAACAGGAATGAATTGTTAAAAAAATGTGTGGTCTAGCAATTGACAAATAGCCTTTTCCCAGAAACAAGTAATTTCAGGCCGTAAGAAAAAACTAAAGTGCGTGTGAAGAAACTTCTACCCTTTTATCCCGCTGAACAAATAGATGCATGAAAGTAAACATTCAGGACATGAGGACAACCAACTGTGCGGCTACAGATAAAGGACACACAGACAAAAGCCCTGGCCATAAAGCCATTTCTCAACGACGGACCTCAGAATCTCACGTGACAGATGCAAGAAGATTAACTTGCCCCCAGTACAGAGACACAATAGTGTGACATGCCAACATCAGACACAAGTGGAAAATGAAGCTCGCTAGTATAAAGGAAGATTGCCAGTGACAGGCATAAAACAAGGAAAATGCACAAAATAGTTTGTCTTGCTCTGTTAATAAAACCCTAGAGAGAGAGAAAGTAAGACTGGTGATGAATGAGAGAAGACTTGGATGAACATGTGTCGTTGATGAAAGTCACTTGAGCTACTCTGTAGACACAATGAGAAAATAATGAGTGATATAATTTTGTTAAATATGGGATATTGAAAGACTTGTGTTTGAAAGTTTCCATTTTCATGTTATAAGTTTTGACCAAACCAATCAACTAGTTAACAGAACAGAAGAAAAGAAAGAAAAAGAGTTAGCGGTTCCTCCACCAGCGTCTCTTAAAAATCCAATACCTGTTCGAGCTACAGCCAAAATGGGCTGGAATTTCCGTCCCAAAATGGTCCCAAACAGCTCAATTTCATACTCCATATCTTCATTGAGACCTGTCACTTCTTCTGTTCGCTTGTCTCCAGATACACTAATCAGGTGGGGTTTGCCCAGTCCATTAGAATCGACGACTTTGAGGGTGAATGTATCAAAGACGCCCTCCGGTGATGTCCATGTCAGTTTAAAGCTGTGCGGTGTGATGTCCGAGACCAAAAGGTGCTCCACTTCAGGTTCAGCTTCTGTTTGATAAAATAATAAAGTTGTTCTTCCTCTGTAAACTCTGTGAAATGTACTTAAAAGATGTTAAATGACCAAGAAGTGCACATGCAGGTCTTTGAGGGGTTTGTTAGAGACAATTCAGCGATAATGTTACTCATGCATGAAAATATAGCCAATTGTTCTGTCATCTATCAGTTGCTTCTATATCTATGGCAGGTGATGCTGAAATCAGTGAGCCAGTAAATTTAATTTACATATTTTGATTAGAATATGGAATGAGATCTGTTGGTTAGTAGAAAAAAAAAATTGACATTGATGAATTTTCCACCATTATATTAGGTTCCACCATCATAATTGTATCGTCATATAATAGCAGTCATGCAGAGTTCAAGACAGAGCTGTTCCAGGACAATGACATATCCATAATAATCATATTGACAGAAGGGCTCATCCTGGAAAGGCATTTTTCGTGTCGTTTTTAGCTGAACTGGCAAAAGCCACTGACATATTCATTCTGAGAAGGACATCTCTAGAGAAGCAATTGTGGTAAGGATATGTAAAACTAAAAACCTAAAGCTTCAGGAATGTCTTGACCACATAAGCAGTGTATTGTATTTTCAACAATGGCTTTGTTTGTGACAGAATATGTTCCATTTTTAATATTATGTGGTTTGCTCTTCATCGTGTACCAAGAACCAGTTACTGCAATACACATGTTTTTTGCCTTTACTTCAGAAGTAGATTATAGCACCATAAATTCAGTTGATTAAGATTTTCCTTTCTTTTTTTACTTCATCTGAAGGAGGAGTAGCAGCAAGTTAACTTGTTATAATAACTTGACCTAATTAAATATGTTAATGCAGTTAAGGCTGTCCTTAATTTGACATTGTAACTCTTTAACTCTGTTCAGTCTAATTTCTATAGGCTGGAAAGAAAAGTCAGAACCAGAGACGTCCAACGATCCAGCAGCCAGGCTCTTAATGTATAATTTATTTACAAATACAGGAGGGAAATAAACATTCTGATTAAAATTTTAAAAGGAAAAAAATATATATAGTTTATGTTTAGAATAATCTGATCACTGTCTCCTCTCAATATATATGGTCATGTTATTTCACACAAATTATGGAAATGGGATGGAAATTTATTCAAGTTATTATACTGAATTTTGCAATCATAAATGCTAAACAAACAACAATGTAGTATTGATCCAAACCGACAATGCTTTAATAGAGCCTTGTTGTCCTAAACTAAACTTTCATGAGAGAGAGCGAGAGAGAGAGAGAGAGAGAGAGAGAGAGAAAAGACCCTTGACTGGACTGAACCTCTTCTTCCTCTAAAGATCTGGATGATGTGAAACAGAAAAGACATTTGTTGAATGTGGAAAAGTGTTTGAAATGAAAACCAGCGAGGACAAATCCCGTGGAGCTGTCCCTCTTCATTAGAACTGTTCACTTGTTTAAGAGTGTCAGCAGTGTTTGAGGCATTTCAAGAGTACTAACATGTGCTCTCCAAGGATCACTTTCATCTGACTGGCTTCTAAGTCTCTCTGGTCTGACAAAGAGGCATCTGTTTGTGGAGGTGGAAAAGGCGCCAGCTAACCTACAGAAACAAGGTCTGGAAGCAGCAATTCTACAGCAGGCAGCAAAATCCTCTGAGGGGGATATCTGTGTTAACGCAGCTAAATCTTACAGCAGGGATAAGCACACCAACTATAAAGTGAAAAGTTTCTGTTAATATTGTTCTGATTTTTAAAGCTTGTATTACTCAGGACAGAGTGAGGCAAGAGTTCATGGGTCATGTGACATGAATAGAGAGGAGGTTAACAGAAATCCAATCAGTTCCCCTTCTCCTCTGCCTATTTGCATGCAGACTTGAGAGACTGCTACAACTGTGGCCCCTGCAGCCACTGGCTGATAAACGCCAAGAAAATGTGTGAATGTGAGGCATAAGAATGAGAAGTAGTGCAGGGTCAGAAAACTGGGCGTGCATACTGAAAAGATCCTTCACAAGAAGCGACAAAAACTCCTCAGGATCACTTCCATGGCAGTACACCCCAGCCTAGTCACCCGCTCTATTCGCTGACTCTCTGAGGGGGGGTTCTGGGGCAAAACTTTGGTATGCGCCTAATAAATGTATGTTTGTTACAATACAACTTGTCTGGTTTGCTGGTAGACTATAAACGCCACAAACCAAATGATTTAAATGGACTCACCAGCAATGTGAATTGAATGCCGCAGTCAATTAGAATGAAAAAGCCATCATTAGTCTAACTTTGTTTTGCCTGTTAAACACAAATGTACCAGTGAAGACAGGCAGAGGTCATTTACTGCACCTGCAGGCTTTGCTGGTGATTATGCAGACGTGAATGTGTGGGGAAGCATTATGATGCTGTGCAGGTGTGCTCTGAATGTCAGCACACTTCAACACATTATTCAGCAGACGGGAAGAGTTTCGACATTTCACAGGATCTGCAGCTGACTTAAAAGAGGCTTTTTTGTGGCGCTTTTTGAGAGATTATCTGCATTTGAAATCACATGATGACAAAGTATGTACTGCATTTAAGAATTAATTAATAAAGTATGTTCTACCAACCCTATCTGACGGCGATTCGTACGTATTTTATGAGGTGGCTAATTCATTCGAACTCACTCGTGCTAAATCGCACAGATTTTACGAGTTGCCCAATTCGTACGAATGACCTACCTCTGATCATGCATGTAATGTATAAAATCCAGACATACTACATCAGCCATGTTCGTATTGTCAGGTGACTTAAGACATCAGCATCTGCTCCCTATTATTTATGATATTGAATGATGTCCTCATATGTTTTATGAATACTGTTTATTCTGACATACTTTGCATACTACATGGGGAAGTAGGCATATTCGGATGTTGGGATTTATTCTGGAATCAGCAATGGATAAGGCTGTGTAACGGAGGCCAGCTAGTAAGAGCTGTGCGAGTAAACCTCACTCCCCTGGCCTCAAGAGGCGTAATAGCGACTAACACTAGAGGCTGCGGTGTTTGGCGTCCTTGTTAGCCCACCTGCCTCCCATGCCGGAGACACCAGTTCGAATCTCGCTATCCCGTTTTTTTTCAGAATTCTTTAATGACTAGATAGTTCAAAAGCACAGCAATCATTTAAAATGTAACAATAAAATGATTTAATATGTAACATTATAAATATCTTTACTGTCACTTTTGATCAATTGTGTCCTTGTCGAATACAATTTCTTAAAAAAACTCCAAACTTTTGAATGGTAGTGTGGTAGGGAAGTAGGCATTTTCAAACAAGGATTTCTTCAGGAATTTTTGATGAGGCTGCATTATATTTATGTTATTTAGTTGACAGTGCCCAATATTTACTCAACCTTCTATATTAATAGTGGAAAATAAAATAAATACTAGTTTTTTATGGAGATGATAGATGGAGAGATGAAAACACTAAGAAGGATACAAAAAAGCTGGTTTAAAAAGACGTGTTAGAATCAATTCAACATGTGATGTGATAAAAAATTTGCAAATTAAAAGAGACAAGAGGTTAGTCTGTATTGCTGCTTGAGGCACAGCATTTGATCCAAAGACTGGAAAAGAAAAGATGCCAAAAGACAACCAAGCTGGTCCAAGACATGGCAAGTAATGATACCTGTGATGGCTTCAGCAAAGACAGGATCTAAGAGATCTCCCTTGTACAGCCCATACAGTGTGACCCTGTAGAAAGTACTAGGGGAGAGGTCAGTGACAGCCAGGCTGAACTCCTGACTGGATAATGTGTGGTTCTGGCCATCAAATAAGCCATCTGGGTCAGACACTTCAATCAGAAAGCCCTCAACCTCTCCTCTGTCCAGCTCCCAGGACACACTGAAGCTGTCCCAGGACACATCAGAGATGGTGATGTTTCCCACCTGAGGCTTCTCATCATCTGGATTACAAACAGATCAGAAGATAATTATTTTGGCAGGAAAACATACATTTAGGAGAAGAGCATCATGGGTAATGGTAACTAAAGAGATTTAAGATCTTTAAGATGATGGTCATTTCTGTTGTTTGGAATTAAATGTTATTGAGGTGAAAACAAAAAGGCCTGAAAGGTAAAAAAGACATAAAAAAAATCAACAGTGCAACATGTTTCACATTATTCAAAACAATGCAAATCATTTTAACAATTAAAGTGGGGGAAAATCCATGTTATGAGCAAGTGGAACAACAATAAACCACTTAATTTGTTACTCCTAAAAAATTAATCGCCATCTGTTTCAAACAGAACAGGAACATCTGCCCATGCAGTGAAAAACACACACACACACACACACACAGACACACACACACCCACACGCACGCACACACACAGTACTAATAACTTTCAGAAAGTTGTAGTGACAAACAAACAAATTTGCAGTCATTTCTCTTACAACCTATTAACATCCAAGCACCAGTTTGCTGAGAAAGCTTTGGTATTAATGGCCCTGAGAAAAGCCATTAATTTTTGAAGGTCCTGTCTAGCCTGCCTGAGCAGAGGTATGCTGAATACTTCAAACATGGGAGGCAGCCATGCAGCGCAGTGCAGTGCAACCTATAATTGAACATCATTGTGCATTGTCAGCATTCACAGGCAAAGTGAGGGCAGATAGCAAGGAGATGCACGGTGGGCTAACTATTATCCTGTCTATGCACAATCAAGAGGGCAGAAACGTGGCGTGCAAATAGGGTGACAATGGGGATGAAGTGAATGACCTTCCCAGGCATTAGGGCCGCTTGTCGCTTTTGAAACCTGGAAATGAAACAATATGAAGCTGTCAAACAGCAAAACAACTCATTGATCATCTTGCGCCATTCATGGGAAGTGAAATTTGGTCAAATTGTTTCATTTTGCACACTTATTCAAAAGAGTTCTTTCCACTGAAAGCGGCCCATGCAAGTCTGAGGAGTGGTCCTCACTGCATGCAGATGGGAATGAGAGGAGGTAGAATTAAAGAATGGCTTTATTGCGGTGAGATCCCACAAACACCTCAAGGGCATTTGGATAAAGCCATTGTTGGACGCATGCACAACCCTTTATGGCTCTACATAGACACCACTCTATGGGCTTTAAGGCATGCGTGTTCTTTACACCATAAAGGTCACATTTGTCATTGTCACAAGCAAAATCCAGTAATTTGAATAGGAAACCATGCAATTAGGTACTTCATGTGAGAGCGAAAGGGTTTATGTTGGACAGGGAGATTCACCACACTGACCAACTGCTTGGTTTGAAAGGGACTTCTGTCTGAGATGTGCTTCATACATTTTTTTTTTTTTTTTTTCGCTAATGTGACCGTACCTTAACACAACATAGCATAACTTTGTGCATGCATGCATGTGACGGTTTGCTCTCTCTTTTTTGGCCTGGTTATGTCCGGATATGTTTCCATTGAGATCTCAGTCATCAGATATCCACATCTCCATGTTACAAGCTGAAACTCTTCTAATAATGCCAGAGAAGCATTTAGTGAACAGAAGAAAGCCAGACCTAGAGTTCTCCCTGCCCCCAATCTTCCCAAATCCTTTGGGTCTGAGGGAAGTGTATGCCCATGTTTGTGTGCCGTGTCTAAGGCCGATAATGGCTGCTGAAATAAATGCATTGATTATAGTGCTGGTGATTCCAGAGACAACATTTTAACAGGCGGCTCAGCATGTGTCCTATTTATCAGTCCGCCCCACAGTTCATTGTGGTCAAATCACGCAAATCCAAAAGGGGAGTGGGCTCACTCTGACGATTATCACATGAATGAGCTTTCTGTGCGTGTGTGAGAGTTTGTGTGTGTGTGTGTGTTTTTGGGATCTTGAGAAACACTTTATCTGTTGTCTTGCCTTGGCAACCAAAGCAAACAACTGAGGTTATATTTTGTAGCTCCCTGGTTTTAGTTAATGATTGCTATGTTATATAAGCAAGAACATTTTGGTAACAAAGTTCTGGAAGTTAAGTAAGTGGCATCCTGACCACAGTGCTTTTGGCTTTCATTGTTTTTTCTTTAAAACATAAAATAAACCCACATGCCATTAACAAGAGAATAGGGATATTAGGCTTCAATTTCCAGTGGCATACTGACAATATGAATATTTCGAGATTTTTATAGAAGTCTTCTCAAGATAAGAGCTACAAAATGTTTAATTCAAATTCATAGAACAAGGACTTCAATATCTTCAAACTCCAAAATAAATATTGACACTTATGGGGGAAAATAGTGAAGATAATAAATTCCTGAGTTGCCTTCAGATCCTCAGTGGCCTGCTGAATAAATGTTTATGTGTGAAAGATTAGATTCAAATCATATTTTTGTAAAGCCGATTTCATGATCCAAAGCAGTATTGCTTTTGTCACTCTAGAAGCAAGAGAAAATGGGATGTGAAGATGCATTCTAAATATATAAATGAAAATGTAATGATGCACACTAACCTGTGGATGCTGACAAGGTGGCTGGCGCACTCATCTTTCTTCCTCTCTTGGCAGTCAGGCTGATGGTGTACAGCATGCCAGGGTTCAGATCACTCAGGATGTAGGTATTGGCATCACCAGGTACCTCCAATTCAGTTCTCTCGCCGACCGCAGATGCAAACACTAGCTCATAGGTGTCAATTTTGGCGACCGGCCTCCTCCAAACAAGTGTCAGTGTGGTCTCTGTGGTCTCACTTACTTGAAGCTCTTTGGGAGCATCAAGATCTAAGAGGAAAGGGACAAAACAGTAAAGGATTAGTTCATTATTTTTTTTTACTCACCCTTGTTTTGTCCCAAACCTGTGCGAGTTTCTTTCATTGAATACAATAGGAAAATAAACTGGATTGAAGAAACTGGTTGCTTATTTACATTCAATTACAATGAATGGGAATTTAAGCTTTCAAGCTTCAAGAAAAATGCAAAAGCTCCATAAAATATCATAAAATGACAGCAGGCTATATTCATAGTTTTCTGAATATATTTTTCTCCGTTTTGTCACCTGGTGGAGTTTTGGTTCCTTGCCACTGTCGCCTTGGCATTTGGTTTGCTTAGTTGGGGACATTGGGTATTCAACAATATTATTGATCTGCCTTACTTAAGGTGGACAATGACGCAATTTTCTTCTAGAAACAGTTCTAAAACTTTGTTGTATTATTTTCATGTTATCACTGTGAAGCTGCTTTGATACAATCTGTATTGTAAAAAGCGCTATATAAATAAAGGTGACTTGACTTGATTTGAATTCTGAAGCTAAACAATACTTTTGATAATCCAGTGAGCTGTTAACCATTGCAATCAGATCGGTCAATGAGTTGAATTCATTCAGACCCGTTTTGTGAACTGGATCAAGTGATTCATTAAAAAGATTCAACAATGAATCTTTCACAAATCCGACATGAACAAACCAAAAAGATTCATTTTCAATTGACCACAACAAATTACATTACTGGCCAGTTTGTCACACAAAGACTTCAGAAAGCACAGGGGTCATATCTGGACCATTTTTATGATAAATGAGCACTTTGATATGATGCTTTTTCTTGTCCTTTTGGTACCTGACAGCCCCAGTCCTCCTTTCACTTTTGACATGAGAGAGAGTAAATTGTTTTTCTTGAACTATTCCTTTCAGAATTATAAATTAGCTTTATTATGTACTTTTTTACTTTTCATTCATGCTGTTGCATATCATAAGAGAAGAAAATGAGAAAAGCACATTAAACAAAGTAATAAATGTACATAAAACACCTGTGAGGTAATGACCATTTTTGTTAAATCTTACCAGTAACAGCATTTGTCGTTGCAGGCAAACTCTCACGCTCTTCCTTAATGGACGTCACTCCCATTCCATACTCGGTCCCGGGCCTAAGGCCTAAGAGAAAACCCAACAAAAATCATTTCTCTCAAATCATTAAACAAAACGAAACCATTAATATCTCACATTGGTTGTTTTTGGAACCTACATGGTAGGCAATTGTTTTCATTCTAGCGACAGCCTGGTTTCAATTTCATCTGCGTGCCATATCAATCTAATGCCTTTCAGTGGCCACATCAAAGAGCTTCTCCACATGCCAGAGACAATATTTACCATCATACAAGAGATTCTCAGATCCCCACAGCCCCATTCATAAGAGCCCTTAGCCCAAATCCCACACTTTACCCCTTTTAATGCCTGTATTGGCTCCTGCAGAGGTCACTATACAGGAGTCCTCCAGCATGAAATTACGCCTAATGCAGAGGAAGCTCATTATCAATAAAATCACAGGCGTGACGGCAATTACAGATAATAACTGTGTGAAAGAGACAACTAGTGAGATGTGTGTGTGTGAGAGAGAGAGAGAGGCTCTGCGTTATTAGCCAAACAGATCGTCCGCCTTATTTACAGGGAACAGGCCTCCCAAGGACAAAGGAGCAAACCAGACAAAGAATCTATTATCCATTTTGAATATATTTTTTTTTCTCCCAGCCATGATAATCCCTGCTTGCGGTAACACATGGTTGTAGAGAATAAGAATTAGCACAGGAGATTGCCTCAAAGCGCAAATGTATAATAGAAGTGCTGCTGCGACGAAGAAAGCCTCCACTTTCCCTTTTTGACTGGGATTTTCACATTGAAGCACCAGTGTTACTTCATTTAAGGCATGAATAAGGCATTATCAACAAAAAGGGTAGCATCTCATTCCACTTTAGTCGTGTAAACATTTTACGCCACTAAAACAAAGGCGCTCATTTGGAAATAAGTGGTAAATGGTACAAGTAATGCAATAAAAAACGTACAATTTATAAAGTTTTAAACTTTCATATTGTTTTAAATCCTTTTTGAGAATGCTCAAAAAGGATTGCCTTATTTTTCCCTCTTTTTGTTTTCATACGTAGTTTTTAATCTCTATGATCTGTTTGTAATTGATTTGTAATCGCTTTGTAATCTCTGGAGAGGAATTTTGTGTAATTCAAACTGGCCTCTCACCAGTGATTTTAGCCTGAGTGGTGTCTTGCGGACCGCTGGGGAAGACCAGTTCTCCATGCTCCCCTCCAGAAAGTGGGCCGTATTTAACACGGTAATTCAGGATGTTGGCTCTGCTGTTTTTCCACTCCAGAGTTATACTCTCATCTGTCTGTTCAACCGCCTTGAGGTGCTTTGGGGCATCCAGGTCTGAAACGCACATCAACATGTGGATGAAAGAAAATGCTTCTTGTAAACGTACGGTTATCCTCCAGGGCTAGACAAACAAAATTGCTTCAATGCAATGTCTAAGTGCACCACAATTATCAGTAGACCTGCTAAAGAAGATTGAATTCACTTTATGATGTGCTGAAAGGATTTCTAATTGTTGAAAGGAGTTTGTACCTGTGGTGAAGGTCTCATAGACGGGAAAGCTGGTCATCTCTCCCCTGTGGGCCATAAGAGAGACCTCATACTCAGTGTCCGGATACAGCTCAGCCAGATGATACTGGGTATCCATTGAGGAAAGCTTGACTGTGTTCCTGTCTGAGGAATCTGTGTTTGGGCCATAGGACACAGAGATCCCATCCACCTGAGCAACAGGCTGAAACCAGGTGACGAGGGCTGTAGTGTCCGTCACATCACGCACATCCACTTGGCTGGGGGCATCAATCACTGCGGATGAGAGGAGAGGTGTGTGAAAGCTAGAGGAAAAGCTACATAATGGGAACATCTATGCAAACAGATGATCTAAAAACAGCTGCTATACACTTTTTGATATCAAGGACCTCCAAATATGATAATTGTCCACATAAAATATAATGACAGCTATACATTTTTATTCAAAAAGACCCATTTATACTATGTATAAAAATATTAATTGTTTCATTATTCATTTCATTTAAATTAAATCATTGTTTTTTTCCACATTGTCACTGTGCTTAAACCAAAATAAATTATTAAAATAGTGAATAGTAAATTAAATGTAAAAAAAGATCTGCAAATATTACAAAAATAGTTTTTCATTTAATAAAAAGTAAAAATGCTAGATTTTTACAAGACACAACCCCCAGGGGGTCCCTGGTTTGAAAAACAAAAAACAAAAAAAACACTATTTGCTATTATACAGATGCATTTATATCTATATTCCGACATTAAGATATACTTTCTCCAAGACTTAAAAGAGGATAAATAACTATATATGTCTTAATTTCTATGGTAAAATCAGTTTGTCACATTAGGAAGTGTATTGAGAGCAGATACCTATGTGAACGTAAGATAATATAGAGGAACTGCATGCAGCTTAGAGCAGATTTGTGCATTCAAGATGCTCCAATGCACCAGTTATCTCACGGGAGGACAGCCTCTCATGTTGCTGAGTGGTGCCTCCCACACACTGAGAGTGAGGGAGAGAACTCACTTTGAGCAATTAGTCCTCCTTTAATGCAAATCCTATGTGGCACAAGTCGAAGAAATGGAGTAGATGGAGCGTTAGAGCCATGCTGGGAGATTTTTTTAGACATTTGTAAGACAGCAAAATCAGCATGTTGTGAAGGGAAACTGGTTACTTGTACTGACAGCGTAAGAGGCCAGTGTTGTAACGGCACATATTTTCCGAATAGGGCTATAATCTCTGTGGGTTTTTTTTTTTTTTAAATAAGCTATTGATAAAAGTGAAAGATTGTTTGGGAAATGTCAAAATGGTAAAAAGTAGTACACCATTTGAGGGTAAACCCTTATTTTACAATTATTTAAAAGCAAATCGTCTACAGTCAAAGAGGATGAAAAGGCTTGTAACTGGTACTCAGAAATGTAGTGCAATACAATAATGTTTATATTTGTTAATATGTAGAATGATATTTTAGTTTCATACTGATATAGGAAGATGACAAAATATATTACAAAAGCTATAAATTATTAATAGCGACAAATTATCAAATATTATTCAATACCATGACTAAGACCTTAAATTGTATAAAGATGATACTGTAACTTAATTTGTTTAAGATGTAAATCTTAAATCTCAGATGTAAAAGTCTGGTCACACTAGCATGGAAAATTGGAGGATTCATGTTTTTGAAAAAAGTCTCTTATTCTCACTGAGGCTGTATTTATTTGATTAAGAAATCCAGTGAAAACAGTAGCATTTTGAAATAGTATTACACTTCAAAATAACTGAAATCTATTTCTGTGATCGCAAAGCTACATTTTCAGTAGCCTTTACTCTAGTCTTTGTTGTCACATGATCCTTTAGAAATCATATGCTTATTTGGGTCTCAAGACATTTATTATCATAATTTGATTTATTAAAAATGGATGAGATCCTTAATATTTTTGTGGAAACTGATCAATTTAATGCATCCTTGCTGAATAAAAGATGGAATTTCTTACAAAGCAAACAAATAAAATCTTACCGACACCAAACTTTAGAATGGTAGTGTTTAGCTGATCCGCTAACATCTTGCAAAATAAGGTATCATTACCAGTTAGTCTAACTCAAAATTAAACATTTTAATTTTCAGCAGAACCCTGCACTGCAAATAACTGCCAATTAACATAAAATGCTGGCTGCCCTCTAAGACATTCTGGCCCAAAAAAAAAAAGGCCTGAAAAAGAGCAGACTGGTCATGGCCGCCTGTTAATTGCGTCGACAGCTGCTTACTTGTGACAACGTTCTTGCTGGATGGGTGTCCGCGGGTGTTGTTCTTTACGACCTCAAGCTTAACTTCGTACTCTTGTCCAGGTCCAAGACCAGACTGTTCAAAGGTGGTCTCAGGAGGTGTGAGAGAGTTCAAAATCTCTCCATCCTCTTCTTTCTGCCATTCAAAAACAGATTTTTTGGTTAATTGAATTGGTGAATATATTAAATCTGAAAACAGATCACTGGTCAAAGGTTCTGTTGGTTAATAAGAGAACACCACAAATCATCAAAGAAGCAACCTCAGGAAAACAAAGTCAAGCTCCTATGAGCTACAGGGTAATGAGAGGGTGTCCTGAGAGTAAACACTTGGGTCTTTTAGCTGATTCTACTTGGATGAGTGTTTCACTTCACAGTGAGAGTTATTTTGGCATTGACATCTCTAAACTTGATGTGTGAATGAGACTGCCAAGCTGTGTTTTGAAAGAGGGATGTAGGGGAGGTTTGCATGTTCTAATGGTGCTGTTTTTTAGAGTTTGCATAAGCCCTTGAGAAAGAAAATAAAGCATTACAGAGACAATAACAGTTCTGTGGCACATGGTCACACATGCTGTTGCCAGGAGCTTCTTAGAGGGTTTTGTCTTGGAAAACCGCAGACTTCTCATCAGTAGCTTTTGCTTAGTGGCACCACTCAGCTATTTTCTCATTTTAAACTATTACTTGCAAACAGAACAGTCCTTTTATATTACAACTTCAAGGCGAATATATGAGGGCAATGATACACTTTTGGATCATAGCCCTAAGGATGATGCCAGGACACTCACTGTGTTTCTGAAGATGAGGTTCCAGCTATCAAACGGGATGTTCAAGGGGTCCCACTCAACCTCTACTGAAGTCTCTCTAACCGATTTGAATTTCAGACCCTCAGGTTCAGGGAGATCTGATCGTAAGATAGAGCAGCTTAGCAGAATATACTCAGGACAATATAACAAATAACTTTCCCAAGCATTAGATGATGTGTGACTTACGTGTGGCGATTCTGGCACTGACAGGGACACTCATCTTGCTGTTCAGGACAGCAAAGACACTGATTAGGTACTCAATGCCAGGCTCGAGCTCCCTAATAGTGGCTGTCTTCTTTTCACCAGAGACTTTCATTTCCATTTCTAAACCCCCAAGAGCCGTAGGCACATAGGTGATTAGATACTCTGTCACAAGCATCTCATTGACCCAGGTGAGGTCCACTGTTTCTGGGTCGACTTCAGTCACTGTAAGGTCTCTGGGTGGGGAGACTGTGGATTGAAAAAGATCAAATGATTGACTTCATCTTAGTCAAGAACCTCTGAGTCAAAAGATAACATGCAGAACTTGGAAAACAACATCTCCTTGATATTGTGCCAAAATTTGTGGGAAAGAGAAATGTTAAGATAAATACTTTATCCAATGATAGCTTAATGTGCAGAGACAACTAAGCTATTCATGGTTGATTTCCTCAAATGTGTAAACAAAGTGTAAACATTGCCTAATGCCTAACCCACTGGCTCAACCAATTATGTGCAGTTTGGGGAAGAATTAGGGGTTTGTCTGACCAATAGCAGATATGTAGGAGTGTTGGAAAACCAGTATTTTTGCAAATTTTGTCTGGTGATGCTAAGCTTAATACACATACACCTTAAGTCATTTATATTTACACCTGCTTCATCTTTGAGAAAGTATAATAGCCAAAACTGTAAGTAAAAGCTATACATGTGCAGTTTTATATATTCGGTGTGAATTATAGTGACTTACTTTCAGAGCAGTCGTCGCCAGTGAAGCCTAAATCACATATGCACATTCCATTCAGGCATTGGCCTTGGTCATTGCAGTTTTCTGGGCAGGTCAGAACAGAGCAATCCACACCAGTGTAGCCTTCAAAGCAGATGCATTTTCCATCTTCACAGAAGCCACGGTCCAAACAGTTGTTAGGACACATCTTTGTACCACAGTCCTCCCCAGTGAACCCGCTGTTACACACGCACTGGCCATTTACACAATGTCCTCGGTTATGGCAGTCACTGGGGCAAGTCAACTCGCCGCAGTCATGGCCTGTAAAGCCAGTGTGGCAAACACACTTGCCATCCACACACTGTCCATGGTCATTGCAGTCATTGGGGCAGGTCTTGGTACTGCAATCTTCCCCAGCAAAACCATCATGGCAAATACACTTGCCATCTACACACTGTCCACGTTCATGGCAATGATTGGGACAGGTTTTGATGCTGCAGTCTTCTCCAGCAAAGCCACTGTGGCAAACACACTTGCCATCTACACACTGTCCACGTCCATGGCAATGATTGGGACAGGTTTTGATGCTGCAGTCTTCTCCAGCAAAGCCATTGTGGCAAACACACTTGCCGTCCACACACTGTCCACGTCCATGGCAGTGATGGGGGCAGGTCTTGACACCGCAATGTTCTCCAGCAAAGCCATCATGGCAAATGCACTTGCCGTCTATGCACTCTCCTCGTCCATGGCAGTCATTGGGACAAGTCTTGATGTTGCAGTCTTCTCCAGCAAAGCCCACTTTGCAAATGCACTTCCCGTTGACGCATCGACCACGATCGTGACAGTTATTGGGGCAGGAAAGCTCTGAGCAGTCGTCGCCTTCATATCCAGCATCACAAATACACTCACCATCGACGCACTGTCCTCGGTCATTGCAGTTGTCGGGGCAGGAGAGAATGCTGCAGTCCTCGCCCTCGAACCCGGGGTCACATATGCACTTCCCATTGAAGCAGTGACCTCTCTGATTGCAGTCATTGAGACAGGTGAGCTTGGAGCAGTCATCTCCGCTGTACCCAATATTGCAGACACACTGTCCATTGACACACCTGCCACGGTGGTTGCAGTTTTTGGGGCAGGTAAGCTCCCCACAGTCCTCCCCAGTAAAGCCCTCCTCACAATAGCAGGTTCCATTGTCACAGCGGCCACGGTCAAAGCAGTCGTTAGGACAGATGAGCTCAGAGCAGTCAAACCCCGTCCAAGGCTCGTCGCATACACATTCGTCATCCACACAGCGCCCCCTGCCAAGGCAGTTGTTTAGGCAGTTGGTTAAACTGCAGTCTTCACCGATGAAGCCCTCCTCGCAGAGGCAAGCCCCGTCGATGCAATCTCCATTCTCACCGCAATCTACAGGACACAGCTCAATACTGCAGTCCTCCCCACCAAAGCCCTCGAAGCAGATACACTTGCCATCCTCGCAACGGCCTTGATCCTGACAGAAGTTCGGGCACTCTGGCTCAGAGCAGTTGACTCCCTTCCAACCGGGCTCACACAAACAGCTGCAGGTCTCAGTGCTGTAGTTGCCACGGCCACTGCAGTAGGGTTTGGTTGTGACTTCACCTGAGAAAGAGAGTGAAAAACACTTTCATGCTGGTTTAGGTGGGGCTGGGAATTGTACAGTACACTGGTTGAGCTTCATGTTTTTGATTCACTAAAAAGGATTGGCTTGTTATGGTTCGAACACATTTTGTATATGAAAGCAATTAAAAATCTATTCGCTTGTGAGGATGAAATTAATTAAAGTATCTAAATCTATGCAGTCATAGAAGGAATTTTTGGGGAGGCTGATATAATCTTGTTCAAACCAACGATTGCAGCAGGTTTGAATTTTATATGTTTAGAAATAATTACGCTCATGTATACAAACTACAAAGGATCACGATACAGAAAATGATACAGAAAGCCTTGAATGGTTACCTCTTACAATAATGGTTATGTATGCGGAAGAAGGTGAATTTCATTTAGCTTGTGCCTTTCTCATTTTTTTCAGTCACATTTTTGATGGAAGCAAACCGTGTTGAGTCATTCTAACTGGTCAGTTTAGAAATAAGTGGAACATTTTGCTGTCAGCTTCTTGTAACATTCATGTAGTGATTAAAACTCGTTTGTGCTACCACATATGAAAGAAAAAGAAAAATCTATATTTTTACATTATACGCATCTGTGTTATGGATGTTAGCCGATACTTTTTTTAGAACAAAAGTTAAAGGTATAGTTCACCAAAAATGAAAATGCTTTCATCATTTACTTACCCTCATGTTTTTCCAAAACGGTTTGACTGACTTTCTTCTGTGGAACATAAAGATATACTGAGAAATGTCTCAGTTTTGTTTGTTTGTTTTTGTCCATTATACAATGAAAGTCAAAGGTCCCCCAAATGTTTGGTTACCTACATTCTTTAAAATATCTTCTTTTGTGTTCTGCAGAAGAAAGATACTCATACAGATGTCCTGTGCTGTTTCATTCAACCACTGGTTACGCAGATTTGGAACAACATGAGGATGAGTAAGTGATGACAGAATTTTTTATTTTGGGGTGAACTCTCCCTTAAAGTTTAATCAGCTTTGTTATGTTTGTTTTGAATACATTTGTAATGAGACTCAGCCTCCTAATGGACTGCCAATATTAGGCCTCACCTGCAACCTGAGCACTACAGCAGCTTGTTCCAGTAGTGCACTGCTCCCTCAGACTGGATACCTCTGCTTCCAGCATTTCCAGTCTGTTCAGAAGGTCCTTCAGGTCAGGCATGTGGTTATCACAACCGCAAGCTTGCTTGGGAATGTTAATCCTATGTGTGAAAACGATCTGATTCTCCCCATCCATGGTGTGTTCTATGTGCTGGTCAGATTGTTCCGATTTTGGCTTAATTTCGGTTGTTCCTGGTGAATCCATGTCCACCGAGCACATGGATCCAGTGGGAACGTTGATGTTGTACACATGGTTGAAAACCACAGGCTGGTCAGGACTTGGGAGGGTCAAGTTCTCAGTGGTTGGTGACAGTGATTCTCTTCTGTGTCTAATTACTCTTTTAACCAGGCCAGCACTAGAGAGATGAACTAAAACGGCTACTGCCACAGAGGCCAGTAGCAGACCTCGAATCCCCATGTTGATTTTATCTCACAGGACTCTTCTTACTGGTGTGAATGTTCAAATTGTTTCAAGATACAGGATGAGGTTCCTATCCTGAAAAAAAGAGTTCAGTTAGAACAGTCCACATCATTCCAATGCATTTCCAGTGTGGACAGATAGAGATCTGATTGCACTTACCCTTTCAAAATGGAAAATGATACAAATTACATCAATGATGACAAATTCTAATGAATTTTAAAAACATGAAAGGAAAATGCTTAAAAAGCAAAGCAAATTTAAAACTACACACAATAAATGTTAATTTAAATCATATGAATAAATATCAATATTAATTATAAACTAATATAAATAATACATAGACAATAATTTATTTTAATTAAAGATAAAAAACAATTCAATTAACATTTAATTGTATAGTGCTTTTCACAATACACATTGTTTCAAAGCAGTTTTACAGAAAATGCATGTTTCTACAATAGAGTGATCTGTTATCAGAGGTGACTGTGCAAAGTAATGTCCATATGTCAGATTGTGCAGTTCTTAGATAATAAAAATCACGCAGTTAGCTAACATCATGTATTAATGGCAATTCTTTTATTTAAATTTTTTTGATAGACTTCTCACAGCATCTGATAATCGACCATATAAACTAAGGAAAGAGAAATTCAATGTTTTAACCTTTGACTTGTGCGCCCTTTCCAACTAGAATGAATCATATTTAAATAAATCATATCACACCAGGCAGTGTTCATATTCAGAATAAGATTTCTGGGAGAAAAAACCCTAAAACAATTAAGGATACGGTCAGCAACACTGCAGGGAAGACAGACACTAAGCAGAACTCAGAAAGATCAACTCTGGCCAATAAAAGCAAGGCAAACTTCAGCTCAGGAGCGAGGGCTCCAGCAGCGTTTCCAATGACAGGCTGCCATGACACACAGCAGGCAACACCTGAATCTGAGGAGCGTACTCTCCTCTCTGACGCTCTGCCCACAGCCCATGCTGACAGATTAATACTCGCGCGGAGGAGACCATCTGCAGCGCTTCCGCTAGCGTGGGTGTTCGGAGTTCACGCTTCTCATAAAAGTTAGCTTTCTTTGACCATTCTCCAGACAGCAGCAGAGATTTGCATTAAAACACAATACTTTTCTCATTAAAAGAAGTTAATAGTTATAGTTTTTGCAGGCCTCAGGAGGCTTGTCACTTACTAAGTGCATTGGTCTGTTAAAAATTTAATTAAAGTAAAATAGAAACAGCTCTAAAACCTTTTCAAGCATGTTACTGCGCTGTGGAATGGAGATTGAGGATGCCTGTGTTTAAAGAGTCCTGATGTGCATGTCATTTGGTCACATACTTGCCAATTACAGGAGTGCAGATTCAGTTTTCCATATAGTAGGTTTCCCGAATGTTATGAAAACCAAATGGGATCCATTTAAGATGGAAATAACCGGCTTCCAAAAGTGCTGACACACCGACTTTTTCAATACCATAAAACACCCAATATTTATGTCAAATTTGGAATATTTATGTGTGCATTTTCCAGCTTGCATCTTATCTAGCCATGTTTAACCCTTTAACTGAATAATTTTTATTTGATTTTTAAAAGATACTTTATATTTTAAAGCATCAAATTAGAACAAGCTTTTTATGACATTAAAGAGATTCCTTCTATCATAACTTCAAACATATTTCGATGAACGTTTTTGTCCATAAAAAGTAAATCAGGTCAATGAAATTGTTATTTTTTTAATCTTCCACTGAAGACAGAAAGTCTAGCAGTTTTGGAACAGCATGAGGTGGAGTAAAGGATTTTTTTTTTTTTTTTTTTGGTGAACTATCTCTTTAAGGCAAACCTTCCCATGCACAGTCCTAAGAAAAGAGCAATACATAGTTACACAGATCAAAATTTTGTCATGGCTGCAGGGGGCTGACCCAAAGCCGCAGCTCGCAAGGTCAACAGCAGGTAATATCTTGCCAGGATCTGTTTAGTGAGTGGAGAGCTCGATTTGACATGTGATTAGCAGGGCTGACAGATGAGCTCCAGCGAGAGGGATCCCACGACTGCTGCCGCCCATCCGTGATTAGACAGACAGGGATGAACGCTTCTGTGATGGAGAGCTTAAGGGGGGCTCGATGATGGGAGACTCCCGATCTGGACCCTCGGGGGTGACGGGACCTACCCCGCTTCTTGTTCCTCACATCTAAACCCAGGGATTAAATCAGCAAAATAGGCAGAAAATTGCTTTGAGTCGCTTTGCGGTTTTAGTTCTGGATGGGTAGTTGGCTTTTTCACTTTGAAGCCTGGCTTGTTGCCACAAGAATCGAAAAAAGAAAATGACTCTGAAGGACCAAGCTGGTCTTTGTGTAAGAATTTGCCCTTAACCCCTGGTGAAGGGTGGACTGTAAATGAATGGCATTTTTTAAAATATGTAATTTAATGATGACAGCTTGACTTAATGGCGGAAATGATGGATATGCGTAACTAAGAAAGAATTAGCAGTTATTAGATTGGAAAAGATTTATGTATTTTGTGCGTTTTGAACAACGAGAAATAGACAAAGCCAGTCTCTTTTATTAGAGCTCCATCAATACAGTGCTGAGCTCAGAGCAGTATGCTAATGCTGCTGCTTACTGGCACTTTCAGATAAACCAGACACAATGTGACTGCTGCTTTCTCATGCCAGGTCTAGTTTTTATACTTTGTTACTTTCTCAGACTCTGGCTGGGCCAGTTGGCTTCCATGTGTCTATGTGAAAGGAATTTCAATGGGGAGTGAACCTGCTGGCACACATATTTAGTGCCAGTGATCTAAATTGGTCTTGCGTTGTGCTAAGTGCTGAATGCTGACTAGAGCATTTGAAAGGAAGAATACCTCACACAGAGACCAAATGAATACTTTTGTAAGTCATAAATTATACAGTGACAGTTAAAACGATTCTTCCACCTCACCAATGTGCCACAAACAAATGAGCTTATTGCTATTTGTTAAATTAGAAGTTTGTAGCTGTTTACATAATTGAGCAATTAGCATGTTAGTGGTTTGGAAGTGAGGCATATTGGGCTGCAATTAAATAGAAACTACAAAGACATAAAACAAAAGGAATATGCCAAAAAAACAGATTACGAAGTACAAAACATATTACTATTCCAAACTGGATGGAAATTAGTAACACATTATATTGAGACGACAACTGTTGATAAAATAAAATAAAATAAAATAAAATAAAATAAAATAAAATAAAATAAAATAAAATAAAATAAAATAAAATAAAATAAAATAATTCAGGTCAAAGCTAGGCTTTTCTTCCGGTCTTCGGACAGCCAATGATGTGGTGATCACTCGATAATGGAAAATGATCTGTTAAATAGCATTTATCTGACTTCAGCATGCAGCGGGTTATTGAACTGTAAAAAATGCTGTGGTGGCTCTTACAGTTCGTCGTTCAGTTTCATATCCAATGATTAGAGATGACATTTATCCACAGTCTGCTGAACAGAGGGGAACCACAACTCTTCCTTAGTTTATTCCTATGAAATCATCAAGCAGACTAAAGTTTTGTAGGTCACCCATGACAGAAAGCACTTGCCTTCCCTGGGACCAGCCTTAATATGGGTCGCCCGCTGTGGTGAATGAATTGGTATTGTCTCGACTCAATTCACCTTAATAGATGCCATAAAAATGCCCTGACAGTTTGTTTAATACTAGGAAGGAGTCAATGATGAGGAAATATCTCTCCCAGAGGTATGCTGTATACACACTGCATCATTTCTCCACTGGTGCATGTCAAACTTCATTAAAAATCAATACAATGAAGTTGAGAAAATACTTCTTAATCCAGTCAGAGAAGCGGTAAACTTAGTGGAAAGGGGCTCAAAGGTGTCTGGTTTGGTTTGAAGACCAAAAAATGCTGATAAATCATAATTAAAAACATTATAAAAATGAATACACTGTGAAACTCGCATTGAGAAGTATATGCTTATCGATTGCATGGTTTTCAAGGTCATAATCAGACAGAGGGCTGCTGAAACCAGCACCGTGAAGCAGCTCATAATCATCCAACACGGAGATGGATTTCCAGACTGGCTCATAACGCCGCTCAATGGTGTGTACTTGGATCGATGGCAAAGTATACAGCCACTGTTATTGTTTCATAAATGGATTTGGAAGTCATCACCTTCCTGAGCAATGCTCATTTAGTGGCTGAGTTGGCTGAGTTGACCATTACACACTTACCATTTTTTATTCTGTTCTTTCTTTCTATAGTTCTGCAGTTCTTCTCTCTTATCAATATTTTTCCTCTCTCTGACATCCTGTTACTTTTTGTACTGTGAACTGAATGCAGAATGTGCATTGTGACTGTCCACTGGCCTCAAACGAACTGATGATTGTCTATGCCTCACTACTCTATTTTGCTTGGCATGTCTGGGCTTCAAAAGGAAGTCAGTCACAGCTAGCACTGGGTTCACAGAGCAGATTCAAACAAATGAATATGTCTGGAAATCATAAACACGCAGACGTGCTATCTCACTGCTGTATGTGCAATGTGAGCTTAAAGGTCTCTCAAATGCCACATAATGTGATCTCTCACCTAACGCATTCTCTTGGCATTTCTCCCATCGGTGGATTGACAGTGAGGTGTGAAACCAGAACCTAAGAACATACGGCACTGTATATTATATTTCCAACTGCATCATTCTCTTAATAATGAGATTAAGTAATTATTAATCTTGCATCTGATTTCATTGCCACAGCTTAAAGGTATTTCTTCTTTAATTCAACTTTAAATCAACCCCAAACGGCATTTTTTTTTTTTAAACCCCGTTTTTTAGTACCGATCATTTCATTACTGTGAGCTATTTTCTCTATATATAAGATTGCATGTAGACTGATAAGTGAAAGGCAATGCAGGTTGTTTTCACAATGAAAAAGCTGGGTTTCATGACAGTCGAGGCCCATTTGCAGAGCTCTAATGATGCTGGGAGATCTGATTGCACCGATAGGAGGTTTGTGTGTGTGTGTGTGTGTGTGTGTAAGAGCGATAAGCCGGTCTGGTGTATGGGCAGAGATAGAGGTGTTTGCACTGCGCTGATGGACCTGCGGTTCGCTGACATTGCTGCACTTTCACCAAAGAAGCATTCAGACCGAACTCGATAGAGCTTTGGTGACATTGCCAAAGGTGAACTCTACCATGCTGATTAATGAGAAATGGAAAGTTTAGGACATGTCAGTCAACATTTGAGACCAAAGACACTGGAGAAGTCTACTGGGAATGAAGTTGAATAATTCCTGACTTCAGCTTCCATGTGTGCTTTTTCCTAAAGTCCAGATGGAAGGAATGAAGGAGGAACATTTGTTACTTGCTGTCTCATTTTACATTTCCAGCACCGGTGACCCCGTGTTTATTAGCTTAACCTCTGTTACAGCCAGAAAAGCAGCCTCATATGTTCAGACCTTAAAAGCTCTAAAAAAAAACTTCTGAGCTTCCCATTTGTCGCAGCAAAATTCAAACACTATTTCTGTACTATGCAGACAGTCCCTTTCACATCTTGGTCTTAGCAAAAAAAAAAAAAAATTGGTTTGACTTTTTTTTTTTTCTCTTAAGGATATTGTGGTTTGGCAGGAACGGCAAAGCACAGAAGTCCATTTTATAATGCAAAAGTCAATTTGCTACAGAGTAAAAAAAAAAAAAAACCTTATTTGAACACAGCGGTCATTTTTTCACAAGCACAAAGCATCTTTCCCTTCCCAAATGGCACGCTATTGATCATTCTTTTCTATTCTAGAAAGAATAAAAGCTACCATGTGTCTTGTTTGCGTATAACAGGAAATTGCTTTTTCTCCACCAACAAGAAATTGTGTATTTTCTCTTGCTGACTGGGAAAAGATAAGCCATGATCAAGTGTGTATAGTTGATTTACAATGGCAGTTCTCTAAAAAAGGCCCTTAAAATGCACCCTGCCAGATCCAATTACTTACTCTACATACCTATAGTAATTAGTTTCATCACAATATGATATTTTGGGATTGAGCAACAAACTCTTTCAACTCACTGACCCCATTGAATTTTTTTTTCCTGGAAAGAAAAATCGGTTTTCCCACACTGAAATGCAAGAATATTGACTGGGAGATTAAGAGATCTATTTTGCCTGTTCAAATTTCAGGCCGAAATGTCATCAATTGAGATAATCTGAGCTTTGTAGATTTCCCTTTTACAACTTCCCAAATTAAAACTTCTGCTAACCTAAAACTCTCTTATTATCCTAGGCATATAGTGACAAATGCATTCGAGCATGCAGGGTCAATGACAACTAATCAGAATTCTTCACTTCTGTGGAAGACATGTGTGCTCATCTCTTGGCTTCCATCGGTGGGGACACTGTCTGTGCTCTGAGCCCATGGCTTTCTTAGCCATGTTACATTAGCATCAGACAGCCATTAAAACCATCTGGGGCAGCAAAACTTTAACACACTGAAGTCTACTGAGGAAATCTTTGTTCACTGATGCCAACAAATCATCCTGAATGCCTCTGTGGCCAATTTGGAGTGTGGAGGAAAATAAACCCTTTTTACAGAGCATATTTCACAGATAGACGGACGGACAGACAGACAGACAAACAATCGATAGATGATAGACAGACAGCCAGACAGACAATAGATAGAATGATAGAACCATAGATAGAATGAAAGAACGATAGATAGAATGAAAGACAGAACGATAGATGTATAGAATGATAGAACGATAGATCGATAGATCGAAAGATAGATAGATAGACAGATAGACAGACAGATAGATAAAATGATAGACAGACAGATGGATAGATAGAACAATAGAACGACAGACAGACAGAACGATATACAGACAGATAGATAGAATGATAGAACGATAGATAGAATGAAAGAACAATAGATAGATAGATAGATAGATAGACAGATAGATAGATAATACATAGACAGACAGACAGACAATAGATAGAATGATAGAACCATAGATAGAATGAAAGAACGATAGATAGAATGAAAGACAGAACGATAGATGTATAGAATGATTGAACGATAGAACGATAGATCGATAGATCGAAAGATAGATAGATAGACAGATAGACAGACAGATAGATAAAATGATAGACAGACAGATGGATAGATAGAACAATAGAACGACAGACAGACAGAACGATATACAGACAGATAGATAGAATGATAGAACGATAGATAGAATGAAAGAACAATAGATAGATAGATAGATAGATAGACAGATAGATAGATAATACATAGACAGACAGACAGACAGACAGACAGATAGACAGATAGATAGATAGATAGATAGATACAATGACAGACAGACAGATAGACAGATAAAATGACAGATAGATAGATAGATAGATAATACATAGACAGACAGACAGACAGACAGACAGACAGACAGACAGATAGATAGATAGATAGATAGATAGATAGATAGATAGATAGATAGATAGATAGATAAAATGACAGACAGACAGATAGGCCGATAAAATGACAGATAGATAGATAGATAGATATATAGATAGATAGATAGATAGATAGATAGATAGATAATACATAGACAGACAGACAGATAGATAGATAGATAGATAATACATAGACAGACAGACAGACAGACAGATAGATAGATACAATGACAGACAGACAGATAGACAGATAAAATGACAGATAGATAGATAGATAATACATAGACAGACAGACAGACAGACAGACAGACAGATAGACAGATAGATAGATAGATAGATAGATAGATAGATAGATAGATAGATAGATAGATAGATAGATAGATAGATAGATAGATAGATAAAATGACAGACAGACAGATAGACCGATAAAATGACAGATAGATAGATAGATAGATAGATAGATAGATAGATAGATAGATAAAATGACAGACAGACAGACACAAGGGAACTCAGAGGGTACAATATCTGTTTCAAGTCCATTGCCAGGCCAGGAGCAGTGCTGACAGCTGTTCAAACAAAGGCTAGTTTCCCACTCAGCTTTGTTCTGAGTGGCACTGTCAATGAATACACTGCACATAGCATCATAAAACATTTAAACACCCCGCCTAGGCAACAACCATGTGTGGTTGGCACTTCTGATGTCCTCAAGATAATGATGGCAAAATAGCTAAAGAGGTATTAACAACCCATGAGACATTTACATTATCACGCAACAAAACAGATCAATATATTATAGCTACTAGGACTTCTGAAAAGTCACATCACATTTCTTTTTCTCAAAAAAAAAAAGAAGAAAAACTTAAAGAAAACTTACTCAACAATCTTTTATGCAATCATTAGATTTGCCCTTCATTGCTTACAACTAAATTTCCTTCATTCGAAGCAGAACCTCCCTCCTATTTAGCACCCTTGGATCCAGGGGGTCTCTGTCATTGACCCCTCCCCCCCCAGATATACACACTCATAAGGCTTCTCTCAGCCCCTGCGTTCCCAGCCTAGACCCCTCCCACTACCACCACACACACGCAAATCTTCTCATCACCTCAGTTTCTCCATTCTCCTAAACGGATACAACCCATCAGTAAGGACAGCGTACTGATCCGAGAACCATTCACCCCCCCCACCGTGGATGAGGCGAGAGAAAAGAGCTGGCAGCTGACAGCGGAGCTGCACGAGGAGCACCAGACTAAAGAGAGAAGCGCTAACACAAACCAGCTGCTGTGCTCCCTGGCTGGCGAGAGGACAGAGATCCTGGGAGGGATGACACCGTCTGCCAGGTAACGGACACCGGCTGACCTACAGCTGCAGACAAGCCCACCACGTGTAGAGCTACACCAAACTATCAGAGCGCACGCTACTGTATTCCCCCCTCAAGGGGAGCTGGAATAATTGCTGATCTTAAAACAAATGTGGATCACTTCCCCTATAAACCATAATGAGCAGCCTAAAGCAAGCCAATGCATCACTAGCAGCCTTAAAAGTCCCCGGCTAACATTTACACTGCCAGATTTTTTTTTTTACCTTTAGGGGTACAACATCTTGTCACTGCAGTCCCCTTAAAAGGACAACTTTGTACATTGTCTACCCCTGAAATGTGCATATACATATCTTATTATTATATACCTTAGAGTAGTAATATTTGCCTACCCTTAAGGCACTACATATAAACCTTTTAAAGGTAAATAAAGTAAGATTTCCCTTTAAGGCTACTTCCCCAGTGACAAAGTGTACAATCTGACTTTTTTTTTACAATAGCCTTACAAAGTGGTAAGGCATTCTTCAATTTTAGCATTAAAACACATCCAACACATACATGCTCATAAAGAGTACAGAGTCATTTAACTTGCAAATCTGTCACACTAACAGGTAGATGGACTTGGAGCATCACAGCTTACCTTGGTGAGACCAGTCCTCCTCTACAGGCTTAGAGACGTGCCTCTGTCTAGGAACAGCGACGTGACGCTAAACGAAAGGTTGAAACCATCAGGAACTCTTGAAGTGCTTTTTAATTTTCTGTAGACAGATGACAGTCCTGTCATTCCCTCCTATCTCTCTGCTCTCAGCGAGAGTGTGCCATCCAGCCTGTGTACGTCTGCTGATGCTGAGAGAGGGAATGAGTGAAAGAGAAAGAGAGAGAGAGAGAGAGGAAGGGAGGGAGGGAGAAGTCCCTTTCTTTTAAACAGTAGACACTTTGCGGTCAGACCCCACTCCCACCTACCACTCTTATATGCACCCCCCTCCCCTTTCGCCCTCTGACTGGAAGCTGAGGAGCTGAAACGGGATGCCTCAAGGCTGAGTCGCAAACTCACACACACACATTGGGAAGAGAGGAGGAGAAAGAGACAGAGAGAGAAAGAGAGAGACCATTTACTATAAACTGGAGCAGCCAATGATTGGATGAAAGGGATATATCCCAAGCTGCATTAACATACATTTCAGATTAGAACAGGGAGGAAAAAGGAGGAAGGACCTTGTGTGTTTGATGACGAGCATGACACGGCAGATGATGGGATTATGTACGGTGATCAGCATAATCAACCTTTAATCCCCAAAATCCTACCTCACTATGAAAAAAAAAAAAAAAAAAAAAGACTTGTTTTATTCAAGGTTGCTTCTCCCTTTTTTAAAGCTTAAATGTCTACTCTAAGTGGAACCATCTCTGTGCCGCAACCTCCGGCTTTTCGTGCTCTCCTGCGCTTCTGTAAATACTCTTCCCTTTCAGAGTGTCAGGTTATTCACCTTTCCATCTGCACTACCCACAAACACCTCCCCCACCTGCACTGCAGGTAGAAGAACGTCCAACCAAGCCAGCTGCAATTACCGGACTATATACGGCATCCAGCGTTTTGTGCAAACAGGAGCTTTTCTTCAAACAAACATGGAACAAAGAGCCCAGCAGATCGGATTTTACACGCGTTTCATTTCAAACGAACAGTGATGCTCTTCAAGACGTATTTCATTAGAGATGAGATGATGTCTCTCATCGTGTCAAAAACTGACCTTTAGTTCTCTTGGGGGGCAACACGGAGGCACCCGTGGAGACGGGGAGCTCGAACCCCCAGAGAGGAATCAAGACCGCTTTTTTTCTGATGAGAGAAAATCAACCCCCATCAGCCTGTGCTCAATAAGTCATGAATCTGTGATGATTTGCCTGGTCGACATGGGATTTTAATCTAGGTCTCATTTCAGAGCGAGAATCACTACATTTCAAATCAGGCCCAGCCACTGATCAAATTCAAACTCATGTATTCTTTTTCTATCACAAGGCAAACATGATATCAATTTCAGGTTTGCCTTGAATGGAAAAGTACAATGTGAAGAACGGGAGATGAACACAGGCATAGGATATTTCCCAAGGTGAACTCCACAGAGAGATGCTCTTGGTAATGGTGTGCGTGTTTGTGTTTTTCTGCAAATGTATATATGTGGTGGGTGGTGAAGGGAAATGCAGCCAGAATGAGATGTGAGATGAGAATGAGATGAGATGAACTCCCAAACCTTTATAAGAGACTTTATGGAAGTGCATTAATATAACGCCCACCATAATGTCATATATCCAGCCAGTATGTCTATCTATTTAGGTCCGCTGATATGCGCGGAACATAATACAACTGAAGTGCATTAAAATCAGTAAGTGATTCTCTGTGTGTGTGTGTGTGTGTGTGTTTGTTCATGTCTCTTTCTCAGGGTCTCTATCTTCCTGAGAACACATATCACCCTTCTCCATCTGTTCATACTCTCACCTTTCTCTCACACTTTTTCCTTCACCGAATCACAGCGCTTCACAGGGAATAGCAGTGGGAGCGGGAGCATTCCGAGTTCGTCAGGCGTCCCCGTGCTGTTGACATCTATGCATTCACCAGCTGATTTCCCAGATGACAGCAGTGTGCGCTTCATTCCCCATCAGCCAATTTCTTCTAGCCACAACCAGACACAAGCTACAGGAAGCGAGCTTTATTTGTGAACGTTTAGATTCATAATAGTGTTTACAAAGAGGAACATTTAGAGTCAGAGAGGAAAATAGTCTAGCCATTCAAATACTTGAGTCTGGATGTTAGGAATCTACTTGCTATAGTTACAAGATATTTAAAGTGGTTTAACTACTGTCAAGCTATACCTGCATGCAGCTCACTGAAACAGCAGGAACAGCGTGTTCATATAAAAACGTAGTTGGCTACACTACAAAATGAGCAAATTACAAAAAAGATAAATAAATTGAAGCTATAAAGGAATAATAGGTCTTTAAGCTGCAAAAAAGAGAGTCATTTTGTCCAACTTTCCCATTTAAATATCAAAAAAATGTATGCAATGGTGCTTAGTAAATCTATCTTGTTTTAAGAATTTTGTGATATTTTATATTTTACACTGAAAACAAGTCAAAGTGCATTAAGAATGTTGGGTGACGTCACTTATTGTTGACGTTCGAAGTATTGTCAAACAAAACGGAGGCTAGCTCGACCCTCCCTCCTCCTCATCCCGTCCCCTCCCCCTTCCTTCCATGCTTCCTGAAACAGTCATGAACGAGTCGGAGGCTTTTCCAATGTAAATTCGGGACTTCGCGCGTTCCTTCTCCTTTTCCCTCTTCTTTGCTATTTGTTCATTGCAACGTCGTCTCTTTGGTCGTGTTGTCGGCCATATCAAAATTCAAGAGAATATAATTGTAACGTTAGTTGTTGTCGTTGTCTAGGACATCTCTCCTCTAGCTAACTTCCCTCGTCATGCTTCTCTCTCCTCCACTCCCCACACCCCCCTTCATGTGCACCCGCACTAACCCCCCAAACCCCACCCCCAAATCATTCTTGTCGGTT
Organism: Rutilus rutilus; assembly: GCF_951802725.1. Classification (NCBI taxonomy): domain Eukaryota; kingdom Metazoa; phylum Chordata; class Actinopteri; order Cypriniformes; family Leuciscidae; genus Rutilus; species Rutilus rutilus. The sequence continues at coordinate 32,068,285 of NC_140221.1, read as the reverse complement.
ATTGGCTGGAACACTATTTGTTATGTTTCGTGGTGCAGGTTGGCCCAGTTTGTTTTTGTTGCCATTTGTGAAGCCTGGGCTGTCTACAGAGACCAAGTTTTTTTACAGTGTGTTCAAGGGACAGGCAGCTAGCAGATAGTGAGGAGATGTTTGCTGTATATGACAAAAAATGTTTCAGCCTAAAAAATGCATGACATCGCTTAAAGCACCTTTAATATATAATATATAATATATCAGGGTTCTCAAGTCTCACGCATTGGCCGTGAGACACACGCAATTCAACCAGTTCACACGCTCACACGCCACACCGTGTATTTCTCACGCTGAAAAGGCAATGCCAACCAAGTTGTCCTGCAAGCTTTATATATATAACGTATACGAGGCGCAGGCACACAAAGTGAAGTTTCCTGCCGCCAGCACGTATCTCGGCCAGATTGCGTTCGTTACTAGGCAACATAGATGCGCAAACACACGGAAGTTGACGGAACATTCTCGGCCACCGTACGTTCGTTACTAGGTAACCAACAACATTGCTCGAACACACGTCGTGATGGAGAAGGTAAGTTGAAAGAAAGCTCGTCTGACATTTTTAGGCTAGAACATTTAATATATAGCCCATCGTATACATTATTATTGATGCAGTCAAAAACTCTACAACTACTTTGCAACCAGGCCAGAAGCTTTGGCTCAGTTTGGCTAGCTTACGTTATCTGAAACTAAGGGAAATGTTAGTGGGTATGGGAAGGAATGAAGATGTATTTCTTCATTTTATTTTAAATTATATATTATACTGTATTAAGTGTCTTTCTAGTTACATTAAGGCTAGCACTACATGTATTAAAGCAGAGTGCTCTGGGTAATATTTTATATCCTGAATCAAAATGTGCAACAAACACTTACAACACAAAACACATTTCATAAGCTGGAGTGTGTACTCTGTGTACTCTCACACACACACACACACACACACACACACACACACACACACACACACACACACACACACATACACCTTAATACTCTAATATGTCATTTGTTCACAATCTCCCACCACACAATAAATCATTGTACCATTTCGACTAGACACATTCAAAATGCAAAAAGATTTGTTTTTCCGAACTGTTTGGAACAATTTGTTATATTTTTGTAATTTTTGTATATTTGTTATTTTGAAATATAACATTAAAGAGTATATTTTATGTGATGAATTGCTCTGTCATTTTTCAGATTTACCAATTGTTATAATTTCAATTTGTGCTGGTTAATTATGAACAATGGGTAAAATTAGGGGGCGGGGACGGGCGAGGGCGGGGCTCCATTAGGGCTCCTCCCCTAACCGCATGTGATCTCACTCCAAGCTTTTGATAAAACTTGAGAACCCTGAAATATATATACACAATATATTGCAGTGTAAATATATATCTGATTATATAATGTATTACAACCTGACCAAAGCCGTTTGAAAAAAACACACCAAAAAAGTGTTTATAAATGAACGAACGAACAGCATCAAACATTTAATATAACCAATTCAAAAACAGTAAAAAAACAATGTATCATTTGTTCTCGTTACATTGCTACTTGTTGGAAAAAGAAACTTGTTACTGGAATAAAACAAGATTGTTTGGAAAAAGAAGCTTGTTACTGGAATAAAACAAGATTATTTTAAAAGCAAAAAAACTATAGCCAAACTACAGAAAAATGTAGCTCCCCAATACTGTCCTGTTCCTAATATCTTATAAAAGATATTCAACCACAAAGCAAAGGGGCACTATACATGTAATTTAAACATTAATTTTTTTCTTACAATGTCTCAGTACATATTTTTTCACATTACTCTACATTTGCTGGCTATAACTGAATCTACCCAAAGGTACTGGCTCTACAAATTAAAGAAAAGGTTGCTGAGGGCACAGCTCGCATTCAGTTCATTTACCCACGTAATTGGTGGCAGTCTATTCGAAGAAAGAGCGAGGGCTTGACGGCTAGCAGGGCACTTTCTATCAGCGCAAGTGAGATCTAATTATGAGCAGAGAAGCCCTGCCTGCGGCTGGGTAAAGTGTCAGAGGAGAAGGGAGCGATGATGAGACAGGACTCACAACTCACAGTCACCCTCATGACCCGGACAGACCTGTTTACCTCATTAAAAATGAATTCACAGGTAGTATTGGCTTGTGTCTCCTCCCAAGTCTTCGCGTTATCTATTATGCAGGAGGGAGGCCGTGTAGGATGGGTTAACTCAGGGAAGGTCATTTGGACAGCTTGTGGAAGTAACTTTTGGAGTGTTGCAACCCCAGCTTTGCCACCAGGGACGGGAAATTAAAACACTAATGGCCTGTGTGAGTGTAAAAAGCATAGATTAAGTGGAAGGAGAAACTGGCCATCAGTGAAATGGGCTTGTGGGCATAATTGGGCTTGATTCATAATTTATAAAGCAAAGATAGGGATTGGCATGAATAAAGAGCAGCACAGGAAGAGGTGAAAGGCTATTTTCTGCCCTCCACATTTATGCATTAATCCAGTATAGGAGATGTGGTGAATTATGGTCATTAGGCTTTGGGAAATGAAAAACAGCCATTATGGCCCTCAAGGGTAGCTTTTTACTTAATATAGAGACCAAAACAAGAGAGGGGATGAAAGAATTGTTGCAAACACATGTGATTTGGTGATGTAGTCAGTGAGAGTGATGTTTAGGACCACACACAGGTCAGCATTGCTGTGCACGTACATAAAGAGCCTGTAAATTTCTGAGGACAAAGACAAGCAGATGACCCCAGTGACCCGACAACCTCTGAGGGGTTCAGATCTCTGGAGCCACCGAAATTGTGTCAGACTTTGCTTCTGCTTTTGTTAGCTAATAGTAGATGAGCATCAGACGTATGTGAAGATCCATAAAAATGAAAGATCAACATGCTCTCTGAGAAACTGCACTACATATACCACATAAAATGACACTATACTACATAATCTATGTAGGGGGAAGGGGGGGTGCAGCTCTAAAGAACATTTACTCATTCAGGGTAATTTAGCAAGCAGAATCTGCATCTTTCATTCTTCCTCAGTTCGGTATGTTTTTACAAAGACATGGTGTTTTTTTATCCAGCAGGGCAATAGAAATGCCTACACATTCTTTTAACACCAACAGCTCTGAACAAATTATAGAAAAACAAATAAATGGTATCCTTCAGAGCAACCAATGACATTGTGAGTCCAGTGAAAGCAGTGGGTTGGGGGTTGACGGAGGTATCAGTGCTCAAAAAGGATTCTATAGACTATAGAGTGAATAAGAGATGCTTGCTTCCCATAGCTCCTGAGATGCACAGGCAGCACAAACACTCATACATCATTAACATTTATGCAAATATCAGCTACATTTGCAGGCTCGTTAGCAATTCTGAATGATGCAGGTTTAATGTTTATATTCATACATACATTTTCACAAATAATTAATTATGACTGTCTCAATAGAATTAAATCAAGGAAGACTCACTATTATCGAGAACTCGCCTGCTTATATCCAGGTCTAGAAAGAACCTGCTGACATTTTTGTATTTGTTGTCTGATTTTGTGGAAAAAATAAATCTGAGGAATGAATGTAAACGGCAAATGTGTTAAACAGAATGGAGTACTCTTATCGGCAGCTGAAAACATGATCAATTTGGACAAACTATTTAACAACACGCAAGATGTGGAACTTTAAATGACAGTCATTCCTATTCTGTGGAAATCTGCAGAACATGCAAAAACCTTTTATTCCTATCAACTGCTTTTGACTGTTGCTTAAAAAAATATAATGACACTGCACATACCAGCAGTGTGTAGTTCTTATTTAAGGGATCCTATAAATAGATTAGAAGACCACCGAGATGGATTGGTATGCCAGATGTATTTAATGCAGGAGAGTTCAATTTAATCGGTTGAGGGACAGAAAGTGTTTTATTTTTACTATTATTTTACCTAGTATTCAATAAAATTATACTGAAAGTGTCCAGGGCTGAAATGGCTACATGTTTATAGTGGACTGCCAGAGCAACAGATGAATCAACGATGGCATATCATACATACCTTCAGAGTATGCAATTATCAACAATAATGCAACAATGTAGAAACCAATGTAACGTTATATTTCTCTCCTATGTTTTATGGGAAAAGAATCACATTCTAAGAGTAAAACTACGACTAATGCCCACTTACCGACCTTTCAGGAAATCAGTTAGGACTGTCACCAAATTAATATTCATGAGAAAGGCTGATAAGGTTTACAATGTGATTTTCAGACTTTCTACACCCTTACTTGCTATACGGTACTTCATTAAAAATGTTCTTTAAACGCCTTTTGTGTCATGCACTACAATTTTACAAGACACAAGATAGCGGAGGGACACTTTAAAACATAATGAATCCGATTCGGACCTCTTCTCTGACAGGCTTTGGTGATTGATGTCCAACTCTCCCTGAATGTCTGATATTTCACTCCTCTCGTCATCTCCCCTTCTTTTCTTTCAAGACACCCCATCCCTCCCTCTGTCCTCCTCCATCTGCCTTTACACAAACAGCTCTGATGACATTGTACAATGTCCCACAGATAACATGTGATCCCCAACCCACCATCACGTACAACTCTGAGGAAAAAGTGTTTACGTCCTTTGACTTTCACCAGTTGTGACAAAAGACAACACTCTTATCCAGTGTCCCCTGCCTCTCCTTCCCTTCACAAAATAAATAGGGTAATACATCAGTTAAGGCATGTTGTGGCACTTTTATCACAAATGTGCAGTCTTTCTCTTCGCCCTATCGACTCAGGAAATATTGAGCTCAATATGAGGGTATATCCGGGCCCGCAGAGTATAAAGCCATATCTCCGGCAGTGCTGGGAATGAAGCGCCGCTTCCAGCGCTGAGTAGAGAGACAGACCGCCAGTTTGGACGGATGATTTATTCATACGAAGCAGGTAGAGGCACAAAACTGTGTGTCAGGGTGTATTTCTGCAGAGATTAAGATGTCCTAGAGGTTTATGTCTCTGGTTCTCCAAGTTAGGAGCGCAATAACACATGGTGACTGCACGCCACAGACAAGACTAAGCTTTGGTACACCTAGCAAAGCTTTACAAAGTTGTCTTTTCACAAGCACGACTACACACTTCACAAATCCTGTAGTTTAGGAAACTCTTTCGTCTGTAGTTGATAACTGTCTGAAACAGAGTCTACAACTGACATCAACTTGCATATAAGAGCATGGGTTAAGGAAATATCTTTTAAATTTGAAAATTTGAAAATATTTTTAATTGAAACCATAAAATGCCAAAATATATTACAAAATCTTCATCAAGGGGCACACAAATAAATCTTTAATCTTAAAATGCATTTTGGTTTAATTATAATTATAAAAACATCAAATAAAATATTTTTTTCACGAATGGACAAAAATAAATGAGGAAATGTTAACTCAACTAAATATTAACTAAATTAACAAAAACGTATGAAAAATGCATTTACGTAAATATATTTTAAAATCTATGTATAGTAATATATTTATTTATTATATTTGTGAACATTTTCTGTATGGGATAGCGAGGATAGCAGCCGCTGAATGGATTGGGAGAGGGTGCGGGGCTTTTGCATGGGAAGCATGACAAGAGATTTCCTGGATAGACTCAGGCTTTGTGATCTGTCTGAACTGTGGATCGTCTTCACTCTCACTGGCTCTTTGTCTCCTTTCTGCCATGCATCTCTGCTTAAATGAATGAGAGGGCGGAGAAGGAACAAAGAGCAGGATAAGGGCATTTTACAGGGCAGATGAGCTGAGTTGAGGTTATGGCAGCCATCTCTATGGAGAGCTGCTGGGAATGCTCCTGATGGAAGGTGCCTTACTGATGCTGATCATAGACCAGCTCCATTCTACCAAACTATATACAGTACAATACCCATTATGAGAGAGAGAGAGAGAGAGAGAGAGAGAGAGAGAGAGAGAGAAGCAGATCTCAGTTCAGTCTGTCTTTCTGTCAGCACTGCACAGTCAACTCAGGTTTACATACAGTCAGCCTCAGCATGTGTGTGTGCAGTCACACCTCATTTGTATCTGTCTTTCTGCACCTGTCTCACCCAACCTCCTTCTGCCTTAATGCTGATGAGGCTGATTTTGTTTTACTATAAAAAAAAATAAAAATAAAGTAATATAAATATATTAATATAAATATACTTTAAATGTATATAAATATAATATAAATAATAATAATTATTATTATAAAAAATTGAAAAGATATTTAAGGAAATGTAGATTTATGAAAATATATTTAAAAGATTATATTAGTAATATATTGTCAGTTTTTTAGATTTTAAAATATATTTGAAAATATATAGGTATATAATGTAAATATAATAGAAATAATAACAATAATAATAGTATAAAAATATTGTATGTATAAAGCCCAAAGCACACAGTCCGCATGCGGCCCGATTTTTGTTTCCGCGCGGACAGCGCACGTACAACATCGCATGTGAAAAGTGACTTGAGTGCTGGAATTTATTTATTTATTTTTCATAGATTTGGCGCATGAGCCAAACGTGTTTTTCCGCACTCTTGGCCAAAGGAGGATACTTTGAAATGTTTGCGTACTTAACTGAGCACGAGACAAAGCATTTACATTTCTCCATATCCTTAGCAGAGAAGGCAATCCCAAAATGCAAAAGTCAGGTAGTAGGCAGTGAGGTAGCTCTCTAGGTTTTGGAAGAGCTAGAATGAAATATTGCTTACAAATATGTTCTTCTCAGTAAGGTATGCACTAGACTGACTTTAAAATGTCACATTCTCACTGTGATAGCCTGACATTTTTTTCTCACAAGACCTCTGAAATATCATTCCGTGGCAAAGCAACTACATCCCACCTCCACACAATGTCTGCCTTCAAATACACCCTGTCCTTCACTCCTGCTCTCTTTTTCACTCTACTTCTCACCACCACTTTCTGTCATACGCATATCAACATCCCTTGTGTTAGTAATCCAGCAGTGTGCTAAATAGAGGACAAGTCACGCCTCAGCACGTCAGCCGCTTCTGTCAACTCCTCTGAACAAGCTCTCGTCCTCCCTCTCACTCACTCGCACATCTTACACATCCATGCACTTACATTTGTGCATATGCAGCACATAGTACAGCATACAAATGTTCCTGAGACCCGCTTATGTTTGACTATTGAAATGTGTTCAACATTAACCTCTGACTGCATTAATTACACGAAAGACAATGATATAATGGTTTAAAGAAGAACAGTTCAGACATTCAGCTATTCAATTAGTCAACAGGGAAACTACCAATATAACAATTAACTGGGACCATCATTTATTATCATTTATAAGGAACATCATTAAAGAAATGAAAATTCTGTCATCATTTACTTTCACGTCGTTCCGAACCTGTATGACTTTCTTTCTTCTGTAAAACATTTTAAAGAATGTTTTGTAATGAAAGTGAATGGGGTCCAAAACAATACTGGACCCCACTGACTTTCATTGAATGGGCAATTTCCAAAATATCTCTTTTTGTGTTCCACAGAACAATGCAGGTTTGGAACAACGTGAGGATGAGTAAATAATGACAGACTTTTAATTTTGGTTTGAACAATCCCCTATATCAAAAAGATGCTTTGAATATTGGGTAACAAAGATTAACCAAACTACGTTTCACTCAGACAGACACAATCTGCTAAAAGTACACACTAAACATTATAACATTATATGAGAGTTAGAACATTTTATGCACCTTTCAGCTTTAGCTGTGATGAAGAAAGAAAATTAGCTGCCATGTCTTCGTCTATTCAGAGAGGAATGTGAAGACAGATAGATCTATCTATCTATCTATCTATCTATCTATCTATCTATCTATCTATCTATCTATCTATCTATCTATCTATTCTATCTATTCTATCTATCTATCTATTTTTTTTTTTACATTTGTTCTACTTCAGTAGTTTAATAACAAAAAATAACTCCGCCTGACCAGTCCCAGCAGACGGCTCTGTGTTCACAGGTCATTGAGCTGGCAGGGCGAGTACGATAGGAGACCTGATGCGTGGCCTCTCACCCTGTGTTGGACCTTAGACACCTCACCCAAGCTCTTTTTGACCATCAGCTGAGCTCTTTTTGACACTCACAGCAGCAAACATAAAGACGCTGGTGAGCGCATTGTGAACAGTGTCCACAAGCCATAATAAACCAGGGATCAAGTGTGAAAGCTCATTTCTTTGAGGCTTTGAACAAACAACTTAAATTTGGCATGTCGAGATCTGAAAGTAACAGATAAAGCTGTGATTTTTAAAGGATTGTGGGCTGAGACAGGTTCCATGAAAAGCTTGTGCATTTAGATCAGTGCCAGAAGAGGTCTAATGTAATGTGATTTTTGAGCACATGACATTTTAAAGATACTTCAAGTTTGACTTTAAATGTAAATGTAAATGACTTTTTAAATGCCAATATGGATGTTTCTAAGAAATTGCCTTGATCTTCCAGGCATCCATGTTTGACATATAATGCTTAAAAGAAGCTGAAAAATACTTGTTTTGCTTTCATTCGTTCAAAGCTCAAAAACGCCTTAAAAACACACCATAAAAGTATAATGAAAGTGGTCTATAGTGTGCGCTGTTACAGGTTTTCTGAATCAATACAATAGATGTTAGTCATTATTCACTGAAAGCTTCATTATTCTCTTCGTCGGCGGGTTCATGAGGTTCATTGAGAATGTTAGTGATGTTGGATTCATTAACAAATCATTCAATTAATGATTTGTTCACAAATCAAAGTGATCCAGTTCTCAAGTTCCACTTACTCTGATCTGATACACTGATCAAAATTTGGTTTCACATCTAGGGCTACAGAAGACCTGTAATACAGCAGTTAAATAGCAGTGGTCTTATAGACCACTTTTATATTTTATGATAGATTTAGCTTTTTCTTCCCTTTTTTAAGCTTGTAAAGCTCCAGTCACCATGCGTAATATTTACATTGTCACCTTTTCTGTTCCACAAAAGAAAAAAAGTCATACAGTTTAGACCAACCTGAGGTTGAGTAAATGATTTTAATATTTGGGTGAACTATCCCTTTAAAAATGTTGTGCCCAGAACTGAGAATAATTCCTCCCAGGTGTTAAAGTGCATCTAAATACTTTAAAACTGTCACATTTTGTGGACTGTCATCAAAACCATATTTGCTGCCACAAGAAAATATAAAGATATGCTTGGGTAAGTCCAGATGCCTCACATATATTGTCCCTTCAGCTGTCCACACCATTTTGCCCAAAAAGACTATCGTTTTTATCGTTTCCTTTAGTTTCTCTGAACAGAAAAACATCTCAGGTCACCTTCAGGCGCCAATTACACTTATTGTTTGTGTTTAAGTTCTCCCCAAGGACAAAGCAAGTGCAATTACAGCTTGAAAAAATTCCAACAGCAACGCTCCACAAATCTCCATGGGCTCTCAGGGGACCCAGGTGTTCTAAAATAACATGGTGAAATCCGCACTACATACACGTTTGCATGGCTCTCTCGTTTTTACAAAAGTCTGTTAAGTCCTTAACAGAAATCTGCAGTGAATAACTTTTTTCCCTTCACCACGTTAAATGATTAAATGATTTCTCCTGGGGAGCGGGTGGTTGGAATCCTTCTAGTGTTCCTTACAATAAACTACCAGTTCAGATTTCTAAGAGGCCCCGCAACCTCCCAGAGTGGAACTAGGTTTATTCCTTATTTTCATACCTAACATTTGGCCTTTAAAAACCATAATGAAAGCATGTTTTGAATTTAATACATTCAGTGCAGATTTGCTAGTTCTTTTAAAGCACAGATCATGTTCAACATTTATCCAGGGAAAAAACAAATGGAACCACAAGAACACAAAGTACCAGCACTTCATCTATCAAAAGCTTTAATGCCACACACTTAAAGAGACGTCTTAAATGAGATGTAATGAATTCATTACATTTCTATATATATTGCAGGTTAGGACATATTGCAAGTATATCTCTACTTAATAACGGCCACATCTGCCACAGTTTTCTCACAAATGTACTAGATAATAAGTAACAAATTGTTCCCTTTTTCTATTTTATTTAATCATACACAAGTGTAAGTATAAGTTTCATGCATTTGTCTTGAACATGCGGTTTTGTTATATCGACATGCGTCTGGAATTTTTTCATCTTTCTATGTTTGTGGAACAGGTAATGTTGGTAAATTTATTGTTCAGAGATTCAGTCTATAATTACAACCCTGACTTCTGTTCAATAATGGCGAGCCGAGGCAATTTCCTTTTTTTTCTTTTTTTTTTAAGCTCCAACACTTCCACTATGTATTCAAATGCACAGACAGGAACTTTGACAAATCTGGGCCAAGAATCAAATCCCTTTCCTGCTCCCCTCGCCAGGTATTAACATATTAAAAACAACATATATTTAAATAATTTTATTTTAGAGTGTTTTCTCAAGGAGAACAGGTTCTTTGTTTTCTTGAGTTCTGCTATAATGCTGTCTTCATGTAAAAAAAAAAATATATATGGGTTATATAACATTGTTCACCTCTAAAGCAATTTCAGTCTCCCTTGCTGAACAAAGCAGATCAGTATCATTGAATCTCATTTTTCAAAGACTGCATTTCTCTATGAATCATTGGATACATGGTCTCTAATGCCCGCTAAGCCCCTCCCTTATAGATATGCAGTAGTTGGCGAAAGGTCACACCATTGTCACCATAAACTTGACAACTGAAAGTTAATATATAGCCACCTCCTGTGGCCTCTAGAAGTTCACATGCCAAATTTCAAGCCCTGCATGTTAGAAACAAAGAAAAACTGCTGGCCAAACGGGGGAGGCGGGGGAGATCTGCCACATATTTCTCATTGATATGTTTATGGTGCATGATATCATCCGTTAAACTGCAGGTTTAAGCAGTCTGAGTTGTTTAGTCACATGCGCAAACATCTTTTCTGTATTATGATGACTGTCATTTATCTGATGTGCTCTGTTAGAGACACTTAACTTGTAAAACACCAACAAAATGCAATATATAGAGAGAAACTGCTGTATGGTTTTGCTTTTAATTTATTGACTGAATATAATGTACAAGTTAAGTTTCCAGCTGAGTTTTCCTTTTTCAAAAAAAAAAAAAAAAAAAAAAAAACCTTTTATATGTAGATGAATTCATGTTCATGAAATGCTTTCTGGCCTTATATACAGAAAGAAAAAAATCAGTAATGAGCATGTTTTGACCAAGAAATAACTATTCTCAAATGTTCCATTCTATATCCCAGTGTGATACAACACAAAGCAAATGTGTGTAATGTGTGGTTCATTTTTCCTACTGTATATAATATAATGTTAAAATCTACTTCCTGTGTGCATAATTAAATTTGATACCCCTCCAGGCAAATTGTTAATGAAAATTTATTGAGAAAATACCACCTGGTTTTCTGAGGAAAATTCTTATGTATTTCCAAAGCAATCACAGAGAGACATATTACCTACCATAGTTACCATGACAACATATTACTTTTGTTTTTTGATTATTCGGGGGCAACCAGTTCAGCTCTAGATCTACAAACCATGACAGATCTACTCCACCATAACAACATCATCCTTTTTCACGAACATACAGTATATTTCAATGTGAAATAGATTGATATTTTGTTTCATGGAAGATTTTGCAGTACAAAAAGGGGTTTAATGTGTAGCACAGAGATTAAAGATACACATGGACTGTGGAGCTCAAAAAGTGCTATTAGGTGTAATTGGAGATGCACATTTGCTGGAGGCCATGACCTTTGTTGTGCATTCGGAGAGCTACAAAATTACAATTGGACCAAACAGTCTTTCAGTCAATCTATCATTCTATAAGCACAGTCATAACAATGCACCCAGGTGAGTCTGAATCCTTAAGTTGATGGATCTCTGAGTAATCACATAAACCCACAGAGATGTTCTCCACAGCGTTTCATAGCAACAAGCTGACACAGAGCAAAATCTCTGTCCTTAAAACAACAAGCCCTTAAAACTCCAGTAATTTAATGCCTAACTTCAAAGCTGAGGTTTGGTTAGTGAAGATGGAGACATAGTGGTGGCCAGAAACCATAAGACATACAGTAGTTTAATGATTGAGTTTTCTCCATTCTGCCACACTGCCATATTCCCACGGAGCTCCACAACCTACGGTAGGAGGAAACACTAGAGAGATGCAAGTGACTGAAGACGCTTCACTCAAAAAACTCATCAAATGAGTCTGAGCTATTCACACATGGGTTAAATCAGCAGTCCTCATTGACTGACTGCCAGCTCAAACATTCAAAGATATGCAGCGATCGGTGAGTGCAAGTGATGCATAAAACAACACGAGTATCTTTCATAAAGAACTGTGTAAATATACCAGGGTTGTGCAAAAGGTAGAATTGAAGAATTTGCTCCCTTTCATTCCACAGGAAGTGGAATTTGAATTGAAATGAGAGGAAAATTAATTGACTGAATAGAGTGGATCTGTGCTCGCCTACTTTTGCAGCAGCCTTGGTTTCTGCATTTTTTTCCCCCATTCATTTTTCCCATAGAGATTAAAAAAAAAAAAACTTAATTTAAGCGTTACAAGCCATGAACCAAACCAACATGCAATTAGATGAATCACAACATTACAAACTTGAAGCATTAAGAAGTATTAAAGAAATCTGACTTTACTTCTTTAATGAGGGAAAGAACTACAGTCCCATGAAGCATTATGAATGACAAAAAAACTATGAATTTAAAAATGTTTATTTATATATATATATATATATATATATATATAGAAACAATATATTTTATGTAAAATATGCAAATATTTAAGTAGTTTGAGAGAGTAGGAAAACTGGCTCTATGTTATTCATAACGCTTTATGGAATTAACAACGTCGTAGCTCACAATAGGTCTGTTTAAAAAAAGTTATTATTCAAAATAGATTTCCCTACGGAGAAAATTAATCTATGGCCTATAAATCTACAAAATAAGGGAACACTTTTTTTCAAACCTTTCAAACAAGTAATGTTTTGAATTCTATTTTAAAAATGTGTTATATGAGTATGAGTTGCATGTATTTTTCTTTGAAGTTCAATTCATTTAATTCTACTTCCATTCAAATTTGAATTGCAACTCTCCGTCATGTTTGCAATTTACACTGGTAAAGGAATTGACTTATATCAGATGCATACTCAGATATATTTGACCCAAGTTGTGAAATGAACATGGAAACTCACAAAACCTCACCATTTGTACTTGGCTCACTCATGTCTTACAAGCAGAGCAAAAAACAGAGCCAAAATCCACTTTTCTTAAAGCCAGTGAAACCATCTAACATCTGTAGATTATTCGTTCTCAATGAGACAGCAAGTTCGAGGAAGTGAACATCTCTGAGGGGCATTAAAACGGGAATCAAAAATGAGAAAGAAGGCTCAGACAGTGAGAAAAAGGAGATCAGAGAGGAAAAGATTCCATGATAAAGTGAAAAGATGTACATGTGAAAGAGCGTGACTGACATTAGAGAGCACCTCGGCAGCTCGGCTCTCACCTCGGCTGTCATCAGCCGTCCCCTCAGACGGGTCTTAGACCTCAACACCACTCGGATCCTAAATTACTCTCCCTCTCTCCTCCGGTTCCCATCATTTCACTTTCCGCCTGTCAGTCAGCACGTGTTCCCGGCTGTCGTTTTAAAATAAGGTCTAGGAAGACGCAGAGGAAAAGTTCAATCAGAACATCCTTATAGGAGATTAACAGAGGTGAATAACTTAAAGTTCAACTATTTTCCTTATAACCCTGTAGCAATGTCTGGGCTTTTTCCCCCCATAAAAAACACACCAAGCTGAGTTGTATAATGGAACTCTGTATTCACTGCTGATTTTAACCCCCTACCCAGCCCATCTAATGACTGGTGCATCCATTTATCTCAATATTCACTCCGTGGCATAAAGGAAGACTGAAGGGGCTAGACTTACAGGGTTCATTCATGTGTGACTGACGTGCACAGCAGACCCCGATTCCATTGTGGGCCGGGATGCAGACGCCTGCAAAGTCCATTAGAGAAAGGGGTGAGCATTGAAATGCGGGGAGAGTATCTCAGAAGGATGAATGGACATGGTGGCCCTCTTGTTTTTGTTTCCGTAACTTCAACTGTGTGTGCCACTAGGCAGTGTTTAAGACAAAGAACACACTGTTTCAGTCTCAAGGTGCAAAAGAGAGGAAGAAGACACAGCGGCACGTACACATTCTTCTGCGACTGCTGAAAGAGTCTTATTACTTCCAGAACAATCCCGGAAAACTAGCACATATTAGTATGTAATCATACAGGTAAGTGCAGAGTAATGGTAATATTTAATATGCAGAAGTATCATGACCATGCAAACTGATAAGGAGATTTTTGAGCGAAGAAAACGGTGAGGGGAGTGTATTGATATGTATTTGGTGTATATGTATGCATATGTATGTATAAAATAAAAAGGCTATTTCATATGTGACCCTGGATCACAAAACCAGTCATAAGTAGCACGGGTATATTTGTGGCAATAGCCAACAATACAGTGTATGGGTCAAAATTATCGATTTTTCTTTTATGCCAAAAATCATTAGGATATTAAGTAAGATCAAGTTCCATGAAGATATTTTGCAAATTTCCTACCGTAAATATATAAAACATTTATTTTTGTGAGTGAATGCAGCACAATCGCAAACATAAACGGACAACTTTAAAGGCGATTTTCTTAATGTTTCGATTTTTTTGCATCTTCTGATTCCATATTTTCAAATAGTTGTATCTCGACCAAATATGGTCCTATCCTAACAAACCATACATCAATGAAAAGCTTATTTATTCAGCTTTCAGATTATGTATACATATTGTATACAAATTGAGCCATGTGACTGGTTTTGTGGTCCAGGGTCACATATATGTAAAACTGTTCACTATGAAGAAGCATAATTAGCATTAATTTGACAAATTATCAGCAACCACCATGATAAATAAATCCCACCATGCAGGATTAAACTGAACATCTATACTGGTCTGCATGACCTCCCATCGGTTAGCACTGCAAAATCACAACCCTTTACAAAACATCAATGAGACATCTGTATTCAACCAGAAAAGGTAAGGCATGGATATACATAGTGCCGCATTTCACGGTCAGTCTCACGTATAAAGGGTTTCAGCCCTGGCTCAATGCTCTGATCGTGCCCTAAGAGAATTAGAACAACGTCTATATGAGAGATTCTGAGATGTCTATATGGGCTCATCCAGTCCCAGCATGACATGCAATACGGATCAGATAGAGATCGCTCAATGTCTTTTTGTGTGCAATAAATTCATGCCTGCACTCAATCTCCCCCTCACAAAAACAATCACCTGCATTGTGAAAGCATTTATACTAGTAAAAGCTCCTTTAAATATTACCAACCACAATGACCTAAGACCCCTCCACTCCTCTTGTTACCATTACCCACTATCACCTACATTGATGATTGAGAGAGTGTCTCTACCCACTGTCCCCCTCTCTCCACAGCCCTGGTTGAGACAATTTTATCACGATCCCTCCTCTTGAGACTGGCATATGGTAGCACCATACTGGCCGTCTGTGATGTGCCCTGCTATTGACACACAGAGTTATTATTGCCTCCTGGGAGCTCTTAAAGCAGTGGCAGTAAACACATCTCCATGCTCTATTAATCTGCTGGTATGATTGCTTGTGTTTGTGCAAAAACCAGAATGCACACGAACACCATACATGCACGCAACTATAGCAATGTGCAGATTTACATATTAAGATGATTAGGGGACAACAAACTATTTTTTCTTTATTTTTAGGGTTATTTTAATGATATACTGTTTTGTATCCACTCCAGTTGTTGTTCTATCCTCCTACAAGAAAGCCATTGTCTGTATATTTAGCTAATTTCCATTTGACATTTAGACCTTGAGAAATGAAAAAAATATATATTTTTATGTTGGCGAAAAGAAAACACTCTTCCATTTATCCTCATCCAAAGGATTAAAGCGCAGCAGAGACACTTTAAGCCTGTGTGTGAACCTGCATATATATATATATATATACACACACACACACACACACACACACACAAGATGCCCCCTGTTATAGAACAAAATGTCAAATATAAATGTGACCCTGCATGGACCACAAAACCAGTCACATGGGTAAAAAAATTTAAATTGAGATTTATACATCATCTGAAAGCTGAATAAATAAGCTTTGCATTGATGTTAGGATAGGACCATATTTGGCTGAGATACAATTATTTGAAAATCTGGAATCTGAGGGTGCAAAAAAATCGAAACATTAAGAAAATCGCCTTTAAAGTTGTCCATTTATGTTTGCGATTGTGCTGCATTCACTCACAAAAATAAATGTTTTATATATTTACGGTAGGAAATTTACAAAATATCTTCATGGAATATGATCTTTACTTAATATCCTTATGATTTTTGGCATAAAAGAAAAATCTATAATTTTGACCCATACGATGTATTGTTGGCTATTGCCACAAATATACCCATGCTACTTGTGACTGGTTTTGTCATCCAGGGTCACAAATGTAAAAAAATGGCTAATAATAAGAAATGTTTATCAAGCACCAAATCGGTATATTAGAATTATTTCTGAAGGAGCATTTGACACTGAAGCCTGGAGTAATGGCTGCTGAAAATTCAGCTTTACCACCACTGGAATACATTTTAAAATGTAATAAAACAGAAACAGTTATAGGACAGGATATTGCACAATATTACTGTTTTATCATATTTTTGATCAAATGCAGCCTTTGTGAGCACAAAAGACTTATTTCAAAAACACTATGGGTGATTAAATGTGTGCCAACGTACTCACTGAAGTGTTGTCTAATTAAGATGCACACATGTACACACACAAGTGCTACTTTTCACTAAGATATTCTTAGAAGCAATTTTCTCAGAAGTTTGACCAGAAGGTTTTTCTGTAAGATAGTACGGTATCTTAAAGCACATAAGTAGATTTGACACTTCTTGTCATTTCAATTCATTAACACCTCATCCATACACAAATTTTAAACTGTCATATGGCTTCTGCAGAAACTTATTTTTAACTTCAGAGCGAAAGAGCCATATTATTAGACAAAAGAGTTGGTTTAATCTTATCGATCTATCTTACTGAATCTGTTTGATGTAGTTGAGGAGCATGATCATATGAGTATATGTTGACACACTCCTGACCCAGCTGGACGCATCACCTTTTCCAAGACTTCCATGTCTAATCTCTGTGGAGAAAAGGCTATTTGTCCAGGCCATTACCCAGACCATAACACTAAGCTACCTCATCCAGTAGGCATGAGTCACCACCTTCTCATTTTCTTTCTTTCTGGATTTCTTTCAATGGACTAAACACTTTAATGATTGATTTGCTGCCGTTGCAATCTTCATGTCTGGTCAGGTCTAACCATCAGATGAAGGATAACTTTTCAGGAGACACTCAGAAAATGACCTCACTGTTTCAGTCTTCTAGAGGAAAGCTGAGGAGGTTGTGCTCTTTTTGTCATTGGGAAAAAAGCAAGAATCCAAGCCATGCTAAATCCTATTTGTCCTCTAGGGCAGACAGGCTTCTCTGATTACTACCGGACCAGGCCAGTGTCTGGCCATTTTGCACAGCTGAATGGTGGATTGGAAAGAAAGCCTTGGATGAGGCAACACAGACACTAAACACTAAAGCCACAGAGCCAAGAACATGCCCGAACAGCTGCTGCACGTCTCCGGACCACAGCTCTACATCATTTGGTCCTTGATACGTGTTTTTTTCCTCATTAAATAAATAAATAATTAAATTAATAACACTTTTGAAAAAAATTATGTATTATCTCACAAGTCACACATATTGCCTAATAAAAGCTGTTTTATTGTATATGGAGTAGCTGCCTCATGCTGGCAGCCATTTTAAGATCACATGACCAGCCAAATACTACTAACTTTATCTTGATACACTCTCAGACAAAATTATACAAAAGCTGTCACTGGGATGATACCCCTTAAAAAGGTTCTAAAATGTACACTTTTGGTACCAATATGAGGTACTAATATGCAATCTTTAGGAACAAAAGTGTAGCTTTTGAAATCATTCAAAAACCTGAAACCATTTCCTTTTCATAATTTGCTGCAAAGTGGCAGCATAAATCCATATTAACCAGAGCATAATAAACACACACACAAAAAAAAACCCCAGCTCATTGGGAATTATATTATGTTTCATGATATTTCATGACACTTTCAAAGTGAAATGTATAGTGAGTGGATCTAAAATCACATTCAGTTTGATCCAAAAAATATTAACTTGAATCTGGCAATGCTTTATTATGTTGGTTGTTGTAGTATTGCACCAGTTAGGAAATTTTTTGGTGTGTGGCGCTAAAAGGTTTATGTTTTATTGCATTTAGAAAATAACATACCACTTACCAATAACCCTACCCTAAACCAACCGATAGAGTTAGCAAAAGCAAACGTGAGATAAAAACATTTAATGAAGCAACTATGCCATTTTAGCTTGCTTCTACAATTCTTTGAACAGTTTTATGTGGCTATTTCATGGAGCTAGTTATTCATTTACAAAGTAAACCATGCACTATGGTAAAAGTGTTTTGCCGTATTGTGCAAGGAACGATGGAAAAATAAATCTTTATTAAACCATAATCTGCCACGCAATCATATTTTGTGTGAAAAGGAACAAAAGTTTTTTGTGTTTTACTGCCACTAGTGTTCATTTCAGCCGGACACTGTAAATTGTATGGTTATGTAAAAGTTTTTTGAAGTTTTAATACAATTTAAGTAAGAAGCACATATTTCCAATGAGCCTATATTGAAAAAAAAAAATACTTAAATACTGAGTGCTCATGTACTGGAACACTATTCTGTCACAGTTTGAGCTTAAAGTTACAGTCTCACATGATCGTTTGGAATATCTTGCAAGTATCAGGAGTTCACCTGTTTCCCATGGACAGTTCTCATCTTCAGCAGAAGTTCCTTCTGTCTTGTTTGTGAAGTGACAGAATGGTCATCTGCTACTCAAGAGCGTCTGAGAGAGTATGATGTCAGAATGCTTAAACACGGTCTCATGGATCTGGAGCGCTGAGTGTCGTTGAGCATCGATGAGCCTGTTTTTAGCAACACAGCAGACTAAATAATGCCACTGGTTGTTGTGAAGAATGAAAAGGAGCTGGCACTGATACTCTTCATCTGGCACTGGATCCTATGGCAGAATGTTTCGCTCTCTCAGAGAGAAGAAAAGGTCTTCAAGAGACCCTAGCTGTAAATAACACTCAATCACTCAAAAACTCAATTTCTTCACATTTTAGTGAAAGAAAAACAATTTTATTGAGCTTAGAGGAGTTGGACGCATTACCTGTCTATTCTGATGGCTAATCTTCCTCTCGTCAAAACAAACGGCCACAGCAAAAAGTGCAGTGGAAGGTGTTTTTTCCCTCATCCTTTGGTCATTAATTGGGTGCCAAGTGCACTTGACTGTGGAAAGATGAAGCTCTCTCTCCATGGACACTGTGTTCAATTCGGGGGAGCTAAGGCCAAATGAGTTTTGTTTGTGCCAGAGCCCAGTGGGGAGCAGCAGGACAGCTGGGTAGTGTGTATTCTGTGTGTTTTCAGTTGCTGTAGTTGGCCGTTATGTGTCACGCAAGCTCAGCTCACAACCCTTTTTAGCCCCATTTCAGGAGCCAAGATTGGCATGTCATCAAAGAACGGACATTTCATTGTGGAAGTTTAGTCTCATACAGTATCTTACAAGGAAGCCAAGAGTGTTGTTCATAGAGACTGAAACAAAACAAAACAAACAGCCTGAGAATGGTCAAGATATTTGAGAAGCGCAAAAGGTTTTCATATTTGTTTTTAGCGAGGGATTATTTACGTATCAAGCAAACTTGAGTTTAACTTGAGAGCATAACCTCTCTGATTATTTTTGTAAACTATGCCTGCTATGGACTGCTGTCTATAGACCTGACAAGTGCTCACTTAGCAGTGCAACATTTAAACTCAAGCGTATTTGCTTTTTTCTACAAAGAATCCTCTGTCCAAACAGGCTCCTGTCACTTTACAGCTTTTAAGAGCAATTATATTCTTGATCCTGGCAACTAGAACCATCCCATTAGGGTTAGTTTACAAAAAGAAGCCTTTGGCAGTCAGGGAAGAGGTCTGGACAGTTATAAACAGGAGTCATGGAGCCAAAACATTCATTTAACACAATACAACGGACTATCCTTTAAATCAAAGGATGCTATTAAGGCTGCTCAGAAGTTACAGGGATGATAAACAACTGAATACTGAATATAACTCTAAACACTTAATATTGTGGTTTGTAAAACTTTCAAAAGGTGTCTTCTGTCTCAACAACTCGGTTACAAAACTACATGGTCTGCATCACCAATCTTGTCTTTTCTGGTTCAGCAAAACCTATCATTACATTCTTCACTCAATGATTTCCACTGAAACTTTTGCTTAATGCATCACTTGACAAAGAAGTATAAAGCAAGGTAGTAATTTCTCATACAGCAAACCTGTACCTTATAAGCAGGATAGGGGGAAAGCACGGGGGCGATGAAAGGTGCAATATCCATAATTAGCAAGTTAAAATATAATCTATAATTAATTTTAAAGCCTGTTATTCTGGCTTATATAAATGTGTGGTAATTTGGGCTGGTGAATCAGGTAACATGCTGCAGGAAGAATTAAAGAAACAGTTTGCATTAAAAGATAGAATGATATACATTGTTCATAGTCAACAGTAGATGTCAAGTTCCAAAAAGGGGAAAAAACCCTAAAAGTTTCATATGATAGCTTTTTGTGAGCAAAATTTTTTTTTTTTTTGTGAGTCTCATGGACTATCATGTTTTTTTCAGTCCTTTTTAGAGCAGATGTGGGCACTATAAATTGTCCTTGCTATGCAGATTTGGAACAACATGAGTGTGAATAAATGATGACAGTTTGTTTATTTATGTGTGGACTGGCCCTTTAAGAAGCTTCATTTTCCTCATTGTGCTTGAGGTTTATTGTGTGCAGAAATGTAGACTAATTATCTTTCATTTAAAATACAATAAACCAAATGCTCAACATGCTCAGAGAAATGATAAAAGATGAAGAAAAGCCATTAACACAACGATAGGGCAAACAGCCTGCAATGATACCCACTACTCTCCTGGCATGAGTTCCTCTCCCTGTCAACAGAGTGTAACCTGTATTCTTGCCAAGGTAATTCAGGAGCAATTCTGCAATCAAATACCTCGGAAAGCCGCTCTTGGCAAGACACTATCCGCAGTGCCTCTGTCTCTCGCAGCACATTGTTTTGCTTGTTATCTTTGGACAGCCATGATGCTCATGGGGTTCCTTAGTGAATTTTAGCCACCATCTCATCTCATATATTCTCGTTAAGCTCGGTAAATACTAACAGGAGGACAAAATCTCCATCATATCTGGTAGCACTTAGATAGGAAGCTGGTTAGCCTTTAAATCACACTCTCTTTTCTTTGAACACTCATCATTAACAGCTTTCCTTGGTTCGCATATAAAAGTTTACTTTTCAGAGGCGGTACGAGAACACACTCGCACATGTAGATCATTGTTTGTGACAGCTCAGAGGCTTATTCAATATTTGCAATGTCCTAGCCTTCCGTTTCTATTGGTAACTGAAATGGGTGCACTCTTACAAATAGGAAAGTATATCTTGTTGAAGGTTTGTTATTTCTGAAACAAGCACTAACTTATTCTTTACCAAGGTATACAAGATAATACATATAAATCATGCCAATATGATTTAACTTACCAAGGTTCAAAGATTCTAATGTCTTTTTGATTAGGGGAAACCAGGTGTGTTGTAACACCATGTATTTAGCCAGAAGGAAATGAGCTACATGAATGAAATCACTGTCATACATTACCATGTCTATATGTAAAAATATAAAGGATTCACAAGAGAGAAAAAAAAAATATATATATATATATATTGATTGAGGTAAATCTAATCTGCGTAGGCTGTCAATGGAGAAACAGAAAGCTCTCAGATTTCATTAAACATCTTCATTTGTGTTCTGAAGATGAACGAACGTCTTATGGGTTTGGAACGTCATGAGGGTGAGTAATTAATGACAGAAGTTTCATTTTTGGGTGAACTAACCCTTTAAGGTTGCAGTGACTCATAATGATTAAGCATGCAGCTCTGAATTTAGAATTTAGCTTGTGAACTTCACATTTGAATGGAAAACTACTAGCCTTTCCACTCCTGGACCAGAACATCACCACATCCTTCATGATGTCATACACAAATCAGCAACGTGAGCACAATGAATTATGCTGAACTTCAAAGTAGGTGTGTTCTGGTTTGTGGTTTTAAGTATCTCCAACACAGCTGCCTTTAAGCCTAATGAAATACATCAAACCGTACCCTGTAAGCTTTTGAGATCTGAAATCAATCCAACACAAAGGAAGCCACAAAATAATTTCCACTTGTTGGTTTGTTAGAATAGTTTAAGCCAAGTATCCATAGAATCACACAGCAACACTCTATCCATAACACAAACTCTGCAGTGTAAAGGCAACTTTGAGCCTGATTCAACAAGTAACAACACCACTAATAAAGGGGTTGATAATCACAACCAGTCCATCTTTGCGTGCAAAGTCCTTAAAGATTTTGAGCTGTCTAAAAAGCTTCATGTCCCTCCTCACCCTTTAATCCCACGTCCAGACAGACTGATTCTAGTTCAGAAAAAGGCACAGCCTTTGCTCATCCTCGCACTGCAGCACCATGGGATCTGAGTCCACTATAATGGATAAAGTGTGCAGTGAGATTATCTAACCAATGAAAACCAGCACCTGTAAATGTGCATGTGACATGTACAGAATCAAGCAGTGCCTTTCAACTAATGATGAGCACAACATTTGTAATGTAAAACAATTGAAAATCAACATGAATATTAGAATTCCTTTGTATGTGAGACTATTTCTTAGAACAGTATTATTTTTGTTAACAAAAACTAAACTAAAAAATATATAAATAAAAATAACTGGGACATTTTTAACTAAATTACATTTTAATGACTGCAAAACTAAATTAAAATATATTTTGATACATGGTAAAAAACTAAAAATGCATTAAACATGAAAATGCTACTATATAGATATACAATTGTGAAATTGTTAAAATCATACCAGTTAGCGCATTAACTTTGGCAGTTCTAAAATACTAAAACTAAAATAAAACTGAATAAACTAAAACCAACAATAACACAAACAAAAACTGTTCACAAAAAAAAAAAACTTAAATATCTCAAATTCATTTTATGCCTCTAAATACTAAAACATTGATTATTTATAGTTTTGATTTTCAATGTGGCCTTAGACTCCCACTAAACCTACAGTACACCATTGCAGTCATTAATATGTCTGTGGTGCTCTGTTTTCATTTTAAACTACATCTAGGTGCAGTCTTCCTGACCTTTACTGCAAAGCCTTCTCTATAAAACCAAATGCCAACAATGCCACTTCATTGTTAAAACAGAATACCAAAGAATGTGATTCCCTACCCTATCATTTAGTTTTTCGCTCTCTCTTGCCTTCCTCCAACACCAGATAAAAGCGTTAAGAGGCAAGTCTCTTTGTTTGCAGTAGATTTTTATTTACAGGACATGCATAAGACCAGGATTCAATATCAGTCCTGAGCATGCCTGGAATCCTTATGGGAGCTCAAGCCATCTCCCTTCTGTCATCTCTTTCCTCATCTATCCTCACTTCCCACTATGCGCAATTCCTTCAGAGATTGACCCACATCTTCACAGTAGCACTGTGTAATCACCATGGAGTGCGTGTCAGTCTTTCTGTGATTTACAGTCAGCATTATACACTAAATACATTCAGAGCTTTCAAAATATTCCCTCAGAGATGTTGCATGCATTACTGATCAGAGGGCTTTTTAATCTTATTATCCAGGTCAAGAGGGGGGAGAAGTGAGCAGAACCCTGGCCAAATCCAACAAGAACACTTGAAATGTATGAAAACAGAGTGCTGCTTAATTTTAGATGGGTATAGATCAATACTTCATATGGGTGTGTATAGGCTTTTGGGATTTTTTTTTCTGTCAGGTTAAATTTCACAAGAAAATGGGTAAATGAAAACGAAATAAATATTTGATGAAGCATCTTATTGCTTTGTTGTGAAAACGATATAAACAGAGAGATCTCATGAGGTTGAAAACCAATTAATTTCTGGATTATCAGAAAGCTTGTATATTGAACACACTATTTTACTGAAATTTTGGAGAATGCATTGAATCCTAAGGGCAATAATACAAATCAAACACAGTTTCCCACAAAACACATAGTATAGTAATAAAACGTACCTTTTTAGATGGGAATAAAGTTGATCATTGCTCGTCTTCTATTGTCAGAAGGTTGCTGCTGATCTGCTGGTGGTTCCCCTGAGAAGTGAGACAGATGACAGTGGGGACACCTGCTTGAGTATAAGTCCCCAGTCCCCTCAACAGCTTTAGGCCCACAGGATCAGACGCCTGCCCCACAAATAGAGCTCAACCCATCTGCAAATATGGGACCAAATATTTGTCAAATACCTTTGTTTTTTGTATTTTTGTGTCTCTATGATATGCTTAATGCAATTTCAAAATGAGAAAAGGATTGCTTTGTATCCTTACACACCAGAAGTGATGTGTCAATCAGAATGGTTAATGCACAAGATTAAGAACCAGCAGTAAATTGTGGTGAATTCTCCATTAGTCTGGATGAGGAGTTTAAACAAATCCAAGGAGCTTATAGTATCTTACCAATGGTTTATTTTCGGGGTTTGTGGGGGGTGGGTGAGGAAGCTTCATTCTCAAGACACCAAGCCATCTGTTTGCTCGTTTTCCTGGTGGGTCCATATCTAGACCAGAGTGATTGATTGACAGCTCTGTAATCCAAACCTTCTTTTTCCACTTGTGAGGTCCACATATAAACCTGTAAATTTCATGAAGATGCAGTATCTTATACAAGCATGTCTCTGGATTTCAACCATTTATGAAAATGAATGGCTGCACATTTCAGGGCATATGGAATACAAGAATGTAAAGTGTATTAGACTGCCTACTTCTAATTAGATCTTTATGAAGATGTATTGCATTGATGTATTTTCACACCATGATAACTTATAAGAGTTACACAGCTAATGTGGTTTGCCTTATGTATTTTAATTCAGTGCAAAAATCTCACTGGTGACATTTTAGTAATGATTGTGCAGTAGGGGCCAAATTAAATGTATCCATTTCAATTCTCAGCAATTCAATTTTAATGAAAGTTGTCCTCATTGAGCTGTCCTCTAAGAACTTTATGAAAGTAAATGCTCTCTCTCTCTCTCTCTCTCTCTCTCTCTCTCTCTCTCTCTCTCTCTCTCTCTCTCTCTCTCTCTCTCTCTCTCTCTCTCTCTCTCTCTCTCTCTCTCTCTCTCTCTCTCTCTCTCTCTCTCTCTCTCTCTCTCTCTCTCTCTGTTCAGGTCATCAACCAATTGGTGTTGTACTGCATGACAAATAATGGCCTGGTTAACCCTGGGAGCCATTCTATGAACTGAAAGGAACCATTAGGAATTACACTCAGAAAAAATAATCTGGTTGATGTACTTGTATCAAATTGGCAATCATAAAACATATGCTTACTGTAACTGAGTCGTATTAGACAATATGACAACAGATAAAAAAAATGTATATGCCAATTAAATTTAGGCCAATACGTTATTCTGGAAAGTTTTTAAGCCCCAGTGTGTTGTTCTTTGGGGTTGTGTCCTGCTCTGGATTCAAATCATATTTAGAGGGCAGCCATTTTGCAATCTGCCACGACAGATGGCTGTTTGTAAAAATAAATAACCTGTCCCCTTCCCTACACATGTTTCGAGACAGATCCAAGAGAAACCAGCCAAATCAAAGTCTTGCACAATCTATGACGTCCCTCCCAAGGCGAATGACAATTTAACACATTTTCATCTGAGAACATCCAGAACGACAGTCACCCCTCTCTCACTTAACTTAAAAAATTAAAGGAATAATCACTGACTTAATTACTTTTGTTACTAAAGTTCCTAATTTATGTTCCTATAGCTCAATTGGTAAAGCATGGAGCTTTACCAAACTGATGATACGTATCTTCCAAATACATTTGGACAAAATAGTCAAATCCATAAACGTAACACAAACATAGTTGGTAAATGTTGTACTTGGCTAAGCAACCATCATGAACACAAAAAAGGGGAACCTGGGAAAAAAAATTGTTCAGCTTTTCAATTCTCTCACCAAACTTTACCAACAGATACATCACTGCCTGTGTTGGAGGACATATCTATTACACCAGTTTTCAAAGCTTCTCAGTTTCCCGAAGCTATACCCTTGATGTGGGGTAAGAGGCTTTAGTTTATTCTTTGAGTAAAATTTTTTTTCCAAAATCCTTTTTGAAACAAAATGTCCATTAGAAGATCAAAGCTTTCCATGAGCAATGCCAACAAGGTTTACCATTAGTCAAATAAATTCAAAGCCTTTATGGATCATATTCCTTGTTATCTTGCTACTGAATGGAATATCATCCATGAAAACTTTTTAAAATGAAAAGATTTTCTTTCAAAGCCAAATTTTGGATTCCAATTTCCAGCAATTACATGACGGTAACATTCCATTATGCATTTGTTTTTCAATCTCCTGTATCAGCACTAAAATCGCGTCTATCTTGTCTGTCTTTTCTCAAAGCCTTACCAACCTACTTCGACTCTGAGGAGTAACACATAATTCTAATAAACTGCTATCACTGAACCACAGGAGAAGGTTCTTATCTGAAGGGGCCCAGCTTGTATTACAGTCAAGGGTTATTTTTTTTCCACCCTGTGAAAAAGGACCAGATTTCTGTCTTTGTTCAAATGCACCCAACCAAAACTCATAAAGCATCCCTCCCTTGGCCAGTGCATGCCATTTTTCTTATCCTTTCTGAGATTTTATATTTGGTTGCCAAGGGAACAGAGGACACAAGCTCTAAAGGTTACAGATGTTTATAGGATATGAGGTTAAAGCATGCAAATGCACATGCACCCACAATCCTTCAGCTTATTTATGGCAATAAGACCAGATTTTGCACCTGTATAGACGCATGAAGCCCCATGCTCTATAATGTTGGACAGAGTGTCAGCGCAATATGGAAAAATCAGGAGTGACAGCTGCAAAGAGCGAGGTCTATCTCCGAAACTCATGAAAATAAATGAGCTACTGAAATGTGTTTATCTGGAGACTAGGGTACGACTAAACTGATTGAGGATCATTAAGGTCTGAGAGCAGATAGAAAGGGGGAGATTCACTCTATAGTCCACTGGGAATCATATTCATGGCTTCTCTCACCCTTGATCATCCCATTGTAATCACAGCATGAAGGGAAATTCAATCCTGTTCAATTTCAGCTTTTCATTGAGAAATGTCATTAAATGAATGTGTAACAGAGTAACAGACAGGCCTAATTCAAATTAGCTGTAACATTTTGTCTCTCAGAATTGTTTTCATTGTTTCAGATTTAGGTCGCTGCTTCTTTTTTTGAAGCATGCCAAGTCAGTTAGGCCCCCCTTTTATGGAGGTGTATTAGATTATTGCCATTCTATTGTTCATGTCACTCACAGAGTTTTTAATTACTTTTCCTGCTGAGGTCATATTTCATTTAGACATCTCTAAATTGTGCTAACATATTTATGGGAGAATGTTATTGAATATAGCCCACTAACAGAAGTTTATAATAACTGGATTCGGGTATATCAAAGTTAATTGCTTATGATACTGATACAGAATGATACCATTTATGAACATCCATCCATATGCCAGGATCCAAGGTTTTCCAGCAGAACATTTCCAGAGCATAACGCTGCCTCAGCCAGCCTGCCTTCTTCCCATAGTGCATCCTGCTGCCATCTCTTCTCCAGGTAAACACGCTCACGCACCCAGCCATCCAACTGATCTAAAAGAAAATATGATTCATCAGACCAGACAACCTTCTTTGCAAAGTTTCCATTGCAGGCACTTTTGGAGGTGGACAGGGGTCACCATGGGCACTCTGACAGACTGTGTGTCCTGACACCTTTCTATCATGAGCAGCATCAACATTTTGAGCTACAGTAGCTATTCTGTGCGATCCGACCAGACGGACTAGCCTTCGCTCCCCACATGCATCAATAAGCCTTGGGCGCCCATGACCCTGACGCCAGTTCACCTGTTGTCCTTCCTTGCACCATTTTTGGTAGGAACTAACCACTGCATACCAGGAACAGCCCACAAGATATGCCGTTTTGGAGATGCTCTGACCCTGTCTTCTAGCCATCACTATTTGGCCCTTGTCAAAGTCACTCAGATCTTTTAGCTTTTCCATTTGTCCTGCTTCCAACACATGAAATTCAAGAACTGACTGTTTACTTGCAGCTTAATAAATCCCACCTCTTGAGACAGGTACCATTGTAATGATATAATCAATGCTATTCACTTCACATGTCAGTTGTTTTAATGTTGTGGTTGATCAGTGTGTGTGTGTGTGTGTGTGTGTGTGTGTGTGTGTGTGTGTGTGTGTGTGTATATATATATATATATATATATATATATACTGTAAAAAATTCTAACCTCTCCAAGTCAAAATTTTCTAGTGACTGGTCACATCTAAATTTTTAAATTGGCCCAAGTGCAATTCTTGTTGCAATAGTCTGTTAACATTAGCTCAATGAGAAATAATACGTCAGACTAATTGAAAAATTTAGATGTGACCAGTCACTAGAAAATTTTGACTTGGGGATGTTTTTTTTTTTTTTACAGTGTATATATATATGTATATATATATATATATACAGTCTGTATATATATATATATATACAGACCCTTTCCAAAAAATGTGAATATCATGGAAAAGTTTATTTATTTCCATAATTCCATTCAAAACGTTAAACTTCCATAGATTATAGATTCAGGGCCCACAACTTAAACGATTTCAAGTATTTAGTTGTTTATTTGTACATAATTTGGGCTTCCAGCTCATAAAACCCACAAAAACAGGATTTCAAAAAATTTGAATTTAGAAGTGCAGGATTTGCACCTGCCCACACTGCCAAAATAACCAAAACCTGGTTCAATGACCACTGTGTAATTACTGTGTGATTTCATGTAATTTTCAAATTTTTTGAAATCCTGTTTTCGTGGGTTTTATGAGCTGGAAGCCCAAATTATGTACAAATAAACAACTAAATACTTTAAATCGTTTAAGCTGTGGGCCCTGAATCTATAATCTATGGAAGTTTAACGTTTTGAATGGAATTATGGAAATAAATAAACTTTTCCATGATATTCACATTTTTTGGAAAGGGTCTGTATATATATATATATATATATTCATATATATACACACAGTTGTAATCTGCATTATTCAACCCCCATTGCAAATCAGGTTAATTGGCAAAATGTACAGACTTTCAGCTGTTTGCAATGAACATATCAAACAAAAGTAATTGAAATAGATAAACACAACAAATGTCAAGTGGTTTCCCCAAATTTAACTGAAAATGCAACTTTTAATGACTTCTGCAGTCTCAAAATTATTTAACCCCCTGAATAGAATCCCTCACAACAGCACAAATCTGCAAAACAGCTGTCGTCTCAAGCACACCTGATGCAACCAATCAAGGGTTTCATTAGATGCACCAGGTGTGCTTGAGCTAGAACACAATATCTGAACAGGGTAGGTTTGTTGAGCGTCACGTTTGAATGCATGTTAGAAATATGGCTAAGTCAAAAGAATGGTCCAAAAAGTTAAGAGAAG
This sequence comes from Rutilus rutilus, assembly GCF_951802725.1. Classification (NCBI taxonomy): domain Eukaryota; kingdom Metazoa; phylum Chordata; class Actinopteri; order Cypriniformes; family Leuciscidae; genus Rutilus; species Rutilus rutilus. Next base: position 32,038,408 of record NC_140221.1, on the reverse strand, counting down.
ATATCATCGCCCTTCACAAACAAGGAACAGGATACAAAAAAATAGCGAAGGCCCTAAATGTTCCTTGAGACACCGTTGCTGTTGGAAGCATAGTTCGCAAGTTCGAAGTTAAAGGAACAGTGTTTACTCTACCTGGTTGGGGCAGAAAAAGGAAGCTACCAGATTTCTGAGAAGGCAAGTTCAGAAAAACTCTCGAGTGACTGCAAAAGACCTGCAGCAAGACATGGTATAGCAACAGGCACTGAGGTTTCATCTTGAATAGTAAGGCGCGGACTAAACGCATGCGGTTTCCATGCCTGGGGTCTCATTTATAAAACTGTGCGTAGGAACCTTACTAAAAGTGTACGTGCGCCTGAAAGCCAAAAATGGCGTACGCAAAAAAATATTCAGACTTATAAAACCGTTCGTACGCCAGAACCTGCGCAGAATTCACTTTATAAATCCCAGTCAGCGGAAGATTGTGCGCACATGCGTCTCCACCCCGAAATAACCATATATGGAGCTTACAACGCCTAGTTTTACTATGCAGATCCTCATCTGCATATAATTTGCATATGATTATTCATCCACGTGATAACGTTTAACGGTACAAGACACATTACATTAATAAAAATCAAGTAGTTGCCTATCCTTGCCTTGTTTTGAATAGCCTACATAAATCAAATAGTGTAAAATACATTTCAGAGAAAGTTTTTCTCAATCTTTTCCACTGGCCGAATTGTATTTTTAATTGATTTATATTTTTTATGGAAATAGATAGGCCTTGGGCATTATTTGCATGAAACTATTTTCTCAGACAATCTGGTATTATCATGATAAGCAATTATCTCTGTGATTAAAACATTAAAACACAGCACGCCACAGGAAAAGTGTTCAAAAACATCGCATCCACAACAAATATTTCTATTGATTGAATATAAAAAATGTTGTAACTTCGCAGTAATGATTTCATGTTTAAGTGTTTAACTCCATTCATTTGAATGGCATATTTAATCGAAATGTTTATATCAGAAGTAAAACATAGTTTAAATCCTTATTTTATTTATTTAAACTGTTATTTGCGTCAGTTTCACTAAACGACCCAACGCGCTCGCTGGCGCGGACATTTAAAGGAACACTCCACCGTTTTTTTAAATAGGGCTTATTCACTTTCTTTCCTACATTTAGATAGGTGGGCAAATGCATTTTTGTCTCAGTGCATGCATTGTTTTAGTTTGACAGGGTCGGCTCTAGCTTAGCTTAGCATAATGAATGGAATCCTTTGTTGCCAGCTAGCATGTCCTGAGTAAAAGTGACATAAAAAATAAAAAAAACCCACCTAATTTCTTCTTGTGGCCTGCGTATTCACAACAAGTACAAATAGTGATGCAGATTAACACTAGGTGATCTTCTAGGCAGATATTGACTTATATATTAAGGACTATATTAGGGGGAAGCACAGGCGAAGCACTGCTACTTGAGCGTGATATCTCTGCGCCCAAGTAGCAGTGCTTCGCCTGTGCTTCCCCCTAATATAGTCCCAAGTCAGTATCTGCCTAGGAAATCGCCTAGTGTTAATCTGCATCACTATTTGTACTTGTTGTGAATACGCAGGCCACAAGAAGTAATTAGGTGGGTTTTTTATATTTTTTATATCACTTTTACTCAGGACATGCTAGCTGGCAACAAAGGATTCCATTCATTATGCTAAGCTAAGCTAGAGCCGACCCTGTCAAACTAAAACAATGCATGCACTGAGACAAAAATGCATTTGCCCACCTATCTAAATGTAGGAAAGAAGGTGAATAAGCCCTATTTCAAAAAACGGTGGAGTGTTCCTTTAAGAAGGGATGGATATTTGCTTCAAGTGACAGGCTTGGTGAGTGAAATTATATTTGTATATTATCTTTCTGTATATGTTTAATTTTCTTTAGATTTTCTGTCTAAAAGTGACCAAAAAGTCATTTAACTCCAGCTCACCATCGGTGTCGCCAAACTTCTCCATCTCCAAAACGTTCGTACGCATGGGTCAGAGTTTGCGTGCAGGTGCGCAAATTTTCCCGTCAAGTTTGTTTTTATAAATCACAACTTATGCTTCGGAAGTGGCGTACGCCTCTTTCAGGGCCTGTTTTGTGCGTACGCAACGGTTATAAATGAGGCCCCAGAACTCCAAGACGTACACCATTACTGACCCAAAAGCACAAGAGGAAATCCTAGGTGAAAACATCATGCCGTCAGTGAGGAAGCTGAAGCTTGGGCGTCACTGGACCTTCCAACAAGACAATGATCCCAAGCATACCTCAAATTCCACCAAGGCTTGGGTGCAGAAGAAGTCCTGGAAGATTCTTCAGTGGCCATCACAGTCACCTGACTTGAACCCCATAGAAAATCTCTGGTGGGATTTGAAGAAGGCGCTTGCAAAACGCAAATCCATGAATATTACTGAACTGGAGGCCATTGCTCATGAGGAATGGGCTAAGATTCCTCAGAAACACTGCCAGAAGCTGGTGTCTGGTTATACATCTCTTTTTTAGCAGGTCATAACAGCAAAAGGGTGTTCTACTAAGTACTAAAGATGCTTGTCATGAAGGGGGTTGAATCATTTTGAGACTGCAGAAGTCAATAAAAGTAGCATTTTCAGCTGAAATTGGGGAAAACGATTTGTTTGATTTGTTCATTGCAAACGTGCATAATTGCATAATAAATACAACTGCACACACACACACACACACACACACACACACACACACACACACACACACACTAGATAGATAGGAATTAGCTTTAAATATTGAGGGAGTTTTTGTCTTTCAGTCTCTTGCTTTGTTGCTATGACATCCACCCTGCAATAACAATTCCATCTGTGTATTTTTCCTTCCCTTTTTCTTTTAACAATCTTACCCAATAGCCAATGCAGAGACTGTCCAGAGCTTTACCGGCTGAAGGGAAATAATTTCACTAATTAACCATATCCAGCAAAAAACTTTGAGGGGTTTAATCCATTGAAAGAACAAAAAGTGTTTGGCTATTATAATTTTGAACCATTAATTCACTTACACATCACCATATAATGTCAAGCAAATTCATACAGCTGTGACAAAAACTAGTGATATCTGAGTGGATGAGTAATTACTTAATTATCCTTAATTACTCCGTCCATTTCTACCAGTTTGACCCATTCAGCAAATATTCCTTTCAAATTCATTGCATGATCAGAATCTCAATGAGCTCAAAGGAGGCAAATGACATTCACACACTATGATCATATATTTTGTGGCATTTTTGTAATGTTGCATCTTTTCTCATCCAAATTATTTTGAGGAGGCACTGACTCCCTTTACCTCCTCCTCAGAAAAAGAAAACCTTCAGTACGACTGCCAGATCCACATGGATATGACGACATGAACTATATATGAACTAGACAAAGTCAATGGGTTGGAACATGCAGTAAATGTCACAAAACCATCTTTTGCTCACAGTGGCAGTATCTGACTCCACAAAGCAGTAGACATTATCATAACTCAAGGGCCACCATCTGCTGTGAAAGGAAAGATATTGTGTTCTTGTGCAATACTGAACTATGATGTCCAAAAATAAGAAATTAAATAAGACCAACATTTATATGTCTACAACCAGTATCCAACATTTATATGTCTACATAGCCATTTTACATCTTATTTAGGTATATCTGCCAATTTTATGGCTAAATGACTAAATGAAGATTCATTTTAAGCAATTGTATTTGATTTCTTTCACTTAGGGGAGCATCTATAAAATGAGTATGAATAATCCATTGATATCTTTCTTACTCCTTCTTGCACTACATTTTTGAGGTAATCTGGTTTCCTCATCAGCAGACAAGCTTGCTCTGCTGTCAAGTACACACTACAAGAACATCCCTGAGTGAACTCTGCAGACCTGGAGGAAGTATCCTTTTCCCTGGGGAGACCTCCTGAATTTTCCTCTTAGAGATCAAGCTGAATAAAACTCCCTCTTGCTCCTGTGCTCAAAGAAAATCCCTAAAGCGTTTCCCATGGATGCAGACTGCAGAGGTAATAATAAATGGTCTGTCTCAGTAGAAAAACATTTTACACCGCAAGCTCCACTCCTCTACTTGGTGGTATTATGTAACAAATTGATTTTAAACTAATTTACATTTTAGTGATTATGTTATTTTATAACACTATTTAACACTATGACTAAAATTTTTTAATTATTTACCGAGAATTCTTTTTTTAATATAGGCTACTCTATCATTCTCGATCACCCTCTATCAAAAGTTTTGGGCCAGTATGATAAAAACATAATAATAATAATACTTGTATTCAGCAAGAATCTAAAGACATTTATAATGTTACAAAATAATTATATTTCAAACAAATGTTGTTCTTTTTAACTTTCTATTCATCAAAGAATCCTTAAAAAAAATATATTATTCAATAAAATACAGCACAACTGTTTTCAACGTTGATAATAATAAGAAATGTTTCTAGAGCAGCACATCAACATATTGGAATGATTTCTGAAGGATAATGTGACACTGAATACTGGAGTAATGGCTGCTGAAAATTAAGCTTTGTCATCACAGGAATAAATTACATTTTTAAATATATTCAAATTCAAAACAATTATTTTAAATTGTAATAATATTTCACAATAACACTGTTTTTACAGAATGTTTGATCAAATAAATGCAGCCTTGGTGAGCATAAGAGACTTTCAAAATCATTACAAAATCAATCTTACCGGCCCAAGAATGTAACATGAACAATGTAAGGAAAAGTGCTACCAAATTATCTGCCATCAACATTGTCATCTGATATATTTGAATAAAACTATCTGTTCAGAATAGCTCTAAGAATGAAAATGTGAAGTGATTTTTAAGAAAAAAAGGGTTCTTAGAACAGGCTAAATAATTTGTCCAAAGGGAAAGCTTTGAACAGACATTCAAACCACTTTGTCTGAGGCATTACTGTCACTCTGGCCTATAATTCCCAGTCAAACTTCTGTCTATAAATTTCAAACCCTAAAAATGTCCAACTAAGCTGAACACACTCGAATGATCATTTTATTTGATGAAACACTGCAATCCATCTTGCTTTAGTGTTTTGCTGCTTTGAAGAGAGTGCTTGGTGGATATTGGGCTCAATAGAGGCACTGTGTACTCGTGGAAATTGGAGCTCCCGAGAGATCAGCCCCTCCACTTTCAGCTTCTGATTGCCCTGTAAGACCCTCAGGAGAGTGTGGCTAACCTCACGCCTCACAGCCCATACAGATTTTATCATCCGCTGACTCTGGACCCCAGTCAGTCACCTCAGAGAGGCGGTGCCACTTCGCAATGGGCTATCAATTACCACAAACACCTCTGAACTCAGGTTGTCAGTCATATGTCAGCTATCTAACAGTAATTAGTGCTGGGAAAGCCTAATACATTTCCACCTCTCAGTCGCAATTCTTTCAATGTTTAGCCATTTATAACCTCAACCTTCCACTAGCAAGCATTAAAAAATAGGGGATTTAAATACTGTCAGGATTTACTAAAGACACGCAATAAAAAAAATACAGCTGAAAAGGCGTGGACATGGTTATTTTTGCAGCTGACCTTATTGCATATGTATTTGTAGTGTTCCTTTCAGATGCAAAATGTATGGCAGGAGAGTATTTAAATGAATCATGCAAGGTGATTTACAGTTATAATCGAAATTATTCATTAGTTGCACCAGGTGTGCTTGAGCTAGAACACATGACATGAATATGAAATATTTTTGCTGCTGTTGTAATTCCTGAGGCTGGAGTTTGCAGAACATCTACAAAGGTTTGTGATCATGCAGACATGCACATACAGTTACGTAACTTTATATGTCCCTTACTGGTATCTGTGTGTAAATACAAGTAAAGTTTAGTCAACTCAAATATCCGAGTTGTCACTTAGTACAACTTCACATTTCAAGTTAACTAAACTTAACATTTTAAGTCAGCACGAATACTTCAACTTTTTTTCTTTTCTGTGTATATTAGCATCTTTAAATGAACAAACTTACATTTTAAGAGTTCACAATGTATGAAACAGATATTAAAAACTCCCAGCTTGCTATCAATAATGAATGGGCTCAAACATCTGACATAACTTAAACTCACTTCCTCTTCCATCAAGACACGGGACTGCTGAGGTGAATGAGGGATGCTGGAGGAATTGGCAATGTGATCTAGGAAAGCAGTTGTTTATATACCATCATCTTTACTGAGTTGTGAGCTTATATCTGAACTTTTGTTGGAATCTCCTTATAGAATGTCTCTTTTTGGGTATTCAGGAAATCTCCTTCACCAGATCTTACATTGATACTTTTATGATGAAACTTGTGATTTACATAACATAAAACAGATTTTTGGATTGACTGGGTTGCTAGTAAATGTTTTAATGAACATTTCTGGTCTGTGTTGATAAGGGGTTTATTCAGAGGGAGGTACCTTGATTATTGGAATTTGTGTTGAAAGCTATTTTTATGTTGTTGAGTAAAATTACTCATCCGATAAACTGATACACATGTTCATCCCGTAAAGTGTACTCTTGTGTAAGGTCAAACTAATTTTTTTAATATGTTGGGCTTTTAAGTTTACTCTGCTTTTAGCAGAGATAACATTTAAACTAAAGGTAAGTACAGACACGAAAACCATCTCAAATTGGTTTTCTTTACTCTGCAGGGGTTCTTTTTACATAATGATCAATAAAGATAATTAAGCCTAGAGCTACATCTGCTTCAGATAAATGTTTGCAGCTTCTGCTACCAATGGCATTGCTGTTCGGGAGAGATTGTTAATCATTGGAAGATGTTATGGCTCTCGTACTGTCATGGCTCTTGTTAGACGATGGAAAAGGAAGTGAGTTTAAGAGCTTAAATCCTAAAAGATGTGTGCTTCGAAAACAGATCAAAGGTCAAAGGATACACAAACCAGATGGTGTTTCTCATACTTCCCAGGTAGAGCAATCATAGCTGCCTATCTCAAGGTACAATTAGAGTCCTTATGTCTTGAGGTAAGTGTGCCAGTGACTCAAATTGTGGTAACAAATTTTTTTGTAACAAAATAATGACATATTATTACAAATACTATTATAAAATGCTGACCATTATTTCACTACATTAAAATATTCTAAATATTAACCTGTTCCTTGGTGGTTTATATAGCCTATATATTTTTAAATCGGGCAAGATTTTAGAATTTGGATTATGTATTACTAAACTTCCTTTATTCTTAGTTATGTTATTTTTCATTTCATATCAAATGTACAATATAGACACATTGAAAGCATCTAAAATGTAATTTAATGTAAAGTATTTATGTATGCACACTCTGATATAAACCTAACCATTTCTCAACAATATATAAGAAACAAAAGCAATTTTAGTTAAAATAATCATAATTAAGTGATCATTTTTTTAATGATTTTCATTCATTTTAACGATTCGGCTTGGGTGAATAGAATCCTTCGAAATGAGCTGAATATGGCTATTACACAGAACAGAAAAAAATGGTTTTAAATGTCAAATTAGGCAAATAAGTTCAATGTCATCACATTTATTTAACATTTAATTATTTCTTATTGAATAAATACATTGAAATCAACATATTCATTTCACAAATTCAATGTAAAAAAAAAAAAATATATATATATAAATTTGTTCATTTCCAAACTTGTAATAAGTAAATACTTAGGTTTTAGATGCTGTCGATACATTAACATGTATAATATACACTAGTGTCACACTTTGCTAGAATCACACTTTATGCACAAATGAGATCATTCCCCAATGATACAACTTACCCCATTTAAATTGCCTTTTTATATTTCAGATGATAGCAGGCATCCTGAAAAGATAATTAGTTGTAAAATGAAATGGAGGTCTACAACATATAAATAGTTTATATAGTGGACCTCCATTTCATTTTTCCTTGCCTAGTAGGGTAAGTAAAAAGTGGCACAGTTTACCGCACTTATCTTCTGCAAAAGAGCTCTCTAAAACATGTTTGATTTCTGCAAAAAAAGGTCTGCATCTCACAATAATTTATTCATTAGAATAAAACCTAACCCAGGCCTTCGTGCCTTGGCAGAGATAAGGGAACTCCAAAAGTTAATGCAATGAAGCTAAATGGCCCATAATTGGGCAGAGATACTTGAAGTGAAAATCATCCCTGAGCACACGCACAGCTGGACCTCTCCGAAATATTCTCACTCCAGGCGTGACTCCTACATGAGTGTGCCGCAGAGCCAGTAAGAATAGAGGCTGGATCGAGGCGTTTCTGTGTAATTATGTATTGAACTAGCCGTGGGGAATGACCCAGTTTCATTGTAATTGCCAGCAACATTCTGCGAGTCCATTGGTGACATCTCTTCCCTGTCAGCCCACATCTCTAACAGCTCAACAAAGATTCTCTATAATTGTTTGTTCTGGGTTGGAGGGTTTTTCCAAATGGGAAGACTCGTGTGCAAAACCAATACACAAGTCATGTGTCAAAGGACCGTCACGGCTGAGATCATCATTAAAGCCATCCTCCAATGAAACATGCTATTGATTGAGTGAACACTGATTTCAATGAAAGCTGAAGACAGATTAATGATATCAGTGTGCAGAAGAGCCAAACATATATAGAGCACATGCAGTGCAGGTTGTAGAAGAGCATATGGACACATTCACACTCATGATAATGAATGTGGATCAAAGTCAACTAATCCATTCATGCTGATAACAAAATGTCGGACCTATTGCAAAAACTTAATGAGAAGTATGTATAATGTAATGTTTTTTCAATATTATCATGAGTGTCTGGGGAAAAAAAGTCTCCAATCTCATGACAAGAATCTATTCACAATCTGTCTATATATATATATATTATTATTATTTTTTTTTTTTGGATATATATTCCAGTAAATGCATTTCACACCTATAATAACTATAACAAAACACTTACTGTATATAGAATAATCCTTTTACATATGCGTCAATAATACTCTGATAATTGGAACCAGGTTTACCTTCCTTTGTCTGTCTGTCTCTCTCTTCTGGATTTTGGCTAATGTGATTAGCTTCTGTCACTGTCATTGTCCTGAAGTTCTTCCCACCTTCTGCTGTAACAGCCATGGCATTCATACTTAAAGTAGTATGAAGCACATTGTGACATTACCTACGGGCAGAGTTGTAGTTGAGACTAGCTTATTTGAGTCAAGACCAGTACCACAAGAAGGTTGAGTCCATGACAAGACCAAGGCCATGAATATGTGGTCTTAAACTGACTCAGACCTCATGGTCTCGGTCTTGACCTTGACTTGAATGAGCTGGTCTCGACATCTTCAACATTCCCTAAGGATAGTTCACACAAAAATGTTTTTACAAACCCATATGACTCTCATCCTTCATGCTGGGATACAATAAACGGAGGCTGATTTCTCATACAAAACTATCATATGGTTTCACATTGACTATATTTTATGACACTTTTATGGTGTTTTTGCGGCTTGAAAGGTTTAGTCTCCATTCATTGCATTTGAATAGAACCCACGATACACAACATTTTTCCTACAGTGCTCAAAGGAGAGTAAAAACTCTTAAGAAGTGTTAACATTCTTAACACTTAAATGGTTAAAAATGACATAAGGGTGAATAAATTACAGAATTTTCATTTTGGGGCCAACTATCCCTTTAAACTGTGATAGTAAAGTTAGAATATAATACATACACTACAGTTCAAATATTTGGAATCGGTAAGATTGATTTCATGTTGATCAAAAACACTGTAAACATAGTAATACTGTGAAATACTATAAAAATGTTAAATAACTATTTTCTATTGAATATATTTAACATATATTTTATTCCTGTGATGGAAAAACTGAATTTTCTGCACCTGTCTTCAGTGTCACATGACCCTCAAGAAATGATGTCACCAACCAGGGAGGAAGCTTGTGTAGTCCCTTATCATTATTATCATATTGTAGTCCTTAAAAAACGATTTCTGTAAAAGAAAATATCTCCCTTTGCTTTGAACTTTGAGCATTGTAACTTGCAGATGTTGTTTATGCTCAAACAGCCACATTAAACACTAAGTTAAGTTAGAAAAGTGAAATCATAATCAACCACCCCAAAAATAATAATTCAGGATTCTTTGATAAATAGAAAGTTAAAAAAAGCAGCATTTATTTTTGCAACAGTGCAAGTCTTTTATGTCTCTTTAGATCAATTTAATGCATCCTTAATAAATAAATCTTACTAACCTCGGTATTGTACCATTTTTAACCATCCAATAACTACAGCAGATGCCATCTTGCCCATTTCCTGCCATCTCTCTCAATTACAAAAGTGATTTTTGGCATTTGTTTCTGATGGATAGGTTTAGCTTTTATCTTAGAATTCATTTTGAGATTCAGAATATTGCCTTATATCCTGTAAAGCGAGCACATTGCCACGATGCCAAGAGGAGAGACATTTTCTGTTATTGAACCTGAAAGCAAGCTGGAACATTGTGTTAGTGAACTAAGTATCCAAACACTGTTACATAACTGGCCATGAAGGCTGAGAGAAAGTCCAAATGCTTTCTAAATTCAAGTTTATTTACAATATATTGTATTGCTTGTGGGAAAACTACACATGAATGAAGCAGAGACTGGGGGCTTGTCATATGAACTGCATCAGAAGGCCAGGTGATTTATTCTCAACTGCCTTTTTTTGTTCTAATCACAGGACCAGAGTAACATTGGAATGTGTCCCAATCAGTAGCAACAGAAACTGCAGGAAACACAGCTGTCTCTTCCTCTCTTATAACTCTTTTTTATGACTTCTGTTGCGCCTTACTCATAGTCTGTTCATTCATTCTCTCATACAAAGTTCTAAAGTAAACTGTCTGTGGAAAAGTAGAAGCCAATACCACAGAAAAACTGACTCATCTAAAAAACACCAACACAATCCAAATGAAAGCATTGGATACCTGAGAAAGTCTCAATACAGTGGCATAAGGACAATAGTGCCCTGTTCTAGGTGCTGGGCTCCCCTCCTCGGGCTTTGTCTGAGGTCGGGGCTTCCCCAGTGACATCACTGCTCAGCTGATTTTAAGCATCAGTTTTTTATTATTTCAGGGCATACACAAAGGCTTCCTTACAGGCTCTCTATTCACATTTGGTGGACAAACTTGAGACTGAATTTAACTAAAGAGACGGGAAGTCTGATTTCGAATTTCATTTTCTGTGAATGGTTTTATTAAAAAAATTCTCAATTTTAATTCGATGTAATTTTATTAAAAGTGTGTTATAATTAATTAACCCAAGTATTTGACTGAACAAATAAGAAATACTCTAGGTAATTGAGCTATTTGTCACATTATAATAAACATGAAATATATCCCAAGGACCATGTCCCGTGGCCAATGTGCCAATCTAATGCTAACATCAAAGAACAGAATTTAGTTTTTTTTTTTTTTTTTAATGGGAAGCGCAACAATAACGTGACCCAGCTGGAGTGTTCCTGCTCCAGATTTGAGAGCTTTTAAAAGCTCAGGCCTGGAGCCATAGACTGCTTTCAGAAAGGAAGCGATTGAAGAAAGATAGAAAGAAACAAACGAGTAGATGTTGTATAGGAATGATTCGTTTTGTAGTGACCGAGCACTGTGAAAGTTAATCGATTCTACTGGTGTGGACTGCAGCTGAAAACCCATCCTCATTGTAGACTGAGTCTAATGATGTCTCCAGTGGATTCTCAGTATTGAAACAAAACATTCCTTCTGATTCAGACAGAATTGGATTTGCCATGAAAAAGTAGTGAAATTTGTGCTATTTGATAAAAAAAATAAAAATAAAAGTCTAACCTGATTCAGGTTTATTTGTACTGTATATAATGTTTGCATGTATGGATATGTACGCTGAAACATGTAATAAATATATATAAGTATTTACATACTGTATGCATAGCTTCATAAAAGTACAAATCATTTTCAACACTGATAAGAAGCAGCAAATCAGAATATTAGAATGATATCTGAAGGATCATGTGACACTGAAGATGAATAATGGCTGCTGAAAAATCAGCTTTACCATCACAGGTATAGATTACATTTTAAATTATATATTACAATAGAACAGTTATTTTAAATAGCAACATTTGTTTTTTTCAATATAACTTTTTACTGCACTTTTAATTACAGAATTTATGCAGCCTTTAGAGACGTTTATCAAAAACGTTAAAATCTTACTGACCCCAAACCTTTGAATGGTAGTGTAGCCTATAGGCAGATAAATGTACAGCGACAATAATTAGTCAAAATTTTTATAAACATTCTATATCAAATTCAACATTTTAATTCCATGAATTCAATATTACAATGAATTAGATAGGCGTATGTGAATAATGTACATTTTTTTGTCTTTATCCAGTAAATGTATATAAAAATGTATGCGTGCTAGAAGAAGCAGTTTACATATGAATACCTGACATTACTAATGAGATCACGTTGATATGCATCTTTCTCTGCTTGTGTCCTCTTATAAGGACATCATCTCACCGTCCGCATGGATTACAAAGACATACTGTCACAACCGTCATTCTATAGAAAATGGAAAATAAGCTGTTATCCATCATCTTCAAGAGTAAAGTCACAAATCCCCTCGGATAATTCTTCAAAGAAATTACTTCAGGATAACTAACAAAAAATACTGTGCATTGAAATATGTGATTTGCATTCAAGTTGCTGTAGCTCAGGGCTAGAACAGTATAGTGGCATCTGGAAATGATCAAGTTTCAAGTAGTTAAGGGGTAAATGGACAATTTCACAGGCTTAACTTTATCCGGGTGCATTGCAGACAGATGGAAAATAACGCAGTTCACCTACATTTCTCACGTTTTCTGACACAATGTCAACTACGTGATAATGGTGTTGAAATCCTGTTATATTACAAACATCTTTAGATTTAGTCAGATCAGTCAGTCCATTTATTCTAGGGGCTATCCATATTTTAATATTTAGCCAGCAGATTTACCCAGTGGTCTGGCAGTTAAACCTGGCTCGGGAAGCTGTTAACTTGTAAATGAGAGGTCTTTAGATGAAAAGGAAGATGAAATACCTCTCTATGCATTTCTCTGGATTCCAAAAGACAGTTGGGGATTGAAACAGAAATGGAGATCTATGACCTTCCTCACTGTTTATCTTTCCTCTTAGGGTCAATCCTACCTAAAACAGGGGCACTTGCTGCCACAGGTCAGTGCACATGGCACCAATTAAGAGTTCAACAAGATGTCTACAGACATTAGTATAGTGTTTGCGAATAAGCGAACCAGACGTGCCTTAGTTTTAAAACTACTTTGACACAAGGCGAAATGAAGGACCTGATTAGCATTAACTTATATTAGTATATTCTTTATTACAGCTGTAATAATAAAGCTTTAACAAATAAAATGAATGTATATATTTTAAAAAATATATTTTAAGCTTCATAGGTTTGCTTTTAAATCCTTCACAAATTGGCCCCATTTACTTCCATTGTGAGCGCCTCATGTAAACGTAATTTTTTTATGTAATTTTATAAAGGCAATTCTGCCATAAATGCAGATTAAAGGGATAGTTCACCCTAAAATAAAATGATCCCATGCCACACGAGTCAAAGTCCAAGTGTTCTCGGGGTATATTATGAAATTGTATGCATTATTTTTAACGAAAATTCTGACCTTGGCCATAGGTCTTCAGTGCACGACAAAGCGACGATCTGTGATACTTTTCGTGTTTTTTAAAAAGCTTGATGCTGGTCGCAATTCAATGCCATTATATGGATTTTTTCTTTAATGCCGTATCTGAGTGGATGTAGAGAAAAAGTGACTTGTAAATCAACTTTAACACTAATAGTCTTAAACGAAGGCCATGTCAGAACGTATATATATTTATATATATATATCGAACAGTACATCTTTGTTTTCCCTCTGAGGTCACGACTTCCTGTGGCTTGCCAGAAGGTTTGCAGACATTTCACAGTCTAGGTGAACCCCTGCTACTTTTTGTATGCTTATACAAAGCATTGTGCCATGCTACAGGGTTTTACTGAGACCTTTGGTCATCCATCAATGTCTCTCCTGACTTCCTCTGTCTGTGGGCCAACATTTCATTCATTATGCACTTGTTTCTCAAACACTTACAACGTCCTATAATATAAACTTTTAAGTAACACTTTACAACAATGTCCCATAAGTTATTGTTACTTATTGCATTAACTAACAATGAGCAATATATATTTGTTAGCGTTTGTTAATATAAATACAACTGTTCATTGTAAGTTCATGTTAGCTCAGGTCAACAGATACAACTTTATTTACTAAAGTTATAGTAAATAACTCTAGTAAATGTTGAAATTAACATTAAGATTAATAAATGCTTTAGAAGTATTTTTCATTGTTAGTTCATGTTAACTGATGTTAACAAATACCTTATTGTAAAGGATCACTTTTTGTTTTTATTCCATTTTTCTTTCGAGATGATTGATAACAACATCCCGAAGTTTAAGATTTAGGATGAGGAAAAACAAATGCTTCACATAACAATGGTTTCCTCACACAAGTCCCACAAGGCTTCAAGACGGAGGGAAATTGACTAGAGTTGTCCTCAATGAGAACCATTTCTTCTCAGAGTAACTGAAACAAAATTTAGTGCTGGAGCGTTCACAGCTTTGGGTCTGTGAATTCCCCATTCTATTACCGCATCCAGCAGAGGGGCAAAATGAGTTCACCATGTTGTAGAGGTGTCTAGGCCTCTACTCAACATGTCTCTCTTTCTCTCTCTCGTTCTCCCTAGAACCACAGAGGGACCACTTATGCTGTCCTCTCCTTTTCTTAGCCTCCTTCTGTTATATAATTCAATGCTACTGTTCAAACACCTCTACTTCAGACCTCCAAACATAAGTGTAGCTACCAAATAACTGTGATTTTCGTAGAACAACACATCCTACCACGTAAACTACAGGCATGCTCCAGGTGCCCGTGTAGGTGCATGACCCTGTAAACGTATGTTAGTGACAAGATCAAAGTAGAAGGTTATTTTAAGAGGTGTAACGTTCGCTGTAGGCTATGTTTGGAGAACTAAATAAATAAGTAGAGGTAATCTGTAAAAATTAAGAGAAGGTGTTTAAAGTAATAAGCGGTTTCGGGGAGTAAGTAACTGAAAGTAGAAATATGCTGACTTCTCTGAAAAATGAAAACTCTGTCATCATTTACTCACCCTCATTTCGTCCCAAATCTGTATGCCTTTCCAACTTCTGTGGAACACAAAAGAAGATAACTGAATAAACATCCGGTTGGATGAATTCACTACAATGGGAGAACATTGCGATTCACTTTAACACTTAATAAAGTACACAAGTCAAAAAGTACATGTGGCTGGCTGTTCATTTGCCAAGTGTGTTTTGTGTGTTTTGGTGAACAACAACCTGATATTTAACCTACTTTATACAGGGTTGCCAACTCTCACACATTTGGCGCTTTCAGGCTCTGTCTCACGCTGCCCAAGTAAATCTCATGGCAAATTAAAAAAGCCCAAATACTGCTCAGACCATTTGGCGTATGACATCAAAAATCGTGAAAGTGTTTCGAAAGCTGTGCTTCGCAGTCGCTTTCGCTGTATTTTGATGTCATACGCCATTCGGTTTGCAGGCGCAGTGCCACATTAAGTCGATTGAAAGGTATGTGTTTTAATTGACAAATGAAGACCTTTTGAATCAATCTGTCTGCTGTTACATGAGAATGTTAGAGCTTTTTTACAAATAAACTCCCAAGTATGTTGTTCAAAAATACACTCCAAATCTTTTTCCCAGTTGGATTTAGGAGAAGGTGAACCCTCTCCATAAAACTCAATGAAATTGTCATACATATAGGATACAAAACTTTTAGCCACAAATGGACATTGGCAGCTTCACTTTTCTACAAAGAGAGTAAAGGAGCGTCGTCCATCTTTTTTTACAGTCTATCTATGATGGGGACCAAAAAATGACCAAAAGATTCCTGGTATTGCCATCCTTGTGGGGAAAAATAAGTATGATTTTTTTTATGTTTTTGAAATAAGTTTATTATGCTCCCCAAGGCTGCATTTCTTTAATGAAAATTATAATAAAAGCAGTAATTAATAAAATTATATATTTTAATATATATATCTTAAGTCATTTATTCTTGAGAAGGCAAAGCTGAATTTTTGAAGCAGTGTCTTCAGTGTCACAGGAATAATTTTATTTTCTGATTTGGTGCTCAAGAAACATTTCTTATATTATCAATGTTGAAAAACAATGTTGTGCTGCTTATATTTTTGTGGAAACCGTGATGCTTTTTTCAGGATTCTATGATGAATAGACAGTTCAAAAGAAAATAAATTATTTGAAATAGAACATTTTATGTAAACAATGAAAGTGTCTTTACTGTCACTTTTAATTTAAAGCATAATTTATATATAAATAGATATTTTTCCCTTTAAGTAGTTAACTATTTTGTTACTGCAGCTAACTATTTCTCCAAAAGAGTAGCTTGACTTGTTTAATTACAAATTATAACTATTTGTTTCAAAATAGCTTCCTCAACACTGCTTAAATGTTATCCAAAATGATAGGCTTTTTTTAAAGACTAAAACCTGTACTTTCTGCTGGCTTTTAAATATTTGTGCCCATTCTGTCCGTATACCTCCTGAGAGCTGAGAGAAAGGAGGAACATGTCATGTATTCTGTGCTTTGCTCTGTATTTATATTCTTGAAATTTCTACCTTCCTTTAAAACAATCATCCTTTTTATTTCCAAATGACCCACTTTTTGAGTTGTGTTTCTCACGTCCCCTTCAATTTCCTCTGTAGATGTTGGAGCCGTGGTGCACGTGCTCACAGGAGCATAGGTTTGGGTCCGACCTGTGCTGTTTCCCGGACCTGTTCCCCCCCTCTCTCCCTCCGCATTCCTGTCCACTCCTCACAGTCTTGTACAGGAAAGACAAAAGTCAATAAAAAAGATTCTCACTAGCTGTGAAGACAAAGCATGTTACTTGATTGTTTAACATGAAGATCAAGCTGCTACATCAGTGAACATAGGCGCCCAATATGCAACAAAGTGCTAACATCTGTGAGACTGCCTGCGCCAAGCTGAACATACTGCAGACATGCAATAAACCCTTGCTTATACACCTCCTAATGAGAGCCATATTGAGTTCCTGCTTTTTCGAACAGTTTTTCCCCTTTCTCGCAGGCTTTTGCAGATGTGAAGGGAAATTCTTAATTTAGCACCATGCCTCTCCACGTCAGCAACGCTCGATCAGCGAGAACACAAGCCCCTTGAACAAAAACAGTAGCCGTTGACAAGAAAAACACAGTCTTTTCGAGAGGCCCTCCTGTCTCACAGTAGCCATGCTTCTGAAAGGAAAATAAAGCCTGGTGATCCAGGGGGTTGAGAGACAGAGCCTCCTCTACATCTAACCACACAAACCTCCGCTAAGTTATAAAACCGCTGAAGAATGGATTCATTGTTGAGTGCGAGGACATCTCGCAAGGAAAATTAGATGAAGACTGAGTAGATAGCCAAGCCTGAAGAGCTACTTGAAGACTCAAGGACAACTAACTTCAACAAACTTTAAACCACCATGAAAGTTATGTTTTTAATTGCTTACAACTTTTGAAATCACATGTATTAGGAAATGTAGACTAAATGGCTGTGGTTTTCATCCAAATCAATTACAATTCTATTCAAAAAGATAGTCTAGTGTTCTTCAGACATTCTTAAATACAGTGATTTTCTTGCTCGGAGGAATTCTTCATAAAATTACTTTCACTGTCGTGTTCCAGCTATACATTCCAAGCACCTGGTGTCCAAGAACATTTCAGGTTTTCTTCAATAAATCAGTCTACTGAAAAAGCCAAAACTTGTCAGTTTCCAGTTGGTTTGAAACTTTTCATGATGTCATACTCAATGCTTACAATACTGAGAAGCCCTGAAACAAGCTCTGTATTTTGCCACAAGGGGTGTTATGCATAGTTTTAAAAGAATCACCCAGTTTGCAAAATGGCAGTGTTAAATGCCACTGCTATTTGTAAATTGCTTTAGTTAGAATCTGGCAAAAGCATAAATGTAAAGTACAGTGTGTACTTTTATTTCAAAACCTAGTACACAACCTCGTTTTCTACAGCCTACATAGTCATCTGCCTTCTAAACAGTAAATGTACTGTTGTTAGACAAATTTTTCAATAATTTTTCAAATCATTTCAATAGGAATCCACGCTATCGGGAATTTTGCGTGATCCACATTTTTTTGTGCATTTTCCACACTGACTATAGCAGAAAGATGCTTGGTTTGAAAGCTTCTGTGTGAGCTGTGCTTCATTCAGTGCTACACTATTGACAATGGACCTTTCTTGGCCACGGAATTTCACAGATATTTTACTAACATGATCACACCTTTAAGCAGCAACTTTACCTTCAAGGAACCTCATAAGCAAGCAGCTTTCAGGAAACTATTGTATTGTTAGCATGTTGCTAAGCTAACAGCACAATACTCTAATAAGCATAAAAATACATCACAAGAAATATTATTTTCACTAACACCGATCTATTTATCTATACAGTATTAAAGCATACAAGTATATTTAGAATCAACATTTCTTTTTCTCCACTGAGCTTGTCTTACTTAGTGTTTTTTTCTTGTTTCCAGTCCAAATATCTAAACATTCTTAAATCAAGATGCATTTACTAGATGAGTAAAATGCCATAAGATATTAAGATTATTTTTCTTACCCAATTGGCAGATAATTTTGCTCTTTTCAAGCAACAACTCACTTAATTTTGATTTATTTCCCAAGAAAACAAGACGGTATTGTATACTGTACCATAAATAAGTTAGCTGCGTAGTGGAATAGTCTTTGTGTAAAGGTGAACATGCCTATGATGCATGTGATATTTTTGAAAGATTTTTAAATGGGCCATTTCTGAGCTACAACTAAAATCTACGTACAGACTGCTGTGGGATTCAAATTCATTGACAACCTTTAGCAGGCAGTTATCTCGATAAACAGGGGTTGGACAATGAAACTGAAACACCTGGTTTTAGACCGCACAATAATTTATTAGTATGGTGTAACAGGGCCTCCTTTTGCGGCTAATACAGCATTAATTCGTCTTGGGAATAACAGAAAAAAGTCCTACACAGTGGCCAGGGGATTTTGAGCCATTCCTCTTCCAGAACAGTGTCCCGGTCACTATGTGATGCTGGTGGAGGAAAACATTCTCTGACTTACTCTTCTAAAATACCCCAAGGTGGCTAGTGGCTGTACAGGCCATGGGAGATGTTTAACTTAACTCTCCTGTTCATCAAACCATTCTGTCGCAGGTCTTGTTGTGTGTATTGGTGCATTATCATGCTGATACAATGCACCACCTTCAGGTTTGAACCGATAGGTGAATATGGTCCTCCAGAATGGTTCGGTAGTCCTTGGCAGTGACTCGTCCATCAAGCACAGTAGGGAATGTCATGATACTGCGCCCCAAACAATCACTGATCAACCCCCATGCTTCACTCTGGGCAGCAACAGACCAAGTGTTCAGCCCTTTTGGGGCTTCTCCACACTGTAACTCTCACGGATGTGGGAAAGACAGTGAAGGTGGACTCGTCAGAGAACAATACAGCCCCTTTCACACAGAGATTCCGGAAAATACACGGATAAAGTGACCCGGGATTTGACCCGGGTTCATTTGATTTTGGTTCATTCACACTGCCAGTGATTTGCCGGAATCAGAGAGCGCGTTCACACACAACCCGTGTATGTCCCGGAAAGACACGTGACATCGATGTGACTTGTAATGTCTCAGCAGCGTCTTCAGTTTGCTTATGAGCTGCGATTTCTCTCTCGAGAAACCACGCTTGTGCATTTATTTCTCTGATTCGATCATAAAATTGCGCATTTCGTACCGTTTCACAGCTGGCGAACGATCCCGGCTTCAGCGTCATCACTACGACACGGCATTATTACGGCTTTTGTTCACACAGCGCGCGTCCCGGGACTGAACACGGCAATGTTACTAGGTCCCCAACCCGGCATCGATCCCGGCTTTAAACCCGGGTCGTGTTTGCGTTCACACAGAAGGCGTTCCGGCAATTTGCCGGCAATTTCCCGGGTTCAATGCGCTGTGTGAAAGGGGCTTACATGTTTCACATTGTCCACAGCCCAAGGTTTGCACTGTTGGCACCATTGAAAACGACATTTGGCAATGGCACGAGTAGCCAAAGGTTTGGCTATAACAGCCCAAACATTAATATTGACTCTGTGGAGCTCCCGACAAACCATTTTTGTGGACACAGGAGAGTCAAGGTGCACATTTAATTTAGCAGTGAGTAGGGCAGCTGGATAAAGTCTGGGTTAGTACCTGGACATCCCTTTCAGACAGCTACATCTTGCATCGACAGTTACTCCTGTTGGATGTGGTTCGACTTTCGTGGAGGTATGCCAGCATTACCCATATCATAGCTCTCGATAGACCACAAAGACTTGTGTTCCTGGTCACAGATGAGCCAGCAAGACGAGCACCAACAATTTGTTCTCTTTTGAACTCTGATATGTCTCCGATTATGTTGTGTGGATTGCAATTTTTTATTGTATAGCTGTGCTATTGCTCTCTAATTCAACCTTCACACTCTGCTCTTACTGATGGAATGTAAAATCAGTGAAGACTGGCCACAAGGCCACGCATATATAGGCGTGAAACATCCAACACTATATTGGCCAGGGTTTCAGTTTTATTGTCCAACTGGTGTAAATATCAATACTCTCAAGCACAGAGAGTTTCCATGAGCTCTGTGAGCTGCCCATCCTGAAAGAATGCAATGCATAAACCTCTGAAACTCTCATAATTCACTCCTTTCTGCCACATAAGCATGCTAGTTTTCTTGCCAGGCTTTTAGTCTTAAACATGACAAATGGCTCCTTTCCTGTAAGGAATTTCTTTTGATTTGCTGGAGTTTCTGGTGCCTATAGTAAATTTAGGCACTACCAGATGGGGGTAAAAGGTAGAAAATGAGCCGTTTTCTCCTTTGCCAAAGGATCGCCATAAATTATCTAAATGTTACTGTTTGACAGCCTTCGGCACGCTCAAGGAACCATTGATTTTATGAAATTCCCTCTACAGAAGATAAACACAGCCTTTAAAAACTCTTAAAAGTGTTCATTTCGTGATCCGCATACTTTTGAGACTTTTCCTAGAAATTAGAGAAAATGCTGCTCTGCTCTGTTTGGATTTAATTTGCACCATTAGTGGCTTTGGTGAGTTACGTGCATGCTGAAATGCGGTCACAGGAGAAAACATACTGATGTTAATGTTTGATATCACCGAAGTGCTCAGTGGAAACATTTTGCAGTCATGTACCGCAACACAGTGGTGAGCAATGTCCACCCACTGCACATTGAGCAATCCCATCAGACCTTGCTTACACCCCCAGCCCTTTCACCTTTCATATGCTTGTGAATTCACACCACTTGTCGCCACCTGTCCAATTAGAATGCAGCAGAGGAAGATGGTACATGACCTGGACAACCTCAGGGCCCCTTTTTAGTGACATGTACCAATCCAGCATCCTGCTGAGGAGTCATTAGATACTATCTGCCTCGTGGGAGCAACTGCACTGCTCTTAACTTTGGACCATTTTCTGACCTTGCGAGCTGGGGTGTGTACCTTACAGGGGCCAGTTTTAACTTCTGACCTTCTGCTTTTATAGGCCAAGCTGAGTTAAAGAAGTGTTGAGGTGACACTTTGAGTTTTAAAAGCAGGAGATGAAACCAGGAAAAGCTTAATTCTCATTTTGGCTTGGAAATTCAACAATGTACGTTGTAGCATTGCCAATTAAAGTATCCCTCTTCTTAAAAAGCATTTAATAACAGCTCTCTCTACACAACTAAAAAGCTCCCAAAAGACATGTTACCAAAGTCTAGTGAGCTACGTACCAAATCAATATTTAAGACAGGCATGATTCCAACGCAAAGTCTAGTCCAAAAGGTAAATCCAATTATTCAGCAACATCAGATTGTTGTGGCCAAATTCTAAAGCTAATTTATAATATTTATAAAAAATAAAATACATTTTGCCCAATGTTTGTGTTCCAATGCTTGGCCATTTTTAAATTGAATGGCAAGGCTTCCTGTGTCAGCCACTTCCAGTTATTTTAGCTGTACAAAAAGTGTAATTTTGCTTGATTTTGCAAACCAATTTTTCCAACCACCAAACCAACGCAAAACAACAAATACCAATTTATCATGTTCCTTAAATTTGTATTATTGTAATTAAATACTGGTTCGTAGTGCACATAGTTTTACAGTGTAATTCTTTTAGTTTACCTGTAGCGACTAATGAATCTGAAGGCTTGCAAAGTCACAGAAAATAACTTACTTTAGCTTTGAAAGATGAGATTGGGATCAATTGTGTGTCAGTTTATGCTATTTGAGTTGCGGCCTACTGTATATAGTGTTCCAAATCAGCCAACATATAGTGTTCTAAGAGCCTTAGAAGATCACTGAAACAGTGAGCCGCATGTATTTTCCTACTGACAGTTGATTGGCATCGATTTCTACAGAAGTTATTTACTAATAAGACTGCCGAACTTTAGAATTTTCAGAACTCTGAGACATAGATTCCTCTATGTGGCATAGGGGGAAATTTTCCAGAATCCATATTCATTCTTGTAAAAACCATAAATAATATAGTGGTACAATAGAGACTGATTTTTTTTTTTTTTTTTTTTTTTTTAACCAAATTATATGTTTTATTTCCAAGGATTAATGATGCTTATTGGGGAGCAGTCACCATGTCAAACACATTGGTCATTACAAGCAGAGTGACGAATGAAGTTTAATTTAAAGCCTTACCAAAACTTTTGAAGAACTACGAGGTAGAGCCGCAGACTGGAAACAGCCATGGAAGTGAAGTCAGCCAAGAAGAATGCATGAGATCTGGAGGTCCACCACATGAAAAGATCTCCCAGAGTTTAGTAGAGAACTTTTCCCTGAACACAGCCTCCTACAGTTTTAAGATGCTGACACAAAACCAACAAACTGCAACATCTCTTATTTCACATGTATGAAATGACTACAAACAATTCACTTTTTCTCACTAGAGAGTGCTTTAAAGAATTATATTATGAATTAATAAATTATAGTCACATAACCTCACATGTAATAACATATTATTCGTATTTAGGCTGCTTTAAATGCTGTGTTTGTATCTGACAAAGTTCCAATGCCTATGTAGATGAATTCCAGGAAATGGAATGATTATAGAACACACATTTTCCGTCTAACATACAAATGCTGCCGTCAGAGACATTTTAAAGCCATCAAAGGCATGGAAACCTCCATGTGGGAAAAGGCTTAGAAAACCCATACACTCTCAGCGTGATTCCTTCAGTGCTGAGCCTGTTCTCTCAGCAGGTAGATCTATTCCGTCCAGTCACCTTCCCCAAAAGACCACTCAAACCTTCCCCACTGTGAACCATAAACTTGCTATACGCTACCCCTCAGAGCCCTGCCTCTGTGATGCAAGAGAGCTTTACACCCACGTTAAAGGGATAAGAATTAGACTTTTGTCATTTACTCAACCTCAACCTGGACCCGTTGACATTTTTCAAGTCTTTTGCAGCCAAAAAGATTTACGAAGCAGAAATAGAAGCAAATTGACTGCTTCTTGTATCCAATCAAATTAGGTTTTTGTTGATCAGTATACTCTGAACTAATGGTTGAACCAATGGTTCATTTGCTGAGCTATTCTTTACAGTATATCGTCATTAGAATCAGTGTATTTATATACTATAAAAAATATAGTATATATTTTTCATTTTAAATGTTTTTTTTTTTTTTTTGTACTAAGGTTTATTTTCATTGTTTTTCCAGTTAGTCATTTTAGTGCTTCAACTTTTCATTATAGTTGTCAACATTTCTCATTTTCATCTATATTTTATTTTATTTCAGCTTTATTTCAATTAACAATAATAACCCTGATTAGAAATGTAGGAAATATTAACTGTGCAGTAAAACAATGTACATATTCGAAATACAGCATATTACTATCACCAATCAGGCACGCTTTATTTGAATTATATTTTTTAAGTCACTGCAAAAAAGACAACCCAAAAACTAGTTATTGCCTTTTATTTTTCTAAGCATTACGGCAGTTCCTTCGGGTTGATTTGCAGGTTGACATTGGCATCAGGTGCAATACTTAAAGGAGCCTGTGGAACAGCAAGAAAACAATTTCTGCTAAGAAAAATCAGCAGTTTTTGGGCTCCAGGAGGATGTCTGACTCTGTTTTCTCAAGTGGGTCAAAGTGTTCTTTGTACATCCCTAAATGGTAACATGAGCCCCAGCATAGGGGATGTCTTTAGCACTGCTGAGATGATGGGAAATCAGTGTGTTACAGGGGAAACAGACTGAGAGGAAGCCTCTCTGCCTGGATGATGTAACAGGACTCTCTAATACAGCACATGATTAAACTGCAGTTTATCTGTCTTGTACACAATAAATATGACGAAAGAACAGACACACTACACCTCACATGATTACATGCAGCCAAAATGAATGATATAAAATGCATCCTAATTGGGCTAATCTGGTCAAAAATGCTGCTGTTTGACATAAAACAATATTTTGAGGGTATAATCAAACAAAATGACCGTACTAAAAAACTGATACTTGTGCCTGGCATTAGTTTGAGCAACAATGGTCAACCTTACAATCACCGAAAAGTAGGCTGAGTATCAATACAGATCAATTAATTTTGGATTTAAATTTGATTCCATTTCAATAAATATTAATTTCACGAATTATGCCTATTGTGCTTACAAATTAAAGAAATTCATGTTTGTGAATCAGACAACACTGGCCTTTCAGTATGTTTGTTTTTGCGTTAAAGGTATTGTGGAGGATTTTCCCGAATTTTAGAAAAGAACCGCACTCTCCACTTTTTGAAAAAATGCACATGCGCAACACTCTACCTGCTCCCGAGAGGGAACGCCTATTAAACGTGTGCATGGGAGAGCATGCACGAGCCTAGTTCTCCTCGTGCACGCTCTGTTTACAAGTTGCTGCGTGACTTGTGCCAGGGCTAGCATCGCTAATCATAGCTTACATTAACTTTTACTAGCAGTGATTTTAAATGGATTTCTCCAAATAGCATGCCAAACTTTACCTGTCGAGTAGAAACTTCGTGACTGAGGCATCAGTGGGAAGCCCAACCTGTGCTTTTAGCGCACGCCAGCCTGTGAAATATTCTCCCAAAAACACTCTGGTCTTGTTTCGTTCTTCAGAGGCCTTTCTCTTCTTGTCATACAATTCGTAGACACTTTTTCTCTTGCGACCCTCAGACATTTAGTAAAAACCCGGTGAGAACGGCGAGCTTCAATGAATGGCTGAAACCGTAGCTCACCACACATATACACCTGAAAGTGCGCATGCGCACAAAGCGAAAACTACCTAGGGACGAGCACGTACGACGGCCTTACGTAAACATATCACCAGAATGATTGACAACAAGGAGGACCAATAGTCTTGATGATCCACCCGGAAAAAGAAAATCCTCCACTATACCTTTAAGAGAACTGAAGAGAAAGACATTTTGTGCAGTTGTGATGCACTCTTTCACTGCATCAAATTCAATACAGACTGCAAACTCACATTCACAACTAAGGGAAAATATTACTTCTTTTAGCATGGTGCTGAAGATGCAAAAGATTAGCTATAGTAGCAAGCAACATGGTGCTAACTATGAAATTAAGTGAGTAAGCTCAACAGAAAGCAGTAACATCTGCAAGATAGACAGTGCTGTTCATTATCAAAAATAGAGTAAAAGAACAATCTTATGATTTTAGGGAACAATATCAGAATCGTTCAAATGAAGTGACTGTGATTAATCATTACTCTATGTTTCTACTGACAAGCCTTGAGCATTGTACAGCTTTGTTCCTTTTAGGATCATCATTTTCTATCTGCTGACTACACACAGAGAGGAAGCTGTGATGGAGGGAATGCCCCCTTGTTAATCCTCAGATTAGGGTCTGTTAACTGTGATACAGAGCTCCACATTTGCCCAGGGGAAAAGTCATGGACAAAAAGCCTAACTGAAGATTGTCTAGTGGGGAGATCTCTGCCATTGCCCTTCTATGCCAGAAAAGGGGATAATGTAGCATTTGCGTGCAGCATACATTGAGCTCCTATAAATAAATATTTAAAATTGATTGCTCGGCCAAAAATGTAAATTCTGGCATAGTTAAAAAAAATTTGCAAAGTGGTCTGAAAATATTTAGGAGTTTAAAAGGGCTTTATCAAACCACAAAAAAAAACATTATTTTCATAGAGTGAGGAACATTTTTAAAATTCTAAAGAATCCTTTTCCCTCTATAAAGAACCTTCTGTGCAATGGAAAGGTTCTGTGAATGTTAAAGGTTCAACATGGAAAAATCGATGCCAATAAACAACCTTTATTTGTACAGAAAAGCCCTCTTAGGCAATCTACCATCTCCTTTCATTTGACATGTTGGATAAAAGTAATAATATACAGTGAACTGTTCCATTTACCAAAGACTGAAGCTTCACAATGACAGATTTCATATGAATTATACAATTCTTAAAGCCCATATTTAATCAATTTTAAGCTATTATGCTTCATGACTGGCTATCTTGAAATCTTTCTTTTGCATACATGTCTGGAGATTAAAACAAAGATCTAGTATGTTTATTTTCCCCCTACAGTATATTGTTTTGTAGGCTACTGAACAACAAGTTTTTCTAAAGATTATATCACCATAAGGAATTTCCGCTGAATACTTTTTAACAAGATAAAACAAACCACTTTCAGCTATGCCTCCCTCCTCTAAACATCAAGTGATGTGGGATGTGTGAGATTGGCTGAAAGTGCCATTGCTCAGACATCACCCTCTTCACCTCTTACTGTAGCTCTCAGTCCGACAGGGAAACCCTGAACTCAAGAGCACTTCAATGGACTCTGTGAAAGCCATCAGTCTGAGAAGCCCTTTTATTACACCCCCATAATCGACTCGTACTTCCTGGAATATTGTGAGAAATGCATTTACATGATGTAGAGATTATGTTTGCAAATGTACCTTCGATTCAATCATTACAATGTACTAAATAATCACATTAGTCAACAGGAAATAATTCTCTGCTAAACTCAACTCGTCTTCTAAAAATGAACCCTGTATCGTAGTGTATAACAAACAATGGCGCGTGAGCACCCCCATGTGGTCATGTGTGATATAAAACAGAACTTGACCATACAAGAGTGGAGAAAGAAGAGAACAGAAAAGACTTTATTTGAGATATCACTGAGGATTAAACCATAAACACAGAATGAATCACACAGAGGTTCCTTCCTTGGCACATAAACTACCACAATTTGCGTAAGAAACCCACAGTGCCTTCACAGTAACATCTCTAGCTCTGTAAAACAGAATCAGGAAGATCAGTGGCACTGAGACACCATGAAAAAGGCATACAAAGTTACGTAGAAAGTTTGATTATTAAAGCAACCTCTATGAAATGCAACCTCGGAAAGTATACAAAGTCAGCTGAAGAAAAAAAAAAAATCAGTCCTGGATTCCATAAATTATTATATCTGCGAGTTTTAATCTCAACGGTATGCAAAAACTTAAAAAATAGCACATTTCTAGTGTGGTGTATGCTTATCCAAAAAAAGTCAGAGTCAGTTAACATGTTATTTCTTACAGATAAAGGGGGTTCTCACCCACGTAAGGTCAAGCATTTCCTATTCACCACTTCAGCGTATGAATATGAGCCCAGATCGAGTGAATGCAAACGGTAGATTTCACACTCAAGAACAGGAAGGACACTTGTATAATTGCACAACCTAAAATGTGTGCACTACTACTATTAAATCATGTGACAGCTACTCAAAATAATAAGTTTGTTTTGCAAAAATCGCAAAGAATATTATTAATATGATTTACAATACAACACCCTGGCCACATGCAATGTTAGCTAAAGCTATATATATAGAGAACATTTGTATAGAAGCAGTTATGCTACAGAGGCACATCACACCTGCAGAACTATTCACACAAGTACTTTGAAATCTCATTGGGGCAAAAAGCAAGCTGGGAAATCTACGGCGGTGAGATTTATTCATGTAGACAGGTTCGAGAGAGTGCGAGAGAGAGAGAGAGAGAGAGAGAGAGAGAGAGAGAGAAGAGAGAGAGAGAGAGAGAGAGAGAGAGAGAGAGAGAGAGAGAGAGAGAGAGAGAGAGAGAGAGAGAGAGAGAGAGAGAGAGAGAGAGAGAGAGAGAGAGAGAGAGAGAGAGAGAGAGAACCGGAAGATCTTTCAAAACTCAGTCCCTCAGAGGATGCTGCCAAAGTGAAGAAGAACTTACCAAAGCCCAAAATGAGCCCGAACACATTTTGAAACCATCCCAACAGGAAATAGTACATTTATTATCTATATAAATCTATAATATATATATATATTTATGATTCATATTTGTTATATCCACAGCTACACCAGTCATAAAACTGTGTACACTGTATAGGTTATCTATTTATACTTAAACAATATACCACACTCACATTTATAACTGTCATATACTGCATCTCAATCAACAGATAAAAAGGTAAAGCAATACAAATAAAATGTTGGTCTACAAAGTAAACCAATAATTTACAATATGTTTTTTTTTTCTTCTCTATCAAAACATCTCATGCACAGAGAGGTTTCGATATCTGTGGGAACTGGTTTGAAAATAGGCTGGGTCCAGGTGCTTTGTTAGCATAAAGGCATCTTAAAAAAGCAGACCAAAAAGCTCACATGGAAGACGTACTGTATACTAAAAGCCCTTATGTAGGAGTTATGCATTGTATTTGTTTAGTAATTCCTTCTCTGGTTGCAAATAAACCAAAAGAAACAAATCTCATGGACAAAATGCACTGAACTGTCTGTCTATTAAGGACTAAGGCTATTTTAAAATGGCATTACAAATCACATTCCTCATTTTCTAGCACATTTACAGAATGCAAACCCCACAGTCTTTTTAGGATAAAGACGACAGGAATCACTGACTACGAGTTCTCAAACACCTGCTTGGTTTATACTGATCGGCATGGTCCGAAGCAAGTCATATAGTTTTAATGGCATCCATAATGTTTGCCCAAAGCAACACAATATCAACAGAACACCCAAAAACACAGGAAAACACCAAAATGCTAACAAACATCAGCCTTTCCACATCACAATAAAGCACATGAGATTATCTGTCCTACTTGCACTACCTTTTGGCTAAAGGCTAAAGGCTGCGCCTTTTATTCGTGTATAACCATGTCGGCTGATGAGGCATTTGAGGTCCAAAGGAAAACTGGATGATTGTAACACCAGCGTGATTTAGCGGTTTTGTCTTCAACAGCGATTTTACAATGAAACTGCCTTCACTTCTCAGGCTCAGGGTGTAAACCTGGCCTGCTGCTAACTTGAATGTATCTTCCACAGATCCAACATGCAAACTAATACATCAAAGAACACCGAAAATGGAAACGAAGGCCAAAAAACAGGTCACACCTTCACACACACACAAACTCCTCAACTCACAAGCAGGTTATCAAAACCCAAATTCTACGCTTTGGACTTTGGAAATTCAAGCAATGTCCACCACTACAAAGAACCAATGAAAAGAGAAACATTTGAGGCACACAATGCTAAAAGGGAATGTCAGAAGACTGTCGATGCGTATACTCAGAGTATGAAGCTAGTTAACTATGCAGTCGCAAAATAAACGCATCGACATCATTCGTTAGCGTGACTCCATGTCCGTCTACGCCTGAAACATTCACTTACAAGCAGCTCAAGCACTACGGAAAGGAAAAAGCACCCAAATAGGGAGTGCGACACAAGCTCAGCACTTGGAAATTAAATGATGTCTGTCTTGTGGAGAAAGTCTTCTCAATCTCTATAAAAGGCAAGGTGCCACATCTATGGCACAGGCAAGTAGTTACGTTACAATCACAGCTGACAGCGATCCCACTACGCGAGAGTGAGAGGTTCCCAAAGGGCAACTATTTTACAGTAGAACTGCACAAACTCTGGGAACAATTTTGGTACATAATGCAGAGTGGCATCATTCACGCCCAGCGCAGTATTGCACTGGGCACCGTAGTGTCTTTGGGCTCAGCCGAGCACGGCAAGGAGCTCAGACTGAGGGAACATGCCTCAGGAAAAAAGTACTGCACGGGAACCACTACAGGCTGGAGAAAGGAGCATGGCGGAGCATGGCGGAGCAGCGACATCAGACACCTTAAAGGCCTGTGAGGTCAACAATGGCCTTGATGAAGATAGTGTCATCTCGGATGTAGGAGTTCTTGGAGTCTAGCTTGGAGAGAGGGCAGAAGAGAGGGCAGCCGCTGGCAATGTTCATGTCACTCACAGGCCTCTGGAAGGAGGAAGAGGAAATGTCTGGGCGGAAGGCATCAATGATGTGCTCCCTGTTGTTCTGATCCAGCAACATGAGAGTGACCTAAGGATCAAGGTGTTGGATAAACCAAAAAGACTTTTAGACAGATATGGATAGATGCTAAACTGAAGCCAGTCATTCATGATTCAGTGGAAGAAACAGTAGGAAGAAAAAATAAAGGGATGAAAAATGGCCATGTTCACACATTATATGTGTGTGAATGATATACTGTCCACAACAAAGAAAAGGAAATAATGCCTTAACCTAGTTTGAAACATGTGGCAAGTTCTTAGATATGTACTTGTTGTATTCATGTTGGTTTAACATGGTTTTGAAAAACGTCTATACCATTTTTTTCTAAGAAAATAAATCTTGAAAATGGCATAAAACAAATTTAATGACTGTAAAATGTCATGTGGTGGTAACCATCAAGTGAAAAGTACAAATATACACAATCGCTCATTGTTTTTAATTGAATGATTTCAGAAGGGTCATGTGACACTGAAGACTGGAATAATGCTGCTGAAAAGTGAGCTTTGCCATCATAGGAATAAATTACATTTTAAAATATATTCAAATAAATGTATACTTCAAATAGAATTGGTTTTTACTGTGTTATTAAATAAATGCCTTGATATAAGCATTAGAGACTTCTTTCTAAAACAGAAGCAAAACTTTTAGAAGGGTAGTACATTTTCTTAAAAGGATAGTTGAAAATGAAAATTGTCATCATTTACTCACCCTCAAGTAGTTCTAAACCTGTATGAATTTCTTTCTTCTGCTCTGCTACATACAAAAGAAGATATTTTGAAGAATGTGGGTAACCAAAAAGATGAGCCCCATTGACTTTCATAATATGAAGAAGAAAAAAATACTCTGGAAGTCAATGGGTCCCATCAACTGTTTGGTTACAGATATTATTCAAAATATCTTCTTTTGTACTCAGCAGAAGAAAGAAATTCATACAGGTTTAGAACAACTTGAGGGAATTTTTTCCCGCATGCATTTTTTATGCATGTTATAATAATAAATAATAAATGAATAGTACAAAAAAAAAAGAAGCGGCACTTCATTGACTCAAATATCAATGAAAGTCTGTCAGGATTTCAGAAAGAAAAATGGTCAGACACACAATGTTATAAGCTGATCAGACTGACCTTCTGATTGAAAGGCCACTTGAGCAAGGCATCACTGTGTCCCCTCATCACCACGAAGAACAGAGACAAGTGAGTACCACGTCCCGTCCCGTCCCCATTCAGATAGATGCGCAAACACATCTTATAGCCATATTTACTTGTATAAAATGCTGTAAAACACAACAGAGAGCCTTGGAGTGAGACACCATATGTCACAATGTTCATATCAAAGCTCTTTGAGCGGAAATCCCTCACAATATTCTTAATAATTAATAAGAAACCGTGAAGAAAAATACACAAAATAAAACTACCAGGTGAGAACATAGCAGGCGCCCGTCCAGCTACAGCATCCTGTCTCTTCTTCGAGAAGTCGGAGATCTTCCAAACAAAGACGCCATCGTAGGTGGCAGCGGACATCTCCCTCATCTTCGCCTCCATCTCCACGATGGAGAGATCCCTAAGGCCTACCGTCCTCTCCAACTGCCGCACCTGCACAAAAATATAGTACTGATGGAAAGAATATCTTCGGCTATAAAAAATAAATAAATCTACTTCACATCAGACAAACACTTTACCTTGTTGTTGAGTATCTCAATCTTGTCCTGGTCAAGCCGGTGTTGGCGGTTATAGGCCTCCATGGTGGTAGCGGAGCGCTCCATCTCACGGTTGAGCACACAGACGATGTTCTCAAAGGTGCTCACCTTCAGCTCCAGCTCCTGACAGCGGCGGCTGAGCTCCACCACTTTGGTCTTCTCGCTGTGTATCTGCAGCTCCAAGGCTGCCCCGACGGCAGTAGGGAGGGGGGTGAAAGACGTACCCAGCGTTGGAGCCGGCGGTGGAGGAAGCGGTGCACAGGCCCCCTGCACGGGAGCCACTGCTCCACTCAGCTGGCCCATCTTCAGCTCCAGCTCCCGCAGAGACTGATGCAGCTCGTGGATCTTATGGCCGGCCAGCTCCAAACTCTGAGGCTGCAGACTCTCCAAGTTCACCTTGATGCCCATGATGAAGTGCAGTAGAAGGTTTAAGTGCTCATAAGAACAGGCTTGCTCATGGTCGTGGATCTTCTCCTTTTCCACCTACAGGGAATCAAAAAAACATTCATGGAACGAAATGAATATGTCTGATGGATGCATGAAAAGGAGGTTTACCTACCGTCATATCACAGCCTACAACATGAAATCTGCAAGGTGTTCTGAATTTGGTGCACAGTTTAATGTGGTCCACATACTGTATTGGGAAAGTAACAGTAAAAATAAAGTATTTATGAAAATGTTCTCTCTGTATTAAAAAAACATCACTTAACCACAAACCAAAAACCTTTGTTCTATTTGACACACAAGGTAAACACAACAATATGTAAACAGCCTAAATACTACTTACTTTCTCTCTTGGAATTTTTTTCTTGGCACAACCTTCACAAATCATGGGGTATTTAGGGCATATCTCATCATGAGCCTAAAAAAAAAACATATTCTTTAATAGTCACCAAAATATCCAAAACTCTTATTTTGTAAAAAGATTAAATGAAAGCCATATGAATGATTATTGGATTATTTTCATACTTATTTATATATTATTCTCAACCGTCAATGTCACGGTAGCAGGACAGTTGGCAGTGGCACACTTTTTTTATTGCCTTTTTACCCATCACACCTTTAAGTAATATATATATGTATATATATATAAGGATATATATATATATATATATATATATATATACAGACCCTTTCCAAAAAATTTGAATATCATGGAAAAGTTTATTTATTTCCATAATTTCATTCAAAACATTAAACTTCCATAGATTATAGATTCAGGGCCCACAACTTAAACGATTTCAAGTATTTAGTTGTTTATTTGTACATAATTTGGGCTTCCAGTTCATAAAACCCACGAAAACAGGATTTAAAAAAATTAGAATATTACATGAAATCACACAGTAATTACACAGTGATACCATGGTCATTGAACCAGGTTTTGGTTATTTTGGCAGTGTGGGCAGGTGCAAATCCTGCTGGAAAATGAAGTCAGCATCTCCATAAAGCTTGTCTGCTGAAGGAAGCATGAAGTGCTCTGAAAATGTTCTGGTAGACGGCTGCGTTGAGTGGACAGCACAGTGGACCAACACCAGCCGATGACATGGCTCCCCAAACCAACACAGACTGTGGAAACTTCACACTGGACTTCAAGCATCTTGGATTGTGTGCCTCTCCATTCTTCCTCCAGACTCTGGGACCTTAGTTTCCAAATGAGATGCAACATTTGCTCTCATCAGAAAAGAGGACTTTGGTCTAGAGGGCTGCATTGGGATTGAGTCCCGCCGGGTCCCGCGGGACCCAACGCAAATCTCGCGGGAGCGGGCGGTTTGAACTTTGCTGCGGGCGGGAATGGGCGGCTAAAAAAAAACACTGCGGGATCGGGAGGTAGCCTAAGCGTTTTAGATGTCCCCGATAGCCCAGCCAGGCTTCTATTCATCTTCCTGACCAGTGCGTCAGAATACATGCAGGCCAGGGAAACGAAACAAACAACCCCATGAATCTCTTTAATAATTTAACAAATATGTGTTTTTTCCTGCGGGACGGGAGAAGACACAAAATCAATGCATCTCTATTATTGTGCGGGAATAAATTCTCAGAGTTTTGCGGGTGCGGGCGGGAGTGGACATACATATTGCGGGAGCGGGCGGGAGTGTAACACATACGTTGCGGGAGCGGGCGGTAATGGTCAGAAATTCGGCGGGCGTGGGCGGGAGTGGGATGAAGAAAACAGTCCCGCGCAGGGCTCTTCTTTGGTCCACTGTGCTTTATTAAATCCAGAGTCAACGCAGCCGTCTACCAGGACATTTTCAGAGCACTTCATGCTTCCTTCATTTTCCAGCAGGATTTGCACCTGCCTACACTGCCAAAATAACCAAAACCTGGTTCAATGACCATGATATCACTGTGTAATTACTGTGTGATTTCATGTAATATTCGAATTTTTTGAAATCCTGTTTTCGTGGGTTATATGAGCTGGAAGCCCAAATTATGTACAAATAAACAACTAAATACTTGAAATCGTTTAAGTTGTGGGCCCTGAATCTATAATCTATGGAAGTTTAACGTTTTGACTGGAATTATGTATAATATATGTATATATATATATATATATATATATATATATATATATCCTTAGCATTTAAGTTGAGATCAATGCTCGAAAATGGCGGTGACAATTAACAGGTTAAGAAAAATAGCTCTGTGGTTATACTTTGTAATGTAAGTAAGAAAAAGTCTTACCTTAATGTTTTTAAAATGAAAAGGCTCCTTGCAGTATTTACAATTAAGAGTCCTTTCTGGGCATTCTCTCTCATTGTGACGTTCAACTTCATTGGCTCTCAGAAGCTCTTTGCATGATGGGCAGGGAAGGATCCTGAAGTCACACTTTCCTTCATGGTTTGCCTTTGAGAGAGATGGTGCAATACATTTATTAACTCAGTGCATGTCAAATGCAATACAACTTGAAAAAAAAAAAAAACACTTGTGATGGTTTGCTGGTCTTAAGCCGGGTGCACACTGTACGATTTATAATAGTCCTTTACGACTGTTGCTTGACAGACTGTACGAACATGATCCCTATAAACCATGTCACACTGTAGGTTCTCAGTTGTCATTCATATCAGACTGTACGGCAGTCAAGACGCATTAAAAATGCAAGAAGACTCGTCTGGAGATTTACATCATCAATCTGTGACACGTTCAGTGACGTGAGCTGCATTTACAAGTGGGATCGAAATGGTGGCTAAAAAAAAAAAACCTAGATGATGTGTATGGAGCAAGTGGTGATTTGTTGTTGTCTCACTAATTGTGTCATCAGGTTCTGCGCACCAATTTGTTTTTTATTTGACGATTGTCATAAGAGACGGCACACTGCCACACTGAATTTCGTTGGAGGTAAAATATGATCGTGATGGTCATTTATCGGCTGTCGTCGAAAATATCAAACTAGCGATCAAAGACTTCAGATTTTGATCTAGGATCAGAGGAATCTTTAAGGATTTCTCAACATTTGCCAGCCTGGTAAAGTAGGATTGTTGGTGGAGCACCTTTCAGCTGGTCAGGCTGGGAGATCAGCTTGCCAAGCATCTAAGCACCACCTTGACAAAGCTGGTTTAACCTGTTTTTTTTAAAGCAGTGAAGGAACACACAGTACCTCATATTCTTTGATGGTGCCTGTCCAGCAGCATTCCTCATTGATGCAAACCGCTTCAAGAGCTTCAACTTCTCTCTTGGCAGCATTATCAGGAAAAGCCTAAAAGAAATTGCACTTATTGAAAGTGAGATCTCCTTTCAACTTGTATGCATATCATTACTAGCAGTGAAAAACGGGTAAAGTTACGTTCACACCAAGAACGATGACTATAAAAAATAACCATTACAATAACTATATTATTGCACTGCAGTTAAGCTGTCTGCCTCTTTAAAAGCTGAAGAACTTTCTGATTAGCAGTCAATGTTTTTATCATTCATCAGCTGGAAAAAAAATCATGATTTTGTTCTTCTGTGTGGTTTGGACTTCTCTATTCTCCAAAAAATATGATTATTATTAAAACTCTTTAGTCATCGTCTTTGGCACTATGAACAGGCCTTTAGTCTTCAATGCATATAATCTGACTACTATAGTACTATATGTGCTACTATAGTCATGTACTAATAAAATAGAAGTAAAAATAGAAACTTTGAAATATAATGAAACTGGATTTTCCCCATATTTTCAAAAAACTCTGTATTAGGCACCACGTTCACAAAAAAGTCAGAATTATACAAAATGACAAAGATTTATTGTGGTTTTACAGTAGTAACAATAATTTAGCAGCTGTGGCATTTTGGTGGAAATTACAATGATATGGAATTTTTATTATAATTTAATTGATAATTTATAGCTTATTTTTGGAAAGGTAATAAGCACCAATAATATCTTTAATTTGTCTATAACTGAATTATTATCGCGTAATAAAGCAAATACTTACACAGCCCTGTTTCAAAATTGATGTTGGTTCTTCAAATATGTCTTCTTTTATGCAGGCACTGCATTTCTGTGGTCCGGAGCTGCGATGAAAAATAAAATGTTTCATACACAAAAGCGCAAATAAATCGCTGATAAATACAAAAGCACACCATATATAATAGGAGTTGATTTTGACAATAGCTGCAACAGTCTGTCTATTGTAGTTTACAGCTCGCCCAGCCGAACACAACCTGACAGCCTGCATTTATTTATGTTCCCCGATATGAAGCAACATTTACTGTTTGTATACTCGTAAAATATACCATAAAAATGGCCCGGGAGGCCTGACAGGTCGTGTTCATCTTTTGTAGTGTCGTGTCAGGAGGGCCATCTGGACTGAATGATGACGCTTACCTCACTGCTTTAGTAAAACAATATGAACAGAAACGGTGTCCGCACTGCGCCTGAAAAGGTCTCCTAAGGATTTTCAGACAGATATTGCACAGATGTTTGTCCTCCAGCTTGTTGGCGAGTATTTTCTTGGGGAAGCCAGGTTTGTTGCCTTCTAATGAAGATGGTGGTGAGGGTTCCTGTGCAGCCATTATTCCCGAGCGCGCATGTGACCAGGCTCCGGAGAAGAGACACGGATCTTTCTACACATTTCACTGAAAGGGGTTGCAAACACATGATTTTTCATTGTATCACATAAAATATTATATTAATATGTAATAATACATCTAAATACATACATTGTTTAATGTTTACATGTATGTAAGTCTTTACAAAATAAGACCATCGTCTTAATAAAGTTTTATAGTTGCACGGTGCATTAATGTTATTGGGATCTCTAATCATTTTCAGAACAACAATAAATGCTGTTACGTTTTAAAATCACATATGTCCTCCTACCATATTATGGTCCAACGAACATTATAAAATCTCCTTCAGTGCCGTGAAACATTGTATCAAATGCATTCAGCGTTCTTGCCGTGTGCATTTATAAGTATAATCATAATTTATTGTTATTATTTATATTATATTTATGAGTAAAGGGTAGGCGTCGTGCTCTCTCCTGCTGATCATGGATGGTGGCGTCCACTAGGGGGCGCTGACTAAATAAATACGTGAAGCTGGAAACTTCACTGTACTTAAAAAGACAGAATAAAAGTATTTTACCACTTCTATCATTGCCATATGTGTGGGCAGTCCTTTACATCGTAGGATGCATATTCATAAAAATATATAATATAATTAAAAATCAATTCGAATTTTAGAGATAATAACGACTGATAAAATTTCTCAAAATGACCTAAAATAGATTTTTGTTTTTATTGATTGACTTTTATTAACGATGCATTCTTTCTGATTTAATGAAATAATCCACTAAACGCTATAATAGCATACACGGTTTATTAACACCAAAGAAAATGCATTGTAAGAAAATACACGTCTCTGCTGGTTTCAGTAGATTTCTGCTTTTTTACTTTTTAGAAAAAAAAAAAAAAAAGAACAGACAAAATAAACCGTCAAACATAGATGAATCATAATTTTCAATAGAGCCACTTTTTCCTCATTGTTTCTGTATCGTTATTTGCTTATTAATCGTTATTAGTTTTGACGCGCTTTTTCGTCTTTTATTTTGAAAATCGTAATAATAATATCTCCGTCACTATCTGTCAACAAGCGTTGCTGTTTTCACGGATACCATACCGCCTCTTGTTGATACTGTGTCAAGAAACGAAAGCTAAACTGATAATTGCGGTAGTTGATACATATCTACCTCAGGCCAGTAGTAGTTTATTACTTGTTTCTGTGTAGATTTAGAGTTCAATGACTCGACACTCGAGTCTCATGACACAGTATTATAGTGAGTGTTATAGGTGATCAGCAATGGACACTCTTCGAGATGATGGCAGCAGCCCGGACATTTAACGTTAGATTAAACTAGACGTTAAAGCAGCTATTCTAACACCCTTGTGCCTATTCGGATGTGTGGACAGAACACCGTGGACTGTCTTCATATCCTTGAATAATTCCTATGAAACATACTCATTCTTGGGCCGAGAACAAGGACGAAAAGTACTAGCGAATAGTTTACTTCTATTCCCAAACTGCAGTTTACAAGCTTCAGCGAAAAATAAGGCAAGTAATGTTAGTATACATGTCTAATTCTAGCAGTTACTTGTCTGTTGGTAAGGATAGAGAAATATAACACAGCCTTACAGGTCTGTTCAATGTTTACACTGAACGAAGATGTAACTGTTAGCGTAAAACAATCTTAATTTCATGTAAGCGCTTAATGAGCTTTCTGTTCCTTCACACAGACAATGGCCGAGGAAAATACCCAGTTCTGCAGTAATTGGTAAGACAATAAATAAAATGAAGTTTTGCCGCCATTTACTTACCGACACATGCTTTTTTCCGTACAGCACGAAAGGGGATGTTAGGCGGAATGACAATCTCAGTCACCATTCACTTTCATTTCATCTTTTCCCATGCAAATTAATGCGCATGGTGACTGTTTCTGTCATTCTACGTAACGTTATCTTCTGTGTTGTGCGGAAGAAAGACAGTCACACAGGTTTGGAAGTAAATGAAGACCCAGTTTTTATTCTGGGGTAAACCTTCCCTTTGAATAGAGAATATTGTTTTGTAGTTTCGTTTTATTAGACAGCTTTCTCCTTTCACTTACTGTAGGTGTGTTCCCAGTCCCTCCCAACAACCCTTCTGACTGTATGACTGTACTGCAGTCAGTGTCCTCTCTTCCTGATTATTATGACTGAGGAATTAAGATGACATGCTTTCATATAAAGCAACTCGTGCTATGATTTTTACAGAGACAGTTGACACAGTGGCGATTATGGTGTTTATAGATCACTCATTTGAACCTATACAGTGTGCCAGCCAACTAACCATGATATGTTCTCTGTCTTTAGCAAGCATGACATTCCAGAAGCCAACTTTACAACACATGAGATTCACTGTCGGCGGAATATTGCTCTCTGCGAGGTGTGCCAGGAGCCTTTTCCGCATGCTGAGCTTGTGCAGCACAAAGAGATGGATCACGCTGAGGTATGATCCAGCCATGATGTATGATTAATTGACTGTATGTGATGATAATATTGTACTGATATGATAGTAATAAGTACTGTAGACATGAATAAAAAAAGAACATTTTCATAATAATAAAAAAATATGGGTTCAGGGTTGAGTAACTTTCCACAAAAAAAATCCAGTCAACAAAAAACTCACGTGGGTTGAAAATTTTTGATAATTTTAGATTTTTCTTTTTTTTCAGTTTACTCACCCTCATGTCGATCCAAGCCTCTATTGCCTCCTTTTATTTAAAAAAAAAAGGGAAAAAAAGAAGAAGATATCTTGAATGTTCAAACAGTTTTTTTGTCCGTACAATGAAAGTCAATGGGATCCAAACAGCAATGTACACCATTGACTTTCATTGTTTGTTTAAAAAAAAAAACTAAAACACTCTTTGGTTTTTGGGGTGAATTAGAGTCACTATGAAATCAAAATGTACTTTGATTTTGATCAATATTATTTTGTTTTAGAATATTGCAGTGTTTATTATAAATTATTTATTGATGCACATCAATATTTAAATAATAATAATAATTATGTGCCCACATAGCAGGGTTCCCACGGGTCCTTGAAATCCTTGAACGTTTGTGAATTTGAAAAAATAAATTCAAGGCCCTGGAAAGTTTTTGAAAATAAACATACATGGATACAGGTCCTTAAAAGTGCTTGAATTTATTTGTAAAAAATTCCGTATTACTCCCTCCGGTCCGCTAATGCGTTATTTTGCCAACTCTTCATGGTCTAAGAATACTAGCTTGCTTGATTTACGTTAGTTACGAACATTTACACGTTACGTTAAGTGTTTCCCGCGTGAAGTACTTTGTGTTGTACATTGCCATGACGTTCACATGTTCACGAAACTACTACGATGATAGCCTACCTCAGCGTTTCATTTACACGCCGTGAAACATTGCAAAAATAGGCTGAAACGATGTAACCTTACTCTCTCTTGAAATGTGTCCCCACATTAAGTCCTTGAATTTGAGGGTATTGGACCTGGAAAGTCCTTGAAAGGTCCTTGAATTTGAAGTTTACCTAGGTGTGGGAACCCTGACATAGTCTTTAATAAAAAAATATTACTTAAAACTCCCCCTCGCAACGACATCTCTTCTTTGAAGACGTGCACTGGTGCAAAAGTGGGACAATAATCCCTTGTCTCCAGCAACCTGTCACTTACATGAGATTTTTGTTCGAAATGCCTTTTTTACTAGAATAGAGAACAAAAGACGATTGCAATTTCAGTTTTATGCAGTATTGGATGGACTGTATGTCTGTCCTCACAGCCTTGTTTTAAATAGCATAAAATGAAATACAGCCCATATTATGTATTTTGCATGAATTAATCCTTTTCCTTCTCTCCAGGCTGCTAAATATAAGTTTTATTAAATCTAAAACTCTTTTCACAGGAACAGTGCAAATGTGGATTAAAGATAGAGAAAAGATTCCTGGAGACCCATCAGGTAATGTTGTGCAAGATAAACAGTTATGCTGCGTGCATATTGCTGTTTTCATTGATGACTTCTGTAGATCTGACTACTTCTTGCCCCTCTCAGAGATCAGAATGCAGTCATCGACTGGTCCCGTGCCAGTTCTGTGATCTAGAGCTGGCTTCCTATCAGGCTAAAGAGCATGAGGAGTACTGTGGGACCCGCACCGAGCCCTGCCCTGTCTGCAAGTGTAACGTTATGCTGAGAGAGCAACACATCCATCCAGCTCTGTGCGGAAGTCTGACTCCCCCTCAGGAGAGGCACAGCAGTAGGGCAGGGTCCCAGTCTCCTGGAGCATGGTTTGAGGCACACTCCATTCATAACCTGTTGAGGGCCCAGGAGAGGAGCCACAATAATAACAACACGGGGGCCGCAGACCGCAGGGGTCCACCACGACCCTTGGAGGACAGACTGCATAACAGCACCAGAGGAACAGTTAGGGGAGGAACCAGGAGAAACACAGAAACAAGGAACAGTGAATTTTCTTATTGTACGTATCAGTCTGGCTGTTTTAGTCCTGACCTTATTTACACATTTTTTTTTACAGTACAATAAACTAGTGGTGCATGATATATCGGTACCATAACTATTATCTGCAGATAATAGACTATTTTTAATTGATCAAATCTGTTAATATTGGATATTTATTTGTGCATGCTCTATTCCTTTATTTTAACATTTATGCCAAATTT
Organism: Rutilus rutilus; assembly: GCF_951802725.1. Taxonomy (NCBI): domain Eukaryota; kingdom Metazoa; phylum Chordata; class Actinopteri; order Cypriniformes; family Leuciscidae; genus Rutilus; species Rutilus rutilus. The sequence goes on along the minus strand of NC_140221.1, from coordinate 31,996,556 downwards.
ACACTGCAAAGGACTTTATGACGTGTCAATTAGGTGTCTTTACACAAACTGTGTAATTCTGCTCTGAGGTGGCATAAACGCATTTAAACAGCAATTTAAACAGTTTATTCTGTTATTCTAGGGGCTGAGGTGGATCAGAGAAGGACTAATTTAGTATTTAATGCTGCATTGCGTCTTTATACAGAATTTTGAGCCCAGAGCAGACATAACAGAGGTGTAAAGATGTCTATAGATCACCTTTGTGGTTATCTATAATGTTCACTTAAAGGGTTATTTCACCCAAAAATGAAAATTCTGTCATTATTTACTCACCCTCATGTCATTTCAAATCCGTAAGACTTTCGTTCATCTTCAGAACACAAAAGAAGAACTTTTTGATGAAATCTGAGTGCTTTCTGTACTCTCCATAGACAGCTACGCAACTAGCACATTGACTCGATTTCTTTATATGATGGACAGATTTAATTTAGGCTTTTTTTCACATTTAAACATTGATCAGTGGACATAAACAGAAGCTCAACCAAACCTGCTTGGCGCGTGAGAACAAACCTCATTGGTTCTTGCGGAAGCTCAAACGTGCTGCGTAACACGAGAATGAACCTAATTGGTTCTCGCACGTCAAACGAACATGCCTGAGCTTCCGTTTACCACAAATGTGTGAGTTGATGAATGTTTATATGTGAATAAAAGCCTAAAATGATTGTGTCTCTTCAGAAAATTTGGACTAAGCCACTCAATTCATATGGATTAGTTTTACAATCTCTACAGTCAAAGTGGTAGTTGCGTAGCTGTCAATGGAGGGAGTGAAAGCTCTTAGATTTTATCAAAAAGATCTTCATTTGTGTTCCAAAGATGAACTAAAGTCTTATGGGCTCTCACAACATGAGAGCGAGTGAGTAATTAATGAAAGAATTTAGATTTTTTGCTGAACTATCCCTTTAAAGTTAATCTTTAAGAACACTATTCATTTAATAACACTGTTAACTGATACAATTTTTTTTATATACGGTACGTTATGTTGTTATGCCTAAATAAAAAAATGTGTATTTATTTCATAACTAAGTAATTTAGACAAAATCCTGTAGCTCAAACAGTAGAGCATGGCGCTAGCGATGGTAAGATCATGGGTTCGACTCTCAGGGAATGAAAATGTGTACTACATAAATGTAAAATATAATGGTGTGGAATTTGTATATTGGCCATAACAAATATAACTGGCTTATTGTATCAGGCAGAATTGTAATATCAGTTCAACCCATACGACATACAAGGCATTACACGGCTTAGCTCCGCAATACTTATCTGGTTTATTAACCACTTATACTCCAAATCGCCGACTGCGCTCCTCACAGGGTAATCTGTTAACTGTTCCACAAACGCACCTAAAATCTATGGGTGACAGGGCTTTTTCTGTCTATGCTCCTACACTTTGGAACTCTTTCCCTCCTGAACTCAGGGAAGCACAGACTTTTGGCATTTTTAAAGCTCTTCTCAAAACACTTTTTTTAAACTTGCATTTGAATGCTGATGCCTTATTGTTATCGTTTTATAGTTATTTTTTGTTGCTGTTTTTGTTTCTATTAATTTTTACTTGTAGTATTTCCTGGTGGACTGTGATTTTATGTACAGCGCTTTGAGAAGCTGCTTTTAAAGGCGCTCTATAAAATAAAGTTTATTATTATTAACCCTCAACCCTACAATAAACATAAAGGGTTTTAAACATGTTGTATATAATATGATGGGAGTTTTCATCGGGTATTAACAGGATGCTGGGGAAAAAACTAACCTTCCACTCTGCTCATTTCCTCAGTGCTGGATCAGGAAGCAGAGCTGCATGGGAACAACAACAACAGCCTGCTGTGGTCTCTGGGACAGCTGCCAGACTACGAGTCCTCCAGTCTGGACTACATGCTGGCCCTCAGCCTGCAGAGTGAAGGTGACTTGGAGGATCCCCGTCAGGAGGGCGTGTGGACTGATGTGTGGGACCGTAACCTGGGAAGGACACCAGCCCATAGCAATCTCACTTCCCAGCTCTCCTCCAGCACTAACAACAACTGCACTGCAGCTCCCCCTAAAACCAACCTGGCCCCGGCCCACAGCCCCTCCTCAAACATCATGCTGCCTTGCGAGTTCTGTGAAGAGCTCTTTCCAGAGGAAGACCTTATCTTACACCAGGTAAGTGATCAGGCCTCAATCATCCCATCATGTTACACTCCCTCTTGGCTTGATATTTAAGCCAGGCCTGTTGTGTCTTGATAGAGCTGGCAAGTGTGAATGTGCATCAGCCACAGTGGTACTTGGAGCCTCTCTAGAGTCACCTCTTTTGAGTGCCTTTACATGTGTACGCTGACAGAGTACAACATAGGCCATGTTTTCCATGGCAGGCTATTGTAATGTCAGCACTGATGCTGAATCTCCCACTCAGTTCCTTCTTGTCGGGTTTCTATTGTTTCACAATGTGGTGTTTAGTTTCCTTGGGAACCTACTCGAATTTCAGCCCTTTAGTTTCTTCCACAGGCCGAACCCTGATCATACTCTTCTCCTTTTTCTGAGGTCGAAGAGGAGGGTTATGTTATTTGAGTTGCTTGTTTTGATTTTTGCCTTTAGTGGCCAGCACAAAGTCAATATTCTGTTTTTGTCTTCTAGACCGGCTGCAGCCCGGCCTCTGCTATCGCTTCCTTCAGTAAACAAGCTACTTCTCTTCAATATGAAGACATCATCAGTCAAGGGGCTGGTCATGTCATTCCTCCCCGCACGCCCAGTCCGCCCACCCTGCCCCTCTCCGTTTCTCCGCTCTCCTACAGTTCCTCCTCCAGCCCAGTTGAGGGCGACGTGCTCATTCCTTGTGAGTTTTGTGGCGTTACTTTGGAAGAGGCTGTGCTCTTTCACCATCAGGTATGACAACCTGTTTGTTTTTTGTTTTCCAGAACATAACAGGCCTTACAAATAAAATAGAGATAAAGAAGCTGAACAGAAACAAGCAATTCATTTAAATGATTTTAAAAAAAAATAAGAAGAATTTTGTTTGTAGTCAAGTCAAGTCACCTTCATTTATGTAGCGCTTTTAACAGTATAGATTTTTTCAAAGCAGCTTTACAGTAAAGTAACAGATTGTTTTGGCTTTACAGCAGCTCTAGAATAAAGTTATTGTCCAGCTAAAGTTGGTTTTGATTGATTCGCTTCCGTTGCAAAAGCCGTTGTAATAAGTACGTATACGAGTGGGGAATCTTTAAAGACTTTTAAGAAATGGCATAATTGTAGGAAATCTTTGTTGCGCAAATAGTTTAACGATTTTAGAAAGACACGCAAATAGGAGGGTTTTTAACAAATCTGCAATTTTGTATATAATATTTAGTCAAAATCACAATTTTATTGACCGTTCTGAAATTCTGGGATTTACTTTAAAAAGAAACACGTTTTATACTTGTAATTCAGGTCAGTTATTGCATATTTAAACGTTCTAATTATGAATGTCCTCACCAAATTGAACATTTCCATAAATAAAGTACTCCAGTTATTCTGTCTGAGAAAACATCATTACATTATTTGTAAAGAGAGCAGTTTTATAAATGTTATGATAGAGTCCTACAAACAAAATAATACAATTTCATATTATTTAATTCAATTTCTGTTTTAATGGGAATCTTCTTATATTGCATAGCACAGTTCTAACTTCACAGCTCATGCAAAGCAAAAAACTCTTTAGATGTGCATTTTATAAAAATGTGTAAATTTGGCTTGCAAATGTAATTTGGAATACATTTGTATATACACACAAATTTCACTTGTTTATATGCAGTTAGTATTGCATCAGTCGTGATTTGTTTCTGCTAGTATGTTTCAGCTCTTTTGCAGAGCAGAAATGGAGCCCACCATTTAGTTGAGACTTTTGTTGATACTGTTCAATTTTATTATACTGTACAGGACAAGTGTGACCTCCGCCCCCAGACAGCTTATTCAGTTGATGGAATTTCTCCACGAAAACCAGCCCAGACCGTCAAAGAGGCCCAGGAGAGGAGATCTCCTGAGAGGCAGAGGAGGGTGAGACATCAAGGTGAGCCACCAATATAGACTTTGTAATCCACTCGTTTAAACGTGCTTGAAATCAGTATGTATTCGTTCATCCCTTTATATCTTACTGCAGCTGAGCCAGGTGAGGAGCTCCTGCAACAGACGGCTCAGGGGCGACAGAGAGGCTCTTCAGGTTTGGACCAATGGCCGGCCTCAGCTTACAATTACTCTAAGAACACAAATGTTGAACAGCAGGTGAAGAGCAGGAACCAAAGGTTCAAAGCTGTAGAAGCAAACACGTATCTCAACGACAGCCTCAAGCCCCGTTCTACAACCACTTCGGGGTATGCTTAGATATTTTACAGAAATAATTGCTATGTATGCACACATATGATGACGAGAATTTTTTTTGGAAAAGTTACATTGAAACTAAAATGCTTGTATGTTTCCCATGACAGACCTCCACACAGAGGAAGACTGGAAGGTCGAACAAGTGAGAAAAACACGGAGACACCAAAGGTACGCATGTAAATTGTTACATGAACGTGAATTTAAATTTTTTTTAAAGACCTGCATGCAAGACATATTAGATTGTTATCAGATATTTGATTCTACAAATACTATTGACCTGTTATGAATTACATTTTTATCTTCAGGTGCCTAAAAAGCATAATGTTGAAAAAGAAGAGGAGTAGAAAAAGAGGAGGAAATAAACCTATCTTAGTCTCTGTGACTCAAAGCAGTGGCCTGTTATTACTGTTTATTGGCTATTTTGTTTGTGTCTGTAAAACATTTACATGTCCAGGTGAATTTATCAATTCTTTGGCTTGTAAATGTATTTCTTTGATTGCACTATTTTTTTAAATCTCTTTATTGTATTTTTTTCCTATGGTGTTTAGATTTTAAATGTTGGTTTTAAGCTTCGTTATATTTTCTTTGTTTCAAAGACATTAGAGAAATGTTTTGTATTTTATTTAAAACTACACACAAGTTATAGTATAAATATAGAAACTCACATAACACTTTTACTTTAATGTTGTATACTTTAGTTAATGCAATTGTGAACAGCGGACAATACTGCGTTTATTAATCCTGGTTAATATTAATTTCTATATATATTTTAAATATAAAAATGTGTGTATGTTTATACTGTTAGTTCATAATGCATCGTGAACTAATAATTCTGTAATGACCAACATAATATTTAGGAATTAACATAACAATGATTAATAAATGCTGTCAAATAATTACATCGAATACATTAACTAATTAATTAGTTAATGTTCTTCAACATACAGAGCTGTGTTGTAAAATGTAAAAGAGATTACAAATTCTTATTTGATCCTGAATGTGAAATCATTTTACTATGGACATTTAAAAGCATCTCCTAGTGCAGCAACAACAATTCATAAACTTTGAATTTGTGGATATTTGAGAGCTTTTATTGTAAGACTGTCTGTATGGTGGCATAGTTGATTGTGTTGTTATCATGATTGTTTATCTTTGGTCATGTAACATCTTTTCAATAAAAAGATCTTGCTGCGACTGAAGGTAGGATGGTTGTCCCATTGGTTGTTAGATACTCTTAGATCGACTACAAAATTATACTGGTGTTCAAGGACAAGCATTAAGCTGGTTTAGATCATACTTATCTGACCGCTACCATTTTGTCTATTTAAATGGAGAAAAATCGATCATAACTCCAGTAAACTATGGAGTGCCGCAGGGATCTGTGTTAGGCCCTCTATTATTCTCAGTATATATGATGCCACTTGGAAATATTATAAGGAAACATGGAATTAGTTTCCATTGTTATGCTGATGACACTCAAATATATATTTCATCACGGCCAGATGAAAACGATAAATTATCCAAATTGACAGAGTGTGTTAAAGATATAAAAGATTGGATGACGCGTAATTTTCTTTTATTAAATCCAGACAAAACAGAGGTACTACTTATCGGTTCAAAAAACCGCCCACAAAACCTCTCGCAATACAACTTTAATATAGTAGGATGTCCTGTTACTTTATCCTCTACAGTAAAAGACCTGGGTGTTATACTCGATTGCAACCTGTCTTTCAAAAATCATATTTCATATGTTACAAAAACCGCCTTTTTCCACCTTAGAAACATTGCTAAGCTACGTAATATGCTATCAGTTTCTGATGCAGAAAAGTTAGTTCATGCATTCATGACCTCGAGACTAGATTACTGTAATGCTTTATTAGCCGGTTGTCCTGCATCCTCAATTAACAAGCTACAGTTAGTCCAAAATGCCGCCGCTAGAGTTCTTACTAGATCAAGAAAATATGATCATATAACACCGATTTTATCATCACTGCATTGGTTACCTATAAAGTTCCGTATTAATTACAAGGTATTGCTACTGACTTATAAAGCCCTAAACGGCTTAGCTCCAGTCTATTTAACGGATCTTCTATCGCCCTATAATCCATCGCGCTCTTTAAGATCACTAAATTCAAGGCTTTTGGTCATACCTAGGATATCCAGAACCACCAAAGGAGGGAGAGCATTTTCACATTTAGCTCCAAAACTCTGGAATAGCCTTCCTGATACTGTTCGTTGCTCAGACTCGCTCTCCCAGTTTAAAACTAGATTAAAGTCGCATCTCTTCAGCCAGGCATTCATATAATATTTTTAATCTTACAGTCCAAATTACAATCCGGCCTCTAGTTAATAAACGCCAGAGGAGAACTGGCCCCCGACTGAGCCTGGGTTCTCCCAAGGTTTTTTTTTTCTCCATTGGGTCACCTGATGGAGTTTTAGGACACTATTAGGTCACTTGATGGAGTTTTTCGGTTCCTTGCCACTGTTGCCTTTGGCTTGCTCAGTTGGGGATATTCTGGATATCTAATTTGATTTTATCAATAAATTCCACTAGAAACAAACCTTGTTGTATTATTTTAATTTAATACTGTGAAGCTGCTTTGATACAATCTGTATTGTGAAAAGCGCTATACAAATATACTTGACTTGACTTGACTTGACTTGTTCTTTTTGTTTTCTACAAAGTTATATTTGGGCATTTCAACAGTCAGAAGATCAATATGGCCTCATCTTTATCACTTGTTTTTGATATGCACTCTGTACTCTGCTGCTTGCACAAGAAAACCGTACAGGGGTTGTGAGCACTTATTAAAGACATAAGATACATTGCATATATAAGAACTGTGTTAGAAGCCGTGTTGGGGAAGTTACTCTAAATTTTTTTATTAATTACTAGCTTCTAATTACATCTTCAACTGTGTCATTTTAAGAATAATATACTAATTGCTCTCTCTAAAAGTATTGCATTACTTATTACTATTTACTTATTTAATCCCATATCCACCACGACCAGTTGAACAATAGAAGAATAAACATGAAACTGCTCTTTTAATTCTTTCAAATAAATGATATAAAATAAAAAAAAATATTCTTGAACTGAAGCTTACATTAGAAACACATTTTAACATTAGATGTTACATTTTGATGTTAAACTCACTATTGTTTTTTATAGAATTTTTATATAGTCTGTCTCTACAGTATTTACATCGGAAGTAACTGTAATTAAATTACAGCATTTAAATTACTTAGTAATGCATTACACCCAACACTGGTTAGATGAATGGAAAGTGATTGTCTTGTTTGATGTCATCACATTAAAGTTTGCATCCCTGTTTACTACAAATAAAAAATAGTAGCAGTTGCTTCGTTGGGACCACTGCCGCATTGTCTACTTCATGTGGTTAAATACTCTATCATGAGTAAAGCTTATCTTGACAGAACTGTTTACTCTTTGTAGTTAATAATGGAGCATTTTCAACAAGCACAAAAAAGGTAAACAGAGTAAAGGTTGGTTTTCTGAACGTACAACTTAATGACAAACTGTAGGCTTAAGAATTCAGTCCAGTTTGGGGAAAGATACGGCAGCAGCCCGGACAGGTGGGATTTGGGAAATTTGTGTTAACACAATTTTATAGGATAGGATATGTGGATGTATAAAGTTGATCTACTAAGGATAATGTCTTTACTTGAACACTCATTTATTAATGTTTAGGGTATTTGCTGCATCTCTGTTACCAAATGTTATAAAACTGTTATGTTTCCTCAGGACCTAAATTGATCTATTGGCTCAACTTGAAAAGGAATCATGGAAAGGAACATTGTATATTTGTGGATTTGTGCTTTTGCAATTGTTCACCCAGTCGTCCATGGACATCAAGAGACTTTACCTCAACCTACTACCAGTGATCAACTCCCATTGTTGATTAAGATGAACAATGATTTTGCTTTTCACCTGTACAAGAGGCTTGTAGAAATGCCTGAGTATCAGTCCAAGAATATCTTCTTCTCTCCATTTAGTGTGTCCATGGTCCTTTCTGAACTGTCTTTAGGAGCCGGTGGTGAGACCAAACAGCAGCTTCTTAGTGGCATCGGCCATAATAGCTCGGTCTTCAGCGCTGAAGAAATGCACCAGATGTACCACAGTCTCCTGGAAGAAATGGACCAGAGGACAGGGGTGGACATTGATGTCGGCACTGCACTTTATGTAGGCGACAGATTTAAGCCCCTTCCTGAGTTCTTGGAGAAAATGAAGGAGTTTTACCACTCTGAAGGCTTCACTGTGGATTTCAGCGTCAAAGAAACATTAGATAAAATTAACATGTATGTGAAGGAAAAAACACATGGGAAAATTAAACAAGCTGTTGATGATCTGGAATCTGATACTTTGATGTTCCTTCTCACGTACATATATTTTAAGGGTAAACGCAAACACAAATAAAATTGTAGTTCTGGTCATGTCATTGTTTCAGATCCCTTTAAATAATTCCAATCTTTCTTCCCAAGGAAAATGGGACATGCCATTTAACCCAAGCACGACCCGCAAGGTTAAATTTCATGTGGATGCTGAGACCACCGTTCCAGTACAAATGATGCACCAATACGAATCCCTCAGAGTTTATTATGATGCCGAACTCACCTCTAAAGTCCTCTGTCTTGACTACAACGACTCTTACTCCATGTTTCTGGCTGTCCCAGATATTGACAGAGGAGATAAGACCATCAAAGATCTGGAGATGGCTATCTCTAGACAACACATTGAAAAGTGGAGGAGAGCTGTCCAGAAAAGGTTGGTTGTCAAAATGTTTTACTGTAAATCATAATTAAGGTTATCCTAACTGATTTATAAAAGCTTTTAGATGTTCACATGGTTTTAAATTCAATCTCTCTCCATGGACCGGACAGTCAATGATTATTATTGTTTTATTTTTTTGTCCTTCAGACAAGTTGACATCTATGTCCCCAAGCTGTCTCTGAAAACATCATATTCCCTGAATGACATTTTGAAAGGCATGGGAATGGCTGATATGTTTACAGATAAAGCCAACTTTACAGGAATTTCCGAGGAAATGATCTTCATTTCAAAGGTAAAGTCTCAAATCACTTTCTAAATTATGATTTAAAATGAACAGAAGAGATTGTTCATTATACTATAAAAAAAGACAGCAATTTTTAAAGATAGCTCACTTTGAATTACTTTCAGGCTTTGCATAAAGCCACTCTGGACATAAATGAGGAGGGAACCACAGCAGCAGCAGTGACAACAGTTTTATTTAGACCAATGTCTTACAGCCCATTGCAGACTTTGAGGTTTGATCGTCCATTCATGATCTTTATCACTGACAAAAAAAATGACAACATCCTCTTCTTTGGAAAAGTTGTCAACCCGGCGGAAAAACTGTGATGTTGCATCCAAGATGTCATACAACATTAGCCAGCAGGTGGACATGATTTAACATTGTTCTCTTTTTAACAATGACTCTACAGCATGTTGATATACAGTGGTACTCAATCCTTCTCCTAGAGGTTTGCCTTACTGTAGAGTTTAGTTCTAATGTGTATCAAACATCTGAACCATCTTACCAAACTGTTTGGATTTAGGATTGGATAAATTACAGGTACGCATTGCTAGATCTGTTTCCTCTGGTCAATATCTGCCAAGTGGCAACTGTTATAATCTTAAATTGGAAAAAGATGTTGAAAAATGTTAAGTAAAAAAATAAACAACTGACGAAACAGCCTTTGTGTTACTTTCATACACCACAGAGTTGCTGTAAAGATTAGAATCTGTTTCTGTCAATTTTATTACCCAGCTCTGGATTGAAAAAAAAAAAGTAGCTAATAATTCATGAAATAAGTAAAATAGTATAAATACATGCTTTGGAACAAACATATCGCTATTTCAACATGACAGTATCATGCATACCAAAACATACTAGTTTCTAGCATCCAACTGCTAATGCATTTGAGATTTTGGCAGGAAAGGCACAAGGTATTGGCTTCTGAGATTATAGTTGTAGCAGGATAAAAAAAAAAAGGACTTTGTGGTTGCATTTGGCTTGGTCTTGGCCTTGCTGACACCATGAGCTCAAATCAGTTTCCACCATCTATCTAATAAATTAAAATGAGTAGCTCGCTGGATCATAAAAATGTTGCATGTATCCCTCCATAGCACTAAAACACATAAGAGTTTGACTCTGTTGAACAAGATTTTCAGAAAATTACAGGTAAATTCAAAGCAAGACAAGCATAACTTGAACTGAAGGTCGAAACAGACTATGTGCAATTCACCCAAAGTAGACCACTTTCACTTACACCAGATCAAGACATGTGAGTATGGATTTATTGGAGAACCAATAAAGACAAGTGTGGGCTTGTTTTTAATGCAGATATCTTGTTTAATAAAAAAAACAAGTCACAAAATATTTCAGTAACGTAACATTGATTCCCTAAGATAGACGGGAATGAATATTACGTCGATAGCTGGTGCTATGGGGAAATAACTTTCTCTGAAAAGATTGAAGCCTGATCGCAGCTGCATAGACCATGATGTCTCACTCTTAGCGCACCTACATAAGACGCTGCTGAGTACCATTTCATCACAATCTTTTGGCTGAGAAAGCAAAGTAACAAAGCAAGCTTATGCAATGTTCATTCCCTTCTATCTCAGGGAGCCAAGGTTACATTAGTAACTGAAACATTCCCTTTCGATAACTGTTCACTCATATTATGTCGATAGCTAACGCTATGTGGAACGCAATTCAATAGCACGCAATGTTATAAGCGCAGGGCTGCCCAAGCAAAAAGGCAGAGAATAGGCCCTGCAAACACTGCCCAGGGATGGTTCTGATCTGGGGGCCTCAAGTGGGGGTGCAAAGTGAGTCATTGGTGGTGGCGCTTGACAAAAGATGGCAAAACCCAAGGGGAGCTGCCCGGAAATAAGTTAAAGGAGAACTCCGGTCAATTTTAACATTGAGCTCATTTTTTTGTACATTTGGAGTGCTGTCAGTACAGAGAACAACGACAAAAATCGGTGTTTCCTACACCGTGTTATCCTCGTTTTAAAATTTGCACCCTGTTGACTTCAATGGGGCATGTTTTAAACCTGCTTTTAGCCTCTTAAAGGAGAACTCCGGTCAATTTTAACATTGAGCTCATTTTTTTGTACATTTGGAGTGCTGTCAATACAGAGAACAACGACAAAAATCGGTGTTGCCTACACCGAGTTATTCTATTTTTAAAATTTGCACCCTATTGACTTCAATTGATTGTCGAGTTCACGCGCGTGATCATAGGTACTAAACCTATGCGCGTGAACTCGACAATCGATTACTATGGCCTTCCACCGAAAACAGGATGTAAACAAAGGTATGAGCGCTGGCTGAATTAACTTCATTTTTATTAATATCTTTAACATCTACTGCAGTCAGATCCACTCGTGTTCACTCGGAAGGAATCACTCACATTTTCTGTGCACTTGTAATGACACTTAAAGGATGTTAAGAGGCTAAAAAGCAGGCTTACTACTTGCCCCATTGAAGTCAATAGGGTGCAAATTTTAAAAATAGAATAACTCTGTGTAGGCAACACCGATTTTTGTCGTTGTTCTCTGTATTGACAGCACTCCAAATGTACAAAAAAATGAGCTCAATGTTAAAATTGACCGGAGTTCTCCTTTAACATCCTTGATGTGTCATTACAAGTGCACAGGTCATGTGAGTGATTCCTTCTGAGTGAACGCGGGTGAATCTGACTGCAGTAGATGTGAAAGAAATATATAAAAAATTATGTTTATTCAGCCAGCGCACATACCTGTATTTACAGTAGTCGATTGTCGAGTTCACGCGCGTGATCATAGGTACTAAACCTATGCGTGTGAACTCGACAATCGACTACTGTGGACTTCGACCGAAAACAGGATGTAAATACAGGTATGTGCGCTGGCTGAATAAACATCATTTTTTATATATTTCTTTGTAGTGTTGTAGGTACGCACTAGGCAGTGTTTATTTCAGTTAATTTTTTTGTGTTCATTTCTATTGCATTACGATTGTACGGTGACGCATTGCTGCCACATAACGTTACATATTATGTTTTCCCCTCAATTATGTTGTAATAACGAGATCTTATGTCGTTAAAACGATATTTTCTCGTAATAACGAGATCTTATTTGTCGTTAAAACGACATCTTTTTTTCGTAATAACGAGATGTTATGTCGCTAAAACGACATATTTTCTTGGCCTTATAAGGACATGTGTATATGTAGGCCTACAATATATGCCTTTATCCACATAAAATCACGCCTTTATCACACTTCTACGTTCAAAAAGCTTAAGCAAATAGTAGCAGCCCCCAATCAGGCAAAATTAATCAATGAGGCTCTTTTTTTTTATATAATATATTATAATATTTATTTTTGTTAATAGGCTAGCCTATAATATAGCTATATCTTCATTACCTTGAGATATAATTAAACAAAAAGTAATCAAAACACATCTAACAGAACATAGCCTAAGTTGTTTATTTTTAACAACATTGTGTTCTTATTTTGTTTAATTAACGAAATGTCAATCTTCGTCTTTATAACTGAAGATACAATACAATACAAAAATCTTCAAGATACAGCCTACAATCTTCACATGTATAACAGATTGTCACCTTATAAACAGTCCGTTGTGTGGTGGAATAAGCAATGCTATATAGAAATATATGGTTAGTATCTAAATTTAAACTTTATTTTATTATTTTATTAGTTCATTAACTAATTATGCTAACTCAACTAATTTAATGTAAAGAGCTGGATACTAATTACTAATTAAATAATGTCAAATAATAAATGTAGGCTATTGATTAGAGTTGCCATAGACTAAAGATTTTTCTAGACTAGTAGACATTCAAGCAATTAGGACTAATCAAACGTTTTTTTTTAGCTTTGGGCGACCCGAGTCCAAGTCCGGGTTCGTCAAACTTCCTTGATACTGTCCTATCATAATAAAAGGCAAAAAAATATATTCTCTAAACTGATGCAAGTTAAGCTCCATCCTCACACAAAAATAGAATAAGCATATTTTAAGCCGATACATCGACACCTCTCATCATTGGGGAGGGGGAACGGATTTCGACAGCTGAACTATTTGCTGTCGGATTCTGTTCCCCCTATGTTTCTTACACAATGAGGTTCTAATATTTATCACATTGCATCTAGTTACTAGCCTGACGTCGTCATACTCAGATTCTAGTCAGAATGTGAGTCTGATACTGTTCCATAGAGATTTGATTATGGGGTGTGTCTCAACCGAACCAGGAAAAAAAAAACTCTGCACTCAATTGGATAGACCTACAACCAATCAGAGCAACGGAGTAAATGACGCATGTTCTTCATTCATATTTTCAACCAACAAAATGTCGCGGCTCTCTGTTCCTCTTTTTAAATGAATGCACTGTGGTTATCTTCTATAACAGACGCGATGGCGGAATCTACACATGATGTTTCATAAACAAAGTTCGGGAGGAGCACGCAGGGTTCGAAATGAGGGGGGTCTGGGGGGGTCCCGGACCCTCCATAAGTCATTAGGGACCCCCCATAAGAATTTATTTTTGGATTTTGGGGGGTCCCCGACAAATATATTTTAACATTAAAAATAATTGTGAAAATTATAGGTCTTTAGTGACGTTTTATATTTATAACAGTAATTCATTTATTTCCTAGCGCGAGGCAGCAATCAGGGCAGCTATTAGCCGAGTGAGTTCCTATGCAGCGTCACAGATTGTTGTTGTGGTGCTCCCGCAGACACGTAGCTGAACGCGGCAAACCGAAACCTCACAAAGAGTGAAATCCTGTAAGTGCTTCGATTATATTTATATCTCTATAATTGCTTACAGTAAAATATTAGGAGTTCGAGACTAGTTCCTATATCAAAAGTTGCATTAACTAGATACCCAGTGTAATGATTAGAAGAGTACGTTTGTCAACGTTTCTTGTTAGCTAAGTATGTGTATGAAGCCAAATGATCTGCCAGCTAACAGCAGACTATGGAAGCTTGTTTCTGCCACAGAGTGAAAAATAAAAAAGGTAATTCTGACTTTTTATCTCAGAATTACGTGATATAAAGTCGCAATTGCAGGTTATAAAGTCAGAATTGCGTGATATAAAGTCGCAATTGTGTGTTATTAAGTCAAAATTGCGTGATATAAAGTCACAATTGCGTGTTATAAAGTCAGAATTATGAGATATAAACTCGCAATTGCGAGAACTATACTTGAAATTCTGACTTTTTTTCTCAGAATTGCATGTTTATATCTCGCAATTCTGACTTTATAATACGCAATTGGGAGATATAAAGTCAGAATTGCATGATATAAAGTTGCAATTGCGTGTTATAAAATCAGAATTGTGAGATAATTCTGAGGTAAAAAAAAAAAGTCTGTCTTTTTTTTCCCCTTAGAATTGGACTTAAATATCTCACAATTGTTAGTTTATATCTCACAATTCTGAGAAAAGATGTCATTATGTGTTATAAAGTCAGAATTGCGTGATATAAAGTCGCAATTGCGAGAAAAAAAGTCCGAATTCTGACTTTATATGACGCAATTGCGACTTTATTTCACGCAACTCTGACTTTATTTCTCAGAATTGCGAGATATAAAGTCAGATTTGCATGAAATAAAGTCGCAATTGCATGTTATAAAGTCAGAATTGCGAGATAAAAAGTCGCAATTATCTTTTAAAATGTTTTATTCAGAGTTAGAGGGTTACCTGTTAGATTATAGCCACTTCTCCAGACACCACTACAATACTGGACCTAGCCCAAACCATGAAAAACATCCAAAGACCATTATCCCACCTTCAACACTTCAACATTGCTCCATATAATTTTGCCTACAGTATAGTGTAGCAAGGAAGTCTTCAGAATTTTTAATAATTTAATAATAAAATTTTAGGGGACCCCCCAAGAGTCCTAAGTCATTTCGAACCCTGGGAGCACGTACAAATAATCAATCCAATATCAACTTGTCATCAAACAATACCATGTCTAACGTTAGCTATCAATCAGCATGAGGAAGCATATTCACTCTGTCAACTTACCTAACACTCCTTGACAGTTTTTCAGCATCCCTCCACCACCCCGAATCCTCACTCTTGTCTTGTTCTCTCACAACCAGGAATACGGGGGAGTATGGCTACCGAGCCCACAGCCCTCTCCTCGGACAGCACGTCATATACGCATTTATTCCATCGACTCATTTGTGTGAAATCTTATATAGGCTACGCATTTATTCTATCTGACTTATTTGTAAATGTGAACTCGTGAAATCTCAATTCTCCAGCAGCAGTCGTCTTTGTTGTAAACTAATTCAAATCAAGCGCTCTTTGGTGACGTGGATGATTACGTTACCGTTGCTCATCTGTCCATCATCGTATAAAGCCCGCCCTGACAATTTGATTGGTCCGAACAATTTTTGTTCGGGCATAATAGCTCCTCAACGGAGCGAGTCCAGACCGAACTTCCCGACCAAAAAATGTTGTGGGCGGGGTTCGGGCTGGCACCCAGGCTATCTTAAACCCAATAGCCTAGTGGTCAGTACACTCTGCACTGGCATTCATTGTTTTTCAGCTTATTACGACCCGAGTTCAAGTCCCGGTTCGTCAAACTTTCTTGATAGCCTATACGGTCCTATCATAATAAAAGGCAAAAAAAAAAAAAAACATTCTCCATCCTCACACAAAAATAAAGTCAGCATTTTTTAAGCCATTACATCAACAACTCTCATAATGGGAGTGGGGGAACGGATTCCAGCAGCTGTTTTCTTTTTTTTTTTTGTCGTCGGATTCTGTTCCCCCCATATTTCTGACACACTGAGGTTCTAATATTTATCAAATTGATGCTGTTTAAGCTCCATCCACACACAGAATAGAATAAGCATATTTTAAGCCGATACATCAACTGTACACCTCTCATCATTGGGGTGGGGGAACGGATTTTGACAGCTGAACTATTTGCCGTCGGATTCTGTTCCCCCTATGTTTCTTACACAATGAGGTTCTAATATTTATCACATGGCAGCAAAATACTAGCCTTAATAGCCTAGTGTTCAGTGCCTTGACAATATTTTTTTTTAGCTTTGGGCGACCCAAGTTCAAGTCCCGGTTCGTCAAACTTTCTTGATACTATACTGTCCTATCATAATAAAAGGCAAAAAAATATATTCTCTAAACTGATGCAAGTTAAGCTCCATCCTCACACAAAAATAAAAGCAGCATTGTTTAAGCTATTACATCAACACCTCTCATAATGGGAGTGGGGGAACGGATTCCGACAGCTGTTTTTTTTGCCGTCGGATTCTGTTCCCCCCATATTTCTGAATGCATATTTGGTGTTGCATATTCCATGCAGCATCATAAGTTACAGGGTCGTGATTCCGTCATATCCCTTCTGTTCCACGCCATCAATAGAGGTGAGGAGGGATGAAACTGAAGAATGGACGCTAGCCAAATAGGGGGCTTGCCACGTCTTTGTCAGCTCTCAGTGCAACACTGGGAAAAAAATGGGATCTAACCCCAGCTCCTGGACAGCCTTGGAGAGGACTCAGATGAGCTTGGAGTCCAGTCCGGGCGGGAATCATCTGGCTTGTTCTGTGGCAGGGTGACAGAATCCTCAGTAGGGTTTTGACCATTCCTCCATATCTGAAGCAGCCAGGGACCAGCCATCATCTTCATTGGACCCTCCAAACAAGGTGCCCTGCACGTGCCACATTTGTGGTGTGACATTTTGCAACAAACGTAGCAGGAATTTGCTCTTTTACGCATGAGTAAAACTCACTGGGTAGCTGCATGGGAGAGGATTTGGGCTCGCCCACTGGGCACGCTGAGACACCATTGGTCTCGTGATTCAATCAGGCTTCAGTATTTTCTGAGAAAGGGTTTTCCCCATAGCGTCAGCTATCAATGCAATGCAAGAACTGTTATCGATAGGTCACTAGAATTGTGCTATTTAAAAAAAATATAGCTGAGTATACATATTTGTTGGTAAACTACAGGTTTCAAATTGAATGCACTGTACTATATAATATGTAAATTTAATAAAAAATGGAATCAGTTTGAAAATGATGGCGAATACTATATCAATTACATATCAGCTGTCATCTCATCAATGTGGTAACCACTGATAGAGTACATTCTTAATAGTTAACAATAGTTTTCTTTGCAGAGTAAAATAAAAAGTAAACAGAGTAAAGGTTGTTTTATCACCAAACTTAAGAACATTGGCTTTATAGTTCTGCAGAGGTGGAATATTTATGTTTTCACAAGATGAATTATAGACTAAAAATACATCAAATTATGTAAAGGTAGGCTACCTCGTATATTTTGTACTTTTGCGGTTTTGCGAAAAAAAAAAAAAGGCAGGCTTCTTTGGAAATTCTTTCAACCCTGCAGAAAACAGTGATGAGATTCAAGATGTCATAACAACATTTGCCAGCAGGTGGCCATGATTTAACAACTGTTGTGCCATTATTTTGCTGACTCTTGATGACAACATTTTATAGCCTACTATTGTTTGTTCATAATTTGTTTGTTCACAATCTCTCAGGTATTTTCTGATAAGATCAGATAACAAGGCTCAGCTCGAGGACAGGCATTGTGAGTGCAAGTAAGTATGCCTTCTTATTTTGTTCTCATGTAACTGTAATGTATTTTCAATATAATAAATGAAAGGAAAATTTGCTACAATCTGAAAACTATGCAGCAGCTTCTCAGGAGCTTCGGCCATGACAGCTCCATCTTCAACACTGAAGAAGTGCAAAATAGGCTACATTTTAAGGGTGGACATGGAGGTGTATGTAAGCGACAAATCAAAACCACTTCCTGAGTTCTTTGAAAAGATGGAGCAGCTGAAAGTTGCAGTTGAAAAAAGTGAATTTGTAAATTTAATGTTAAATTCATAGAGCCTATTTTTAAATACATTCACTTTTATTTGAAATACGTTTGATGTAGATGAGGAAGGAATAGAAAGGCTAGACTTTGGAATAGATTTCTCTCGCAGTAAACTTACAGATTCGATATCGTCCATTCATTATCTTTATTGTCGACCCGGTAAATTACAACGTCCTTTTCATGGGAAAAATTGTCAACCCAGTGGAAAAGCAATAACATGACATTCAAAATATCTCAAGTGACATGAGATAGCCATTATTTATCAAATTGTTTTGCTGACCTTATGATGTACCGGGTATTTTAATAGCACAGCTATTAAGTTTATGTTAGCATACTGTCTACATAAAGTCAGAATATGTAAACACTGTAAATCATTTAATAAAGACTTAGTTGACAGGTTGAATTGCCTTATACTGAAATGCCCTTTGAAAAAGGCACATAAAATAAACTCATTTTTATGTTTCAGGTGTCTCATGTTGTTTGTCTGTAAATGTTTTTACATGTACACAAAACATCTGGTAGGTTTGATATCAGTGAAGACGGGACACTATTTGAGCTGATATAAATATTTATTTCCTCTTTATATATTCAATCTTTACATGCATGTCAGGCATCTCAGTAGCTGAAAAAGTTTCAGTGGACCAATGTTTTTTTTTTTTTGTGGAAAACTGTAGGTCAAGTTAGCATCCCCACAATTACTGTCTAATAGAACAGACAGTTGTTAGAGCAGGCACTAGACCTAAAGCATTTCTAATTTTAAGTGGCTTCGCTTTGCTTCAATGCAACATTGATAGACTGACGACACTGCCGCAGTTTTTGACTAGAAGATTCAAAGGTACAAGATATAGAGGAACCTGAAGGGATCCCCTGCAGATATGACACAAAATTCTGTACAGACACTGGCTACTGTTGGCAGGTTTCCTGAGAAACAACAGCGAGCGACACGCTCTAGAATCAAACTATATCACGTCACCGTTAGTGATTTAGATCAGAGAATCCTGGCCTGTACACAATAGCAGCTATATACAGTGTGTTATGCTGCAAATCAGGTCTTTTTTGGATGGGTTTGATTGAAAAAATCCAATTACATATGTGTTTTTGTTCCATAAATGAACCAGAACTGCACACTGACTTTCTTCATTTTTACACAGCTTCAAATCATGCATAGTAGGACCATTCTGATTATACAGAGGCTACATAATATCATTTAGGGTTAATCTTGTGAGCACAATTATAAAAAAATAGTAAAATCACCATTGGTATTTTAAAAAATACAGTCACAGACAAATTTGGTAGAAGAAAACATAAAATATGCTAATTGTATAATTTACGTTGCTCCTCAAGGGGCTTCATCTTCCACGTCCATTCTAAATATGACTAGTGTTTGCAGGCAAGATATGTTCAAACAAGTAATTCTATAAACAAGATTCCTTTCCATTGCACAGTATTCACAATATACTACAGAAGACGTCATAACAGAACTCAGCAATGACCTGATATTAAATGAGTCTTGAGCTGGTATCAAGAACACGTTCAAGCTTTTTGAGAGCACAGAGGACACCCAGTCCCTTGTATTTATAGCGGACATTACTATCAAACAGGTCTAGAAGACTTAAGGAAAGATACACGAACTGTGCATGATTATATAGGATGGGTGTAACTCTTCGTCAGAAATCCCATGCAATGTTTTACACATCTGCCATTACACTGAAAGGTACTAGAGCGCAGTGTCCTGGTCCGAAGGGGCTGGTCTTCAGAAAGGATGCTTGTGTACGTGTGAATCAATTTAACAAAGCAAATTATTTCTGACAGTGTTTCAATGCATTCTGTTTGGAAGATGGAGGCTGCCATCTTGTATTTGACAGCACACAAAAAACTGCCCTCAAATGTCACGATGCAAGAGCAAATGACCTTCGTGACCTTGCCTGAATGGATCAGATGAGGAAAGCACACAATTGTGAATTCATGCGTGTTGTTTTTTTTTGTGCGTGACGCGAAGCGTCCTCTGAGTTCTCGCGTTTAGTTGTAACTCTTCTGCAGGTGAAGATGAAAGGTGGAGTCATCGAACAGTGGATTCTTCACTTCCATTTCCCCGGTCTGGAAAGAAAAAGAAACGTTCAAACACCACGTCACTATGGGAGTCCTCATACTGCAGCATATATAATACCATCCATTACACCTGCAGGAGGCATGATTCATGATAGTGTTAGTGAAGATCTCTCTCATACGCAAACACAACAAACATAAGCCGCTTTTACACCGTCGGGCCAAAGCGTACTCTGCTTAACCGTTCCATTCCGTGCCGATCCGGCCCAGCCGGTATGGATAACGGCCAATCTTTGGAATGTAATTTTGCGTCAAGTGTAATTTTGTGTGTTTACAGACAATATGAGATGGCAATAGCGACTGTTATGGAGGATGATCAGATATTTCTTTTAGTTTCATCATTCATTCAGCTACAGAGAAACTGGTAGCCAGGCAACAGACAAGAGACCAATCCTGAGTTGCGACGTCACTATACGCATTCTACCAGCACGGTAGAAAAACGTTCATTACTGTTCTTAGAACAGTTCGGCCTGAAGGTTGAAAAGCGGCTATAAATGCAATCTGTCACACATTAAGAATAATTAAGTATTGCTCTCTTACTGGGGCAAGTCCAGGGCACTCATACACAGTGAAGTCTCCATCTTCATTTTCCTCATCCGAAGTGGCTCCCGACTCTGGAATCTTGGAATCACTCCGTTGTCTGCATGAGGATAACAAGACACAGAAGCCATGCCACTAAGTTGTGAATAATATTGTAAATAATACCATTTATTTTATTTTATTTCACCTATTCAGTCCTACCTATTTTTAAAATATACACATGTATACACATGTTGGGCATGTATGATTAATAATATTACAATGGTTTATAAGCCTACATGTGTTAAATGATTGTGGTATAAGAAGTATTGTTTTCTGCTTTCAAATTTAGATGGAGTAGATGAAGAACATGTATATTTTCCAACCATTCAAAAGTTTGGGGACGTTAAGATTTTTTTATATTTTTGAAAGAAGTCTCTTATGCTCATCAAGGCTGCAATTGTTGGTTCACAAATACAGTTAAAACACCAACATTGTGAAATATTATTATTAATATTAATAACAATTTCTATTTTAAATATATTTTTAATTTTAATGTATTCTTGTGATGGCAAGGATGAATTTTCAGCAGGCATTACTCCAGTCTTCAGTGTCACATGATCATTGTTGTATTTGGTGCTTAAAGGCAGGGTAGGCAGGTTTTTTCTAAAAAAAAACTTTTCCACAAATTTGTTTAAACTGTCTTTATATACCAATACATAATTAAAATGTAAGTACTCTGAAAAAGAGAGTATAAAAATCGAGTGTCTGTAGTCCTCTCAGGGCTGCAATAAACACAGCTACTTATTCCATTCACTCCCACCCCCTCCCTTCTGGGCTCCTTCCAAAGCCACGCCCCCAAAACACATGAACGCGCGATGCCGACCGCTCAGCTGGAGGGCGCGTTTGCCAGCGCCGAGCGGAGAGGAGCGCAGTGCATGTAGTGACATCATGTCAGAATCACATGTCATAAAATACCTAACTTTATCATTATGACCCTTGAGGTCCCTCAGTTGTCGCCACGGCGATATTGACTCTCGTCTGACTTCTTGCTTTATCCAAAGACTTTTTGGTCATAGCCTTTTCGAATACTGTCTTCCTTTTTTTGCCTTGATTGCCTTCGCTGACTGTATATGCAGGTACTGGGGATTTTGACTGCTCTTTCTCTGCCATAATTGTGATTCTTCCTCGCTTCCGTGCCTCTTCCCCTCCTCGAGTCAAACGGGTGCGCGCATGTGGGCAGCTCCTGTAGCCGCAGGGGTGGTAGCCATGGTAGCGAGGGAGAGTGACAGTCGCCCAGCCAATCATTTCATTCGTTCCGAATGGAAATAAGTAGCTGTGTTTATTGCAGCCCTGAGAGGACTACAGACACTCGATTTTTATATTCTCCTTTCAGAGTACTTACATTTTAATTATGTATTGGTATATAAAGACAGTTTAAACAAATTTGGGAAAAAGTTTTTTTTAGAAAAAACTGCCTACTCTGCCTTTAAGTAGCATTTCTTATTAACTTTATTATCATTCTCTAAAACAGGCAGGCTGAGTATTGGTGGGAAATATTGCATCCATGATAGGCAGTTAATGAGAGACAGAAGTTTATTAATGCTATTTGCTGACTACTCACTTGAGTGACATCATTTGCTGCTTCTGAAGCTGAAAGTGGTACATCTGGGCACTCTGGGCAAGTGTTTTATCTCCAGTCTAATATTAGAATAATAGAAGAGCGTGTGAACAATAAGACACATGCCTGGATGTCACTTTTTTATGTGTACATATGCTCTACTCACCATGCCACTATCATAAGAATTTGGACCCATCAACCCAAAAGCAGGATAATCGACCTTCTGGGCCAGACGATTGCCTCTCTGCATCCTGAGAAGAAAGATGACAGCGAAAGCTTGGGGTCATTTTGTGTTGTTAAAAGAAGTGTCTTATATTCACCAAGGCTGCAATTATTAGATTTAAAATACTGTAAACTGTTTGAGATTCACACACTTAACTGTAACTGTTTTCTATTTTAATATATTTTTAAAAATGCAATTTATTCTTGTGATGGCAAAGCTGAATTAGTATTTTTTCCCCTTTTTTCCAATGTCACGTGATCCTTCAGAAACAATTTTAATATGCTGATTTAGTGCTCAAGAAACATTTCTTCTTATTATCAAAGTTGAAAACAGTCAAGCTGCTTATTTTGTGGATACGTGATACATTGTGGAAACCGTGAGCATTTATTAGGAATAGAAAACTTTATTAACATAATAAATGTCTTTACTGTCATTTCTGATCAATTTATTGCATCCTTGCTGAATAAAAGTATCAATTTCTTAAAAAAAAAAAAAACTTTTGCATGGAAGTGTATATGCTAATGTACTAAAATGTACATAAGAGCTGTGCAATCTTTCTCTTACAGGTTTTTTTCATACAGTTCATTACTGAGAAAGTCCAAAATATAAATCAGACTGGCATGTAAATCATGCAAAATCTCACCTGACCCAACACACTCCTGTCAAGACCATAGCTACTGAGCCCACCATGAGAAACACACCCAAAAATACTAAAGGAGAAAAAACAAAAAGGAGTATGTCATGAAAAAGGTATAGAAGGAAAAGGAAGGTCCACAAACTCTTATATCTTTATAAACATCAACAAACAAGATATAACTCACTGATGAAGGAGTGGTCCTCAGAGGGGTACGGGATGATAAAGGGGGCGCTGTGCACAGGAGTGTGTGAGGCTGGGCTGGTGGTGGAGGAGGCAGTGGTCAGGACACTTGTCAGAGGCTGTTCTGATGTAGCAGAGGTAGAAGATGCTTCTGCTCCGTGATGACTGCTCGGCCAGGAATCTTCAGGGACTTTGGGAGCAGCTGGAGAGGGGGCTGAAGAACATAAGGAAAATACAAAAAGAAAAACTGTCAAGTCTGAATGGAAAGTACTGAATTAACAATGTTCAAATATTTTACTCTGTGGCGGAAACAACAGTCCATAAGAAAGACCTAAAATTTAGATAAGTGGGTGCCAAATTGTGGCAGCACTCTTTTAAAGGGACAGTTTACCAAAAAAAAAAAAAAATACATTTTGTTATTCTCACCGTAATTTTGTTGTAAACGGCATGATATTATTTTTCTGTGAGACACAAAAGGTGACATTTTATGTACCTTTTTTCCCATACAAAAGTGACCGCAGCTGTCAAGCTCCAAAATAGAGAATAATAAAGACCATACATGTAGACAGGTATATAAATATTGTCTTTTGAAGCCATACAATAGATTTTTGTGAGGAATAAAGTCATTATTCACTGATAATCTTCACCAAATATTTCTTTTCTTTATTTATTTATTTATTTATTCGGGACAGTGCACATTAATGAACAATCTTACACTTACTGTACAGACTGTAAATGAGCCAGATTATAGCATATATGCTAATTTTCATCTGTAGTCCCAAGGCTTTAAGACGATTCATGGCAGACCTGACATCATCAGCACCAAACACCATTACTTCTCGTGTGTGTGACGTGAACTGCAGTGTGTCAGTTTGAATATAAAGACTGAAATTTGTTCCTCACAGAAAGCTTTTGTACGGATTCAGAAAATCTGGAATATAGTGCAGAAGTAATATGGACCTGACAGTCATGTTCACTGTCTGAGCTTGTACGTACTCTGTCCTTTTATGTTTCACAGAAGAAAGTAAGTCATACAGGTTTGGAATGACATGAGGGTGATTAAATGATAACAGAATTTTCATTTTTGGGTGAATTATCCCACTGATCCCCCTTGAATAGTGGGATCCACATGTCTTACCTAAGTGCTTCATCTCTGATTCTCTGTGTCTGCTGATGATGGAGGACAGAATGTCTATCTCTTCATCCAGCTCTGGGAGATGGTTGACCTTGGCTGCTTGGGAAAGAAAGAGTGAAAGAGAAACATGAGAGTCACAAAGGGAGAGAGAGGGAGGATGAAGAGAAAGATTAATGGAAAATTTGCAGTACTTACACTAGCATTCAAAAGTTTGGGTCTGTAATCTTCTAATGTTTTTGAAAGAAGTCTCTTATGCTCTCCAAGGCTGTATTTATTTGATCAACAGTGAAAACAGTAATATTATAACATATTATTACAATTTAAAATAACGGTTTCGGTTTTAAAATATAATATATTTCAGTGAATGCAAAACTCATTCTAATATGCTGATTTACTGCTATCAATGTTGAAAACAGTTGTGCTGATTAATACTTTTATGGAAGGATTTTGTGGTGAAATAGAAATCTTTTGTAACATTAAAAATGTCTTTACTGTCACTTTTTTCAATTGAATGCAACCTTACTGAATAATAATAAATAAATAAAAATGACAGACCCCAAACTTTCGAACGCACATTGAACAGTGTCCATATAGCCTACTTCCAAGTTATGTTAGAGTTAAAGCTGTTGCTCTGAGCTAGAAAACAGTAACAGGTCAGTTACAGAACTAACTAAAGTGGCAACTTCTGATAAGGTAAGTTTAATAATAATGCACCAAGGAATATGACATCTTGGCATAGTTTGTATTCCATTGGGTGGAATGTGTATGCTGTACTCATAGCACACATATTTATGTGCATTTAAAAATGATTCATCGTGACACGAACCAAAAATGTGTGTGCTTAAGTGTTTATGAGCTTGTGTAATACCGTGTTAGCTGCGTGTGCATACGTGTGTGTGTATACTGCAGTGTGTGTAGGTGGATTTGGTCAGTTGGTTTGTTGTGTGGTGCTGCTATGCGTATGTGGGCAGTAGGGCGTACAGGCAGGGGCAGGGAGAGATAGGGGGAGGGGACTCCACAGATTCATGAATGAAATCCGTCACCACAGCAACCACTGGGAAAGTGCCAAGAGCAAAAACTTCACAAGCAGGATAAGAGAAATGACAGATTGAGTGTTTGAGAGAGAGAGGGTGTGTATGTGTTTGTGTATGTGAGAGAGAAAAAGATGCTTAAGCCAACCATGAATGTTCTATTTTTACCAGAGCGAGATAAATTTACTTAATAGTGTCAGATTATATATTTTCCACTCCAAATAACATGGAAAAAAACTGCTTTAGTTTGACGTGGACTACACATTTAAGGGATACATTTTTGTCTAGTGACCTTGAAATTTCATTAACAGGCCTATACAGACTAGATAATCTGCATTTCAAATAGAAAGCTCCAAAAGTGTATACTTGCATAATTAAATGCATTAACAAGCACATAATTAAACACATAAATTAAAAAAACTACACTAATAAAATTGAAATCAGCCACTTGCTTTTTACAGAAAAGCCTCTAAACTGAACTCGATGTTCTATGTAAATAGTGAATCATACAATTATTTATCGAATGCAACATAACTGAAGAACTATGTGCAATTAGAGCTCTCAGTAAGTTAAAAGACAGTAGCTAGGTTTCCATCCAAACGTAAAGCAAATCTTTTCAAAGTTTGCAAAAATTATATATATATATATATATATATATATACAGTATATATATATAATAAAAAGGTATTAGGTCAAGTTGTTCGAGCGGATGACAGTGGTATTGGTAACTTTGTAATCAACATGAAATAAAACACCATCAGTGGAAACAGACGATTAGTCTCGTGGGTTTAATGTTCACTTTGTCAGAATTTATTCTGTAAATGCATTTCCATCAACCATTATTCACATTTACCCTTTTTCGCAAAAGTCAAAACCACCTAAAACGTGAGCGTAAAAACTTTTTTGTTAATTAAGGGATTTTTCCCCCTAAATTTGGCGTTTCCATCACTTGTTTCTGATGCGATACTTCAAAATGCGCATTAAAACAGGGTGATGGAAACATTGCTATTGGGTCTCATATCTAGCTGTCACCATTATGCTCAGTTTAGCTTTGGTTTCGTTTTTATGGACTTTTAGTTTGTCATTTATTGTTACCTCTTTCCTTTGTTCTAGTTTCCCGCCATTTATCAGTTGTCATGGACTTACATTTAACGAGCACATCTGTCTGCATTTGGTTCATCATCACTGTGTATTTAAGTTCCTCATTAGTTCTCAGGCTTTGTCCGGTATTGTTGTGTTTTACATGCTGTTACGCTGATCATTCTCTTCTGTGGATTATTTGTTTCTGTTTTATTTATTAAATACTTTATGTTATTGAACTTTTTCGGATCCATCTTCCTCATCGTTGGACCAGACTGTGACACTAGCCATGTGTACTTCTGTACGGCTGTATTTGTATGGAAACCTGTGTGTGGACGTATTGACACAGGAATCATGATTAATCAATAATTGCATATTTATGAGAGTCCTAATTCACTAATTGCGTAAAAGTATTCTCACTTATTTGAAAAGGTTTCCATATCCCTCATTGTCATGTCAATGACTATTGACTTCACTAACTGTGAAGGATCCATTACTGACCAGCAGTTAGTAAATTGCATATCACACGCTCTAGTCATCACCATATAAGGGCTTCCCGCACAACCTCATTTGTACAGCCATTCGTCACTCACTTCCTGAGATCAAACGTGGCAAAATCTTTGAGGTCAAGTGTGTAAATCTCAAAGCCAGCTGAAACAAAAAAACACTTAACCTTAAATGGGTCTTTAGTGCACCTATCCCAGATCAAGATACAATAGACATCATTTTTGTTATTCTAAAATAAGAATAATTACTTATTTGATTTGTAATAAATAATAATAATAATATTTATATAAAAAAAAAACACATCTAAGTATATAAATAAAAAAAATTCAGTTTAACCCATTCTTTAAGAGCACCAGGACGTTTGCAAACCCGGTTTGAGTCGATTTTAAGTTTTATTTCATTTTCTTTTTAATTTAATACATTTATAATTAACTCTTTCCCTGCCATCGGTTTGTTGTTGTTTGTCAACATTGTTGTTTTTGGCCATTTTCACAAAAATGTCATGGCCCCCAGAATATTTTGTTGTATGAATATCTGAACATGTGATATATCACAAGAAAGACCCTCTGCTTTAAAAAATAAATAAATAATAATTAAAAAAATCTGTTTTATTCTTGCTTAATGCATTCTTTTTTCTTTTTCTTTTTTTACACTGGAAGTGGTACACTGGAAGTGTTTTATAAAAATAAAAAAAGGCAACATTGAGAATTTAGAAAATCCCATTTTTGTCAAAGACTGCGCCTGGATCTGATTCAGTACGATGATCAAAACATAGATGGAGTAGATCGAGTCCATAAACACGGCCAAAGCTTGCACAGTCCTATAGCACTTCCTGGGTCGGCATTCCTTTTGAGTAACATAAGGCCATTTTGATTTATATGCTGTTTATTGTTATTTTCATATGCATCTGCTTACATATGAGATCGCTAGTTTCTGCTGCTTTTTTGCCTGTGTTTTGATCTGGAGATATTGTACTCGTTCAGGAGATGCATAATAGCGCCCCCTACACCATATAACAGTGATAACATGGAAAGCCGTAAAAACGCGTCATTGGCTGGGAAGCTTTTTCTCATAAATGACGAGTTAACCTGTCAATGGCAGGGAAAGAGTTAAGATGCAAACTTATAGATCAATCATAAATTGATGTGAAACCATGCACACACAAATTTGGAAATAATCAAAATGTCTGTGCATAAAACACGAGACTCAAAGGCTTTGGCATAAACCAAAGAGCAACACAATAGTAGGAGGGTCTGTGAAAAATATGTGATGCCTCTAAGGTCTTCTGAATAAACTTTAAAAAAGAAAGAGAGAGTTAAAAGAGGGAGAAGGAAAGGGTGCTGTTCATGCTCCTGCCTGTTGAGTGCTATCGATTAGGTGTCAACAGCACTGCCCTCCTACGGCAACACTGGAAAATTACTGATCGATAATCCTCAAGGCTGTAGTCAAAATTAACTTCTTTTTTTTGCTACAAACTGGAAGCTGAAAACGAAAATGAAACACTTGGGGATATTTACATCTAAAGGCTGCTTGTTGGTATGGTTAAAGCTAAGTGGGTTTACACAAGCATTTGTCAATTCCTACCACTGCAGTGTAGAAAGAGACCGGCTGAATTATTTCACTAGCCCCCCTCCTCCCTGTTGCATTCTGCAGCAATGTGTGGGTGGAAAAGGGGGAGAGGGAAGCCAGACTGGAAGGTTGCAAGGAGTGAGAGGTCTTCCACTGCAGTTCAATGCATATGCATATGCAAAAGCTATTGATGGGGAAGCCTAAAAATGCTTCCTTACATTTTGAACCAGTACGTATCAGGTCAGCACTGTAGCAGTCTTGAAAACAACTTGCAGTGATTTTTTCAGTCAAAGATATTTTCCAACACAAACTATAAACCCTGTGCAGTAATACTCGTAAAATCACGAAAGGCATAAGTCTCACCTTCTAAAGAAAAAAGCCAATCGCAAATTGGTAAAGTCACTGCATTAGAAGTTCTGGTTTGCATAGAAACCGTCAGTGTGCTTAAACATTGTGCTTGGGAACGCACATGCACATGGGCCAACCTGAAGTATACGCATTTTTAACGCTATTTGAGCATAATAAACTACGGGACAATAACTTCACGGGACAGTTAATGTCAGATTTGGTTGCTGATTTGTAATGTTATCTAAATGTGACTTAGGCAAGCAGTTTTTTTCATGTTTCTGTCTTTCCCTATCCATAAAAGTTGGTCTTGCATGCTTCCCGGAGCTGTTGAAAATACGGCTGCCAAGTGAACTGACTTTCCTTGAAAAAGACTTTTTGTACGACTCAGTCTGATGTTGACAGTACTCACCAGAGTGATTTCTTCTCCTGACCACGCACTTTCCTCGTTTGTTCTCCACGAATGGGTCTAGGCATGGGCCGCAATGTGAAGAGCCAGGCTGGCAGAAGTGCCGTCGCTCCCGGGCACAGTCCAGACTCCGAGGACAATGTTCCACAACTAAGACAGAAAAGACAAAGACCCATGAATGACCCACTCCGCTTTCCGTTGAGGTTCTGTTGACCTTGTTGGTTTTTTTTGTGATATTTTGTGATAATTGCCTAACATGAATGAATGACCAATATTTTTCCACTGACCACAGTGACCTGACTGCTGCTTAAATATAAAGTCTATTGAGACATTTATTTATACAACTTTTTTAAGAGGCAGCAGGAATCTATGACTGCAAAAAAAAAAATATATATATATATTTGCTTTACTTCATCTTAAAATTATATAATAAAGATGCCAGTGGATTAACAAAATTCTCTTGACTCTCTCAGTTAGTATGTCTATTTTCGAGATGCCCCAGAGCAATCCAGCTGCAGCTTAAGTGATCCTCAAATACTAGACACAACATTGTTTGGCTTCCACTCATACAACAAGAACATGTCAGGCTCTTCGTCACACAGAGTAATTGGATAAATAACTAACAGTAATCAGCCTGCTCATGTTAGCATATCTTTCTTTGAGCAAGTGTATTGTGTCTTGTTAATGTTATGAAGGAGAGCTTAAGAATAAAACAGCAGTGCTATGTGGGCACTGCAGCTGAGGGCAGAACTGGGGCAGCAGGTTAAAGTGCAGAGGAGATCCAACACCCACAAGTATCAAATTATGTCAGAAAACAACAAAGTAGTCGTGTCGTGTGTCTCCCACTGTTTGTCAGCAGGGATCCATACTGAACAAATGTTCATTATAACACCAAAAGTGTTTTATCATTCTAACAAACAATGTTGGTGGAGCTTGTAATGGTACACACAACTCAGCTGTTCATTCTTTTGTTGGTATTCAGCAGGGAGATATGAATAATAAATAATCATTATATTCATCCTTCATCAAATATTAACAGCAAATCTTTTATTTAAAGTTTCTCATCCACATTTACTGTAGTCCTGACACTGAATTCTGAATGCTTGAGCTGCGTTCAAACCCAAACATGTTCAGTGTGAATTGTTAACAGCCTCCAAAAACAGGTCTCAAGCGAAACGAGGAAACTGGTCGAAAATATAAACAGATGCGTAAACTTTAACAGATGCAATAACACAAACTGACATTTAAAAACAGCAGCAAGTGTGCAGCACATTTTGATATTTAATCATGTTGAATGTAAACATGGACGGATGGCGATATCTACGAATGTGTGATGAGATACACATAGAGAAATGTATGTAGAAATGCGACTGCTCCTCAAACTCCCTGAAGTCTATGAGAAGCATAATGCATTTAACTTTAAATGTAGTTGAAAGTTCCATTGACATCTGGATTTCCTAATTGTGAACTGACATAACATAAATCAAATAATAAAAACAAAACAAATGAAACATTAAATATTTACACAGACAGTGAGAGCCTAACACAATACATCGAGCACAGATGAATTTATATCAAAATCAGCTTGAGAATAGCCCATTATGTTCTATTTTATGCACGTCAAGGTGTGAAGATACATACAGTGGGTAAGGAAAGTATTCAGACCCCCTTACATTTTTCACTCTTTGTTATATTGCAGCCATTTGCTAAAATCATTTAAGTTCATTTTTTTCCTCATTATTGTACACACAGCACCCCATATTGACAGAAAAACACAGAATTGTTGACATTTTTGCACTTTTATTAAAAAAGAAAAACTGAAATATCACATGGTCCTAAGTATTCAGACCCTTTGCTGTGACACTCATATATTTAACTCAGGTGCTGTCCATTTATTCTGATCATCCTTGAGATGGTTCTACACCTTCATTTGAGTCCAGCTGTGTTTGATTATACTGATTGGACTTGATTAGGAAAGCCACACACCTGTCTATATAAGACCTTACAGCT
This sequence comes from Rutilus rutilus, assembly GCF_951802725.1. Classification (NCBI taxonomy): domain Eukaryota; kingdom Metazoa; phylum Chordata; class Actinopteri; order Cypriniformes; family Leuciscidae; genus Rutilus; species Rutilus rutilus. The sequence continues at coordinate 31,964,891 of NC_140221.1, read as the reverse complement.
CACAGTGCATGTCATAGCAAATGAGAATCATGAGGTCAAAGGAACTGCCTGAAGAGCTCAGAGACAGAATTGTGGCAAGGCACAGATCTGGCCATGGTTACAAAAAAAAATGCTGCACTTAAGGTTCCTAAGAGCACAGTGGCCTCCATAATCCTCAAATGGAAGACGTTTGGGACGACCAGAACCCTTCATAGAGCTGGCCGTCCGGCCAAACTGAGCTATCGGGGGAGAAGAGCCTTGGTGAGAGAGGTAAAGAAGAACCCAAAGATCACTGTGGCTGAGCTCCAGAGATGCAGTCGGGAGATGGGAGAAAGTTGTAGTAAGTCAACCATCACTGCAGCCATCCACCAGTCGGGGCTTTATGGCAGAGTGGCCCGACAGAAGCCTCTCCTCAGTGCAAGACACATGAAAGAACACCTGAAGGACTCCAAGATGGTGATAAATAAGATTCTCTGGTCTGATGAGACCAAGATATAACTTTTTGGCCTTAATTCTAAGCGGTATGTGTGGAGAAAACCAGGCACTGCTCATCACCTGTCCAATACAGTCTCAACAGTGAAGCATGGTGGTGGCAGCATCATGCTGTGGGGGTGTTTTTCAGCTGCAGGGACAGGACGACTGGTTGCAATCGAGGGAAAGATGAATGCGGCCAAGTACAGGGATATCCTGGACGAAAACCTTCTCCAGAGTGCTATGGACCTCAGACTGGGCCGAAGGTTCACCTTCCAACAAGACAATGACCCTAAGCACACAGCTAAAATAATGAAGGAGTGGCTTCACAACAACTCCGTGACTATTCTTGAATGGCCCAGCCAGAGCCCTGACTTAAACCCAATTGAGCATCTCTGGAGAGACCTGAAAATGGCTGTCCACCAACGTTTACCATCCAACCTGACAGAACTGGAGAGGATCTGCAAGGAGGAATGGCAGAGGATACCCAAATCCAGGTGTGAAAAACTTGTTGCATCTTTCCCAAAAAGACTCATGGCTGTATTAGATCAAAAGGGTGCTTCTACTAAATACTGAGCAAAGGGTCTGAATACTTAGGACCATGTGATATTTCAGTTTTTCTTTTTTAATAAATGTGCAAAAATGTCAACAATTCTGTGTTTTTCTGTCAATATGGGGTGCTGTGTGTACAATAATGAGGGAAAAAAAAAGAACTTGAATGATTTTAGCAAATGGGTGCAATATAACAAAGAGTGAAAAATTTAGGTGGGTCTGAATACTTTCCGCACCCACTGTATTTGAAAAATACATTTTAAAGATTATTTTTTGCCTTTATTGTGATAGGACAGTGAGTAGACAGGAAGCGAAGTGGGAGAGAGAGAGAGAGAGAGAGAGGACAGGATCGGGAAAGGTCCAAGAGCCGGGACTCAAACTAGGTCACCCAAAGTGCAACGGCGCTATATGTCTGTGCTCTGCCCACAAGGCTATCGGCGCCAAACAATATTTGAAAAATATATTTTTAGGAACCGATTTCAGGAATATTTTTAGGAACAGCATTTACCAGGCAAACAAATGGAACACATTTTTTAATCAGCTTTAGCATTTTTGCCGTTGTCAGATGAAAATGGACACTTCAGTTATTTTGCTATCCTAACTATTCCTGTTCTTCTTACCATTTTATGAATGCAATAAAAGCAATTCACAGTCATGTGTTGCAGTGATTTTAACATTGCATGCATTGCATTGCATGTTGTGCCTATTAGAACACTTTATATATGCATAGTAAAATCATTGTAATGCACAGCCTCAAGTGGCTTATTTCTTTATTGAGTTCTAATTCTGAAAGCCTTTGCCACTGAAACCTTGGCTGCTGTTTCCATAACAACAGCTATGGCAACAGAGTAAGTGTGACATAATCAGGTGTGAGTCACTGCCAATGCAGTAGCTGAAAAGGGGGCGGAGACGAACTCTTCTGAACCAGAGCAAGTCAGGGGAGAGATTCAAGAAAACTGACCACAACAATTTAGAAGATGTTATAAAAATAGTATTATTTAAAAAAAAAGAATGAAGCTCAAAAGAGTGCAATATTAAAGAACTGTGCATCATGCCTAGATGTATTTATTGACTGTCTCATTAATAGTCATTATTTATAATAAAAGCATTACTGACCACATCGGTTTCAGACTCATCTACAAATCTGCCTCACATTATTAAACGCTATTGATTACAAATTCTCAAAACAACAGTCATTGCCTTGCAATTCGATTTTTACTGGAACTGCACATTAAGTGCGTAAATGTGAAGAAGTGACTCATTAAACCTATAAAGCATCAGCAGTGATGGCTTTTACCAGAATCCCACATTGTCACTGTGCTGGAGGTGATGCAGAGATGGACATGAGGGTTTAAAACCGAGCTTAGTTTGTCAGATCTTAATCTCATTAACAGAGGGGCTTCAGGTTTTTTATTCGACAGTCTCTCAATCACACATACAGACACATTTATCTACACTGTTGCACAAACACATTTTACTGCTCTTTATCACTCTTGAACACAACAATCCATTTGTCTAAAAATCCCTAGCTATCAATTTAACATGATAAGAAATCATCACTTCCTCGAATGAGATGGAGATGACTATCAAACATGCATCTGCATGTTACCATCTTAATCAAACCATGTGACTGAAGGATACTATAGATACAAACTCACACTGTTTTGACAGTCTTGAGCGGTGCAAGTTGCGCCTCAAAAATAACCATGGAAAAAAAACGTTTTCATTCCATCCAGCTGTTTATGAACAGAATAGCACATCCTTTAGACCAGACTCATTATACAGGGCTTTCATAATACAGATGAGCTAATTAGTCTTTCAGACAACCAACTGACTAGTTAATATTTCAAATATGTAGATACTAAGTCCAGATAAGAAGTTCTGTTGCAGTTTTGTAAGAATGTGATTAGAAGCGAAGCGAAATAGATCCACAGTAATCTGTGTTGCAAGCAAATCTAATATCTTCTTCCAAGCACACACACGCACGCACGCACACACACACACACACATCACTGCTATGGAGCACCACTATCATCTCTCACTCCATCCTGCTCCTGCCAACAAAGGCCAAAGCGGCTCCGCTGAGGGTGGAAAGTGTCAGCGTCTGGCCATGGTTCAGACATGCCTCAAGGTGACCCAGTCATGCTGGTTTTGCTGTGCAGATTAAAGATTTAACTCATCCAGTACAGACTGAAACAGACCTCAAAATATCTCTGACAGAAGGACAATATGAGGCCGAGCTGTTTGTGGCATATTGATTTTAACACCACATTTACTCTATATTTTCGCTGTATCTTCGCACTGAAGGCTCAAAAGACATAAAACTTCAGCATGACTCTGCAGGGTTGAGACTTTGAGACATTGAAAAGTCATGTGATCGCGGTTGGTGTCAGTCAGTTTGCATTGACAGTCCGCATCCGATCTGTCCGCTTACATGGCAGACGCAAATGCATGTATCCAATTCATATCAGATTTATTTCCACATATGAATGTTTTTTTTATAATCTGCTTACACGCTCGTGGGTCATATCTATGGAAGCTTGTTTCCGCCACAAAATAAAACATTTTAAAAGATAATTGCGACTTTTTATCTCACAATTGCGAGTATGAGAAATAAAGTCAGAATTGCGAGATATAAAGTCAGAATTGCGTGAAATAGTCGCAATTGCGTGTTATAAAGTCAGAATTACGAGATATAAAGTCAGAGTTGCGTGAAATAAAGTCAGAATTGCGTGTTATAAAGTCAGAATTGCGAGATATAAAGTCAGAATTGCGTGTTATAAAGTCAGAAATCAGACTTTTTTTCTCGCAATTGCAACTTTATATCATGCAATTCTGACTTAATAACACGCAATTGCGAGTTTATATCTCGCAATTCTGACATCTTTTCTCAGAATTGTGATATAAACTCACAATTGTGAGATATAAAGTCCAATTCTAAGGAAAAAAAGACAGACTTTTTTTTTGTTTTGTTTTTTAACCTCAGAATAGTTTATATCTCACAATTCTGACTTTATAACACGCAATTGCGACTTTATATCGTGCAATTCTGACTTTATATCTCCCAATTGTGACTTTATTTATCAGAATTGCGACTTTATATCTCGCAGTTGCGGCTTTATTTCTCAGAATTGCGACTTTATATCACGCAATTGCGACTTTATATCTCGCAATTGCGACTTTATTTCCCAGAATTGCGACTTTATAACACGCAATTCTGACTTTATATCTCGCAATTGCGACTTTATTTCTCACAATTCTGACTTCATATCTCGCAATTGTGAGAAAAAAGTCGCAATTGCGTGATATAAAGTTGCAATTCTGAGAAAAAAAAGTCAGAATTGTGAGATAAAAAGTAGCAATTATTATTATTTATTTATTATTCATTGGCAGAAACAAGCTTCCATACATATCTGATCTGTGCTACATCATGGGAGGAAAAAATGGGGTCACCTGAACCATGTAATGTAAATGTGGCCAAAGAGGTACCACATGATAAATATTAGAATATGTAAAATTAAAATTAAATAAAATTAATGATAGCAGAGGGTTTTTGTGAGCTTCAGCGTGTCACTTGCTATTTATACAGAACTCATTCTCTATGGGTCCTCAGAATAAGTGGACAAACTGAATGAAGTTGCTATCCACCAGTGAACAATAAATAGAGTCCTATGATGCATTGATGCTGCACATTTACATGTCTACTAGTTGCTTGTCATATATGTCTTACTACTTGGCCTGTGGTGTTTTAAAGATACCTTATGCATGTTTGTCTATTTAGGATGGTCCGAGAAATCCATGAAAGCTTCATACAGTTGCAACACATCTACGTACATCTCTTTTATATTGGCGCTATTTTTCCAGTGAACTTCAGCTGACATTCTTGTGAATTATCATTCGCCTAGCAACACCATTCAGTGAAGAGTGAACACAACAGAAAAAGGAATGATGTTTTTATTCACGCCAGACTAAGCAAGTCTTTCAAAACTGCCTGTACACTTGCTTCTCAATGCGTTTGAAAAACATGGCAAACTATGTTGAGGTACAGTGGACTGCATGCTGTCACTCTCAAGAACTTTGTGTTTTATGTGACATGACAGGCTGACTGAGGAGGGCACAGAGAGAAGAATACAGCTGCGGGGTAGAGTTTCTCTTTTTTGGAGGTGTTGAGCGCTTTGAATTCTCTCATCGTGAAATGTCCCAAAAATAAACTTATTTTTGAAATGTTAAAAATAATATGACAGCGAGTAAATAAACAGTCCAATTTAAAGATGACTCATAAGAGCACTGGGCAAATCTAATCCAGTCACTTCTCATCATTTATGTATTTTCCCTGTTTCCACTTGATGTTTTATGCTAATGTTAATCCTTTTCCCTGCAAACTGTTAAAGAATTTAAATCACATACTGAAGGAATGGATAAAGTACTGTACAGAAAACTGAAGAAAAAAAAACACGTATAGAGAAAAAAGGATGGGATGTTACACATTACAATTACAAAGGGTTGTGGATGGTAAGATGTTTTAATGTTTTTGAAAGAAGTCTCTTATGTTCATCAAGGCAGCATTTATTTGATCAAAAATAAAGTAAAAACAATTAAAATTAAAGGCAGGGTAGGTAGGATTTATTAAAAATTAAAGATCCAAATTTGTTAAAACTTTCTATATATATCAATACATAATTAAAATGTAAGAACTCTGAAAAAAAGAGTATAAAAATCAAGTGACTCTAGACCGTTTAATCTGTATTAAACACAGCTCATTATTTCGATTCGGGACGAATCAAAGGATTGGCTTAGGCGACTGTCACTCTCTCGCAACCATGGCAACCACCCTTTTGCCACACAGCACCTGCCCACTTGCGCGCGACCGTTTGATTTGAGGAGTGCGAGAGGCACGGAACCTGATCACACCTCCGTCCAGTAGATGGCGGTAATGCACTATGTTTGCAAGCTGCCAATAAAATCTATCGAAGAAGAAGAAGAAGGCACTGAACCTAGGAATACCAAAACAATGGCAGAGAAAGAGCAATCTAAATTTACAGTACCGGCATATGCAGTTAGTGAAGGCAAACCAGGCAAAAAAATGCCCCTTCCCCTCCGCTTGTCTCAGGTAAATAATGCGTCCTCTACCTCAGCGGTCGGAGTCGCGCGTTCATGTGTTTTGGGGGCGTGGCTTTGGAAGAAGCACAGAAATGAGGGGTTGGAGTGAATGGAAATAATGAGATGTCTTTAAAACAGTCGTGAGAGGTCTACAGACACTCGATTTTGATACTTTCTTTTTCAGAGTACTTACATTTTAATTATGTATTGATATGTACATAAAGTTTAAACAAATTTGAAAAATAAAATTTTTAGACCATTTCTACCTACCCTGCCTCTAACTGTTTTCTATTTTAAAACATTTTAAAAGGTAATTTATTCCTGTGATGGCAAAGCTGAATTATCAGCATCATTACGCCTGTCTTCAGGTTCACATGATCCTTCAGAAATCATTCTAATATGCTGATTTGGTTCTCAAGTAACATTTCTTCTTGAACTGTTGTGCTGCTTAATATATTTGTGGAAACCACCATTTTTGTTGTTGTTGTTCAGGATTCTTTGAATAGAAGGTTCAAAAGAACAGAAACAGAAATCTTTTGTAACATTATGTCTTTACTGACACTTTTGATCAATTGAATGCATCCTTGCTGAATAAAAAAGTAATTATATTTCTTAAAAAAACCTTATGTTTAAATTCCTTATGATATGAAAAGTTGAACTTGAATGTTGCCTGAGCATCAAACAGAATTTCAAAAATAAGCACTGATTCAAATAAATTTCAAACCCTTTTCATGTCATTGGTTGAGCCTGCCCCCTCAGATTGTTCGTACAAAAATAGTATTCTTTCATCAGCTGCTGTCGCAATGAACTGTGAATAACATAAAACATTTAAATGAAATCTTCCTTTTTAGCCACCTCACATTCTTACATCACCATCTGCTTCCTGACCTCAGATTGGTGCTCATGTATGAATACATTTGTCTTGTTCAGGGCAGAATTTAGGTGGCCAGTCTTGTCTCTAAATTAGTAATGAGATGAAATCCATTGTGTCAATTAGAGGGGAAATTAAATTATCCAATTAATCAATAATGTTCAGTAAAACATGACATTTGCATCATTGCATGTATTATTGACTCAATAAGAGAGCACCAATATGAGATTAAAGAAAAAAGTGAATTTATGAACAATGCAAAACAACTATCTCTCTCTGTCCTTGACTAAGCTTAATATAGAATATGTTCACAAGGAAATATGGACTGCAGAGACCGCTATGGCTCAAACCAGGAGACAGTGTATTCTCAGGTGAGCATGACCTTACACGACACATGTGCACTGTGCAGCACTTCAGCCTCTCTGCAGACACTGTATTGATCCTTCAAAAAGGATCCAGACAGATTTCACACATGCACTGCACTGTATCAGATCGTCTCTAAGGGTGTCGGTCGGCCTGTCGGGTGGTGTATGTCACTGAGAGCATCTGACTTTCACGAGTTCACACTTACATACAATTAGAGGAGGTAAAGTTTAATGCGTATTCGGCATGCTGTCCGGGGGGAGGGCTCCGAGCTCGGAGTTCGGCCCGAACCCAGAGTACTCCCCCCGTATGTAAGTGGTTAGGACTAGAAGCGTGGAGAAGGGGTGGTGGAGGGATGCTGCTAAACTGTCAATGGATTGAGGTGAGACTGCTGAATGTATATATACCTCTTACCATTGATTGCTGAGTGCTCTCCACTTGTGTTAATTATCTGAACGTGCTCCTCCCGAACTTTGTTAATAAAACATTAGTAAGCACAGATTAAAAATTTTAATTATAACAATTTTATTCAATGGTGTCACTGTCAATAGTCAATGACCATGTTTGAGACTTGTGGCATGCTGGGAGAAACCAAATTGCAAATATTCTCCTGCCAAGCATGCTGATATGGTACGTTTCAGAGTGTGAGCTGCTGTTAACCCATATTTAGCGAAGATTAGGTATTTTTTAAATACTTAAACGTGTAGCAATTTTGCTGCATTGGGTCTCTGAAAGTTAAAAGAGTGAAAAAACAGAAAAAGACAAGCAAAAACAAATAATACAGAAAGCAGAGCGCAAAGAAATTTAGGAGCGCAAGAGAGGAGAGAACAGAGAAAAAAAAGAGAATAATAACATCGGCGATAATGACATCTGAGAGTGAAAGGAAGCAGCGTAAGACGAGAGACAGCTTGAGAATATTCATGATGGATGATTTCTATGTGCAACTCGAGTGGCAGCTGTAACCTTTGTGTTTCAATAACACATCTCTCTATTGTGCCCCTTTATTACATCGAAAGAATGCAGCGAGGGTGACAGAACTACTGAATTATTATACCAGACATCTCTCCTGTTGTTAAAAAATACACAAAGATTATAGAGCATGAGAGAAAGACACTGAACTTGATGACAGATCTCTTCACTTCACGGTTTTAGGCATCTGCTTTAAAGTGAGATTAAAATGACAGAACAATCTGAAGTCTCACACGCAAGCACACGAGGATTACAGTCAACCCGACGCGCTGCTTAAAACATCTCACCCTGTTTCACGGCAGCTTAGGTCTGACGTGTCACGTGACTGTACTCTGCAGGCATTAAATCAGAGTATTTTGCACAGGAGGCAACAAAAAGCATCAGGAAGTCAGACTCTGATAGAAATAACTGAATTTAATGTCTTTAATGGCTTAAATAAAGGCCTTGAGTCACGTGTCAATTCTAAAATGCATTTCACACACTGTAAAATTGTGTATGATAGACACATAGTACAGATAAAATGAACCCTAGAACAAAATTAGCCCTTATGCAAATGATTTAGCATGTGACCCTGGATCACAAAGCCTGTCACAAGTCACACGGGTATATTTGTGGCAGTAGGCAACAATACATTGTATCGGTCAAAATTCTCGATTTTTCTTTTATGCCAAAAATCATTAGTATATTAAGTAAAGATCATGTTCCATGAAGATATTTTGTACATTTCCTACCGTAAATATATAAAACATTTATTTTTGTGAGTGAATGCAGCAGAATCGTGAACATAAATGGACAACTCTAAAGGCAATTTTTTTGCACCCTCAGATTCCAGATTTACAAATAGTTGTATCTCGGCCAAATATTGCCCTATCCTAACAAACCATACATCAATGGAATGTATCATATTGAATAAAACTCAAATGTATAAAATCTCACGTTTCAAAAAATTTACCCATGTGACTGGTTTTGTGGTCCAGGGTCACATATTAATAATAAAGCATTTTTTAAATATAATTTAGTCAGGGTTATGCGTAAAACAAGAAAATTTAATGTAATGAATTTTCTACAATTTTCTACAATGGAATTTTGCTTCTCAAGTATATTAATCTTGTTTAAAATATTTTTAGTTTAAATATTTATACTGTGAAAATAGTCAGATATTCTAGCCCTTAAAATCCTTATCTAGAACTGGTAAATATAGTATATATTCTTTTCATCCCTATCTCTTGCAATAGCAACATCTATACCCTTTCTCTCTGCATACGAATGATCTATATTATCGCTCTGTGGTTGGATAACAGCCTCTATACAAGTTCTCTGAAAGAAGAACCATTTGCAGTGCTCATTTTGGAAGGTTACTTAAACATTCTCATTAAATGGTCAATTATCGACTTCACAGCTCCTATACAGTGTGAGCAAAGCCCTGGCAACCTCCAAAAGCCTTCATAAAATGGCCTTGCTTCTGGTTAAATATCATCTACCACGGTCAAAATCACTTTATGCAGCTTAAGCTCTCAGCTCTCTTCTTTCATCTTTTTTTGACAGATTATTTGCTGGTGATGTGTTGACTAAGCCTAAATACTGCAACACAAAAAAGATAGTGTCTCCTACTACAGGTTTACATGTATCAGATCACCTAATTTCTCAAAAATTCTCAAATGATTTGTTTTAAGCAATTCTAAGATTCAGTCTCCCTAACCCCTCCTACTATGCTCTGATTGGTCAGATGGCCTAGTCTGTTGTGATTGGTCTACCGGGTAAAAACGTTAGCCAAGCACAAACATTTATCATTACTCCAAGTAAGAAAGACAGACAATCTGCATTATTTGACACAATTGTAGATAATAGTGGCCCACAGCTGATTAGCAGAACTATTTGAGTAAGAGAGTAATACTGTGAGTTAGCCGGTTAGCTGAAGACCTAGCTGCAATGGGTTTACACAACATAACACACAAAACGTATTTTAAACACTCAAATCAATTATTAATCATACTTACAGGTTGTGATTCTGAGAAGCAAGTTGGTTCAAATAAACTTATATGTACAAATAAATCTTTCATGGACAAGCGTTTTGCGAATCCTGCTTTGAACTCGCCGAGATTTACAAAGCAGTCGTCAGTAAAATGACGGGAACAAAACAAAAGGTTGGGATTATAGTGCCGTGGTATCACTGTAAAAATTTATTCTAACCACTGATTATTCACATCCTCATCCTTTGGAAGTGAAAATACATATTTGCTGTCACAGCTCAGAACACAGCATCTTCTGGACACCAGCTACAGTGTTTGAAGGGCGGGACAAAGTAGACGTTGTTCGTGGACAGCCAGTGAAGACCATAGGTGGTATGTATTATGCAAATGTTTTACCACATTACGTATGCAGGTAACGGAAGTAAGAATAGAACTCCTGACGACTCGTTTAGGTGGTTCAGAGTTGATTCTTACTTTTGAGAGACAATAACTTTATTTATCGTGCACTTTCGACTTTACAACTTTGCAGACCGTTTACATTCCCAGACAGCTATATTACACACTGCATGAAAGATAATATTCGAAAAAGAAATAGGGGCACTTTAAAAACAAAACACTAAAACCAATCATTTTATATGCTACAAGTGAATTTTGGCATCACAACTTTGTAATGTACAGATTGAAAAACGGATTCATTTTGAGATTAGCTACAGATTACATATAACAATGTTATTAAACTATTAGTTTTGACAATCAATATAAGGGGAAATGAGCATGCACAATTAAACGTCCGATGTCAGCTGATATATATTCAATATCAACTGATACAAATAAGAAAACAAAACTATTATCAGATGAAAACCAATATATTACATTCCTAATAGTACTATGTTACTACTGAATGATTGTTTTATACCATGGTACTCCAATTTTCCGCAAAGAATTTCACTCTATTAGTTCAAAACAACATGTAATACAATGGTTCTTTTTTGGTGGTGTATTCTGCTGCAAAAAAATAAAAAATACACAAGAATTAAATATGTACAAATTATGAATTGGTCTTGCAGAGTGAACAAAATACTTTTGTTGTTCAGTTTTTCCTTGAGTTGAAAGTGACTGTCTTTGGGGGACTCTAGTGACCGTCATGTTCTACATTCTTATTGTTCTTATTTATAGCCCAGACCTGAGTGGCAGAAGAGGTGTCTGGAGTTCCTAACTGCTGATTGCCAGTTTCCATTACACAAGAACAAAGTGTTAAAGAAGAGCCCCTGGGGTGAGCAGTATGACGCTATCTGGACATTAACGCAAAATCTTTGATTGGGACACAAAGAGACACGTCTCAAACTGGAGAGGAACGACTGTCATTTAGCCTATAGGCATGACATCAAAACTAAATATGAGTGCACCCATTTCCCAAAATGGACACAAATGGGGATGACAGGGGTTCCATATCTATCCCACTTGCGTCAGAGAGCAGATCTGTTGTTCTTTCTTCCTGCATCATTAACATTTATTACATCTCATTATTGAGTTTTGATTATTTTTTTCAAACAGCAGAATATTTCATTCAAATCAAAGACAGATTCAAACAGGATCTAAGCCTGAACTAATTTAAAAGGGTCCTTTAGTCACTGAATGTGAGCGAACACATTCTTGTATAGTCCAATTATGACTTTAACAAACACTTGCAGTGCACATGTGTACAGAGGAAGCAAAATATACAACGTTACATCCTCTCTATGTGGCTGTTTTGAGCTATATGAATACCCAGTGACCGTTAACCCAAGACACCGGTCTGGCATCACGACGCACGTCAATGGCACGAATGAAACGTGTCTTACCTGCCATTGCAGCGCTGACGGCGACTGTTGTGATGAGGAAAGCCTCGGTGAGTAGCGAGGCCCACGGTCGGCTCAGTGATCGCATCCTTACGAACAGTACAACGGCCCGGGGGGTCCGGGGTTTATCATTCCCCCGTCCCACAGTTTTGGGAAACCTGTGCCTGTAATTTCTGTGCAATGACACTCAAATATGTAGTGGTCAGGATATATTTACGGTGCGCGGGATCATCCAGTGCTGCGCATCCACTGCTGATGCTGATGCTGGTGCCCGCCCGTGCGCTGCGTGACGGTGAAATGATGATGAGATCTCTCTCTCTGAGTCTGAACGAGCGAGCGAGCGAGCGGGGAAAATACCCGAGCTCGAGCGCTCAGCCTACGCAGAACAATGTCGTCATCACGTCTGGATATTTTTCGGTTCCATCAAAAATAAAGAATTGTCATTATAACATGCGCATGTTGGGGATAATAACATTGTGGGGGGATAACGCCAAAGGCGAGAGTTTACGTTCATTTGTGTTAAATAATTAAGGCGAAATGTTAAAATGTTACAGCATTCTCAGGTTATATGTCAAGCAACTGATCATTTTCAATATAGATATAAAATGTATTTACAATCGTGTGTGTGTGTGTGTGTGTATATTAAATGTTTTGGAAAGTTTGGAAACATTACTATTTGTAACTTTTTGGAGAAAAAGTCTCTTATGCTCATCAAGCCTGCATTTATTTGATCAAAAATACAGAAAAACCCCCCAGCAATATTGTGACATTTTATTAAAATTTTAAATAATGGTCTTCTATTTGAATATACTTTAAAATATAATTTAGCTCTGTGATGCCAAGCTAAATTTTCATCAGCCATCAGTCTTCATTGTCACATGATCCTTCAGAAATCATCTAATATGCTAATTTGATATTCGGTTATTATTATTATCAATGGTGGAAACAGTTGTGCTGCTTAATATTTTTTTGGATCCTGTGATACTTTTTTCAGGATTAATTGATAATAGAAGAAAAGAAAAACATCTGTCTGTCATAAAAAATTCTTTCGTGAACGAATCGGTATTTAAATTTTTTTTAAGTGAACAGTTCTCGTGACATTTTTCGTTCACTCGTTCTCCCTTTGAAGTTGATTGATTCAAAGGCATCACTGTTAAATTCATCCCTACGCGCTCAGGCAACAAAACAAGCGCTTGCACTGCCGCCTGGTGGTGTGACGCATAGCTACATCATGCCACATTTTCGAATGTTTTATTCATTCTTCTACAAATGTTGCTATATTAAATACTATTCACTTTCAGCAAACAACAACAACAAACATAAACTGTCAGTGATTATGTAATTATTGTTTATTTTCCAAAAGATAACAATGAAAAAAAAAAAAAAAGAAGGATTTGTGCAGGATACAAAAAAAAAGGTTAAGATACAGTATAGTACCACGTGCTGTAACTAATAAATAAAAATATCCAATTGCGTTCATTAAAATTTAAAGCAGTTGACGTTTCATAGATAAAACTGTACTTTAAAAACAGCAAGAAAGAAAATAGGAAGCTGTTGTGGCCAGATATATAGAAAACACATTTTGCACATCAATAATTTGCTTGTCATTTCAATTTGAAATACAAATACTGAACATAACTTTCTGGTTCCCTAACAGTGGCCGTTGTACTGATGTGAATATGAATTGGATGGTACTCATTTCCTGGATTCCCCTTTTCAAAAGTGACCTGTACAGAAATCAAAGCATCATAACACGACACATATCTCCACTAGGACCCACAACCTTTACGCAGTATCCTCTGCATTATCTAAAGATACTACAGTGCATGTGCGATTCAGAAGATACTGACATGCAATTACCAAAAAAAAAAAAATTAAGGAAAAGCACCATAAGGAAATGGCTTATAAGGTCAGTTGTACTAGTTTGAACTGGTAAAGGAAAAAGAAATCAATGCAGCCACTTCTGTAGATAACAATAAATGATGGCAGGGTTTAAGAAAATAATGCTTACTGTACCAGCTGCACCAATGTAAGCAACACTTAAACTAGATGCAGCTTGTTTGGCGTTCCAGCAAGTAGTTGTTCACAAGGTAAGTGCACAAAACTCAGACTTCCTTGAGTCATTTTCAGCATAAAACAGACCTCTGCATCAAAATGATGAAAAAAAAAAAAAAATCAGTTTCTTTATAGTTTGAATTCTGGCAAGGCAGGTACTGTATCACAAGCAATAAGCATCAGATGTGACAAATTTAAATAAGGCACCAATGAGGCATCAAAAGCATCATGCTTCTGTAGTCTGTTATTCTGCACCACACAAAAATGAAAAGCTACTAAAATAGCAACTGATATTTCTAATCAAAGTGGATATCATATTTATGAACAGAAAGATGAAGACATTTTGACCAAAGATGTGTTTATATAACCGAGCCCAGCTCTGAGAGTGACGTTTTTTTTTAAGTGCAAAAACTGTGACAGTGCACACGTAAAAAGACAAGGACGTTAAAATAGACAATAAATGTCTATACAGTGGGACGTAAGTGTTTACAGACAAAAAAAAAAAGCTCCTGTCACTCATTCAAAAGTCTTTTAAGAGCAGTGGGTGATACATTTACTCACTGTTTACAGGCACAAACACAATAAATGAATAGAGTTATGAGATATTTCACTGGTGATCCATATGTGCACTTTCTCCCTTCCCAGTGTCCTCGCCCGTTTCGGAGTCACTGCACTCCTCCTTCGCCGTCTGATGCTCCTCCCCTTCTGCTTCATTAGCGGGCAACTGGAATCCGCTGTCATCGTGCTGTGATGAAGCGATGGTTTTTTCCACGTGGGAGTCTTGAGTGCTTGCCGTAATGTGATTTTCCTGTTGTTCCGATGCCGACATGACTTCCACTTCCCTTATTGGTGAATCCAAAGGCGTCTGATCTGTGCTTGATGGTGCATCTTTGTTTGTGTCTGCTTGGTTTAGTCGTGCCCCTTCTTGGCAATTATGGGCAGAATCTACCTCCTCAGCTGCAGATTCCTCTTTTGAGGATGATGACTCTGCAGCTTTCTGTGTCCTGAGCTCATGTTCCTCTTCCTGTACTGCGTTCTTGATTTCCTGTATGACGCAGTCTACGGCTGACTCGCTCTCTGTGTCCAGCAGTGAACTTTCTGTTGTGCTTTCTTCCTCTTTTAGTGTACTTCTGTTTGTTGGTGGTTTCTCCTCAACCGCATTTCTGTTCACATCCTCTTTGGTTCCGTTGGGCACTTGCCTCTCTGACTTTTGGGATAATGAGGCATCTGAACGTACCTCTGTCTCCTCCTCTGGAATTTTCTCCACGGCGGGCACTTCCAGGCACGACTCATTGGGCAGCATTGAGGGGGTGCCTTCCAACTGGATCATGGAGACCACCTGCTTCATTCTGCGCCTCTTCTGAGCCTCATGATCTCCTGCGCTCTCTCCATCCTCCTCCTCCTCTTGGCCTCCTCCGTACTCCTCAGCCCAGTCGATAGGAGGGTTCTCCCCCAGCAGGAGAAGGTTAGGGTCGCTGTTGGTCAAAACGATGCTGTCTCGGTACAGGTTGTGTCTCCTCTGGACGGCTGCTTCCTTCACAGCTGGAAACATAGAAGAAATGTTAATAAGACCACACACACGTTTGCATAAAGGTACTATGTGAAAGTTTGTGACATCTTAGGTAGGAGGATATGATTTGATTTCTATGATTTGATTCCTTTTATGTATCTTTGATTTGATTATGATTTTTTCTAAATGGATTTTATTGATCTTATTGTGAATGATTCATCTGTGCACATTTTATTTATTTTTATTAAAATGTCAGAATCGTTCGACGGTGACGTTACAGTATGCTGGACTTTTCCAGAAGGCCTCTAAATTATCACCATGATCAAAACTTTTCTGAAAAACCTGCTACATGCCTTCTGCCCTCAAGTAAAAGCCCTTTTAGTGTCATTCCTTCATGGTACACGTGTCTTTTTGCTGTGAAATCGCAAAAGATTTTTATGAGTTAAACGTAACTTTATAATATAAAATATTTCATTGGTAATATTTCAAGATAAATGTTTACTTGACTGAAGTAACTAAGGTTTACTTGATTATCATATTTTTTTAACGATTTGGGGAAATCATGTTAAAATGTAAACATCAAATATGATCCATTATGAGGAACGTTTATTGTATTGCAATGAAAACAACAGAGCTTTGATCATAAAACTAAGCATTTAAATATTAAATATCATAAAACATCTTAACAAGATATTACAGGGAGTTATGACAACCGATATTTGACTTTATGCAAGCAGTCTGCTATACTTTTCTCATTAATTTACATTATAAGCTATCAGAACATCATCTTATCTACTGGCCATATAAATAACAACTGCACCAATTTGCATATTTTTGCTCAGTTTGGGTCTGACAAAAATTGAGGTGTTTTTTTCCTTGAGTGTGAGCTCCTTATTCTCACTATATGTTACAATTATACACATATTCAAACTTAAAAAAAAATATTTTGTCTAAAGGTTCAATAAATTGTCATTCATCATTTCTTATGTCAGGCTTTACAGGGTTAGTCCCCGTCCTTTCTTATAATCCACCGCAAGCTCCCATTAAAGGTATTGTGGAGGATTTTCCCGAATTTTAGAAAAGAACCGCCCTCTCCACTTTTTGAAAAAATGCACATGCGCAACACTCTACCTGCTCCCGAGAGGGAACGCCTATTAAACGTGTGCACGAGAGAGCACGCACGAGCCTAGTTCTCCTCGCGCACGCTCTGTTTACAAGTTGCTGTCGGCATGGCTCATATAACTTGTTGCATTTGTGTAATAAATACTATGGTGAACACATTGGAATTATCAAAAAAGAACACACAAGGTTTTCGAACATTTCAGCGTGATACCTTTTACCATTTTGTCATAAGGCTACTTTAGACAAATCTAGATGTTTACCGTGTCTGCGCGGTGCGTGACTTGTGCCAGGGCTAGCATCGCTAATCATAGCTTACATAAACTTTTACTAGCAGTGATTTTAAATGGATTTCTCCAAATAGCATGCCAAACTTTACCTGTCAAGTAGAAACTTCGCGACTGAGGCATCAGTGGGAAGCCCAACCTGTGCTTTTAGCGCACGCCAGCGTGTGAAATATTCTCCCAAAAACACAGAGGCCTTTCTCTTCTTGTCATACAATTCGTAGACACTTTTTCTCTTGCGACCCTCAGACATTTTGAAAAAACCCGTTGAGAACGGGCGAGCTTCAATGAATGGCTGAAACCGTAGCTCACCACACATATACACCTGAAAGTGCGCATGCGCAGAAAGCGAAAACTACCTAGGGACGAGCACGTACGACGGCCTTACGTAAACATATCACCAGAATGATTGACAACTAGGAGGACCAATAGTCTTGATGATCCACCCGGAAAAAGAAAATCCTCCACTATACCTTTAAGATCTTCCTCCATCCAATCAAAAACCAATGGATGGAACCCGTCCCCGTTTACTTTTTCAATAATCTTACTAGTTTTGCTTGGATGTACGTCACAATATGGAATAAAACATTTGCTGCTACTTCCTTTACATCGTGACTTTAAACGTTTTAATAGTTTGGGTTGTGCGGTCTCATTCTTTGAAAGAAGTCTTACCCATCATTATATCTTTCATCACCGTGTGCAGCACCACTTCCTCAAAGATGTTCTCCACCAGAATGAAACGAGAGAAATCCTCAAAAATTAGCTCCTGGAAACGAGGGAGTTCCTGCGAAAACAACACAATAACTTGTATTATTATTATTATGAGTAGTTGTATATTTAAGAAGAATTATTGCATTAACAGAGACAGGACTTACAGCAGAGCATGATGGGGAGAGCTGTTTCAGCATGTAGGGGATGAATATCTGCAGAAGAGCCTCTCTGAAGAACTTCTTACGAACCGTGCTGCTGTCATAGTCATATTTCTAGGGATCGCATTTAAAAAATAAAAATGGTACACATTTATTAATATCAAATAAGGACCTGCTGGTTCAAAAAGATATGATGTGCAGATCCATAGATGGACTGTTTCTGTTTCACCTTGATGACACGATCCTGACAGCGCTGGATAGTTTTGCAGAGATCCTCCCCTTCCTGGCCTTCCAAACTCTGGTGCAGGAGCTGCTCAAATGTGTACACCGCATCATCCATTTGCTGCATAAAACAGATGGACATATGCCTAAGGCTGGGATTCACTACACACATTTTGCCCAGATTTTCCCCCCATATCATTTTCATGCATCTTCTAGAAATTAGGCAATTGTTTTGTAGTCGTTCTTTTTGTGTTTATAAAGTCAACAAGTGCATGATTTCAAGTCCATGGATTCATGGAAATAAATGGACACAGACAAATTACTTTTCAAAAAAGACAACAGAGAATTCATAAGCGACTAACATCTGTTAATCCATATTGCCACAAGGGGGCATATTTCACCACACAGAAAGGGTGGATCAACATTATTTTGATAATTCACAATTCAAGTTTAGTCTTGTTTCTCCACTCCCTGTGCTCTGATATTATGTGTCTCTTTAGCAAAACTGTATTTTATATAAAGTGCTAATGAATGGTGTTCTTGTGCTCACAATCAGCAGTCATATGCTAGTCTTTAAAACTGTAGCTATGTAATTTAGTGACCAAAATGAGGTTTAACATCTCTACCACAACAGCACATTCCTCCTCAGTTTCATACACAACAAAACCGCAAACCAAACTCACGAAGTGGCACATAGACACACACAAACCGCTTGTTTTACCTACAAAAGCACAAAGCCCCCCCCAGAGACATTTGTATACTTCTTCAAAACTGCTGCAGTGTAACAAACCATCTTGATTGCATAAGTGCATGCAAATAACTAAGATGTGCGGTACTAGCAACAAAGTTCAAACATGTACCACACATCTGAGTTATTTGCAAGTTTTATAGTACTTGCCAGTATTAGGCCCCGTCCACACTACTGCGTTTTCGTTTAGAAACGGAGAATTAAAACGAATACGATCTCCGTCCACACCAGCGTTTTAGCTGCGTATTAGAATTGATCTCCGTCCACATTAAAACGACTGAAAACGCGGATCACGTGACCATTCACCAACACTGGGCATGCGCGAGCCGGTGTAAACACAACTTCATTGATAAAATTATCCCACCATGCGGTGGTTCTTCCCGGGTTAACCCAAAACCGACGCTCAATGTACACGGTCGATACCGGGAATTGTCAAACGTAAACTATTTTATCGGGAATTGTCAGTTGCACACGGGAATTGTCACATTGTCACTATTTTACCGGGAATTGTCACAGATCGCTCGAATAATAGCTTGCCTCCGGCGCATGTAGGCAGTTAGCATTGTAAAATGCAGAATTTACTTGCATAACAGCTGCTAGAAAAGATATAGCCTACGCCATGACTGATGACACCCAATCATAGATCCGAGCGTGAGCCTCTACTACGTCATCGTTTCTAAAGTCCTCCGTTTTGACCCGTCCACACTAAAACGCCCTCCGGAGATTCAAAACGAAAACAGGGTCGGCAGCGTTTCTAAACTTCTCCTGTTTAGGGTCTCTGTTTTTGCCGTTTTAGTGTGGACGGGAGGTGCAA
Source organism: Rutilus rutilus (assembly GCF_951802725.1). Classification (NCBI taxonomy): domain Eukaryota; kingdom Metazoa; phylum Chordata; class Actinopteri; order Cypriniformes; family Leuciscidae; genus Rutilus; species Rutilus rutilus. The sequence continues at coordinate 31,945,157 of NC_140221.1, read as the reverse complement.
ACGTAGCAAAAGGTCTCCGTTTTTAAACGAAAACGCAGTAGTGTGGACGGGGCCTTAGTGTTGGTAGTTTATAGAAGGAAATTCTTCTGAGTTTGCTGCTGTTCTTGGTTCAAAGATGACTGACCTCTCGCATTAGGATTTGGGCTCTCTGGACAAACACGGAGGGGCTGGAAACGTCGAAGCGCTGCTGCAGTCCCTCTAAACTCAGAGTCTCCATCTTCTCATAGCAGCTCTGCATCTTTACAGGATGGAAGGCTAGCATGGAGATCTTCTCCATGTTCTGGACACCAAAGACAAAGGAGTTTTAATTGATGTTAAAACTTCATGACTCATGCAACCTATTGGTTTACAACAGGTTTACATCTCGCAATTCTAACCTTTTTTTCAGAATTGCGTGATATAAACTTATAAAGTAATAAAGTCAGAATTGCAAGATATAAAGCCGTAATTGCGAGTAATAAAGTCAAAATACCCCCCCCCCCCCCCCACCCCAGAATTTGACTTCATAACTCGCCATTGCGAGTTTATATTTCAATTCTGAAAAAATAATTGCGAGAAAAAAAAAAAAGTACAATTGTGAGAAAAGTCAGAATTGCGAGTTAATATCCAGCAATTCTGACAATATAAACTAGCAACTCACAATTGGCAGAGAAAAAAGTCAGACTTGTGAGATAAAAAGTTGCAATTATACAATTATACAATTGTTTTATTCCGTGGCGGAAACAAGATTCCATAACAGTGTCAGGAGGGGGACAAAAAAAAAAAAAAAAAAACCCAATCCAGGTAAACTTTTAACGCGTTACCTCCCCGAGTTTTTCCTTGTTGCCATCATTGAGGAGGTTCTTGCTCATGTCCACCAGCTCTCTGAAGAACAAGTCTCGCACCTCGAAGAAGCCTCTGCTGGTGGGCTCCATCAGTGCTTCCAGGATTGAGCTGATGTACGGCTGGATGCTCACCTTCAGAAGCTTCTCTGCCTTGGGCAGCACAAGAGCTACAGACAAACAGAAAAAAATAAATCTTTCAATTGCATAATGATTAAAGGTTAGGGATGCTCTGATATGCAAAATCTGGCCAATACAATAAGCCGATAATTATTTTCATGTTATGGATGATATTATAAATACTATAACATTGAAACTACTAAAAAGAGAGAGAGAATAAACAACCAAAGTAAAAAAACAATGTAGCGATCCTCTCTCAAAATTTTTTTTTACAAAAGCTGTACCCTTTCCAAACGGTACAGATTTGTAACTTATTTACCCCGAAATGTTGCATATTAGTATTAAATGTACATATTAGTAAAGTTTTCCTTTTTCTGAGAGGAAGAAGTAAAAAGGTTAAAGTGACTTTAGGGATCACAACATTATAGTGTGTAGTTAAATACAGTATAAATATGATTATATTACTTTAAAAAAATCTGCTATCCTTTCAGGTGCCCAACAACTAACCTCAAGGCATTGTGTTTTTAAAGGGTTAAATCTTTGCCATAATCTATCGCTATCCCTCTACGTTAGTGCTAGATTATCTAAATATTAAAATAAACAGAAAAAAGAAATAAAAAATATATGTAAATCAATATAAATATTGTATATTTTTTTTAAAGTAGAAAGGATAAGCAGAAAAAGATGTGTCAGTAACTTCAGAGGAACACTATCATGATGTACGTCATCCTCATTCATCAATAAGCTGTAAAAATGCCATTTGTCGTCTGCCTTCTTTCACAACCCCTTTTAAATAAATTTCCTTGAAAGTGAATCACCAGAAACCTGATATGATCTGATGTCAGTTTTCCTCGGATAAACATCTGTGAGTTTTATTTCCGGGTAAGTCAAAAGTGTCCTATTTGTGTCACTTGATAAAGATAAATAAAGGAATAAATCACCAATTAAAGCTACCTCTTATTTTGCTGGTCACATGTTCTTTGGAAGTGATGATCTGGTCCATGTCCGTGCGGATGGTGGTTTCCAGTGGGGGGCGTCCTGCTTCACAGCTCTGCACTACTGCTTCATATTGCGCCTGAGCCTGGCTCTGAACCAGCCCGTACACTGCATCTGATATCTGATCACAAATCAGACATAAGCCATTGTAATACATCCAGGTTGTTGTAGAATAGAAAGTCCAGGGGCCAGTTGCACAAACAGTCTCTATGTTAACCAAGGTCTTACTTTCGGGTTTAAATTAGACCAATATATCTTTTATCCAACCAGTCTTGAAAAAAAAAAAAAAGATGATTAACTTGTAAGACTAGTCTAAGCAGTTTATGCAACCGGCCATATATCCTCCTAAAAAGACCTTACAGTGCTTCTGGGATACTGCCACAGAGGTACAGTAAAGACCCACATATAATTCTCTATAATAAAAAATAAAAAGTTGCATCCCATGCAAAGTCTCCCTATTAGCATTAATAACAAGTAGTAGAGTAAATAAGTAGAGGTAAATCCTTGTATCACACTTTTACTGTAAAATAAAATGTATTTACTTGTTTGTTTATTTATATATTTATTTTACTTATTTATATATAAATTTCTCAAACGAATGACATACCAACATCCAATTCCTCTGTCTCTCATGCATCTTGCCCTTCAGTTTGGGGGTGATGAGGTCTCTCATCTCAGGGAGGAGGGTCTCCATGACTAAGTTGGCGAGGATCTGAGAATATGATCGGAAAACAACAGAATGGGTATGAAACACTTTGACGTGCATTTCTTGAAAACCACCATAAAAATAATTCCTGAAAATTGATAAAGTCAACAGTATGTGTTTGAGTGACAGATCTGGATCATATAGGCCTGGAGGCTACATTAACTCATCGCCATTATATTCTTGTCTGAAGCACAATACAAATTTACTACTGCCAGACTGGTCTGGAGCCTGATCATATACCATTAAACCTTTTATTGTGACTTCCCCCAAAAACCTAGAGGACTTTTGTTACCGCCATACAAGAAAAATAAACCTGTGTAGGCTTAATCTCTATTATTCAGATAGGAATATTGTGAACATGGCTAATCTGTTCCCTACAAATCTAGAGTCAAGTTACTGGAGGTCACACTCCTGCATCTTTCACATGATATATCTCTGTTTTTTTCCCCTTTCTTTCTTTTTTTTTTTACTTGCTCAAAAGAGAAAACAATGCCGTTTCACAACTCAATAAAAGAAAAAAACAATACTGCTGTGATGCTGCCAGGAGGATCACATGCTAAACAATGACATGCTACATTTTTAGCTTTATACTTTCAATATATTTCTTTATCAGATTATATGATAGAGCTGGCTAATTAGCCGGAGTATAAATAATTAAATTCATGTTACAGAGTTCCAATTCACAATGACAAAAAAATATCTCCCTGCCAAATAAGGTCAGATTCCTTTAACACTGTTTATATTCTATTTCTTCACTCATTCGGTTAGTGTTGTCTGTATAAATGTTAATGCAGAATAATTTACTTTTTTTCTTCTTTTAATATGAGTATCTATTTTCAATATTTATCTACATCAATTTCAATATTTTATAAAGTAAAGCTGATAGATACTTATAAAGCCCACCCTACCATCCTCTTTCTCTGATGCTACACAGAAAGTTTTCTACAGGGACACCACGATTTGAAATGGTTCACGTCCTGTGAATCAATTTAGCTCTGACCTTCATGCTATTCTATTATGGCCCAAACAATAACTGTGACACATTTTCCACCAACCTAAATGTCTTTTTTCACTCAAAAAAAAGAAGAGAAGTTTACGGTACTACTGTTCCCAACCTTGATGTAAGATCACTAGGATAACTGGATTGATTTTTTTTTTTTTTTGCACATTGTTTAAAAGGAACACGCCTATTCACCGTATCCCCCAGAGTTAGATAAGTCCACACATACCCTTCTCATCTCTGTGCGTGCTGTAACTCTGTCTGACGCACCCACTGCTAGCCTAGCTTAGCACAAAGACTGGAGGTAAATGGCTCCAGCTAGCATACTGCTCCCAATAAGTGACAAAATAACACCAACATTTTCCTATTTACATGTTGTGATTTGTATAGTCACAGCGTGTACAAATAACAAGGTCACATGAGACACAGCCATCTTCTAACCGTATACATACTGGGAACTATATTCTCAGAAGGCTAAGCAAAGCTACTTGGGCGGAGTGATATGTAAAATAAATAAATTCAAATATCTCCAAAGAAACTAGGTTGAGAACTCCTGTTCAAGAACAAAAAGGATCTTGCAAGAGCAGCCTAGGATACATACAAGCACAAGTGTGTTTTACCTGTGGAGGCGTCCCACACATCATGTCCCAGGTTCCATAATGACCATGGGCCTGCCGATAAAGTCGCACTGCGTCTGTGAATGCCGGGGTCTGAACTTTACATTCTTCAGGCAGTCCTGAGAAGAGAACATCATCATCATCATACTCAATATATCCCAGAAAATGACAAAAAAAACTTTAACAAATCAAGAATCAAACACCGTAAACATTCATTTCTGAATAGAATGACATAATAATAACATGGTACAGTTCCTCTCAATTTAGAGAAGTGAAAAAAAAAGGTGACACACAATGAAAGAAGGGTCATATTTATATACACATCTCACAATCAGATTTTCCCATCAAACCACAGACTTCAATCTGCTTTGGTCACCGTGGTCAACAGGAAGCATTGCCTCATCAGTTACCATGGTAGTTCCCTAAACAATGCTATAGTTGCCACAGTAAACTGAAGAGTCATAGGGGACTCATCCAGCTGAAGTATGAATCTGACATGGTTTTTGAGACAGTTTGACAAGCTGCTGCTCAAATCTATAGCCTATGTCAGTTATGATGACACTCTAAAAGTCCACATATGGCAAAAGCCTCCTGTACATACAGTATTGTGTGTGCGCGAGTGCCTGAACCCTTACAAAGACAGGAAGTTCAAGCAGGCTGGGTGTGGGGGGCTGTGGAGGAGAACAGACAGGAAGTACAGCACTCCACATCAGCACAGCTTGATGCTTTTGTGAGTACATGCACACATGAGCAAGCATATTTATGAACACGTGGGAAGAGCCGGAGATTTTTTATGCAAAAACGAGAGAATAACTGTTTATTTAGACGTAATAAAAAGAATAAAAATAAAATAAAATGCACACATATTCAAGAATATTTTTGAACGTGGAGAGAGAGTTGTTATGCAAAAATAAAAAGACAAGCATTACAAGCTGTTTTTTCAAGCAATATATATAATAAAACCTATATAATAAAAAAATAAATAAAATAATCCACACATGGGCAAGCATATTTATGAACACGTGGGGAGAACCTGAGAAGTGTTATGTAAAAACAAGAGAACAAGCGTTACGGGTCGCTTATTCTGGCGTGGTCGCCACGAAAACAACTGATCTCAAGTCCAAAAACACCAGGTGATCAAAGTACAGTGAGAGAAAAATGAGGATCTTTGGTGAAAATAAATTCCTCTTTACGCACCATGGCCTAATGACACCAATGAGCTGGTAAATACCTTGCACAACAGGAGACTTGGTTCAGATAACACCAAGTTCAAACTATAAGGTTTCACATTTTTATCCCTTTCAGTCATCAAGTAACTGTGTGTAAATACTCGTGTTTAAGTGTTCAGAAATTCAAATTATTCTGACTATTTCTTCATATTTGTGTAGTTTCTTTCAGGTTGTCACTAAGGTCTTTACGGTGACATTTAATAGGCTTTCAAAGAGCAACTTTAAGTCTGGACACTGGAGAGGGTTTAAACCACCTGGACTCAATTCATTAACATGCCTGTAAACCTGTTAGGTTGGCCAATAAAACCTTTCCAAGATTGACACGTACCATATACAGTGGTGGAAATGGCCGAGATGAACTGGGGGTACCCTAACATATTTTTAAACCACAGATGAAGAAAATCCCATTCTTTAATGTATAAAATTTGCATAGTTTTATAACCACCACCACCCCACCCCCCCCTTAAAGCTAAAAGTGGGATGTGAGTCACAGTCTAGCTACTTCATAGCAAAGTAAGATTTGTGACCTGCCCAGAGGCTGCATTGCTCCTTTTTAGCCATTAAAGCCTCCCTCGCCCAAGCCAAAAATCACACAGGGAAGATCAGAAGAACAAAAAGGACAGAATGGTTCAATTAATTGCCGTCGCATACCAGACTTTACTGGCTCGCCAGTCCAAACAGATTGCTCATGACAGCACAGGCTCACAGAAGTCAACCAGCCAGTATACTTGCAGCAATGTCTAGGGTTGGGTACCGAAACGGTACCTATATAACCGGTATGTACCCGGACCGAATCAGAACGCAGATTTCGGTGCCACTTAAATGCCTGAGCTGTCGATTGAAATATTCAGTGCATCACATGATCAACTGCTAAATACAAACGTGCTTTCGTGCTTTGGCTGGCGCTGAGCCAGAGATTGACGCGCTAAGTCAGCACTTTTCACATATCACAACGATTCAGTGTTTTCAACCACATAATGTTTATTTTAGGTTTCAGGCATTTAAATGCACATAAGTACTAGCAAAAAAAATACATTTATAGTTTGTTAAACACACACTGATGTATGGAAGCGTGAAATAAAAATACTTTCAATTATACTTTGTGTTTTATTCATATCAGATACACATTTTATAGTTAAATTTATAGTTTAATCTATTGTTCTCCCAGTTCACTGGTCACTTACTTTCATTTGTATTGTAATACGTTAATGTATTTCATACGTGTTGTAAATCCGATAAATCCAATTTTCTGAACTGCGGCGCAAACTAACATCGCGCATTATTACTATTGGCTGTGGTGTGTCACGTGAGAAGCATGAAGCGTCGCCATGGAAATAATAAGGTGATGCGTTCTAAAATAACGGTCACCTTGTGCAGGGCATGCAATAAGTCAGGAGAGGTGTTATATTTTGCCAGAGAAGGCAATTTTGGTCATATTTCTGCAAAAGAATTGCTGAAACTTGAAGCTGGTTTATAGCATACCAAGAATACCGACTACTTTGCTGTTATTAGTACTGTAACTTATTTAGTGTTAAATTATTGTAGTTGGGTTAGGTGGCTTAGGTTTTATTGTGAATTTGTTATATAAATTAGTTTTTAATTATATTAATATATTTAAGTATACTTTAACTTTTTTAATATTATTGTAAAATGTATTTTTTATAAAAAAAAAAAAAGTAAATAAAAAAAGCCGTTCTTTAATGTCATTCACCATCGTTTTGTGGCTCTTTTTTTTAAGTATCGGTTCAGGCACCGGTACCGTTTTAAAAATATCGATTTGCCACCTGTATCGTTTAAGAAACCCAAATGATACCCAACCCTAACATCTAGTAAAGTACGGTAGAAGGATGGATTGCTTTGACAGCCTTAGGATTAAGCAGTCTAAATGATGCACTTCCAAAAACAAGCTAAGACTTGTCAGGATCCAGCCCTGATCTAACTCTGTTCATGCACGCTTGGGTTTACTCCTCTGGGCATTCATTCACAGAATAACACTGTCCTGTTGGAGCAATGCATGTTCCTGGATCCTAGAGTCCTGCCACCTTTTGGGACACAGATTAGCAGTTAAAAGCAACTTAATATATTGAGTTACACATAACATTTAGCTCTTAATAGAGAGCTAGTGAAATGTAATTTGAACCAACACCGATCCATCACAATGCTTACCACGACCATATCGAAGACATGTGCCTGGCTCCAGTTTTCTGTTTAGATGCTTTAATCCTCAGCATAAGTTGTGCCAAATAAACTTGCATTACCCAACACAATAAAAAAAAAAAACCCATCTGTTAGAGCCATCTAATGTCAAATAAATAAAGATACATTAGTCTACTTAACTACGTTTTATTGACTTTAATTTATGTATAATATTTATAGTCAGGGCTTGACATTAACACCCGCCAAATGCGGGTGGATTTCAGCATGGCGTGTAGCGCACTCACTCCTACTGCCACTTCCTACTGTTTCATTTTATATATAATATATCAATTTTTCAATTGTAGTCTTTTAAAAAGGCATCTGAAATAATAAACTAAGCGCAATGTAGTGTTGTCAAAAATATAGATTTTTCGATATATACTGTATCTACACGGAAATATCTGAAACGCTTTCAATACTCATGAGGAGATACACGATACCAGCTGCGCTTTCTCATTCTCTCATCCCTCTGACGGAGTTGACACAAAAACCCGCCTCACCTCACTCGCTCGTTTCATTTTCTCCGGATGAATATTGTTGCGGTTACAAGGCTTGAATTATTGGCCATAATTTGACTAATTCCCCGCAGATTTTGTGCAGCCTCTCAGTACTAATTGTGTTATTCTTCTCTGCTTATTGTGCTTAAACATTCAAATACACACAAAATACTATAATGTCAAAACGCTGGTCTTGGCGAGTATTCACATTAATACAGTCAGTTATGTTTTAGAGAACATAAACAGTATTATAGGTCTGTGCTTTAGGTCTTAAAGTGACAGCAGCCCTGCTGCCAAATTATGAGATAATATTAAAAATATCTATATGGCAGTTTTTCTCCATGGTATTGATGTCAAAATTGTGGCCAGTGAAAATGCTGAGTGGCTAGTAACTAGCCACAACCACTAAAACCACTAGCCACAGTGGCTGGTAAGCAAAAAAGTTAATGTAAGCCCTGTTTATAGTCATGCAAAAATTTAAGAAACCTGTGTTTTGATTAAGAAACATTTTCTAATAACCCAAATGTTTTAAACAATATTTTAATTTAATGAACAATATATTAATTAAAACGGGCAATGATAATGATTTAAGCATTAACATTTTTGAGAAGGCTACCCAAAGCTTGCTTTGCTTCAAGACAGACGTCACTGAAAGTAATAATAATTTGCAGTTCAGTGAGTTCATTTAATGAAGGATTTGTCAGACTGATTCAAACTTGATTCAAAGTAACTCATGAGTTTCTGAGTGTTTGTGAATTTAGAGTCATTTGAGTCATGTCTGTGAATAGGACAACACTGTATATGCTGTATGTTATTCATTTATTAAAAATAACTGGCTTATACGAGTCATTTGATTGTGAATCAGACCATTTAGAAAGATGATTCTTTCCATCATTTCAAGGTACTGTCTTTTTGATCTCTTAACATTAAATTTGGACTGCAAACTCACATTGGCAACTCAGGTTAACTTAACTGATTACTTTTAAGTAGATTTGAGGAAGGATTGAAGGAAAAGCTGCCACTCACAACAAGCTCACAAAATAATGACTGTACCAGGACAGTACTTAACATGATTACAGTACTTACATAATGAATGTGTGATTTTGACAGGTAAAAGGGAAGGGCAATTATATCAGTGGTCAAATTATGAATAGAAGCCCATTACGTGATTCAAACCTACACTCCTTCTGCAGAGTTTGCCTTAAACTGCAGGGGCCAGGTACATACAAAGAACATTTGTTCTGCAATCAATACTGCTTAAACAGTTCAGTATCTGTGTTTAGATAAATTCCAGACTTTAAGCACAACAGGGTTTATGCATCATCAAAAGCCAAAAAAGAAAACCACTTATCCACTCAGAGACAGAACGCGTGAGAGAAAGAGCGGGAGAGAGAGGAGATTCCGCTTTATTATGTGATGTCAAAATAGTCAATGTCACCACTCTTGAAGCGCAGTCTCTGCTAACATCTAACCTTCTTACCAAACAGTGAGAATAGAACATTACAGAGTTTAACACATTTTAAATATGTCAGAGAACATCAAAAACTGACTAATGAATAGCAAAAAACTTAACCAGAACTGAACCAGTCCTTATTTGGGAAAAAAGGGGCTCTGCAGATGTGCTTGCATTCAGAACATACTACACGCAGCAGGGATTTGGCTAACTCTAACGCACACACACACACACTTTTAGATGGCCGCCTTAATAGCCCAGGGGACATTACTGCCCTCGCCGCAAGTGTGCATTCCCCTCTCGGCAGCCTCCCATCCAAACTGAATTATGGGTTGACAGCCCCAGCTGTGACCACTCTGGAATCTGGACTACAGCAGAGAGAAAACAGCTCTAGTAGACGTAGAAGCTATCATGAGTCGTCTATGAGACACAGAGAACCTCACGACCCAACATTTACAATATAATACGTACAACAAGACTGAATTTTCAATGACATCAATTAGTGTCAACACTGTCAGACCCCTTTCCCCCAGGCCCAATGAGTAGGTTATACCATAAGCGGGGCACAGTACCCTCTGAAAACTACCCTACACTGAAAAAAAAAAAGTTTTCAGAGGGTACTGTGCCCCGCTTATGGTATAACCTACTCATTGGGTTCACCATTGGGTTCACCTACTCATTGGGTTCACTCATTGGTATAACCTACTCACCTACTCATATATATATATATCACATTATATGTACTTTTACTGCAAAATACTGTTACATTTGTGGATTGTGGAAGTAAAAACTATGAATTACAATATATAGAGTGTGTGTGTGTGAGTGTGACATCATCACATATGATTATATTTTGAATAAATAATTTAGTTTCTTATTTTTGTCATCAGTAATGTGTATATGGCATGTTGAGTTTGAGTTCCATTTTCTCTTATTTTAATTAATGATTACTTTAGTGTCATGTGTTTTCCCTGATGGTGGCCAATGAAAACATATTGGTCATGTTTTATGAAAAGACCATTTCCGTTGAACTCGTCATCATGTGGTTTTGTACCTCCTGTATTATTATGGTGGTTACGTTCTAAGATGAAAAGCTTGCTTCAAGCAGCTTGGTAAATTAACATTATATCAGTCAATTTACAGGCACAAATATGCCATCCCACAATAACTGAAACGTTGTCATAGAATTTTTAACGTTGAATTTAACAGGATATTTTTTATCAGTGCAAAACCATAAGGGCCCACCAACCAGTTGACATAACCTCAATAAGTTTAACAATCTTAACATATCCTTTAAATAGACAAGTATACACTTGTTTTTAGTGGCTGGACAAACAGGTTATCAAGTAATCTGACAGTGATATCACTGTGAAAGAGGTAAACTCTCACAGTAACAATGAACCTTCTAGTAGCCTTTAGGCATGGTGTAACTAGATTTACACAAGCAAATTCTTGAGAAAGATTAAATGCAAGCATATTGTCAAGAAATATAACCGAAATGTTTGTCTGGGAATTGACTGACTAGAATTATACAACAAATAAATGGTTTAATTGGCATAAACAAAACATAGAAAGAGACATTTTATGATAAAATACTATAGTTTCTGTTAATTATATAAAGTTACATAAGCCCTACAGAATAAACAGTCATAGAGCTCTCACACACAGGGAATGAATGATGGCAGCACATCTCCAGCTTTCCCTATGATCTCATCGGACTCTTTTTACAGCCTTGAGCGGTTAAATTCTTTCTATTATCAAACAGGCCAAATGACTACAGTCAACCGTGCCAAACGTTCCGCTCGAGTTTCCTTTTTGATAAAAGGATGTCTAAAAGAGGTGATTAATGAAATAACACATCAGTTAATCTAGCAAGTTTGAATGCAGCTTATTCTAACAAACAAAAGAATAGCAATAACCGTAATGAAAGAGTCACGCCTTGAATGTGTGTCCGGGTGTTAAAGTGACAGAGGGGAACGTGGAAACTTGGATGTCTCAAACTTGAAATTAGTATGATCCCTTTTAACAACAGGGTTAAGACTCACCATTGTTGGTGTGTCGGACGCAGTCTTGAAAGACGGCGTTCCACTTCTGCTGCTCCATCTCGGTCACCATGCAGAAATAGTAGTGGCGAGCATAAGGGTGCCAGAGGATGAGGGGAAACTGCGTCGTACATTTCAGGAATGGAGAACTGCCAACTTTAGCTTTTACACCTGGAAAACACATGTTGCATGATTCAATAATATTCTATTAAATATGGCCCGATGAGAAGATCTCTACAGCCATCATGATCACAGCTGTACAACATACAAAGATCACAGTGCATTTCTTCACACTCCTTCACACTCCATTTCATTACTTCTAATCTACACTCTGGCTCAACATTACTCTCCATTTATTTAAAATACAGGCTGCAGGTTCAATACAAACAAACAAACAAACAAACAAACAAACAATAAATAAATAAATAAATAAATAAATAAATATAGCAAGTACACAGGGCTGGGTAATAAACACATATGGTTTTAAATGTCAGAGCCACATGACTTAAACATTATACGTGTTTACAAGAGTCTTGTGTGACAGAATCGCTTACAGACATTGTCTACGTAAAGTTATCTAATCTTTCAACTTCATTGTCATGACAATGTGACCCAAGTAAAACCAGTAAGCCAGTGACTTTCGCACAGTTTTATAGAGCTTTCTTTATAGAACTTTCCATTAGGAAATTCCTTTAAGAACTCTCATTCCTTCCTGAGGTTTTCCACACTCTCCTTCTGACTGACCTGGTAGGCTAGTGTTAAGGAGCTCGAGATATTCCTCCATAGAGGTCAAGACCCTGTAGCCAGCACAGTTAATGGTGCCTTTAGGATGCAGCCCTCTGTCATGGGCCTAAATCAACAGAAACAGATAAAGTATATAAGGACATTTCAGCAGTTTAATTCATTTAAACAAACAAATGAATAAATGTTGTTACTTGACAAAATAAATGAATAATATATGACTTATATAACTCATATATTATTCATTTATTTTGTCATTCATTAATCTTATTAAATAAAACTATTTATTTAATTAGTAAAACTTCTGGAATCATCAAACATGTACACACACACACATTTTTTTAAATATATTAATATTTATATATATATAAAATAAAATAAAAACGTTAAATGCAAGTGTGCAAATGTTTTCATTTAACTCATTACCTGTTTGTTATCATAATAGTTGATGTTATAGGAGTCAGGAATAAAGAGAAAACGATTCCTCCATTTTTTGTTCTCTTCTAGATACTGAAACAAAGCCCCCGAAAAGATGGACTTATTCTTAAGAGGCACCTATGAAGGAAACACAAGAATTGAAGTGCGGTTCAAACAAGTTGTTTAAGCAGAGAGAGACCCAGTACCTAATTATACATTATGTGGAGAGATGTTAAGACTGGAAGTATTTAATTTATGTTTACTTTGCCCACCCAATGTCTCGGTCTACAGACGTACACGCACACACTCCCCGATTGACTAATAAAAAGCGTGCAAACTGCACATCTTTACAGGATCATACTGTGATAATACTACACATTTCAAATAAACAAGTCTCCATTTGTTCAAACACAGTAATTATCCCCAATTCCACTTTGCTATTTGACATTACAGACCATCAGTTCTGGGAGAAATTACCCTGATTTAAATAGTTTCACTTGCTCCTCAAAAAAAAGAAAAGTCAAATACAGCTAAAAAAAAAGAGGAATAGAAAAAGGCAGAGCTTTACCTTCCTGTGCAGGAGCTGAGGCTGAGGGCCTCCTCCACCCTCTACGTCATAGCGCATCTGGTTAAAGAGAGCGACTGCATACTGCTGTTCATATAGCCGACCAAAATCTCCCATCAGCTCCCCTGTCCGTGCTAAAAAAAAAAAAAAGATACACACACACAAAAAATTAACATACCCAACAATAATGGACTCACAAATAAACTGGTATATATGCAACTATCAACAAAACAGTTGTAAAATATATGCAACCATAACATAATTGCTTAACCAACACTGTTTCTCTACAAAGGCATATCGACATGAAATTTTCGTGTCACGAGTAGCTAAAAGTAAACCCTGCTACTTTTTTTTCATAGGAAGGATGGATATGGAGAAGGAACCTTGGAGTGAAGTGACATCAAAAACTTAGAATAAAATGATTGACAACTTTGTTTTATAAACCGTTTTTGTTCTACTGGTTGAAACTCTCTTCACAACCTAATAGCAATCAATAATAGAAGTGGTCTTTATATTAAACCATGTACATATATCTTCTGTGGAAGTCTCAGAACTACAAAAATGTTCGCCCAATCACTGCATTCAGTCCGACCTGTCTGTCTCAACATATGTTTTTCCATACCTCCACGCATTTCATGAGGCTAGTATGTAGAGTTGTAGACAGACATTCACAGAGCGCCAAAAACAAACAGCAGCCATCTTTTACAGTTCCTCCTGAACCAAAACAATGAGCTTATGCTGCGTTTACACCATGTCACAACTATGTTGAACTATGAACTATGAATTACGAGATGGCAACCTGTGACGTTCTACCCAGAGCTGTTCACGGCCTCGGATTTATGCGTTTCTATGTCAACACTATCAACACCAAAATGAACCTGCAGCAGTCAGGTGGTACAAGTAAGAGCTCTGTAAGTTGTTTACATTCATTATTATTGTAATTAGGGCTGCCCCCTCATATTCGACTAATCCTTAGTAAAAAAAAAAGCAGTCCGTGAGGGACAGATTGTTAAAAGTGGGTCCTTGTGGTAATTACAGTATGTTAGGCTGGAAATCCAATTAGCTGGAAATTAGGTCTGGAGAAATACTTGGCCACTCCATCACCTTCACCTTCCTCGGCAAGGCAGTTGTCATCTTGGCGGTGTGTTTGGGGTCGTTATCATGCCGTTCGGCCCAGTTTCTGAAGGGAGGGCATCATGATCTGCTTCAGAATGTCACAGTACATGTTGGAATCCATGTTTCCCTCAATGAAGCGCAGTTCCCCGGTACCAGCAGCACTCATGAAGCCCCAGACCATGATGCTACCAACACCATGCTTGACTGTAGGCAAGACACAATTTTCATACTGGACAGTCAAACAAGTTTATCTTAGTCTCATCAGACCACAAGACATGGTTCCAGTAACTAATGCTCTTGGACAGGTTGCTTTCAGCAAACTTTTTGCGGGCTTTCTTGTGAGCCAGCTTCAGAAGAGGCTTCCTTCTGGAACGACGGCCATGCAAACCAACTTGTTGCAGTGTGCGGTGTATGGTCTGAGCACTGACAAGCTGACCTAACACTTCTGCAACCTCTAAAGCAATGCTGGCAGCACTCATGCGCCTGTTTTTTGAAGCCAGCTTCTGCACCTGACGCAAAGCACGGGGACTCAACTTCTTTGATTGACCCTTGCGAGGCCTGTTCCGAGTGGAACCCGTCTTGGAAAACCTCTGTATGACCCTGGCCTGTACTGTAACTCAGTTTCAGGGTGTTACCAATCTACTTCTAGCCTAGACCATCTTTGTGGAGAGCAAGAATTCTAATTCTCAAATCCTCAGAGAGTTCTTTGTCATGAGGTGCCATGTTTAACATCCAGTGGTCAGTTTGAGAGAATTGTACTCAAAGCACAAATTGCGCACAAACTGATCTAATACAAGATACACAAATTTGTATGGTCCTGTCAAGCAGACAAAAACATGAACATGAAGAATAGGAGATGTGGCTTTGCATGGTTAAACGACGTACAGCTATTATCACTTAGGGTGTACTCACTTTTGTTGGCAGCTATTTTGACAATAATGGCTGTATGTTGAGTTATTTTCAGAGGACAGTAAATATATACTGCTATACAAGCAGCACATTGACTACTCTAAAATATATTCAAGTTTAATTTCTATAGTATTATCCCTTGAGAAGATATACTAAAATGTTTGCTGAAATGTTAGGGGTGTACTCACTTTTGTGAGATACTGTTTATGGCTTATTAATATACGTGCGATTAGTCGACTTATCGCTTAAATGAACGACTACTAATCGACTAGAAAAATCTTTAAATCGAGGGAAGCCCTAATTGTGTTTTGAAGGAGGCATAGATTTGGAGACACTCTGAAGAGGAATCTCATGCTTTTAAAGTTAGCTTGCTATTGTTAGCCTCTCCGAAATTGCCTACCCTACCTTTAATGCGAGGCCATTGACAAAAATACAAACACAGCATTTCTGATTTGAAACACTGTTTTATACTGCATATCTGGTAGTTTTCCATAGTAAGCATTTTACAAAAGCCAAATACGTTGATTCAAATAGTATCAAATGAAAATAAATGTAAAAAACATTTTATAATAATATTAAATAATACTAAACAATAAACAGAGCAATTCCAAGAGGGTCCTCGCACCATTGGTGCTCGGGCCCTAATTAAACAATGATAAAATGTGATGCAATAACAAATCACGTGAAAGGCAGTTATATTAAGATTTTAGACGTACTGTAAGCAGCTGCAGCTGTACAACAGGCAGTTGTGGTACAATAAGTCAATGGCCATTAAAACATTAACAGCAATTCACACTGAGCTCCGTGTATCTGATCAGAAGTGGAGATTACAATGTTTGAGCTTTACTGCATTGTCCTTCACATGCATGTAAAAGCAGATCAACACTGCAGTTGGCACAGGAACAAAGGCAACTCCATTATTGACTGCTTTCTGGCGGGATGTTTTCCAAATGACTATGTAGGGCTTGTTGTAAAACTTTGGAGGCATTCAGTCTCTTGGAAAGATTTGAGGAAAGAGAACAGAAAAAACAACAACATTCCTGTCCGTTTGCTTACAATGTAACGATGCCATTAAAGTAGAGAGAGGCATAAAAATAAAGCACTTAGTGATGGTCAAAGAGAAGAGAATAAAGGTAAAACTTAGTTATCGAATGCATATTGAGGTTAGACTTAAGTCAGAGAGATCACCTGCACATTAAAAATAACTCCAGTTCTTAAAATAAAGATGACAATTGGAAATAACAGTAAGACATTTCAATGTTATATTTGATTTGTATGACTCATAAAAATTATGTTTCATACAGGGAGAGACTGCAACAAATCAGATCCATACAGCTTGACGCAGTTCAACGGGATCATTAAAGGAGTCATAATGTTGTGTTACCTTGGATACCCAAATGCTCTATTATAGTATTTTAGGCACTTCTAAAAAAGAAAAGTGAAAAAAAAATCAACACAGAGCCCCTCAGACCCTTATTTCTAAAGGCATTATTGTCTCGCGAGATCTGATGCGATGTTTTGGCTGTCGTGGACGGTCATTATAATAATGCAAATGAGGGGCGCGTTGATTGGTTGCAGGAATGTATTTTACTACTTCCAAGCGGTACAAAAACATAGACAAAATACTGCAATAGCTCAATAAATGTGACGGTACTTATTGTTAGTGAAATTGTAATCACAACCAAAGAAAAAAGAAAAAATACACCATTGCCATATACATTCTTACAGAAGCCCCACTAACTGAAAGCTATTTTCGGTATTTTAGGTCAATACTGCCATAGCCCAAAATAATATCTGCAGTTATATGCTCATGGACGTGAGTTGCAAAAACCATAAACAGCTCAGGTAAACCTCTGAGAAATGACGGCTGCTCTGCACACACACGCAAAGGTCTCTCGCTCCCTCTCTCTGCCTACGTATGCGCGCTCATGCTCGCTCGCGATTCCGGGAGATTTAAACTAATTTGCGGGCATTAGGGAGCCGGTATCAATACGCGGGAGACTCCCGGAACTTCCGGAAGACTTGGGATGTCGGTGTTTTGAAAATCGCTGTCCGTGGGTCACTCTTAGATATATTTAAATACGTCCACACCGCAGATATGTAATGTTGCTTCAGACAAGCACGTGCAGGTCGCGGTGTCTGCTGTTTGCGTCATCACAACATTTCGGCCGTATTGTTTCGGTGATAAAAGTCTTTCGGCCGAAAACCGAAAATGTACTTTTGGGCCATTTTCGGCCGAAAATTTTCGGTGGCCGAATATTCGGTGCATCCCTAGTGGTATATTGTTTTCATACTTGCATTTAAACAGTTTTAGCCACTGAGCATGGACTCCTGTACCGTCACTACTGTAGCTGCTAGTGTAAAACAAAGTCGAAAGATGTGGCTAGCATTCGTAGAGTCCATTCCCCGTGTTTACCTCGAAGGTAACGTTACATACAATAGCCGCATTAGCTGTTAGCTGCTATTTGTTAACCACAGTAGAGCAATAAAAACACAGTCTTACCTTTTCAATTTCTGGTAAGTCCCTGATGGTTGGGATGGCACCTTTTCCCAAACGGAGCTTCGAGGCCAAGTTCGCCTGATATTGCCCCAAATTTGTAAAAGATTCCGGTGTAAAATGTTTAGCACACACACCTAACGATACGCCACTTGAAAGAGTTGTTGGGACAGCGTCATTAAAAATGAATTTCATCCACTGTTCCCTGATAGTTTCGTCCGTTTTTGGTAGATAAAACACATTTGCATGTTGTTTGTGGCAGTCACCCACAGAGCATCTCAGGTGTGCACTCGATTTCTCCATCTTTCTCGAGTCAACTAAACTGAATCTGAGGGGGAGAGGGGCGGGCTTCCCGCGGCATAGGTTTGCGGTGTCCATATTTGGTATATCCTCCCCCGTCTTGACGTCAAGAAGGGGAAGAAATCAAAATCTCGTTTTTTCGTGCGCGTGCACGTGGCCTATTTTACAAACCCCGAGGTAAACAAACGCTTCACTTTTAAATATCGGCTTCCCGGCCAGTGTACAATCATTATGCAATCATAACATACATTGATTCTCGTGGAAAAGTGAAATTTCTACATTATGACTCCTTTAACATCAAAAGTTCCCATCAAAGCAAATTATAAACAGACCTGACGTTTAGCATTTACATACTTCAGTCTGCCAAGTCAAATGCACACAGAAACACCCTAAAATGTTCTCTCTCTGAATGTATATGGTCTACTACACTACACTACACTGCAGAAATGAAAAGTCTCTGGAGCTGAGCTCTGCTTATGATTTCTCCCAACTCTCAATCCATCATATTTGCCCCATAAAGCCAGAGAATATAATTAAATGAACTGCTAAAGCCATTAGGCAGTTGTGCAGGCAGTACTTAACAGAGAGGAATGTGAAAAAGGAGACAAGGGGGCTGAGAATAAGGTCACCCTGACCATCTGCATTGTTTTAAAAAGTACAATATTAGAGGCGAAGGGAAATACGTGATGATCTTACGTGCCAAGAATGCTATGAAATATGAATTGTACCTAATGCAGTGTTATTATAGCTGATGAAGACTAAAATTAATTAATTGAAATAAAGCTGAAATTAAACAAAAACTTTATTTTGAAGCAAAAACTTTGGCACAATTCGCGTTTCTACAGTAAAAGTGTCTTCTTTGATGGGCAGATTATTAAAGACACTGAGCGTTTCAGGATTTATGGGTAGTGTAGTTCAGCTATTATATACAAGTATAGACAGTGATGGTGGGAACAGAGCTGACTGTAAAGGCTGGGCAGTTTGCGCACTGATCAGTCATCAATCTTAAACAAACATCCTGGGGCAGATCCCCAAATGCTCCGCTGCCATGCCAAATGCACACTCACACAATATTTCACAATCCATGTCTCAACACAAATCCAACAAATGAAGCACGCTTTTCTCAGGCACAGATTTCGACACCAAAACAAACATCTCAGTAATGTGCATGAGTCTGATGGTGGGAATAAAATCTTGCCAAGCTCTGCTCTGGTAATGTGGAGGTTTGGAGACGGACACTTAAAGAGCAGTTCCACTAGTGGAAGATAATTACAATACCATCATGCCGACCACACAGGGGGCAGTTGGTCTTCAGGGGGGTGGGGGGAAAGGAAAAGGAAGTTTCTTTGGAATGTGTCCATGTCAGGGCAGACAGAGTGAAAGCTCTTCAGAGGGAAATCTGGGAGCTCAGATCCTGGTACTGACTATAGCTGTACTATAGACGATGTTGCGAATTTAACAAGCAAAATTTAATATGCTGCATAAAACATTTGCGAATAAAGAATTGTTTCCCATCCCACGTGTTCAAGAGAACATCTGTAATAAAAATGGAAGTTGCTGCAATCAGGGAAGCCACTGTGGCTCTTTTTTGAACATCATAAAAGACGTACAGACAAAATGCAATAAACGCTGCCAAGTTATCTTGCGTTCGGATGCCTGATGTTTGGGAATGCAATTGTGCGAGATAGTTATTCTGGGAGGTCATTATAGCAAATCATTTCGATTATAGACTTTGACCCAGGCATTTCAGAATGACTTAACATTGAAGATGGTGTGCAATGAGATTGGATAACTGCACTAACCAGCGAACCAATCACATCTGTTGAGGCAAATTATTATTTACACTCACCTAAAGGATTATTAGGAACACCTGTTCAATTTCTCATTAATGCAATTATCTAATCAACCAATCACATGGCAGTTGCTTCAATGCATTTAGGGGTGTGGTCCTGGTCAAGACAATCTCCTGAACTCCAAACTGAATGTCAGAATGGGAAAGAAAGGTGATTTAAGCAATTTTGAGCGTGGCATGGTTGTTGGTGCCAGACGGGCCGGTCTGAGTATTTCACAATCTGCTCAGTTACAGGGATTTTCACGCACAACCATTTCTAGGGTTTACAAACAATGGTGTGAAAAGGGAAAAACATCCAGTATGCGGCAGTCCTGTGGGCGAAAATGCCTTGTTGATGCTAGAGGTCAGAGGAGAATGGGCCGACTGATTCAAGCTGATAGAAGAGCAACTTTGACTGAAATAACCACTCGTTACAACCGAGGTATGCAGCAAAGCATTTGTGAAGCCACAACACGCACAACCTTGAGGCGGATGGGCTACAACAGCAGAAGACCCCACCGGGTACCACTCATCTCCACTACAAATAGGAAAAAGAGGCTACAATTTGCACGAGCTCACCAAAATTGGACAGTTGAAGACTGGTTGCCTGGTCTGATGAGTCTCGATTTCTGTTGAGACATTCAGATGGTAGAGTCAGAATTTGGCGTAAACAGAATGAGAACATGGATCCATCATGCCACTGTGCAGGCTGGTGGTGGTGGTGTAACGGTGTGGGGGATGTTTTCTTGGCACACTTTAGGCCCCTTAGTGCCAATTGGGTATCATTTGGCATCATTTATCATTTGGCACTATATATATATATATATATATATATATATATTTTTTTTTTTTTTTTTTTTTGCGCGCATCAAGGGATTTATTCAGTAAATGTGTTTCCATCATCTTCTGACAAGATTTATAAAAAAAATTAAATAATAATAAAAAAAAATCTCTGCACATTTTTTGAATTTATGCCCATCTTGGCTTTATCATCCTGTGATTTTATGCACTTAAAAATGTGCATGAAAACATAGCTAATGAGAATATGCTCTGAAAGTAGTGGGAAGGGGAAAGGTAACATGGAAATAGAAAATATAAAAACATCTCTTTGGAATCCAGTACCAAGTGTTCCCACATTTTCTGACCAATGAATCTTCCCATGCCTGGACATTCTAAGCTGTCCACGACCATGGGGAACTTGTAGAACATTCTCTGCTATATGATGTGTGAAAGAATTCACAAATATATGATTTGGAAAGAAAAAAAAGGGTGCTAACAGAGCACATTACTTTGAGAGGTTTAATGAGAGTAACCCAGGGCCCGGGTCTGGAAGAAACCACAAGACAAGGCCATGTGTATGTTCATGTGAATGTCTAAGACTGAGACCTTTTGTGAGTGTGTGTTTGTGTGTGCTGCTTGTTTATGAGTCACTCAGTGAATGAGTCTCATGTGATACTTGGTGCCACTCCTTGTTCCTTTTTTAATTTCATTACAAGCTCGAAAGCAAATCAAATTAGCGTTACCGTATAGCAGCCACTTCAAAGAGAAACTCTGAAGCCTCACACTGAAGATGTTGTGCTTGCACTTCATTACCTAATGAAACAAACTATATCACAGAGCAACTCAATTACACTTATATAGTGCAATAAGAAATCTAATTTCAATGATTAATTCTTAACTTTCTTTACGTGTTACAATCGTACAAGCTCAGCAAAACCTGTCTGCTGGAGTCATTCACGCTTTTCTAGCAGGAAATCCCAAATCACTTTGGCCACGGTCCTGTTTTTTTCTTTAAAGAAGAGCATGATAATGAAACCAGAAACCTTCAGAAATCATCCTGATATTTGATATTTTTATATATTCTGTGATACACTCTTTCAGGAATCTTTGATGTATAGAAGGTTCAAAATAGAAGTGTTTTTTACCATCAAAGTAAAGTTTTTTACCATCACTTTTGATCAATTTAACGTATCCTTATTGGATAAAAGGATTCATTTCTTTCCAAACTTCTGAAAGGTATTGTGTATATACAATATTTTTCATTCAGCATTACATTTTCTTTGGTATATGTGGACCGCAGAAGCTGAATTATTGAAAATTTAATGCACAGCCTTCTTCGTGTCATGGCCACATTACTATCTCAGGTGCATTACATTTTCAATAAAGCTTGTCATCAAATACTGCACATATTCAACATAATGTGCTCCTCGTCTAGTTTATAAAACATTCCATCAACATTTTCTAACATATGGGTTTTGCATTTGACAGCTCAAACACTTGAGATAAATGATATTATTTGATTATACAGTACAAGGAGTGAGCTTTTTGCATTCATGGAATTTATGGGAAAACTGGGATTAAGTACAGCTGATATAAAATCTGACAAGGGGGAATTTAGCAACTGATACATGCCTTGCTTGAGGACACAGCAGCAAGGCCATAACTATAATAAATAAACTAAAATATATTATAGCACAATACACTTTAAAGTTTTATGAGAGTAGATAAAGCAATATGCTGTTTTTCTTTTAGCACAATACACTTGAATTTAGCATATGATGAAAAAGATTTCGATGGTATACTTTGATCAAATTGCAGTGTTATTCGAGGATCTGTTGCTACAGTAAGTGAAGCATGCTGGGATGTGATTTATAAACATGCTGTGCTCAACATATGTTTTAATTGTCCTGAGAGTCTCATTGGTGCTGAGTCCAACACTAAGCAAGCCTGATGTTCATCATGGAAAATTCCCATTTAAACCTACATTGGCTAATGATGTCACATAAACCCTTGAGCAAAAATCTAATTCTGAGGAATAAGCATACGATACGCCTTAATTCGATTTCAAAATCTATGCTTCTTGTTTCCCACATTGAAACTGACATTTCAGCTAGATGATTTTTCAGACTAACTCTGGACTAACTTCCATTTTGACTAAATGATGTTTTATTAACAAAGTTCGGGAGGAGCAGGTTCAGATAATTAACCAAATTATGCACAGCTGGAGATTAATCAGTAATCAACTCAATGACAAAGTATAAATTCACAGCAGACCTATCTCTGTTCATTGAAAGTTTGTCAGCATCCCTCCTCCACCCCATCTCCTCACTTACAGTTCCATCTACACTTACCAACTGGGGGGAGTACTCTGGGTTCGGGCCTAACTCCGAGCTCGGAGCCCTCCCCCCGGACAGCACGCCAAATACGCATAAACTTATTGTACTAATTATATGTAGATGTGAACTCGTGAAATTCCAGTCAGTTCTGTGGATGACTTTCTCTGGAGCATTAGCAATATGAGAGGACTAACAGACAAACACACACACTATAGGAAGTAAGTGTGGGGTGGATTGTGCACTATGACCTCTCTACAAAGCTCTATTACAAACATGCTCTGTTTAGAAGAATCCCACTATTAATGTTCCACGACTTCCCCTTCCACGAACATTCCATTAAAGCATTTCCTGCAAGATCCCCCTCATCCCCCCCAACTACTCAAAACAGTGTAATTTGCTTCCCAAAATGGCTCCAACTTCACCATCACCTCAAGATGGAATATTTGACCCCAAAACAAGCTTCAACAAACAAAACAATATCATAAACCTTATGAGATACAATGTAAATTAAACATGTGCAGCACATAAAGCTGTCAGTCATTGTAAACTCAAAGAGAAGCAGAGTGCTAAAAAAAATTGAGACAGGAAGTGCTGAGGTCATTCTATTCCAAATCCCCACCCACTATTTTGAGATGACTTTATCCATTCTATAGAATACAGGAAGAAAACGATGTATGACTTTGCCCTCACCCTTTCCTTGTCAGTACAGAGGGAGTCATCCAATTGTGAAAAGGGTATAAAGAAACCAGCCTACTGTAGACATATTATTGTCTGACAGCATCCTCTATGAATTAGCTTCTGAATATTTCATACACTTTAAAAAAAAAGAAAAAAAAGTAAGCATACATGACCTCCTGAGCAAAGGTTATCCAAATGTTGAGCATGACAGATCATCCAGACAGCCTCCTTACTGCTGTTAGGCTCCCCATGCATTCCTGAGATTCCATATCTGATATGTGCTTTCTCTTAAAATGTGCAAAAGCAGGGAAGATGGAAAGTTAACAGTTCTCTCTTGCCCTTCCCAAAGGCGATTTCATCAAATGATATTGAAAGGGATAATCAATCAGATAATCAACTTTATTTAAATTATTCTTACATTGTTTAAAAACTAAATTAGTAAGTAAAACATTATTTAACTTATTCTTATTTTTTAATGAAAATTTTTTTAATTGACATTTAAAATAGTGCATTCCTCTGATTTTTAACATTTTATATAGACTAGCCTATTTTATAATATTCGATTCTAGGCCTGGATTCTAGTCTAGGTATGGGTTATTTGGGTTCAGTGCCTCTTTAGACAGCACAGTGACCTGTAGCTCTCAAATACCTGTATTTACTGTCCTAGAAAGTATTGCTAATATGAAATGGTTTTTGATTGAAAACAACAGCAAAAAAAAAACAAAAAAAACAACAACAACTGAAATCAGCACTGAAAAACATTTCCAACAACTCATGAAACTTCACAAATCTCATCTAGACTTACCATATTGCATTATGTACAACTACATTACAATTTAAAGCAATCTGACTAGTTAATAGTCTTAATTGTTCATGTTGATCATTTTTTGTGCATAAATGTAGTACAGTATATGCCTTGTTTTATAAGGTTAGAACAAAATTGCACTTTAAAATCAATTTGCCCAGCTAACTTCTGGCACTCCTATAGGGAATCTACTAATAATCCACAGTCAGCATTTATTTAAACCTGTTCCACCCAAACCACACCTGATCAGAGAGCTCTGAAGAGATTCAGGCCACCTTTCCACCCATACAAATTCATTTAGACTTCACTTCATTTCATATTTCATGATTTATGAGATATCAACAATAGTTAGGTTGCGCAGCTCACATTCATCTTGTAGATTCTAATAGCAAAGCGATGACTTGAATCCTCTTTTTTTTTTTTTTTTCACACAGTGAAATCACTGTTATTATCTTACTGTTTATTTATGCAATATATGTAATTCAAAACTTGTAAAAAGTAACAGGAAATGTTGTGCCACGTCGCAGCAAAGTGCACTGAGGGAACAGCACAAAGTGTATTATCCCACACGTTTATGTTTTGGGGCGGAATGTAAACCCCTTTCACCCAAAACCCTGGCACTGGCCTTAACTGAAATTGCATTGCAACAACACTTTCGCAACACCATATTTTACATACCGTCACTGATTCTCTCAGAGTCTTGCGGTTAGCAGACACGTCCATTAGAGCGCTTACCTGTTATAACCTCCCGTTTGCCTTCATCCAGGTGAGTTGAGATCAAATCTCCCATCGCGCCGCTGTTATAAGGCAAATTGGTCTGGATCGAAGAACTTAATTCGCCTCAGAGCAGCTGTGCAGTAGCAGCAGTTGGGCGCTGGTTTCTTATGATAAGATATAAACTGGAGTTGATTCAAACGGCTCCTCCCTTTTTACTCGAGCAGTTTGAACGCAGTACGTTAAGAGGTGGTTGGAGTTGCATGTAACGTTAGAGTTGACAGGTACCGTGCTGGATTCCTGAAGGCTCAGGTTTCCAAAACTCTTGATTTAAGGCTTCTCTAGTCCCGCGTGAAGCACAGACTCTGTGCTCGGTTTCAGCGTCAAAACACACTTGTCTTTGGGAGACACATGAGCGTGCTGAAGGCGGGGTTACATAAATCTGGACTCTACGTTTATTCTAAGAACGATTTTTTTATTTATATTTTTATATTTATTTTTAATTTTTTTAGAGCAAAGTGAACGAATCGTTCCCATCAACGTCTATGCACTCACTGGTTCAATTTTTTTTTATTTTCACTTTTGGAAGCGCGTGCTTTCAAAGACTGACGAGCAAAACTGAACAAACACGCCCCGCTACTGATGATATTTCGCAAGTCAACGAACTGAATAAACGAGGAATCTCGTCGTGAATGTGTATGGAATAACACATTCATGACACAAAACAATTAAATAATTTCTGAAATTATTAATTATTAAGTTCATTGTTGTTGTTTTTTCAATAGCTTAACTGAAGTCAAGCACTATTCGGACCATTTAAAAATCTGTAACAGTTAGGTCCATTAAAAGTGGCTTGGTGTGTTTTTGGTCATGTTTAGTTTTTATTGATAAAGGATTCTACATGAATTATTGCATATAGTATTTGTTTAAATGGGTAACTCCCATTCATTAACTCCCATTCCTTATGTAACATGTATTTGGAGGTGAAAATAGCCTATATTGATCAGATTCAAAATAGCCTAATCGAATCACTGGGATGATCCATACGAGTCTAATGCATAAAAAAAAAAACAAAAAAAAAAAACACATGTATAAAGGCATTACAAATGTGTGCAATTAATACTGTAAATAAATCATCCAATATAATTTAACTCATTCTAACAATATGACTATTATTAACCCATTTTTTACTGATAGAGGAAAGATCAATACAAACCCCTATTTCTGTCCCTTTCATGTATAGAATAATAGGCTGTCGTTTTGTAGAGAGTTTTAAAGACATTTTCATTAAAATAGTTTAAATGAGTGAAGTATCTCTGAAACAGCTACTTGTGTTAGGTAGAATAAAAAAAGACGAAGTCGCCCTCTAGTGGATACTAGTGCTCTTTTTTCTGTAAATATTTTCTTTAGTTCTTAGCCCGACTATAAATACATTGTAAAATCATTCTCGTGCACATTATTCATGTTAATATTTCATGACGTTAAATTCAAATATTTTGCTTTCATATTGATTCATAATTATATGCAATACCCCAAAACATTAATAACTCGAGGCTCACAAAAACAGTCAGGGCTTCGTCAAAACATGATAGAAGCTGCTGGAAGGCTAAGCTTAATATGCACACATGCACATGTCAATAGAGAAGCTGCGGAGGCGTGTAGTGGGATTAGGCATCGACGCAAGCAACACATCCCATTTACACCAACTGTAGCTCTGAGCGCGCGCACACTGAGTCCAGACTCCAGACTCCAGTCCAGCAGCAGAGGATAGCAGGACGCACGATGACATCTCTGGGACTCAAAGCGATTGTCGGAGAAAGTAAGAAATGTTTTGCTGAAGTTGTTTTAGGGCAAAAATCACTGACGTTTTTGAATGTGCTGTTTCAGATATTTTCAAATTTGTGGAATTATTGAAATTTCCATAGAAATGTGTGTGTGTTGAAATGCTGTATTATTAAGTATTACAATAGGCTATTCACTAACAGTCTAAACCTTCCCACAATAACACTGCTCTTAAACCCTTATTCTTCCAAATTAACACATGCTTTTCTATTATATTATAAGATTACATTAATCAGTGTCTTTTTTTGTTGTTGTTGTTGTTGCACTATGCAAATGAATGATTGTAATGTTGCTAAAAGCACACAAGCATTGGAGATACACTAATCTGTGTAGTCCTGTGGGATTAAGGATCTAGAGGGGCGGTTTGCGTGGAAGCACAAAGAGTAGGAAAAATAGGCCTGAATTATACAAACAATACAGACAAGCAATTGTTCTTTGAAAAGCTATTAAACATGGCTTTGGTGTTAGATGTTAATGTTGAATTTGTTATATGTAGGCTACATCTAAAGGTGTTGCACTATTTCTATCTATCTATCTATCTATCTATCTATCTATCTATCTATCTATCTATCTATCTATCTATCTATCCATCCATCCATCCATCCATCCATCCATCCATCCATCCATCCATCCATCCATCCATCCATCCATCCATCCATCCATCCATCCATCCATCCATCCATCCATCCATCCATCCATCCATCCATCCATCCATCCATCCATCCATCCATCCATCCATCCATCCATCCATCATATCCTGAATGCAACTCCTTTGTGATTCCTTATACCATATATTATTGACCTGTTGTTTTATCTATAGACTCAGTGGATGTTAGGTTTTCCTTACTCCATCTCTTAAAGCTACTTTCTGAAATGCCACTGTCAAAAATTTCCTTTTTTCCCAGCCCTGGTTACTTTCTGGTCCTAAATGCAACCATGATGATTAATGAGATTTTCAGATGTTCATAATTCACTCTCATTCTTCTTTTTTTTTTAAATCACCCCCTGTCTTCACTTCTTGTCATATGCATGTGTCATTCATTTATGTTGTTTCTGCTGCCATATACAGTGCTGCTGTTGATTAAATCTTAGAGATTCTGAGAAAAACATCACCAATTATCAGGTGTGAGTGTTTGATACTTTGGCACATGTGAAGATCAAGCAATGCATGACTGAAGCAGTTTATCAGAAATTCTGCTGGAGGGTGTTTTCTAGTCATGTTTTCGGACATATTGGTCTGAACTATCGATATCTGATTCTTAATCTATCAGTAGGTTAAGTTTTCCTACTTAAGTAAGTTAAGAGTTCCCACCCTTTAAATATTAATCACACATCTTCTCACCAGCAACGTTTTTTATAGACAGTTATATTGTCAGACTGGATGCTGATTTGTTGTTCGACAATTTCAGTAATAGGGTGTGAGATTCATCACAAGTTTATTTAAATGCAACAACACCTCTGGGTGTCAGAACTGACAGATCCAGCGTCAATAGCTGTGAAATGTGTTATATGACTGCAGGAAGCTGTTGCGTTTGGGATCTTGCTATTCAATGGAGATTTTTAGGGGGGCAGTAAAAATGATTAAGGTCCACCGTGCTCACATCCAGTGGAAGAGATGCAAAGAGAGACTGAGTGAGAGAGAAAAAAGAGTGACAAAGAGCAAGAGAAAGAGACACAGAGGAAGAACAAAAATAGAGAGGATGGTGCTGTAAGAGGATTGGGAAGAGATTAGGCCTGTGATTGCTGGGTCTCTCTCACCACTGAATATATATCATTTAAACTAACAAATAAAGTTGATCATTTTCTTTTCTGCTGCCATAAAATACATGGATAGTAGATTTTTTTTTTTTTTTTTTTTTAATAATTTCATACAACTTTTTTAAAATCCAAGAAGCTATTTAATTTGGGCAATAAAACAAAGAACAGTAATAACACTCAATATGGGAAAGTAGTCATGAAAATAAATAAGACAATACGCTATTGAAAAATAGAAATGAATGAATATGTGTCACGCACAGTTGAAGCAAGAGTGAAAAGCACTGGATCCAAATGCAGGCAGTTGATTTTATTTACAAAACTCAAAAGGTAAAAAAAAAAAAAAAACTCTGGCAAAACATGAACAGACCAACCAGTACACACAAACAGGATCAGACAGTAAACAGAAGAAAAACACAGGGATTATATACAAAAGCAAACAAATCAAAGAAATGAGACACAAAGTTGATACAACTCAATCAATCAATGAAAAACCATGGCAACAAGCTAAAGAACCCAGACAAAGGAATCTGATCTAAAAACGAGCTAAATGTCAAAACCAGACCAAACAAGACATAACACCCCATAAGTATTTATTAATCTTTGTTAATATTAGTTAATAAAATACAACTGTTCATTGTTAAGTTCATGTTAGTGCAGGTCCATTAAATACTATTAACAGATACAACTTTTGATTTTAATATTGTACTAAATGTTGAAATTAAAATTAACTTGATAATAATTATAATAATTTTGGTAACACTTTATAATAAGGTTATGTTTGTTAACATTAGTTTATATTATGAAACCTGAATCAAGAATGAAAAAATATTATATATATATATAGGCCTATATCCTTCACAAAGGTGATGCTATGCAGTAAACCTTAATATGAATGTACCGTTATAAAATATAATAAATTCAGCCCAGAGCCGTGTTTTTTAGACTCTGCAGAGACCATACTGGTGCTGTAGACGAAAAAAGATTTAGACTTAGCAAACACCTCTACCTGACACTTCTGGCAAACTCTGCAGTTAGTGGACTGTGTGTGTGTGTGTGTGTGTGTGTGTGTGTGTGTGTGTGTGTGTGTGTGTGTGTGTGTGTGTGTGTGTGTGTGTGTGTGTGTGTGTGTGTGTGTGTGTGACAACATCTGTTAGAGTCTATGATTATGCACTGCTTTGGCACACACCTTTCAGATATATTTAGAGTATGACAGACATCATCACACACCTGTACCAACTATATTGCTTGCTCTTCCAGATTTTAAATGAGCATTTATGATCTGGAGTCTCAATCTGAAAATCTCTTTGTTTGGATCTCTGTCTCAGTCAATGGTATCACTATTTGAGATGAATTCTTAACATATATCTTGCAGCATTATACAGTTACTTTGGTAAGAACCTAAGCTAGAAATCTTGAGACTTTGTTTTACTTATAAGTTCTTTCTTTAATGAAGCCTTTTTGTGATGCTGAAAGCAAACTTTTGGGAAGGTTCCTGTGATCTTGTCTTTTGATTTACATCATCTCTTGCTAAATGTATTTGCTATTCTCCCTGTTCTTTGTCTATTCTGCTATCTCCATTTTGCAGAAATGAATTTAGTTTTTCTTTGTTTTTTGTCTTACAGAGATTATGAATGATGTCATTAAGAAGGTGAAGAAGAAGGGAGAGTGGAAGGTACACATGAATATCACCCTCATTTCTGCTGAAGAACATTAAACATTGTGAACAGTTAAACATTATGAAAGATTGATTGATGACAGTTTTTGTAGTCATATACAGCATTTGTTTGTGAAGTCAAAACAATCTTCATTTAGTCTGTGCAGTATAATAATAAAAAAATAATCTTGAAATAAACTTCAATTAGATTAAATTAAAAGATGTCAAATTAGACCTTCTTCGCTTAAAAGACCATCCTAAACTAGAATTAAATTGGCACAACAGCATTCCATGTCGGCAACCAACATTCAAAACACAACACGCTGTGTTACACTGGTCTTTAAAGCCTGGTTGTTGTAATTTTGTTGCGTGATCACATGTATGCTGTTCATGGAT
Source organism: Rutilus rutilus (assembly GCF_951802725.1). NCBI lineage: Eukaryota > Metazoa > Chordata > Actinopteri > Cypriniformes > Leuciscidae > Rutilus > Rutilus rutilus. The sequence continues at coordinate 31,914,141 of NC_140221.1, read as the reverse complement.
TATGTACAGTGTGCTGTTCTCCCTCAGGTTTTGGTGGTGGACAAGCTCAGCATGAGAATGATCTCATCATGCTGTAAAATGACAGACATTATGTCTGAGGGAATCACAAGTGAGTTTTATTCCTGTAGAACAAATTCACATAGCAAGCTCAAATGTACTTTCTTCCATAACCTTTTGTTTTCTTCTCCAGTTGTTGAGGACATAACCAAGCGCCGTGAGCCTCTTCCTACCATGGAAGCCATATATCTCATCACTCCATCTGATGAGGTAACCAGTTGTGTCATTCATTCTTATATTAAAACGGAGCTTATACAGGAGTTCATATCATATTCCAACATTCACAATTATTTTCTTAACCTGCAGAACTGTTTTCAACTTTAATAATGATAATAATAAATGTTTCTTGAGTACCAAATCAGCATTTTAGAATGATTTCTGAAGGATCATGTGACACTGAAGACTGGAGTTATGAGTCCTGAAAATTCAGCTTTGCCATCACAAGAATAAATTACATTTTAAAATATATTAAAATAGAAAACGTTTTTTATTGTAATAAAATTTCACAATATTACAGTTTTTACAGCCTTGTTGAACATAAAAGACTTCTTTCAAAAATATGAACAAATCTTACTTACCCCAAACATTTAAACGGTAGTGCATATAGGCTATATACTTTTTTTTATAAATATAAATAATATATATTTTATATCAAGTCAAGTCATCTTTATTTATATAAGCAGCTTAAAAGTGATAACAGGAGAATAATGCAACAAAGTTTGTTTCTAGAAGAAAATAGTGTCAGAGTCAGTGATGGTTAATTTTTGTTGTAAAAAAGTTCATTTATATATATAGCCGCTCTGGAGAAAACTGTGATGTCATCGTCCAGCTTAGTTCAGTTCTCATATAATGGTGTCAATGCAGGCAGATCAATAATATCAATCAATAATATATATTTGTCTGTTTTCAACAGTCAGTTGAGGGACTCATCAATGACTTCAGAGATCCCCGGAATCCCATATACAGAGGGGCACACGTGTTCTTCTCAGACAGTGAGTGTTTTTTGGACTGCAGCAACTGTTTTCTACCACATCTACTAGATATTTATCTAGAATATGTATCTCACTCAGTCTCTGTTTTTATTTTTTATTATTCAGCAATCCCAGACACTATGTTCAACTTGATAAGTAAATCCCGTGCCTCTAAATCCATAAAGACACTGACTGAGATTAACATCGCCTTCCTGCCCTATGAATCACAGGTGAGAGCATAGGACCTGAGAGAGAACGGATGATGCTTATGAGGAAGTATGGAGGTGTGGGGGAAGGGTGGTAAACTCATGTATCATGCCAGAACATTCAAGAGCAGCTTTAGTCAGGCCATCCCTGTGCCTCCAATCCTCTGTTGTTGCCATTTATAATTAATCCTGACGAGTGGCTGAATCAGCCCTCCCTATACCAACCCTAATCCCGTTCCCCATTGGCTAACGCCCCATCAATGAGTCATTGGGCAGCCAATGACAGAGAGCGTGGATTTGGAATTTGATTGGATGTCAGTGGGGTTATGTTCATGTGACAGATGGGGCAGTATGTTGAGGCTAGTGTGTTTGGATAGGGAGAGAGATACAACGCTGATATGGATTATAGGTCAATCTGAGGGAAGGAAAGAGGATAGTCTACTTTTTATGTGGCTGTAGATAAGTCGGACTAACATGTTTCTGTTCAAACATGCAGAGTGTACAGGACACAGCACATACATACAGGGAGAGGTGAAGCAGGTGACATATCAATGAGTTATTGTTGTGAAAGAGGATTATGGGACAGTAACAGCCATATACAATGTGTTACTTACTGGCAATATTAACATTCATTCCTGCTTCACTTTTGGCTGAAGTTCTCATGGACAAACATACAGCAGCGAGATGGAGGTTACCATAGCACATAAAGTACTCCGAAAAAGTGACATGTGGCACTTGAATAAATGGCAAACGGGCGCAACCCCTCAAAACTGCTGGAAACCGCCACTACTTTCTGTAATACTTTCATACTTTTAATAATAATATCACATGGCTGACAACATCCTGTGAAGAGTTGTTTATAAGGGCCTTTTAATTTTTATGTATTTATTTATTCCAATTAATTTAATGCAGGGGTTCTCCTCCAGGGGGCCGGGACCCACTAGGGGGCCTCAGCACACTTCCAAGAGATATCTGTAAGATATCTTAAATATATTATTATTGATTAATATTTATTTAATTATTTAAACCATGACAAAATAAGCATTCAAACCAGCTAAAACAGCTAAAAATCATGTTACCCCAACACTGTTAGCAAACATACTGTATATTTGTAACCATGTTTTTTTAGAGAAAGACCCTCCCTTCATCCGGATATGCGTACTTCCCTTTTATATATTATGCGACAAGCAGTATGTGAGATGAGTAGTATGTCTAATATTCATAAAACAGTAGGTGGAAAGTACCAAGATGGCCTAATTATGATGAGATCCTGAAGTGGGCATATGATGAACACTTTACATCTAATTATTGGTTGTATCATATAGAACATACTTTTTAATAGCCATGAAGTAGGCCTAAGTTTCAAACAAATTGTAGTACCTACTAGACAGCATTCGATGCAGCTCCTGAGTCCAGTTGCACCATTAACCATGCATTTGAATCACATTGAAGATCTGAGACATTATGAATAAAACTATAAATCTGTATGTTATAGAGGCATTTATCTATTGTTGGTATGTTGTCCTCAGGTGTTCTCAGTGGACAACTCAGAAGCCTTCCAGGATTTCTACAGTCCGTTTAAAGCTGATGTAAAGAACCAGGTGTTGGAGCGTTTAGCCGAGCAAATAGCCACCCTGTGCTCCACACTGAAGGAGTACCCAGCTGTTAGATACAGAGGGTGAGAGAGGAAGAGAAAACACATACATAAACATCACACTGTCAAACTTACTTTCTCATAAACACTATTTGCTTCCACATATCTGCAATGTGACTCCAAACATTATTAGCCTTCTGCAAAGACAATAATAAACACAAGCAAACTGTTATTTAAAAAATCAGATATAACAGATTAGTAAGTGTCCTGAGAATAGATTTCATCTACACTGATTATTTTATTTTTTATGTAGGATAAATGATAAATTGCTAGAAAAGGCAAGTAACACATTGAAATTAAATGAATTTTGAAGTAGAAAGACTGAAATAGTATTTTCTTGTAAAACATGCTTCAATAATCTTTTTTATTTACAACTTTAAAAAACAATTTACAATGTACAGTGAGCGTTAATGGCCAGTAGCAGGTAGCATCATGATTGAGTATGTGTTGCTGTGTTTTCAGAGAGTACAAAGACAATGCAGTTCTGGCCCAGATGCTTCAGGATAAACTGGACGGTTTTAAAGCAGATGACCCCACTTTGGGAGAGGTGAGTCTGATAGCTTGTAGCACAATATTTTGTCTCGAATTATAAAAATAAACTGCTTCTGTCTTGCACCAGTGACCTTAATTTCTCACTGTCCAACTTCAATCATTTGCCTTACTGTTTTGTGCTCTATCTTTGTCTTTTTCTTTTTTCTCTCTCTTTCACAGGGACCTGATAAAGCACGTTCCCAGCTATTGATTCTGGATCGAGGTTTTGACCCTGTCACACCAATTCTACACGAGCTCACATTTCAGGCCATGGCCTATGACCTCCTGCCCATTGAGAATGATGTCTACAAGTAATATCTCATCTCCAGCTGTTTGTAAATGATCTATATACTGCTCTAAGGTCGCTCAGATCATTTAAACTGACCCTCGGTCAAGTTCAAGTGTTTCACCTTTGATGATGTTAATAACTCCTTCCATCATCACACTGTACATGTGTATGGTAGACAGTTACTGACGTCGATGGTGCATGTTTGTGTGTCTGTCAGGTACGAGACCAGTGGAATGGGTGACACTCGTATGAAAGAGGTGCTGTTGGATGAAGATGACGACCTGTGGATGACTCTGAGACATAAACACATAGCAGAGGTGTCAACGTAAGTCTAATTTTCTGATTTGCTGTTCAAATTTTTTTTTTTATTATTATCAATGTTGAAAACTAATAGAAATCTTTTGTAACATTATTCCCCGGTTTCACAGAAAAGGCTTAAGTGTAGTCCCAGACTAAAATGCATGTTTGAGCTGTTTTAACTGAAAGCAACTTGCACTGATATATCTTAAAATATGTCTGTGCCTTTGTTTTGTCTCAAGATGCACACCAGTAATGTTGTTTTTTTGTAAGGCACGTTTATAAAAGCTATTTAAATGCTCTAATTGAACTAAGCCCTGTCTGTGAAACTGGGCCTATGAAAGTCTTTACTGTTACTTTAGATCAATTTAATAAATAAATAAATCGTACTGATCTAAATTATATATATTCCAAACTTAAAATTGGAGTTAATCATTTTGTAAATAATTATGAGAGAGCGGTCATTAAAGACATTAAAAGTTGCATTTTCAGTTGAATTTGGGGAAAACACTTGTTATGTTGAGCTATTTCAATTACTTTGTTTCAAATGTACATTGCAAACAGCTGAAAGTCTGAAAATTTTGCCAATAAACCTGATTTGCAATGGGGGTTGAATAATTTCGATTATAAACGTGTGTATGTATATATATATATATATATGCAAAAAAATAGAAACAGCATAAAACTAGGTTGATTTTCAAAGAAATAAATAATTATGAACAAATCAAAATGACAGTATCTGAAAATCAAAATTACAGTAAATGAAAATAAAATGTAGTGACATTTTCAAAACTGTATCGCATAACTATAAAATACATTAGTTGATCTGTTTCTCTCTTTTAGGGCTGTGACTAAATCACTTAAGGACTTCTCTGCAAGCAAAAAGATGAACACAGGAGAGAAGGTGTGTTATTTATTAGTGATCAAACCTTAAAGGTGCTCTATAATACTAAGCGATATCACGCGTTTTTTAGGCTAAAACATTTTTTGACACATACAGCAAACATCTACTCACTATCCGCTAGCTGCCTGTCCCCTGAACACACTGTAAAAAAAACGTGGCCTCTGTAGACAGCCCAGGCTCCACAAATGGCAACAAAATCAAACTGGGCCAACCTGGACCACGAAACATAACAAACAGTGTTCCAGCCAATAACCGACAAGAATGGTTGGGGGGTTAGTGCGGGGTGTGGGGAGTGGAGGAGAGAGAAGCATGAAGAGGGAAGTTAGCTAGAGGAGAGATGTCCTAGACAACGACAACAACTAACGTTACAATTATATTCTCTTAAATTTTGATATGGCCGGCACACGACCAAAGAGACGACGTTCCGAAGAACAAATAGCAAAGAAGAGGGAAAAGGAGAAAGAACGCCCAAAGTCCCAAATTCATGACTGTTTCAGGAAGCACGGAAGGGAGGGGGAGGGGACAGGATGAGGAGGAAGAAGGGTCGAGCTAGCCTCCGTTTTGTTAGAGAATACTTCGAATGTCAACAAGAAGTGACGTCACCCAACATCGCTTAGAGCACCTTTAACTGCAGTTTCTTGATTATTGCCAATAACTTTAACAATAACTAACAACCTTTTTTTTTCTCTTACAGACCACCATGAAAGAGCTCTCCCAAATGCTTAAAAAGATGCCACAGTACCAGAAAGAGTTGAGCAAGGTACTGCAATAATTTACACCTTTTATAGGAATTGAATGATAATCAAGCCAATATTGCTCATCTTTCTTATGGTGGCCTTGTAATCTTGCAGTATTCAACTCACCTGCACTTAGCAGAAGACTGTATGAAGCATTACCAGGGCTCAGTGGACAAACTGTGCCGTGTTGAGCAGGTAACGCTTTTCTTTGATGGATCTGTCTGCTTAATTCGACATATTAATGAATGTTAATAGTGTTTATGTGCTCTGTCCTAGGATCTAGCTTTGGGCACAGATGCGGAGGGTGAGAAGATCAAAGACCCGATGAGAGCCATTGTACCCATCCTACTGGATGCCAACGTCACCATCACGGACAAAATCCGTATCATCCTGCTCTACATCTTCCTCAAGAACGGTGAGGGAACCTAAAAACGGCCAATGTTTTGGATTCTCTCTCTGTCTTGTTTTGTTGTGTGTGGGTGAGATGGGGGTGGTACGTTTGACATGTACAGTTTGTACACAGTCATTACAAATATCACACAGTGAGCAAAACTGTTATAATGCTGGGCTTCATGGATCTAGAACCAGTTCAAACTCTATAATTGTGTGTATAATTATGTATAATTATTCCTGGCTGACTATGTGTGTGTCTCATAGGTGTGTCAGAGGAGAATCTGTGTAAGCTCCTCCAGCATGCTCAGATTCCTCCAGAGGACAGTGACATCATCTCTAATATGGCCCATATGGGGATTCCCATCATTTCAGAGGTCAGCTGATCTACACGAACTGTTCTTTATTCATATGAACAAACAGAATAGACTGTTCTTTATTCATATGAACTCTCAGAATAGACAGACCATGGGTGCAGCCAAAGGGGCATTCAGCCCCCCCCCCCAATTCAGTCATCATTTACTCACCCTCATGTCGCTTAAACTCAGCATGATTTGTTTTTTACAAACACAAAAGGAACACAAAGGAGTTTTTATTGCAGAATATCTAAGCTTATTTGTTTCCCATACAAATTAAAAATGAAGGTAATTTATACTGATAAGCTCCAAAATCTATGACACTATTAACTGAAAATCCCCCCCTCTGCCATATAGTTTCTATTTTAATATATTTTATAATGTAATGTATTTTTGTGATAGCAAAGCTGAATTTTCAGCAGCCATTACTCCAGTCTTCAGTGTCACATGATCCTTCAGAAATCATTCAAATATGCTGATGGTGCTCAAGAAACATTTCTTATTATTATTAACAGTTGTGCTGTTTTCTTTTTTCTTTGATGAATAGAACAGCACATTATTTGGAATAGAAATCATTTGTAACCTTTTAAATGTCTTAACTGTCACTTTTAATCAATTTAATGCAACCTTGCTGAATACAAATATTAATTTAGTCAAAAAAAAGGAAACAATTACAGACCCTTAAAACTTTTAGTATTGCAGTATTGGACATTTAATTGTGGACACTCATTTCCACCTATTTTCTTTTTATTCATATAACACTTTGTACTCTCTTAATCTTTAATAACACTAGTCATTTAATTACACTGTTTCTGTTACATCTTTTCACATAGAAAATTCACTTGTAGACTTCACTTGTTCAACTTCTATTCTGTTTGTAGACAGAATTGAATATATCATCCATGCAGTTATTGACTTATTCATCCACACTTCGGTGCATCACTAATCATAATGTCTGAGGTCAAAATGCATAATGTTTTAAATATGAATCCAAAGCAAACAACCACACGCAAGGGGAAGAAATCTGACCGCAAGGAAAGAATCAGTGAGCAAACGTACCAGCTCTCCCGATGGACTCCGCTGGTTAAAGACATCATGGAGGTGAGCTAAACCAACAGTACTTGCCTCACTTTGGATATGTCAACATTATTTTAATTTCATTTCTCCTACTTACATTATGATAGGATGCCATTGAAGACAAACTTGACCCAAAACTGTATCCTTACATCTCCACCCGCACAGCATCCTCAAAAACAGCCTCCACAGCTTCTAGGTAGGGTTAGCTGCACAAACATATGGATTCATATGCAACATCTTCTTATTAAAATCTACTGAAATATCCAGTGATAATACTACTGTTGTACATTTTCAGTGCTCGCTATGGGAACTGGCATAAGAACAAGAGCCCAGGAGAGATACGCAACGGCCCACGCATCATCGTCTTCATCGTTGGGGGTGTGACCTACAGCGAGATGCGCTGCGTCTATGAGGTCACGCAGGCCAACGGCAAATGGGAAGCTCTTATCGGTGGGTTGCAGTGCTAAAGGGTCATTTCACACCTCAAAATTGCCAATGACTCACCATTTCAGAGACAACTATTAGAGCAGACAGCATTACACAATCCTGCTCCTCTTTTTATGGCTGTGTGATTGTGACTTTTAAAATTCCAGGCGATATATATTAACTTAATTCAGTTCAAAAGTTTGGGATCAGTGAGTTTTTTTTTTTTTTTTTAAAGAAATTAATACTTCTATTATTTAGCAAGGATGCATTAAATTGACTAAACATGACATTAAAGGCTTTTACATTTTTATAAAGATTCTATTTCAAATAATTGCCATTCTTTTGGATTTTTTATTCATAAAAGAATGCATCATGGTTTCCACAAAATCAGCATATTAGACTGATTTCTGAGGGATCATGTGACACTGAAAACTAGAGTAATGACTGCTGAAAATTCAGCTTTGCCATCACAGGAATAAATAACAATATTACTGTTTTTACTGTATTTTTTCAATAAATGCTGCCTTGGTCAGCATAAGAGTTTTTTTTTTTTTCAAAAACAATTAAAAACTGTAGTCCATATTTTTTGCTGACCTTAAATATGAATTACTGAGCACTGAAAGCATTCCGCTGTGGGACACAAGGGTTATGCCTTGAAATCAATATACAGTGCAGTGAGTGACAGAAAAGATAAAGGTTTACTGATCATCTGTGATGATTAGTAAACTGCATTTAACCACCCCCACAATGTTAGTTAATGGTTTTAATTGTGGTAGTTTAATGATTCAGGTTTTTTTTGTCACAATAAAAGCCCTGATCATGTTTATGAAATCTCACACAGGCTCCACCCACACCGTCACTCCCATTAAATACCTAAAGCATCTGCAGCACCCAGACTTCCTGGACCCCAACGCGGCCCCTGAGGACCAGATTCCCGCAGAAGATTAGTGACGAAGACAAGAAACAAGGTCTGATGTTTTACTATCTATTAAAAATAACCGTTGACATCTTTAATTATGTAGATATCTTTTCATTCACTGTAACATTGACAACTCGTATATTTTCATTCACCGCAACAACTCGTTTTCTCTTTCTCTCCTTTTAGAATGTGATGACATCATCGTCCTCCCTCACTATTCTGACATCCTCAGTGACATGATCCAACTAAAACGGAATCTTCCTTAACTCACACACCTATACATTGTTTCTACACTCCGGCTAATTTCAGGCAGTCTGTCTTGTCAGCAATAGGCTATAGTGAAGTATATTATTACATATAAGTAAGTAGCCTCTGTACCATTCATAATCACCTAAATATGAGCCAAAGTATCAAAGTTTGTTAACTAACTGAAATATATAAAGGGAACTTGCACAGTCAATCTGTCATTATCAACAAACAATTTAGGTGTCATTATGCATTGTTGGTAACATGGGACCAGTCGACTTCAGTGTCACTAAAACAGAAATGATAGATTATTTAAATACTCTCAATGTTCAGCAACACAAATTGAGTTTGAGAAGTAGTTTGGCCTGCTATGCAGTGGTCTGGTGTGTCTGCCAAGCATGATTGTGTCTGTTGTGTAATGATCATGTTAATGTTGGATGTCCCTTTGTAATTATATCAAACGCTTTTAATCTTGTGGTTAGGAAATTATAGTTACTAGTTTTATATATATCAAGTTTTTTCATATAGTAAAGCCTCCCTCTTTGATATTCTGCTCTTTTAGACATTGTTTTACATCTTCAGTAAGCACAAAATGACTGTTCCTTGTGCAGTAATGTAGTATGATTGCTTTTTATGTTGTAATCCGTTATTTATTTACTCTAAGATTACAAATTCATGCAGTGTAAATATACAATATGTATCCCATATTTAAATTATTTAACATGTTTAACACATCAGAGGTTATGAAGTGCAAAACACTGTCTTGTGCATATAATAAAATAAACTGGCTTCTATTAAACATTTGATTATCATATTTGAGAGTTTTCATGCCATGCAATCACACATTAGGGTATTTCTCATAATATTATTGAAAATATATACATTGTAATATTAAATTAAAATATTTTAAATTAAATTAAATTATAATATTGATATCATCAATCATTGCTGTTGGTGACCTTCAATGCCAAACAATATATTAAAGTTAATAGACAGTTTCAAACTTAAATGTTACGTTTCCTAACAAAAAAAAAGGGTACATTTAAAATATATAAATAATTAAAATGATATGCAAGACTTTAATGGTGTCAAATTAATTGCAAAAAGTTCACTTAATTAAATCAATGAAACATATAAGCAGTTAATGTACTGTAGTACTGCCGTGCAATTACTTCAAACCTTAATTTGAACACATGAGGGCACCAACACGACTTCACCAGAGAAGAGAGTCAAATGAACAGACATCAACACTTTTTAGGTAATAAGTAATAACAACATGATTTAACCAAGTAATGAAAATGTGAATAAACTAGAAATATAATTCAGTCTTTAAATATTTATTTAAGTCTCTTTCCAGTTTGGCATAAATCATAAATATTTCAGGCATAATATTGATACCCTCGGACCGTGTACTGTCTCTATAAGGTATTGCTCTGTAATCAGCCTACAATATTACAGTTCCTGTAAAGTTACAATATAATTTTTTTCACATTGCAATACAACAAATGACAAGCGACAAACAAACAAAAAGAAGATCTTTATAAACTTAAAGACAGACTATCTGCATAACGGTGGTGTGTGAATAAAACAACTGAAGGAAAGACAACATCCTTTCGGGTTGAAAAACTTATATGCTTATATGTTTCTATACTATGTGATGTTTTGGTTTCATACTTGAGGGTTTTTATGTTTTTGATGTAGTCATTGAAAACATTATATCAACAGTATGTGCAAAAAATATATATTACATAAATAAAATATATACAGCTTTACATTATTTTACCTATGTACAATAACTCTCTGTATGTTGCATAATCAGGAGCCATGCATTTACATATAATTGAAACACTGAACATCTGATCTCTTCAAAAAATATTGCTATACACATCTTGATTATAACTCTCTATAACCCATCTCTGAATTAAGCACACTGACATAAGAGAGGACTAAGAAAAATCAGTGTGTGTGTGTGTGTGTGAGAGAGAGAGAGTGAGAGAGAGAGAGAGAGAGAGAGAGAGATAGACAGAGAGAGAGAGAGAGGGAAAGAAAAAGAGGGAAAAAAGCTAAAGAGAAAACAATGAGATAACTCCTCCTCCTTGCTCACTCCGTCTTTCCACTGATCGTCCAGTCAGATATGATAGTAGTAGTATATTAATATCACTCAGTAGTGTATATCATTCTGTTTCAGTACTTCACTACTAAATTCAGGTCCTCTCATAATAAAATATACGAAAAACCTTCAGAATCAAGAAAGAGTAACAAAGCACCTCCAAAACAATGACTATGCCAATTTATAATATCATCAAAATGATACGTAATCTTCTTTTGAAAGAAAGCCCATTTTTTATTATAAAGGAGGGCTGTATGTGTATGTATGTGTGTGTGTGTATATATATATATATATATATATATATATTTACACACACATGTATAAGAAAACTTAATTATTTAATAGCAATTATGATATTATTATCAACAATACATATGAATTGGAATTGATGAGTGACTTTGATGATACACACACAATTCTATTCAAAAGTTTGGGGTCAGAATTTATTATTTTTTTATTTATATCTGTATTTTCACAAATATTAAGAAGCACAACATTTTTCAACATCGATTATAATAAGAAATGTTTCTTGAGCACCAAATCAAAAAACAATAAAAACATATTAGAATGATTTCTGAATGATGACACTGACGACTGGAGTAATGATTCTGAAAATTCAGACTGATCAGAGGAATTAATTAATTAAAGGAATAAATTACAGGAATAAATTAATTTGATTTGAAAATATATTAAAATATAAAAGTTATTTTAAATTGTGATCATTTCTCACAATATTATGGTTTTTACAGTATTTTTGATCCAATAAATGCATCCTTGGTAAACATTCGAGACTTCTGATGACATCAAAAAATCTTTCCGACCCCAAACTTTAACGGTAGTGTGTGTGTGTGTATAAACTTCATTGAACAGACCACAAGGTGGCACAGATTTGACAGACTTAACATAACCCTGATTTTGTCCTGTCAAACATTTCACCAGATCATCCACTGGAACATACCTTGTTAATACAGTAAATGTGTGATGGCTGGTCGCTGTTGTAGCGAGAACACAGACGTAAGGCGGGTGTGTTGAAGCTTTTGAACTTTAAGCTAATTGTGACTCAGATATGACAAGCATGACTCATTCGGCCCCCCTGTGCGGATGTGACGTAAAGTGCCAGGTCTTTGCAGTGCCGTCGAGTGAAACCCAAATGGACGACTTCTACAGAGGAGAGTTGAAATCGGCAATCAAAAAGTCGACATGGTCTTTGTCTTTGGTCTTAAAAGCCTCCGCAATGACTCGAGTCGCATCCCGGTGCTCCATTCCTTTAAGTGACATGCCATTCACCTCCAGAATCACCTGACCCACCCGTAACTGCCCAGAGATATGCACAGAGCCCCCCTTCTGGAAGACAGAAAGAGAAAGAAAAAGAGAGAGAAATAAGCAAAGAAAGTCGCAAACTTTACGAAAGAGAGAGACAATCTATCAAAAGTGTGAGAGAAAAGACAAGTGGGAAATGGGGGAGAAAATGAGCGCTTGTTCTCTCCGATATGGCACTTTATATTGAGAGGTCATTAGCTGACCTCCTGTCAGTCATAGTATAAAGATAAAGTGCCCAAGGACAGGTAGAAAGAGATAACCAAGATGAGCGTTCTGGTTGTCATCTTTTGCTCAGCTGGAGGGAGGCTGGTCTGATCGCAGTCTAATAGCCCTGCTACATTTGGGCCAACAATCTCCAGTCCACAAATCAGGCATTATAATGGTCACACCATGAAAGCGCTGCTACAGTCATATAATTCTGCTGGGATCTGATTTAATTGATTTTTTTTTTTTACATTTATTAGTATTACAATAACTCAACATGACACATGAGCTGTAAATGTCTGATTAAAGAATAGTGATTGCTCTCATAATGAACATTTGATAAGAATCAAAGTGGATCTTAAGGAGTCTGGAAGAGCGGTAGCCATGGTTACACCAATGACATCGGTTCATTGCGCCATGTGTACTTTCAGGTTGGATTCAGTACATAACAGTGTCAGACAGCATCTGAGATCTCACTCTCACTCTCACATGCTTTAAAAATGCTTCTTTGAAAAACCATAATGAATAGAATTCATGCCTGTTTTATCTTTGAAATAATCAACAGCACTTTTTCCCCCCAAAACTCTGAATATGTCATGTCACATCGAGATATATTAGCATTACCCTGTATAGGGTATCAAGGAAAATCAAGGGCTAATCTTTTATCAGGATTCTGTCACTCAAGTCTGTTTTGAGCTGTCTTGTCGTTGTGAGCGCGCGGTTCTGAGTTCGCTCGGGTCGTACGCTCTTTTCATGTTTGTTTCTATGTGCCATGTGATCTCCTGTTGATTGTCTAACCCCGCCCATCTTGTTATCTGATTATTGGTTCATTTGCCCCACCTGTCCTCCTCGTGACCTGCTTTGTTTGCTCTCCCTATTTATTCTCCTTGTGTTTTCCTTCCTGTGCCAGTTCGTCATTTTATGTATACCGTTCCTGCCCGATCTGATCCGGTTACCATATCCAGGACTGCTTTGTTCAGATGCTGGTCTTGTTTCCCCCATGGGATAGTTTTTATTTAATTTAATGAGTACTCACCTCATTCCTTCACCCAACTCTGACACCTATTTACTATTCATTAATTCAAAATCAAAGCTATTTCTCTTTCCTTTGAAGGTCAGCCATTTCAAGACAATAAAATCAGCGGAGGAATATTCTGATTGTATCAAACAGCACTTTAAAACAGCACTTTCTCTTCACAGTTGCTGGTAACACTTTATTTCGATAGTCCATTTTTGATATTCTACACTAGTAGTACATCAGCTACCAGTGATTACAGTATTAATAAACTGTCTGCTTAAAATCTGCTAACACTTTTCCCCCAACAGACATTCTACTGACTACAATTAATTTTTGCAAGTACATGGCAACTTATTCTACTAACCCTAAAGGCCCTGATATACTCGCTGTGAAGTTATTTTTCGTTCTTCGTTTAGGGGTAAAACGAAGTGCGAAGTAGGTTAGCGGCGATATACTGTTATCGAACACCTGACACTGCCCACACAGTTGAGAGTGGCATTTATATGAATATGTAAATATGTGCTGTGCGCTTTTCTCTCAATAACAAAATAAACACAAAAAAAAAAAAAAAAAAAAAAACAGCAAGCGTTTTAAAAAAGCATAATAAAGGCATCTGATCATAGCAAAGTGGTTATGTTTGCACGAGCTCTACGGCACTCAAGTCACGTTTATTTATATATCACTTTATACAATACAAAGCTTAAAATCAAGCAGCTTTACTGTATTAAAGGTATAGCGGAGGATTTTCTTTTTCCGGGTGGATCAACAAGACTATTGGTCCTCCTAGTTGTCAATCATTCTGGTGATATGTTTACGTAAGGCCGTCGTACGTGCTCATCCCTAGGTAGTTTCGCTTTCTGCGCATGCGCACTTTCAGGTGTATATGTGTGGTGAGCTACGGTTTCAGCCATTCATTGAAGCTCGCCGTTCTCACCGGGTTTTTTTCAAAATGTCTGAGGGTCGCTAGAGAAAAAGTGTCTACGAATTGTATGACAAGAAGAGAAAGGCCTCTGAAGAAAGAAACAAGTCCAGAGTGTTTTTGGGAGAATATTTCACACACTGGTGTGCGCTAAAAGCACAGGTTGGGCTTCCCACTGATGCCTCAGTCACGAAGTTTCTACTCGACAGGTAAAGTTTGGCATGCTATTTGGAGAAATCCATTTAAAATCACTGCTAGTAAAAGTTTAAGGGATAGTTCACCCAAAAATGAAAATGCTGTCCTCATTTACTCACCCTCATGTTGTTCCAAACCTGTATGACTTTCTCTCTTCTGCTGAACACAAAAGAAGATATTTTGAAGAAAGTCAGTAACCAAACGACTGATGGACCCCATTGACTTAAAAAAAATACTATGGAAGTCAATGGGGACCAGCAACTGTTTAATTATCAACCTTCTTTAAAATATCTTCTTTTGTGTTCAGCAGAAGAAAGGAAATCATACAGGTTTGGAACAACATGAGGGTGAGTAAATGATGACAGCATTTTCATTTTTGGGTGAACTATCCCTTTAATGTAAGCGATGATTAGCAATGCTAGCCCTGGCACAAGTCACGCACCGACAGCAACTTGTAAACAGAGCGTGCACGAGGAGAACTAGTCTCGTGCATACTCTCTCGTGCACTCGCGGACGTCTGCTCTCGACCGACTTTCCACATGAAAGAAGGCGGAGCCTGGTCGCACACCTATTACATAATCACCACAGACCAATATTAGTACAAAGGGGTTTATCAGCCGGTGCGAATCTTTCCGGAAAATTGTCAAGCTGTTTCGAACTCCCAAAAAGAACTCCAAACGAACTTTGTTTCGGCCTGATTTTGTTCGAAATTACGTCACATCAGTTGAAGTAAATTTAACAGTCTACCAATGCTCTAACAAGAGTGAGTTGACAAGTAGTTGCAAATTAATAAGAGTTAGATAACATGTAGTTGCAAAGTTACTTAGAGTTAGTAGAATGTATACAGTTGTTGATTCTCTAAAAGTATAATATGTTTCTGCTACACTAGCCAACAAATAAGGGAATGTTGTAACAGACATAGCGTCTGATTGGCTAAAAAAAGTAGGCTGTTCCCCAAACTCTTTGGGCTGTCAAAAAAAAAAAAAAAAAAAAAAAACAGGTGTGATGTCTCAGGACATATTCTGGAGAAAAAAAATATTATGCACTTTTAATTATGGAACATGTCCAGATGGGTCTGTGACAGGCTGTGCTCTTCTGTGACATTTCCAATGGTGAGATTTACACATGCTGGTTATGTAAACTGACATTCTATGCAAATTTCAAGGATACTCCAGCAATCAACAAAGAATAATAATACAGCAACACCGCTACAGCACTTTGTCCTCATTTAGCAGTATTGGACATCTCTATAAACGCTATTAGACACAAGTTATGTTAATTTCATATTTTTCCATCCCCTAAAGCTATAGGAACATCACAAGATGCTTGATCCCATCAGGTTTAAATATGCAAGCAAACATATTTCTGTGCAAAGCCACTTTGCGCTAAAGGGGAAATCTCTCACCTTCATGTCGAGTGAACACAGCACTGACAGAAGTAAGCACACAGACACATGCACATAAACGGGTCTTGAATATGCTAATGCACTATGTTAACTAACAGTTGCTGGAATAAAGGTCATAAAAGAAATGAGAGGAAAACAAACCGGCTCCTTTACATTTAAAACTTCCAGTAACGTTATGACTAAAGACTAATCTAGCATCTTAACACTGCTAAATGCACAGGGGTCTATCTATTAACAGTGCCATGAGTAATTTCTAATATGAAAATTGGAGTTGTTTTGTCATGCCGTGCTATTTTAGTCATATGATGAATAAGCAGGTTTTACTGAATGCTTTTCATGTGTATATGAAAGAACAGCTTTTAAAAGCTTTCTGAAAACACATTATATAAGTTATAACTGTATATTGCACCTTGATGGGTGTAATATCAGGCCTTCACAGTACATTAGCTACCCTTTCCGTTAGTGGAACAAAAGGTATACTTTCAGGGAATAGTAATTCTAAGACTTTGTGATACTTTTATGTTAACATTTCATATTTGTTATACACTACAGAATGTTTCATCATCATACTTTATAGCTTGGCACCAAAACTTACAGCAGCAAGCTGCCTAGCTTTCTAGACTATTAGCTACAGTACATAGGAAGTTTATTTTTTTAAATGGAAGCTCCGGAAGATTTGGAATGTTATAGGAAACAACTTCTTCTGAAGTGCAAAGCAGATTAGACTCATACTTGATTTCAATACTTAGTATCGTGATGCTAAGCTAACAATATGATATTCTAATTACATAACATAACATAACATTCATGCATTTGTAGTAAAATATTTCATTTTTAATTAGAATGAACTATTTTTAATTATAAATTTTGATGTAAAATACACTACCGTTCATAAGATTTATATGCTATTTTCAATGATCTTGTGCGCTATGCATTCTGGGATTGCCTTCGCCACAATGGATACTGCCTTAGATTTAGGCAAAAAACAATAATTAACTATGCTTCCTTCCTTGTGGAACAGCCATCATGTAAAGATTCCACAACATGCTAATTAGACAGTTCATTAAAGGGTTAGTTCACCCAAAAATGAAAATTCTGTCAGTAATTACTCACCCTCATGTTGTTCCAACCCCGTAAGACCTTCGTTCATCTACGTCACCACGTATGACACACATGACCAGCGTCGGCCAATAGTGAGCCTACGTGGTGACGTGCAACACAGACGCGCTACGCTTAAACACTACGTGAAAAGACTCGAGGCCCAGAGAGAAGGAAATGAAAAGTGGAATAAAGTCGTTATTTTTGTTTGTTTTTGCGCACAAAAAGTATTCTCGTCGCTTTATAAACTTAAGATTGAGCCACTGGAGTCACTTGGACTATATTAACGATGTCTTTAATACATTTTCTGGGCCAGCAAGTTATAGTGTCTTTGAAGCCTATGGAGAAGTGAGACAGCACTCAGATTTAATAAAAAATATCTTAATTTGTGTTCCGAAGATGAACGAAGGTCTTACGGGGTTGGAACAACATGAGGGTGAGTAATTACTGACAGAATTTTCATTTTTGGGTGAACTAACCCTTTAAGGTTTGGAACACAGCTATTATTTTCAGCTTTATTAACCGTCGTTTTGAACTTTAACCCGTTCTGACCCACCTGTATGGTCGCAATGCGTGGCAGAGGCTGTCTGGTGTTGGCACCCCCTTCAACAGCAATACCCAGTGTACTGGCACACTTGGGAACCCGTACAAATATAGGCTCCATTATTCCCATCTAAAACAATGAACAAAATGGATGCTACTTTAGACATCACACTCAAGAAGACAAAAAAGACAGAGATTTCAAGGAATGTGGAGGAGGAAGACAAGAGAGTTTAACATGAATGAAGAAAAATCAAAACTCTCCTTAAACAGCAGCAGGACAAACGAGATTCAATCCCTACAATGTGGCATTAAGACATATACGCATCTGTTTAACAGTTGCTTATATGATATATGATATCAACAACAGAAATCGTCGCTGCTCTCTCACCTGTTTTGCGGAGGCCTGTGCGAGTGCTTCCGCTCTGCGTGTGTCACCTATGACCTGCAGGAAGGGAGGTTTGCCTGGTCGCGGGCTGCTGTCCTTACTCAACCCTCCAGCCTCTGCGATATCCACTCCACTGTCCTCACTCAGAGTCTGTCCGCTGTCTGACAGCTGGGACAGGGTGGCTCCTGGGAATATAGACAAATGAGCACACAAAGCCATAAATAACCACACAATTTAGCTTTCAGAGATTAGAGGTCTGCATTCAGAATTTATGTGAACCTCACACATTAGCTGAATCCAAAAAGAGTTATACAGCTGGATGAATTCCCTAAGTGCTGAACTTCATCAAAGTTTAGATGTACCTATATGGCTGTCAATTTAGCATGTTAAATTAGTGTGACTAATCATTTCAAATGAATGAGATGCCACCTGACCCCTTTGTGCATTCTGTAATAAGGTATCCTGCCATTTGATTTTTATATTGACATCATTTATATTGACATCTAAAGCCATTTTTTGTAATGTGTATTCAACAGGGCTGGGTATCGATAGAGATTCCCTGATTCAGTTCGATTGTGATTAATTTTGGTATATTTCCATTATAATGTCCATTTTGCTTGTGTATGAAAGACATTCTCACACAAACTAATTCTGTACATTATACAGGAAAAATTCTAACTTGATACGTTTCAAAAAATATTAATCTTAAAATTTAACAGCAGGACCTAAACTGTGCAGTTAATTTTTTCTATTTATTATATAACAGATACAGTAAAATAAACATCACAACCAAAAATGCTCTGTGGATAGAGAATCACGCAGTGACAGGGCGGGCATTTGATAGGCTCAGAATGCATTTTCAAATTGCACATTGAATTTTGCTACATTCATTGCGGGACACTTAATGGGAATGCAATCGCAAGTGTCTTAACTGTTAGTGTAGATGCAATTAAGAAAAAATAACATTTAAATTACAATTTTGCTACAGTTTTTGTTTGAACATGTTAAACATATCTAATCATTTCTGTAATACATTTTAATTTTAATTTTGCAACTTATAAAGCGTTAAAATATGTATAAAATTTACATATTAAAACTAGTGTATGAAATGGCAAATGTAAATTATATAATTGAATTTTCATTTTCATTTTGCACCAAACGTTGCACAAATGTATTGGAAAATTAACATTTAAATACAGAAATACATTGCCATTTTACATATTGCATTGTCATTTTGCATATTACATCTCAAATTGAAATTTGCTACCCATAAGCTTCCATAAAACACAAGTGGCAACAATCAAATACAAATAGAGAACACATGTCATTGATTGAACACAACCACTCAAAATTGATTTAACCTGTTTCAAATGATGGCCAAAGACAAGAAGAAGCACATTGATCAAATGTTTACTCCTTTGATTTTTGTCCCTTTTAGTATTGTATACTGTAGTACAGTGCATTGTAGGCTGTATACTGTACTAAGAACAAATTGTATGGCCCTGAACATTGTGCTTTCCATTTGTTACAGTTTTTCTCAATTGTTTACACACAAATACTGGTACTTGAGACACAATGACCACAACATGTAACTCAATCACCAACCCCCTGAACCAATTTTGCTGAACTACAAGCACAATTCCTGCTTTACACTCAAATTGCAGTTCTAAAACACACCTTTTTCAAAACACTACACACAATTCTCTGCTTTTGGCACAATTTTCATGCAGAAAATCTCTTGTTTTCACAAGGAACACACTGCCATTCAAATATGCACACTGACTCATCACAAGGGCAAACACCCGTCACACAGTTTTACAATTAGCAATCAGAGTTTTAGCATAAAAGGGCAACAGGTGAGCTCTTCAATGGAGCAATGGATGGCAACATTGGATTTTTTTTTTACTGTAACTGTATACAGTCAATTCTTCTGTTGTTTTGTATGTAGACCACTGTATGTACAACTTTGTGTTGGTTGGGATGTACACTGTGTACATTGTTTTTGTGGGAAAAATAAAATATATTTGTTACCGTGTATTTGTGTGTTCTGAGTATAAAAACAATATTCTCAAATATTTTACTACAAACTTATGTATGTACTGTCTGTAGTAAGTGTAACAATGAACAAAAAAAAGGCCTAAGTCATTATGATGAATGGAGAAGAAGTGTTTTGCATTCATCATAGTGTTTTACATTGAGCACATCTGTGTTCAACTGGTTCTTATAAATGTCTATTCATATGATGGTTTGTGTGTGTCATTTGAAAACAAAATACCATTTTGAGAAGAAATAACATTGTTTTGAATGTAAAGTTTCATTTTGCAGGAGAATTGAGGGGTGTTGTGTGTGTGTTTTTTGATTTGTGTGTAGAGTTCTGAGAATATGAGGCATGCTTTCAGAAAATGTGTGTAAACAATCGAGAAAAACTGTAACAGTACTGACTGCTCAATAGATTTTGACTGGTTGCGGTTTCATATCAACAAATAACAAGAATTACAGTATCACAGAGACAAAGGACAAGTTTGTGAGATGCAGGGTACAGTACTGTAAAAATAGGAGTACAAGGAAGAGGAAGAACAAAACAAAAAAAATCACAAAAAGCAAAGCAGAGTAGTCATTTCTGATAAATTTTGAGCTACTATGATAGAACGTTTTCGTTCATCAAAAGACAATGACGGGAAAAAATATGAAATTTGTTTCGAGATTAAAAATGTACTTCTCCCTGAGAACTATATGTTTTGAACAATGTGTTTTCTATTTTTTGGTGTATTGTTTACTGACTGCTTGATAGTGTATATCCTTCTGATCACTTTGTTTATGATTTGAGAGCAGTGTTTGATTTTGAACACAGGTAAAACTGTTTTGAGGCGAAAGTTTCATTTTGCAAGAGGAGTCAGAGGTTTTGTAAATAGTGCCTGAAGATGAGGTTTTGTGTTTAATGTTTTCAGAAAATGGAGCAAGCTTTCAGAAATTGTGTTTGAGCAATTGAGAAAAACTGTAAATAGCAAATACATTTGTGCCCATTTGTGCTCCCATGGGCGTGCTGGTCTGAAAACGAGGTGTGTTTGGGCGCATTGTTGGCGCGTTGCTATTTTGAGACTACTGAAATAGACTGCGCCATTGCCCAACAAAAACCTGGTCTAAAGTCATAAGTCATTGGCGCAGTATTTTATTTTTTTTAAAGAGCGCATTAGTAATGTGAGCCTATAGGCGGGTCCACCACGCACGTAAACTTTGTCTCGTAGATGGTCAGCTCGTGCGCTTTAACCTCATGCACGAGCAGATCCGTTTCCTCGCTAGAGAAGCGTTCAGCTTTTCCGCTTTCCGAATCCGCCATGGCGCGAGCGCAACTGGATTTTAAAGGGAATTTGAGATGAGACTCTGATTGGTTTATTGCACGTTACGCCCAAAACACACCCATTACTCATTAAGAGAATAGGGACAACCCTTTTAGACCATGCACCGGGTGCGCCAACCATTTTTCTCGTTTCCCATTCGGACACGCCCTAAGTGCACTTGCGCTGTGGGCTTTAGACCATGAGCTTAGATCGTTAAAATAGGGCCCATAATTTCAGAGTGCCTTCACCTCGTAGCTGGGGCTGGAGCCTTTCCTCTGCCGTCTCCAGCTCAGGGTGTAGTGGGCTGTTCTGGGTGGCACCGCAGCTGTGAGATGGGGAGCCCTCGAGCTTCTCTGGGCTACAGGGAGGCGGTGCAGGCATTCGCAGTGAAGGCGAAAGTGACGGAGAGGAGCGTGGAGAGATCATTGGGGTGCCCTCTCGAGAACGATTTGGAGACTCCGGGTGCGGGGAGAGCCCCGCCGCATGCCTGCTCATCAGAAACTGAACCAGATCTCTACACGGCGGTCCGGAGGAAGGGCTAGCGTGATAGGATGATGGCCGTGGAGAGCTGTGATGGTGAGAGCAGGGTGGAGGAGTGTGATGGACAGAGCAGGTGGAAGTGGTGTGGTGGATGGTACACGGGGAGTTGTGAGTAGAGCAGGGCGAGTGCGAGTGATTGTGGGTGTGGTTTTCTTGGTGCCGCCTACAGGGGGCAGTAAAGAGCAGGTTGGTCTGGGACAGCTTAGACGAAGGGCGTTTGGTTTGACTTTTTGGGCTGGCATGTCGAATAGGTGGAGGGGGAGGCTTGAACGAGGGGGGTGACTCAGATGACAGCTGCACCTTATCCTGAAATAAAACAAACGTATTGTCCATATTTATCTCCTCACAGTCGCTTGCAAATACTAAGACAGGCAATTAAAGGATCCATTATCATTGAGGGAGGTAATGATAATGCTGAGAGGGAAAAAAACACATTCTGACATTTTAAAGCTTTTAAAGGTGACATTTCCTTCCCAAAAGTCAGCACATTATGAAATTAACAGATAATAGAGTTGTCAGTGTACATCAATTTAGCACAAGCAAATGTTTATAACAAGACAGTCAATTATGGATTCATCCAAGATAATCGTTTATAATCGTTTTACTAGAGTTAATGTTGTGCTACTGATGCTTAATCAAATAAGAACAAGAAAATGTGGAATACATTTTTTTTATTGAACTTGACAAATTCAAACTTGATTGTAAATAAAAAGGAAATCTATCACACATGGGTGTGTTCTGATTTAAAAACCTAACGGCACATTTTATGATGTCACAATGCATTTTCTGCTAAATCAAAGTAACTGACATAAATGGTGCAACAAGCTCTTTTGACTAGTAAATGATACCCCATATTTTAGGGCAGTGTAAAATTACATTGAATACAGTGTAAAGGTTTGCAATGTTGGGTCAACTACTGAAAGTGAAAGCATATATATATATATATATTTATTTTATTTTTTTTATTATTATTTTTATTAAATTAATCACACTACCGTTCAAAAGTTTGGGATCAGTCTTAAAAAAAAAAAAAAAAAAAAAAAAAAGATAATTAATACTTTTATTCAGAAGGATGCAGTAAATTAACCAAAAGTGACACTAAAGACTTTTGTATTGTTACAAAAAATATCTATATTTCAATGCTATTCTTTTACATTTCTATTCATCAAAGAATCCCTAAAAATGTATTAGTTTCCACAAATATATTAAACAGAATAATAGCTCTAAACATTGATAATCAGAAATGTTTCTTTAGCACCAAATCAGCATATTAGAATGATTTCTGAATGATCATGTGACACTGAAGACTGGAGTAATGATGCTGAAATGTAGAGTATTTTAATTGTATTATTTGTTTACTGTATTTTGTCTACTTTCACAACCTTTCAAAATCTTACCAAACCCTAACTTTTGAACAGTAGTGTATGTTGGTTTTAGTATTATTTCTTTGAGTTTTGTGCCTTTTTCAATTTTATTTTTTGGATTAGCTTTAATGGGTCGATATGTGCCACATATTCTGCATATGCTGTATATTCTTAATTTACAAAGAGGTCAAGTAGAGGCATACTGTACAGTATATATACACAACCTCTACTAAATTACAAACTATGAGACTGATATATTGATCTTTGAGATAAAAAAAAAAATACAGCCATATGAGTTAGAAACATTAAAACATTTTTTTTTTTGCAATTTTGTTTGTTTTATATGATGTGACAGTCTTTGTATTGCAGGGATAATTGTTTTGTTTTCCTAGCCCTAAATCTTCCTTGTTACACACAAATATAAAATACAGAAACCATTATAACGTTGGCTTGTTTTACTCCACAAAATTTGTTTAATCCAATCTAACAGCATGCAGACACAAAAAATATAATCAACTCACCAGAGCAACATCAGGAAGAGAATTTAGACTCTCAAGTGGCATCAAACTCCCATCCAACCTGCAATCACTCTAAAAAAGCAAAGCAAAAAGCATAAACAATCACTGAAATGACTTGGTTGTACACAGCAACAATCACTCCAGAACGAAATACAATCAAAAATATGTTTGTTTAAGACATTCACGCTCCACTTGAGAGGCAGCTCTTCATTTCTAAGCCTTTCTCATCAGTTCAGCTCAATTGCCAGCTTGCGTAGAGTGAGATTTACAATTCATAATAATGGTTGGAATCAAATCATGAAATTACCAAGACACAACAGATCAGACCATTAAATGCAGGCACAGTAGAAAACAGTCTGAATAAAGTTAGCTCTTCCTTCAAATAGGCATTATGAGCATGAGGATTGAACGCAAATACATAAATGTTATATTATATTATATTACTATAGTTTTTAAGCATCACTTATTTTGATGTATTTTGTATTGTACTTTGGCTCTTTCAAAAACATGTAATATCTTACTGATATCTTTAAGATGTATTCATATTCCTGAGAAGAATGTTCTTAAAATTCCTCGTAAATAACTTAGTTAGGTTAAACTCCAACCAGTCGTCCACCAGTGCATGCTAATATGCCCAGCACTGCACAAAACCACATCCACATGCCTTGTTGTAGCCGGGGACTGCAGGTGTCAGCTGGCAAACAGAAGGAACGTGGCCCTCTGGATGGGTGACGGAGATAGAATCAGGGTGCAGAAGGCCCGGGCCGGCGTGCCGAGCTCTCCACGCCTCCATCTCACGGTGTAACACCTGCCCGTCGAATCGCTCCAGGTCCTGCGCAGCGATCAGAGTCCGCACCTCAGCCAGCAAGGACAGCTGGGAAGCAGGAACAGCCAAGAGATCATTAAATGAAAAACCTGAAATCATCCAAAATATGATGCATTTTTCATTTGAATACAGTGCTAGCTATCAAACTAAGAGTTTTTTTTAAGCTGGCATAGACAATGGCGCTATGGTTTGTTAGTAATTCTTTGCTGTCAGCCTAACCTTGGCATGTGTGTTGAACAGTTCAAACAAGGCCATGGCCAGAGGCTCTACCCCGATGTGTGCTCGCTGGTACTCTTGAATGTAGTAGCCCATGGTCTGTCTCTCTGTCTCTGTTAGAAGCATGTACGCCTGTTCCTCCAGCGAGTTCCACGCTCCTGCGCGTACCACTCCGACCGCTGGCATAACACCTTTACAACAGACTGACTGCAAATGAGAGAAGATAAAACAGAAGAGGGTGTGTCTACATGAACTGTAATGTTGTACAGGAGTGTGAAACCTCTTGTTGTCAAGTCAAATGTTTGCATCTACAAAGATGCCTTCATTTGTTTGAATTTTTTATCATATGCTTTAAACTGCATCCTTCACTGCATCTCAGAGAAACACACAGTGGTATTTCATTATTAAGTGAATCTGTGTTTATGAAGAAATCATTTGAGCGATTGATTCAACAATCCATTTATAAAGACTTGTTTCATTTCTAAATAAGCCATGTTATTTTAGTATTATTTATATGCTATTATAGTTTTAGTACATCAAGTTAAACGAATTGACAATGAGAAATGTTGCTCGGTGAAATAAACTAAGATTAAGGACTTTATATGTTATTTTAATTCAGTTAATGTTTATTTTATTTCAAGTAAGAAAAATGTGCATTATTTTTTTTTTGTTTAAAGGTATGGTAAGCAATTTGTTTTAGAAACACTTTTTGTTATACTGGTTGAAACTCTCTTCAGATCCTGATAGCAATCAATAATAGAAGTGGTCTAAATATTAAAACATGTACATGTTGTCAACATATGTATTTCCATACCTCAGTGCATATCACACATCATCAGCACAGTTAATACAGTTCCTCCTGAACTAAAACAACGAGCTCATGCTGCGTTCACGGCATGTCGTAACCGTAATTACGAGATGGTAGCCCGTGACGTTCTACCCAGAGTTGTTCACCTACTCAGACTCAGATGTATGCGTTTCTATGTCAGCAACACTATAAACGGCGAAATTAATCTGCAGCAGTCAGGTGGTACAACTAGAGCTCTGTACGTTTTTTATGTTCAGTATTATTGTTATGTTATCTGCTTTGAGACGTGACGATTTGCAGGCACTGTGCACGTTCATGTTCAATATAAAGGAAGGGTGGGATCTCAAGCTTTTAAAGCTAGCTTGCTATTGCTGGCTGCTACGAAATTGCCTACTCTGTAAGTTTTAGGTAACTATAACGACCCTGTCTAATGACCCACAAATTGTTTTAATGAATGATTCAATGGCTCATTCATTAAAACACGGACTTGCCACCACCTACTGGCAGTTTTAGTTTTATATATATATATTTTTTTATTTCATATTTCAATATTCAAAATAGTGTTATTTATGGCATGTCTAACATGTTTAAGCCGATTAAACAGTCTGTGTAAATTCATCTAAATGCCACTTCCTATAGTGTCTTATTTTTCTAATTGAATTTATTGATTAAATGTAAGAATTTGACATTAAAGATGATGCATTCAAGCATGCATGAAAAAGTGTATATTTACAAATATCCTTTTTTTCAAGTTAACCGATTTCTATTGACAAATTAGCATTGCAGTCACTAAATAAGCTCATGATTTTTTTTTTATATAATTTGCATGATTTTATGGAGCCTCAGAAGCCTGTCTGAAACCCTTAGGAGGTATCTTATATTAAAACACTGCCTTTGACGTCTGGGAAGGCAGCTGGCTTCTGTTTTGAATACAGCCAAGGTTATTAATTTATTTTCACAACTGAAAACAAGCAAATAGTGGCATGTAGTGCTACAGTGATATTAAATAGTTGTGCAATCATTAGTCACTCCATGTAGTTGATATGAACTGATGTAATGTGCATGTTCAGGTCAGGCCAGGTCAATGTGTGGGCAGCAGGCACTCATGGGAAAGAGAGAATAGCAGCTGCAGGACTGCATCTCCGAGACCTCACCAGTCAGCCATGTCTAATATGTAATGCTACATCCCCTGGGGTAACAAACTTGCTCTCTCTCTGTCGCTCTCTCTCTATCTTATTGAACTAGTCATGCACCTTTTCTTTGAAAACATGCCTCTCCTCTGATTTCTACTTTTAGACGTTCTCCTTAATCAGACCTACATCACAATAACTCCAGTATCTGTCAGCCAGCTTCATCTCTCTCACTCTCCCTGCCTCTATACCTGCAGGTGCTATAATTTTTTTTTTTTTTACTTGAAAAACCATGCATAGTATATCTATGCCCCTAGGTATCTAGCTAATGACGTACTGTGAGAAAAAAGAATCTTCAGAAAAGAAACATTTTTAAAGACATTCGATACACAAACCTTCAATATAGGTCAGTGTGAGAGAAAATAGGGACACATCCGTTCAACAACGCAGCGGAGTGGCTCTCAACTGGTGGGTCGTAACATAAAAAAAGGAATAGGACTGATATAGACTCAGACAGCAGGAAAAAAACAATACTTATGTGTAAGAGAATATGCAAATATAATATATGAATACACACTATCGTTCAAAAGTTCGATTTTTTTTTTTAAAGAAGAAATTAATACTTATAAAACAATAATATTTCATATAAATGCTAATTTTCTATAAATCAGAGAATCCCCTTAAATGAAATTACATTTTTTAATATTTTAAATAGAAAAGTTATTTTATATTGTAATAATATTTCAAAGTTTTACTGTTTTTACTATACTATATTTCTGATCAAATACATGTAGCCTTGGTGAGCATAAGAAACTTCTTTCAAAAACACCCTTAACCTTTGGAACGGTAGTGTATGTGGTATTAAAGTGCCAACAAATAAAAAGGGAAAGAAAGAGAAAAATCAGGGAAAGAGAATGAGAGTGAGACAGACAGAGAAGAGACAGGTTTGCTCTGACAAGCACTGTGCTTTTGCTTGTGAAATCAATATTTTTTTTGTATTTAGTTGCATCTGTCCTTGAGTGCTTTCATTTGAAAAAAAATAGGAATGTCTTTCCCTTCCTCAAGGATTTTCTATTCTCTTTCTCTACTCACACATGATCAGTGGTACAAACTTCTTCAGACCAATTCATGATCAGACTCAAAATACTCAGTATGAAATATGTATGGCTATAACACAGACAGCTTAATTACTGAATGATCACGTCTTTTGCCTTTTTTCAGTGTTCTATAAAGTGCTAATTTTCATCCTGCTGCCATCAGAAACATGTCAAACTTTACATTATAAAGTGACTAACCAATGTGATTGCTGTATAGATAACAGAGAAAAGCTGGTTATTAGTTGCAATGTAGAGTGCTTATGCTAACAGTGTATTAAAGCAGCTGACACCTGAGCCCTCAATTTAAAAAATGTATGTGCGATCACATTTGAAACCAAATTCAATGGTTTTAATCATACATTTAAGTGAAAAAACAAATCTAAATTTATAAAGAAAAAATGGCATGAAAATATGTTAAAACATGGCAAGTATGTAAACTGAAAAGCTTGCAAGCAAATGTTTTTGAAGAAGAGAAGTGGGAAAAACATGCTTGTGCATATGTATACAGAAATATTTCAATAGATATTTCAATAGCTATGGAGCCAAAAAATAAATAAAAACTGCACAACCATTTCAACTAATAACCATAAATGTTTCTTAAACACCAGTTTGTCATGGGTGGATGCTATAAGTAATCGCACAACAAAGATTTGGTAAATCATCAAACAATCCCATTTAGGGGGATTTATGCACATCTTATATATTATGAGGCCGAGTGTCCAGAAATCCAAAGTTTGAACTGCACTCAAGGGAAATTATATAATTTGCAATAAAAACCTTATAGCTTGTAGAAATAAATTTTCAAAACCCACATTTTAAACATTCATATTAACCAACAACAACAAAATCTCATCTTATATGAAGGTTATATTTGGCAAGCTGCTTTGCACTTCATCTCAGAGAGCCTAGACTGATGATGCCAGGAGTCCCATCCATCCCTCATTACTGCCCTCATTCCTGGATATTGCTGATCCACAGTCCTGATCACTAAAACTGTCCCTTGGTGTTCCACTTTGCCAGCCTTAATCAATAACTCAGAATAAGATTGCCTCGGCCAAATTAACTCTGTAGTTTCAGTGCACATACCTGTACATAAGCACCCTATGACCGACTCATCTCCCACAACAAACACACATCACCAGTCTCAGTTCCACCAAGGACTATTGCTGAACTGAGAAATATCTAGCTATTCTTTGAGTATGAATAGAGATTTACAAGAATTGTACATTGCGATAGCGATGACTATGGATGACTGTTGATTAAAATGAGTTATGACTCAGAGCTGGATGCGGGACTAAGGAAGTTGCGTCAAGAACAGGAAGATGATGCACATACTTTCTGTCATGATAATGTGATGAATTATGTTAGACAATCAAACAATCTATAAAAATATCTATCTATCCATCTATCGTTTTGTTTTTGAATACTTTTTCTTGTGTTGTAATTTGCAGGATTAGATTAACATGCTCCTCTCCAACACTTTGAATATGGAATAAAGTGGCAAGGATTATTCTTTAAAAATGAACCTTTTGTAATCCACTAAAGACAATAAAGTCATTCAGGCTCATATAAACTAATTTAAATTTAAAAGTAAATTCTCTGAAATTTAACACTACACATTGTGCTCTGTGTAGGCTATAGATTTGCTAATACATAAAAAAAGGCAACTCCAATAAATCAAAACAAGTCTTTTTTTTCCATAATAATGTACATCATAAAAAAGTAGTCAACAGTAAACCTACTAACGCAGACAAGGAGGGGGGACTGGGGGCCGGGTACACAATAGTGTTCAACCAGGTGTATTATGAGTGACCTACTTAAGTCATATTTGAAGTGGTTTGCTCAGGCTTGTTGAAGCTCTGATTCTTCAGGCTACACATGATGGACAGCTTGTATTGTATCTGTTCCGTGAAGCCTTCAAGAAGGACACGGCCCTCTCGCTTGCCCTCTGAATGATGGAAGACTCGAGTTCATTCCAACAAAATAAAAGCATTTCAGGCCTGAGTCACAGGAGACAGGAGGGGAGGGCAACGGGCAGCCCAGCCTAAAGCAGTTTGTTTGGGACTGAGAGGGGTTATTTACGTGCGACCAAACAAGCTAAACAAACTGCTTAAGGTTACTGAGTCAAAATACAATTTGAATCCAGAAAACATAGAAAAGATCTGATTGTCTCAGAACCAATCTTTCCTCTTTTGTCCTTTAAGTTACGTTTTTATGCTCTTGGAAAGGATGTAATGTCACTTCCCTAACTCCACACTTTGAATACAACGAAGGATGACTATGTTGCCTTTTTAGCACAAGGATTAAAGTCCCTGTAAAGTCAAAATTAAGTATGTGTTCTGAGTTTGTCATACCACCGAAAAATGTGTTATTAGCCACCCAGCCCAATTTCAATGATTAAAAAAGCCGCCAAGTAAATAAAATAAGCTATCAAAATCTCGAAAAAATGAGCAGTAGTCTCAGCTCTCAAACGCTGGGGGCGTGTCCGCTGGCTGCGCTGAAACCACGCCCACTCGCGGGAAATATGACTCGCGCACAGCTCGTGCATGTCGGCGCGACGGGAGGATGAAGGCCGAAGCGGACAGCGGGAGATAGTCGGTTCGGCCCCATTCACCAGTAACAGCGGATTATCAGTGAATTCCAGTTGTCTCCAACGAAAGTAAACTATCCTGATCTCTACAGAGGCGGGTGTGGTGGTGATCATCAGCTCTCCATCAAGGTAACGTTAGCTCTTCACAAGATAAATCCACCTCTTCTATTATGATCATTTTTCGGAAATTTAAATAAGGACACCGATCTGTTTTCTAAGTGATTGCATCCAGGGAATACGCATTTACATGACGAAGGCATAGCCAGAGCCGTGGGCATAGTAGCTAGCAAACTGTAGGCTGTCTGATAGTAACTCGCGATTGAGCGATAGGCTTAGTGACTCCGTGCGTCATCAAGTAGGGGCCCAATCAAGCTCAGGGGGTCGCAGTGCGTCATCGAGCCCCCGTTTTAGCCCCGCCCAAAAAATCCGGCTCACAGCAAGGGTGAAAAACTGTTAAACGGTCTAACTCCACAATTTAGTACTTCACAGTTCTCAGTCTTTGTAACATGTTTTAGCAATACATTTCTAGCACTTATAATGCGTTTAGAATTTTTTTGTAGAATTGCCTTTACAGGGACTTTAACAACAAATTAGCAAATAAATTATCACTTAATTTATGTTTCAGCATTGATCGATGCATCTATTTTCCTGTCCTCATTCAAATGTAATTGTGTAAGCCTAAAGCAGTTCTGACTGTAATTGTCTGAGTTACAATGAATGACTCCTCTTCAATCCACAATGATGATCTAGCTAATTACTGTGAGAGGAAACATAGTGGCTGCTCTGAATAAATCAATGGCTTCATTTGAAAAAAGCTTTTAATCTACATGTATGTGCAAAACACCATGTGTTTAAAAACATAGTTATAAGTGTGTATACGATTCAGAGTTGTGGCTCAAGCCTCGTTCCGACTGTCAGACTTTTTGTGCATATTCGATTGGAATCCAATCATACTGTGAAACTGTGAAAAACAGTTGTGGCAAAAAAATCACATGAAACGCGCTTTTTACAAATCAGTTTTGAGCTACATTTATACGTGGTTTGAAATCCTTTTAAATCCTATCAGCATTTCTAGAAATCCGCTTCAGTCTGACCGTTCTAATCGGATTTTGCGTGGTTTATGTCACCTTATCACGCCGCGTAAAATGTAAATATGTGAGACGTTTTGTAGGAAACATGCTGAAAGTCACTGCAGAAACAAGGTTGAGTCAGTTGAGCAGAAAATTACAATACAATGGAGACATGGTTTGACATGTTACTTACAGTGTAAGTAAATGATGACAAATGTTTTTTTTTGGGGGGGGGGGGGCTATCCCTTTAAAGCCAATGAACAGGGTCCCCATAACCAAGGTATTTTCATGAGGATTATTAAAAAAAATCACTGCACAAACCACAAATTCTAGCCAATTAAATAATTTATATCTGAGCACAGATTAAACAATTCTCTATACATTTTCCTTGATTTCTTCCAACATTTTATTAATTGATTTAATTTACTTATTGTATTAATTTATTAATAACTTTACATTTATTAAGAAAGCCTGTCGCCTAGTAATGCTAGTTTAAGATTTCCCTGATATTTCAGGCTTTCCATGACCATGGGATCCCCAAAAAAGACAACAAAGTTTGAGAAATCACCTTCCTCCACAGCATAAAGTAATATACAACTATAAGATTAATATGACTGTGAAAAAATCATTGTTTATCACTGTTAAACTGTGTGAGTGGGGCTATATTTCGAGGTCTCTTGACTGACGCTTCTATTTCTCTGCTACCAATAATGGCTCAATCCTCTATATATTTATAATACTACTTCAGTGAAGATCCTTCTCAATCCTGTAGGTCACCTTGCACATAAATGGGTCTCAGAATTCCTGCACTTGTGCCAAAGTCTACTGACAGGACTTGGAATGTGCGGAATGGGAAATAGAATTGAAAAGTGTTACAAGAGAAGATAAGGACACACAAGCTCCTGCCATCAAACTCCATAATCATTTCCAGTAAAGGAAGACATTCACTTCAAAAGCTCATTTTTGGGATGGAAGGTTGAATTAAATAAGTGACAATCATTCAAAAAATGGCAGATGCTGTCACCTTCTCTTCCACGGGGTCCTCTAACCATTTTTTAGTCACCCTATATGTAAAATATACCATGTGGATAAACATCATGTGTGCTCCACAGCTCAGGGAAGGCCACTCAAACCCTAAGAGAGCTTTGCCTAGCAGGATGCAAGTGTTCCTCCCTGTCTTCAGCTGATAAGACAGGTGCTTCACACAATGAGAGCAGTCTGATGTCTCCCAGCTCAGAGCTGTCCTTTGCACCCAGTAATGGAGTGATGTGTATGCGTTAGACAGAGATCGCAGCCTTCCAGCTGTGCAAAGACAATCCATTAACAACCATCAGATAAAATCTCAAAAAGACAATAAACCATGTGTTGTGATGGGACACACTGTTAGCATAGACACAAAGTACACACACTTTTTTTGCTATAGTGTGTTTGCTCTGAGATAGCAGTGTTTATTAAATTGATTGCTCTGATCTCTGGATAGACTGCAAAAGAATATGATGTCAAGCCAATACATTCATATTTTCAATATCACACTGACCTTAATATTAGATTTTTGTATTCCTATTTCTTAGACTCATTACTTGGAAATAAAACCATAAAATGGCATGCGGTTAGACATATTAAAGAGAAAATTAACCCTGGACCTTCAAATGAAATCTAAACAGTTAGAATTCAAAATTGTTAGTGCATTTTGTACCTCACCTTTCCTGAACTTCCTGCTCCGACATCAACAGATAGAACACTGTGAGAAGAGAGAGATTTTGAGTATGGAATGAATACATTTGAAAGTGCATAAACAGACATATTTTATTATTTCAAAGCTTTCTGCAATACTTGATTCTAATTAGGAAATCTCAATGAGTAATTAAGTAGTCAAAATGTAACTGTTGTCCATTGCACCACCATTTCATATCTCTCGTATCACTCCATGATTTCTCTTTTCTTAATTGGAACCATATTGTGAATCAACAAGATTAGTGAGCAGGAAAAAAGTAACTTGGATTGCAGATTAATAATTAATATTGTAATATTGCTTGCTACATTGTCATCTTGTTGCTAAGCAGGTTGGTTTTCTATTATAATGAACTATTTTTATTAGCTTTATGACCAGTAAGATAATAAAATCATTTCAAATCAGTATTTAATGTTAAAGAATTTACATTTATTTGGCAAGTATCGTATAACAAGTGGGATACTTCACATTAAGGTACTGATCACCATGAATGGGTTTATTTTGTGATGACCGACGGGCTATACATTGTAATATTTGAGTTTCATATCATGCAGTGCCCTTATCATGAGCAGATACGAAGGAAAATCCGGACACCAGTGATCAAAATGCAGTTTTACTCAGATTTTAGAAGACAAGACTAATGAAGCGTGGAACTAAAAGGCACCTTGCCAGATTTCCAGGGGAGCACTTTAGAAATGAGCACACCCTCCAGAGATCCCAATCAGCCCATTTCCATTTGGGCCATTGAGAGAGCAAGAGAGACGAGATCCCTTGCTGTGAGTCATAGTGCTACTGTCATCCCACTAGCATACATAAACTTCAACCATCACTGCCTAGGGCACGTCATCTAACAATAGCGTCTATATCTAGCTTTAAAATCATCTCACTGCTATATTTAGATTCCCTCTTTCAATCCAACAATCTGTATGACTGGACTCACTGACCTGAGTATAATTTAGTAAAGGAGCGAGACCACAGCCGAATTGCAGAGGAAAGCTTAATATTGCATAAAGTGGAGCTATTACAGTAATGGAAACAAATTAAATAATTTCCACATAATTGTCTAAATTACATTAGATAAAAGATCATTAAGTGGTGTTAGCTCAAATAATTGTATTTAATAGTCTCCATCCTAGTTAGACAAGTCATGGGAGGAAATGGGTACAATCCCGAGAAAACTCTAGTAATCTCTAATGCGTTTCTTCTAGAGTTTCAGAAGAGCTTTCAACAATCTCTGTACACTCTTACAGAGACTTTATTTTAGACTTCAGAGACGGATGCAGGAAAATTCCTCCAAAACTGCATTACAGTGTCTGGTCTATGCCATCTATGGCATCCAATTTTATAGCTGTATACTCTCACTGTAGGTCAACAATTGTCTCATTTATGTCTGTTTTTATCTCTCTTGAGGAATCTTGGGAGACACATCTGAGGCAAAGTTTATACTATAAGTAAGCGAGTGGCTCTGTGGCTCTATCAAAGCACTGCACTTTTTTTCAGCTCAAACAGCCTGACACAGCAACACTGGCCAATGGTTTGAGTTAGCAATTCCATTTGATGATACAATTCCATTTTGGTGGCATATTAAATGACGTACTTCAGCTTTAAATGAATCAAAAATGAAACCTAAATTAAGTCTCTTAAGCTCCAAAGATGAGCTATGGAAGAGAAAAACAATTATTTCCCTATTGGAAAAAATATAATGAAGCTTCACCTCTGGGTGTTGCTATTGGCCGAGCTCTCAGCAATCTGTGCACTAGGGATCCATTTGGTCTCATCCACCACAGTGCGTGCATGAGGCAGCCGTCCCACGTCCTTTATGGTCATCAGCATGTGGCTGGAATTCTTCAAAATCTGCACGGCCTCATCATGACAAATGCTCCGGAAACTACGTCCATTGACCTCCAGAATCTGATCCCCTACCTACAAAGATGGAAAAAGAGAGAGACTTCAGAGATCTAACACTCCAGATGAGACAAAATGAAATGAATGCAACAATGCCTGGCACACCAGTGCAGAGCCCACGCACCACAGGAACCATGTTTGAAAGAGCTGACAGCAAAATCACACATAGAAATTTCAATTAAGCCTTATAAGTGATAAACAAGCCATCCTTTCAGCATGATTTGTACATGAAATAATTGAATCTGTATCGCCATAGCAATTGTTGTTGTAAAATGTGGCAGGTAGACAGTCATTTATGAATATCCTCTATCTCTTTGCCAAATTCCCTCAGTAACCGACTGACAGAGGAAGTGAGGCAGTGGACAATGGAGATAAAGAGAAGACGCACTGGTTGGAAATTATTCAGTTACAAGCCACAGATAAAAGAACTCAATATGCTCTCATTAAACCTACTTGGCCATAGCAGAATATTAGTGATGTTCTGCAAATCAATGTAATGAACATCATTCATGAAAAACTCTCTGAGCAGTTCAGCACAGTGGGACAACAATCAATGACTATACACTATTGTTTTACTGTGCTGGCATAACTCTAGAAAAATAAATCATGTAAATAATGATAACATTTTCATAGGTGACCTATTTCTTATAGCGTGACAAACTTCTGCACTGATATACTGTACAGGAGAGGCTGGAATACATTGGGTGTATGTAGGCTAGAATATATACACCTCCACCCTCTGCAACATTACACCACTTTTTCCACAACTCTGCTGTCTTTCTATCCCATTTCAGGGATAAAACAAGCACTAAACAGTAATTTTGTAACCATTTAGTGAAAATTTTGTTTTTCTGGAGTCTGTTGATTTACAGCATATTCCCTTGCATTTGAAGTCTGTGCTGCATACTCTACTAAACTAAGACTTTTACTTTTTTCATGAGGCGTATGTAAAAAAGAGAGAGAGAGAGAGAGAGAGCAGAAAAATCCAGGATATTTCCAGTTTCTGGAATGCAAACCAGTATTTAAACTGGGGAGTAGGTTGTCTTCTTCTGACATTTTAGGTACACTCCGTAAGAAGAAAAAAATTACCTTGGAGAGTCTTGTTCCTTTTACTGTAAAAATAATAATATTTCTAATTATTGACTAACATGATTTTTGTTTGCCCATCCTGTCTTCCATAACTGGTCCAAACCACTTAATTTCCTCCTTTTGTTCTCCTCAGCAAAGGAGAAATAATAAAGAGAAATTAGTTATCGATGTGTGTCTGTTTCTTCCTCTCGGTGCAAACGTTCTTCATGCAGTGGAGTCAGCAGCTAGAACACACCATAACTCACTGGAGTAGAAACAGAGTGTGTGTGTGTGTGTGTGTGTGTGTGTGTGTGAGAGAGAGAGAGAGAGAGAGAGAGAGAGAGAGAATGGGGGGGCTCCAGGAACTCAAGGATCATTCATTTATTCCCAGAAGGGAAACCACTGGCATTCTTCTACCAACCTTTCTTTCCCTTTATCACAATCTCCAACGCTCCACTGCACCCTGCATCCCTCTATTCTACTCCTCCACCCTCTGCACCATTACACCACTTTCTCTACCACTCTGCTGTCCCTCCATCCCACTCTCCTCTAATAGCCCTCTACTGCCTACATAACTACTGTATATACTTTATTAATCCTTTGGGGACAATCACTAACATCAAACATGTAGCACACAAATGTGCAAAAGCATATGCTGTATGGTTAAACAGCTGACAGGGCAAAACATTAAAATAACACAATGAGACATGCATTACATGTTCATATGCATTACCAGAATGAACCTAGACACTTAAGCAGCTTAAGTGCAGCTTAAGCTCTGTTCTGGGTACTTTTCAACTTTTTTAGAGACTGAATCAACAATCAAATAATAAAAGTGGCATTTATTTAAAAAATGAACTATAAGCACATTTAAAAAAAAAAAACTGCACAAAAATACCAGGTCCGCTCACGTATCATTGACATTCACCTGCTGAGACATGTGTGTTTCTTCCCGTATCAACTCACGTAGACTTGAGGGATGATGCTGTTTTTACACAGCGGGGATTTTATACGTCCCCCAAAACATGAGCTATCCCACAGTGTCGAGAAACCGACTCGAAAGGGAACGTCTCGGGTTACTTGACGTAACCTTGGTGCCCTGAGAGGAGGAAATGAGACACTGTGTAGATCGCCATGTAAAAACCTGAAAGTCGGTGACTGTAGTTGTTTAGTCGAAAGATTCTGAGATTTCATGGTGCTAGGCACAGTCACTGCTTACATAGCGGTTGAGCCGGCCCACTGTGCCAACGTTCAAGCGACATTGGCTAGTGCAATGCAATAGCATGATTCAATCAGGCTTCAGGATTTAGAAGAAAATTAGTTTTCCCCAAACCGTGAACTATCACTTTCCCTCCTCTCAGGGAACCAAGGTTACGTCAAGTAATCCGAGACATTCTCCGACAAATATGATTAAATGGTGGATAACATCATATCTATAAGAAAATACAAAAAAAAACATACCATTCTGAAACATCCTGTGAAATCCATGCTTGCAAAGTCTGTGCATGAAATCTGTAATGCACGATCCTCTTGTTTGTTAACATTGTCAGGGTCTGAATCAGGCTTGAATTGGTTTGTAATTGATGCCAAAAACGGCGTTTTTGAGACTGTCTTTGGTTCGCTGCAGTTTTAAGGAGAAAATAATCAGCAATGGTGCTGTCGTGTTGACTTTTGAATTTGCACATGGTTTATCTTAGAGCATATTAAAAACACCAAATAGACATATAAACAACATTAAAAGCTTGATTTCCGTCAGGACCACTATCATCAAATACGACTGACAATTAGCATATAGTTTGGATTGGCGGTATGGTTCTGTTCAGGGCAAGAACTCCCTGTGCATCCATGCAGCCTAGCATGGATAAGAGCAGGGAGAGCAGCAATAACCCCCTTAGGGCAAACAGAATAGAACCAACATGAATGTATTGCAGATATCATTAATTCAATATTCTGATTCAAAGGGGAATCAGAATGACAAATCCTGACTGATGAGAGGAGGAGCTGGGGATGGAGGAGGGTAATTAGCTCCTGAGTAACCCGATTGCTGTTGAAATAGTGAAGGAGCTTACATATGGATGCTGCGATAGACGTCGTATTCCTATAGGTAGACGTGGATCAGCTGAGAGTCTGCTGATGCAAGCTTGACTAAGGTGACCTGCCAGAACTAACGCTACACTTGATTTTCAAGATTTCTCTCTGTTCCTTAGTAAAAGTTGGTCTCAGCAGCTTTGTGAATAGGTTTTAAGTGGAAACTCTTACCTAAGAACTTTTACTGCTGTTTAGGAGAACTCTTAGTGGTAAGATAAAATGTATTGTACAGCCCCTGACATTTTGGGGCCAGTATATGTGTTATTTAAAGCAAATGTGTCCATGCAGAGAAAGCAAACTTAATCTTGCCTCATTATACTTTATG
Source organism: Rutilus rutilus (assembly GCF_951802725.1). NCBI lineage: Eukaryota > Metazoa > Chordata > Actinopteri > Cypriniformes > Leuciscidae > Rutilus > Rutilus rutilus. The sequence goes on along the minus strand of NC_140221.1, from coordinate 31,875,269 downwards.
AACACTTTAACACATTAAGGAGCAATAACTGTGCAGGACTATAGGCATGACTGATATAAGTTCTTGTGAGGCTTCTCACTAGGCAATTTTTTAAGCTTTTTTTCCATCATCGGTTGCCTCTGGCAGTTTTCTCCTGGTGGATCTAAATGAAACAACCATAAAAGACTAAAAACAAAGCTATTATACAGGCTTTAGAGTCCCTTTAGAGCTCCTCCTCAAATATAAAAACACATTGTGCGGGCCTCACACATCCATCTGTCAGCTACAGATGCACTGGGCACCATCAGCAGTGAGGTACAGATAAATGTGTCTGACGAACGTCCGCCACAGATCCAGGTGAGCCCAGCTCATCTCCAAGGGGAACGGACATTAATTAGGCCCAGTGTTGAGCTATGCAGATGGGACAGATGCCGAGCCATCAGTCAGTTTTACCTCCAGCGCAAATGAAGTTCTACGTGGCTACTCTACGTGGCTCTGAGTTAAACTGACAGAGAAAAGGCTTTTGGGGTGAGGGTGGCTGCTTGAAGTGAAATGCGGTTCAGAAGAAAGCAGTTATGGAATGAGTTCAAAGGCCATAGTTTTGCCAGAAGAAAAAAAAAATTTTTGCAGGAGGATCCAAAATTTTGTGGAAAATGTCTATGTAACAACGTTCGTTGTTATGGGAAGAAGGAGGCGGGAACCGGCGAACATTCAAACAAACTTGAATAAATAAGTAAACCAATACAAAATGAAGACAGCAGCTCCTCACACAAATCCAGGCCTGGCCTCTCTCGTTCTTCACTGTCGTCGCGCCTCCTTTTATGCTTCCACTCCTCCGTGAGAGATCCGAGACCGGTGCGTCGCGCAGGTGTCACTCATCAGTAATCACGCCACCGGCCTCGTCCTGCTCGCCACAGTCTACATTGAGGCAGACTGTTTTGTACTATATTACATACACATTTTCTTTCAGAAATGGGGTCAGTACGATAAAAAAAAGAAATACTTTAATTGAATAAATGTATCAATAATAATAAATAAATACATATATAAATACACATATAATAAATATATTCTAATTCAAATAAATGCTGTTCTTTTGAATTCATCATAGAACCATGAAAATGTGTGCCATGATTTCTACAAAAAAAGCAACACAATTGTTTTCAACACTGATAATAAAAATAAATGTTACTTAAGCTCCAAATCAGCATATTAGAATGATTTCTGAAGGATCATGTGACACTGAAGACTGGAGAAATGATGTTGAAAATGCTGTTTTGCCATCACATGAATAATATACATTTTAAAATACATTCAAATATAGAACAGATATTTTCAAATTGTAATCTTTTTTTTTTTCTTACTTGCGCAATAAATATTTTGATGAAGACACAACAAAACCTTTACCTCTGATTCTCACAGCTCTTTAAACTTTAATCAAGCACTTCATTCATGGTAAGTGTGTCTAGAGTCCTTTCATCTCCGGGCTTGTTTAGTTCGGCTTCTAACAGCTATAAGAAAGAGAGTTTTTTAGTTATTTCTTATTGAAGAGGAGACTGGGGTTTAGAGGGGTTCATTGTGGAGTGGAACCTCTGGTCCACTGATGATGAGAGGTACAAATGAAGAAGAACACTTTCACTAAAACCCAAACAATTATAGAGAAAGCAAAATGAAAAGCCTCTCCAAAAAATAAGCAGTCAATCTTTCATCTCCTGATCTCAACCACCACTTTCCATTAGAGCAGTACATCAACAGTTGCGCACCACACAGAACACTGTTGAGCCCAGTGGGAGATTTATGTGTTCTTGCAATACAATAAGGTCCAAATCCACCGCAAGGAAAGACTCATAATTATTGGGGCCGATAATTGCATTATGCAATTAAATGAAAAAAATGGGGACCGTTTCCGAGCTACTTCTGGGAAAGCTGCTGTACGGAGGTAGACATTTCGGTGACATTCATAGCATGTGCTATAAGTGCAAGTGTTTTTGTATCTCTTGGTTGTGCAAGAGTCCTTTTTTATAAGATGATCAAAATATCAGCAGACAAAAATGGTTTTCACCTTTCAAGAGTCATTTAATAGTCATATAATAGCAATTATTTAATTATTTAATAGTCATAATATAATAGTTACCACGTGTGCTTAGGATGCAGATCATATATATATATATATATATATATATATATAGTCCCCTCCAAAAGTATTGGAACAGTGAGGCCAATTCCTTTCTTTTTCCTGTAGACTGAAAATATATGGGTTTGACATCAAAAGATGAATATGAGACAAGAGATCAACATTTCAGCTTTTATTTCCAGGTATTTACATCTGGATCTGATACACAACTTAGAAGATATAACTTTTTGTTTGAACCCACCCATTGCTCATGTGACCAAAAGTATTGGAACAGATTAACTTTCCTTTGCTTGCAATAACTGCATCAAGCCTGTGACCCATTGACATAACCAAACTTTTGCATTCATCTTTTGTAATGCTTTTCCAGGCTTTCACCACAGCCTCTTTCAGTTGTTGTTTGTTTTGGGGGACTACTACCTTCAGTCTCTTTTTAAGCAGGTAAAATGCATGCTCTATAGGGTTTAAGTCTGGAGATTGACTTGGCCAGTCTAAAACCTTCCACTTCTTGCCCCTGATGAACTCCTTTGTTGTTTTGGCACTGTGTTTTGGGTCATTGTCTTGCTGCATGATGAAGGATCTCCCAATCAGTTTGGTTGCATCTTTCTGTAAATTGGCAGACAAAATGTTTCTGTACACTTCTGAGTTCATTTTGCTACTGCCATCATGTGTTACATCATCAATGAAGATTAATGAGCCCGTCCCAGAAGAAGCCATGCAAGCCCAAGCCATGACATTACCTCCTCCGTGTTTCACAGATGAGCTTGTGTGTTTAGGGTCATGAGCAGATCCTTTTTTTCCTCCAAACTTTAGCCTTTCCATCACTTTGGTAAAGGTTAATCTTTGTCTCATCAGTCCATAAAACTTTCCCCCAGAATGTTTGAGGCTTGTCTCTGTACTGTTTGGCAAATTCCAGCCTGGCCTTCTTATTCTTCTTGCTAATGAGAGGTTTGCATCTTCTGGTGTAGCCTCTGTACTGTTGTTCATGAAGTCGATTGTGATACCTTCACTCCTGCCCTCTGAAGGTTGTTGCTGATGTCACTAACAGTTGTTTTAGGGTCTTTCTTTACAGCTCTCACAATGTTTCTGTCGTCAACTATTCGAGGTCTGTTACTTAGTACACCAGTGGTTTCTTTCTTCCTCAGGACATTCCAAATGGTTGTACTGGCTATGGCCAATGTTTGTGCGATGGCTCTGATTGATTTTCCATCTTCTCTCAGTTTCACAATTGCTTGTTTTTCACCCATAGACAGCTCTCTGGTTTTCATGTTGGTTACACGTATAATTATAAATGCAGTCTGCACAGGCAAAACCAAAATCTGAAACTGAGCGCAGACATTCAGTGCTATTTATTGTTTGAATAATCAATGTAATAGGACACACCAGGGCAACAAAACACACCTGCCAGTCACATGTTCCAATACTTTTGGTCACATGAGCAATGGGTGGGTTCAAACAAAAGGTTATATCTTCTAAGTTGTGTATCAGATCCAGATGTAAATACCTGGAAATAAAAGCTGAAATGTTGATCTCTTGTCTCATATTCATCTTTTGATGTCAAACCCAAATATTTTCAGTCTACAGAAAAAAATAAAGGAATTGGCCTCACTGTTCCAATACTTTTGGAGGGGACTGTATATATATAATATAAAAACAAATAATTGACCCTTTAGCATTCCTTTCCATCTTCCACATACCCCATTTTGAAAACCCCTGCTCTAGAGCAGAAGGAAAATGAAACGGAAAATGTCATGACAGCCCTGATCGGCCAATGGCACCACAATAACAGTCCCAAACCATTAGGCGGGGTCTAAAATAATAACATATCAGCATATATGTAATTGTCGAATGGACGTTATTGGAGAAAGATGCTCTTTGCAGCCAGATGGTGTAATTGCAGCATCTTCCGCCAGTGAGTAAACAGGTAATCAATATGTAATCAATGGTCCAGATCACTAGTAGTTCCTGCAGAGTGACTAGGCAACACCTGAGTATCTAGTGATGCATTTTATGACTATATTCAGAGTAAAAAGGATGACTGATTATGTCTCATTATGATCAGTAATTAATTGGTAATAGATAGTTATTAATTAGGCCAATTCAGTAATTATTGATTACCTAGTATTGAACTATCTCAGTCCTAAATTTGATATTACCTACTGATTAGTAAAGTTTTTTTTCCATATTAGTTATTCATAGTAGCTGAAGTGTTAGTGTAATACTACTAATTGTTCCTGCATTAGTTCCTGCATACTATTAATGACGAACCATTATTCTAAAGTGTTACCAACAGCCATGCTAACCTACACAACATTGACACTGTTGGTTTATATATGTTCTAGTTTTACCTAGGCTAACCATCTGTCATCCCTGTCTAAAATCTTCACATTTACATCTTCAGACTAGTGATCCTCGTCATTTCTGTTCAGATACACTATATCACCATTCTGAATAAATTCAACAAGACAGTCTTAATGTTATGTTGTCAAATTATAAGAAATGTCTAACTCATTATCACTAGCAAAAGTAAACACCAGCCCTGACATGAGACAATTACAAATAAACCCTTCTGTTAATATTTTTGCCATGAAACAAAGCAGCGAGAATACAAATGAAGGGTTGTGGACATGCAGAATCACAGAGCTGCATTACCAAAAAGGTGACGTAAAATATTTATCTGTCTCTGAGGCAGAGGTAGTTGCTGAAGCCCAATCACTGAATAAATCAAGCACGTAAGGATACAAAGAGAGACAAAGATTGAGCAAGAAGTCTGGACTAAAAATGTTTTAAAACACAACATTATGAGCAAAACAATTCATCTCAACAGATTAAAGCAAAACTGATGCTATGATGAAGACTCAGGCATTTCATATTTTCCAAAAAGCCTGGCCGGCCCATTCTCCAGCTGACTGGAGAAAGAAGAAGCATCTTTCATCTTTCTGTCCATGTACTGGTGCCAAAATGTTAAGAGCCCGCTCAATCTTTTATGAGGCCAGCTTTGGATTTAGTGCCGCTTTGTTTCCACATTTTCCAGTTTGGCACGGGCCTCCTCAACCAATATGCTCACACCACAAATTGAATTAGACACACTAAATGCGGACATGCCGAACCCCAGCAACACTTTTGGCTGGTAGCAGCTTTTCAAAAAACTAAAAATCAGATGTCAACATGTCTGAAACAATGTGTTCGTTTTAAGCAAGCAGGTGAAGAATATTTCCAGTCAAAACACAATGACTTGCAGTTTCAAAGATTAACTTTCTTGTCAGATGTCAGGTGGCTTGTAAATTTTGCACTCAGTAAATGAGTTGTTTTCCACTTTATTCCCTCGCAACCTCAGTAACAAATCACTGCACACTGCTCCCACCCAAAAGAGAAGCTATGCTGTAATTTAGACTGAAAAAAAGGACTCAGCTCACGTCCGAGTCAAGGGACAAAGGATTGCGATAAAGCCAAAGTGGGCTCTAAAATAGTCTAAGATTTGCAAAGCCAAGTTCTCAAATTGTGACTCGGGACATTTTACCTTTAGTCCACTGTACTCTGCAGCAGACCCTCGGTCCACTCCAGTGATATAGATGCCCAGAGAATACTCAGCACCCCCACGGATCATCAGACCCAAAGATCGCCCGTCGTCCAGTGAGATGTTCACCTGGGGAGCACACACACACATATATTATTTTGTTCATTTCGCTTGTTTATGCATACACTAACAAGTCCTCACAATTGCAAAGCTCCTAAAGCAATCTAACCACACATGTCCAATTCATTCTCCACATGAGCTGAGCACTATGGCTCCCACGGGATATTGCGAAATTTACAGCGGAGAAAGGGTTGAGAGTGTCAAAAAGTTCAACTTTATACAAATGAGGTGAAAAACAGCAGTGATGTCTGTCATAAACATTTCAAAACTTACAGATAATGCTAGAGTTTCTGTTGGATTCAATGCTTACATCACAGCTACAAATTGTTATTTATAAATAAACAGATTTATTTCAGATTCCAAACTCCGATTTGCACACTTTCATTGTGGCTATACTGTGGCTGCAGTAACAAAAGTGTATTATATTTATTCTGTATGTATGTATATTTTTTTCCCCATCTGTAATCTACTGTAATTGGACACAAATATGGGTGTTTCTTTAACTTTGGGCACTTTTGTTCACTAACAATATCCAACAGTGAATATAGATGCATCACTAAAAATTGTGATTTATTTATTTACTTATTTACTATTCTGAAGGTAATGAAAATAGCCACAGGTTTCCCAATCCCAAATGAGGCATTGTGCTTCAAGAATTATTTGGTCAAAATGACAGTGATGACCATTTTATTTTCATTATTTATGAAATAAAACAGCCAACTCATTTTATAGTTGGCACCTTAATAAATAGATACAATTAAATAATATTTTCACACATTTTACATAATTTGACAAAGTTATAGAAGCTTAATGTGACCTTCATAAAACAAAAAGAAAAGTTAAAATCTGGAACATGAAGTGCCTAAAAATTAAGAAACACCCATACAGTGACTATATTGCACATGAACTGAAAGAAATTAAAGACCACACTGAAATTAGCCACACCGTTACCCCCAAGCAGCAGGTATCTAGCGCTTTAAACAGACACATAGGACACAGTGGATTATTAAGGTAGTGGGTGGGATATTTACCCTTGAGTTGAGAATGTGACTGCACACTTCATTTTGCTCATTATGGATGCCCCATTACTAAAGGTAAATGCTGAGGCAATGAAGAGGACTATAAACTGACTTCACCCACCCATCAGAATTCTAGTGATGTTCGAGCTGAATGAAATACCAATAAGATTCAAGTCTGGGATTCAGCACAACCAACCACTGCGGCATCCAAACCCCAATGAACAATTATCAACAAATCAAATAAAGCTTTGTTTATTACCTCTCTGTGAACTTGACTGCAGGTTTGATCTTTGTGGTGATTATGTTTTATTAGTTCTCATTTGTCTTGCATCGTTTAGCACTAAAACAATCAACAGATTCCCAAAATCCAGATATAATTGTCCTCAGCTTTATTCAGACTAACTATGAGGGTAGATTCTTTGTGAATCTGTAGCAAAATGAAAGGTTTCAGATGAAGCAGCCAGTTTCTGACCTTCTCTGCCATTATATATGTGTCTGATGTAGCCTAATGGACTGCTTACTGGAAGGTTCTAGTTTGAATTCATAGTGCCTCTCATGACATTAAAGGTCAGCTCTGCAGACAGTGCTACATATATTATTAAACATACAGTACATATATTATAAACGGGAATAGATTAGTAAACAAACATCATTATTTATACCTCATGTATTACACGTAGTGTGATAAATGGGTAATGGATTTGGCTAATTCATCTGAACCCAGATGATAATTCAGGTGGGTCATATCAATCACACTGACATAAAGATCATTTCAGGTGAGTCTGGCCTAAAATGTTCCCAAAATACTCTTATCAGCAGCCCCAAAGCCAAGTCACAACAGCACCGACTCCTGCTAAAGAATCACTGCAGCTAACATGCTCCACTGCCTCCATCCAAAACATATAGATCACTGTCAGTGCTTGTAATTAGGGCTCGAATCTCGAATCATCCATAATTAAATCTCAAGAAACAAACAGTTTTGGTTGTTGATATAACCATTGTCTGGAGTTTAGACAGTTATTATGAGTGAAAATCTCTGTGTATAAGTTTATGGCTTTATAGGTTTGCAGATGGTTTTACAGGCTGTTAAGGTACAAAATTAACTTTGCCACATCTGCCAGCTATTTTTATCTTGTTTCTTTACAGAGACAGTACAAAAATCTGGCACACTGTGATTTTTCTATGCATACTTTTATTAGAATATAGTATTTCACATATATAATGCCACATGGTCAAAAAAACATTTAGGATTATGGGGGGAGGGGGAACTATTAGATATGCAATAAAAACCTCTGATACATTTTTCACTAGGATAAAAGTTGTTAGTCACTTGAGTCATGACAGACGTTGTGTTTCGTACTGTAACTTGCTGAAACGATGGCAACGATTTTGGACCTTGTCGGCAGTGTTGTGATGGGTGACCGCTGTCCTTTGGGTGTTTTTAGCTGAAGAGGCAGAATTTGGGATGAAGGTGTGAGAGGGCTTAGTGAGCAAAGTTGATGAATGTGTGTGTGTGTGTGTGTGCGCGCGCGTGTGTGTGTGTGTTAATGCACCTATAGAGAAAAAACCTGCAGAGCTGGTTTGCAGTTAGCAGAGAGGAATCACTGAAGCATTACACTCATTTCTACACTTGTTAGAGCTGTCATTTCTAATGTGAATAAACTGAGTAGAATAAAACGTCGAGGGAAAAGCCGCAGATGTTTAACACTTACAACTTCGCTCTTGAATTTTAAATTGCCTTAAGTTCCAATTAATCTGTCATCATGAACTCTCTTTAAACTCACCTTCTTTTCAGCATCCTCGTGGCGTATGTGTGAATGTCCAAGTTGCTGGATGTCCGAGTGTCTTCCTCCTGAGCCACGCTGGTCCACCAGGTCTGGGGGCGGGGACACACTGCGGCCCTGAGGGTCCACCCATGTGTACACGTGATTGGTAACATAACCACCAGGGATCCGTCCCATAGAACAGACTGACATGGAGAGCTTCTTAGAACCTTTCAACACCTGTGAACAGAAAACCGACAGATGAGGACAATAAAGGAAGCGACAAAAGGGGGACTGAAGAGGATATGAATAAATAAATTGTTAGTCCTGCCTCCAAATTAGTCATTAATAGGAATGCACAATATTAGAGATTTTTAATTAATTTAAAAAAAAAAATGTATTACCTTTGCTGTCATCTAACAATCACGTAAAGCTCATCTTTAAAAACAATAATAATGTAATAACATTGTATAGGCTATCCATTTTACATAGCCTACATTATAATTATAATGATAGATTTTTTTTGCTTTTTTTTTTTTTGCTTTTTAGATAAAATAGTATAGAATTTTAACAGAATTTTAGCCATAATTGTCTGTATTTTCAGTATCTGTCACATGTAGATGAACATGCACAAATCAGAATGAATTCAAAACAATAGAGAACACCGAACTGAGAAAACCAAGGGTTAATAAATGCAATAATCAAAGTAATAGTGAACAGGTGTGGAACTCAAATCAGCAACCAAGGTAACTACAGTAATAATGACAGGGAACGCTGACAATCAGGAATAGAATGAAAACTAAACCAAAACAGAACAAAATAGATATGTAATATTTTAATTAATAATTTGAAATATAATAAAATGAAAATATAAATATAAATACACAAATAAATATAATAAAATTAAAATATAAAAGTCATTCATAGATTGGGTTAATTGAATATTGTAAACACTTTACAAATATTCAGTCATAGTGGCCGATCAATGAAAATGAAATGACCCATTGATTAACGCTTACATTACGAGCTGAAATTACACACTGCAGCTTTAAAACAAAAGCTGGGTTATATCTCAGCTGTAATATTCTTCTCCTAAAGACTCCATAGTGCTTTGACCTGCTGGAGAGTTAATTCTCCATTCATGGCATGTACGAGCCAAACAAGTCCAAAAAAAGATCTCACTGACTCTAGTGCAGGTCTCTTGTGGGTTGGCTCCAGCCATGTAAATCAGTCCCACCACCTCCCTGAACTGCTCTCATCTCTGAAAATGTCCACAGACATCCATCTCTGACATTTAATATGCTTTATAGGGACAGAGCTGGATGTCCCATTGGGGTGGGGAGTTAAAAAAAAATTCTGTGCGACTGCAGATACAGACATCACTTTGTTTTTGTGCTTTCTCAAAGAAGACAGAGAAGAAAAAGGAGAATAAAGAGAAATACAGGCATTGAGAGGCAGGCTTGCTGGAGTCAGTGCTACAGACAGAACATGAACAATAGCATCTGATTCTCTTTGGAGTTTGTTCCTCAAGCTCGGTGACACCGACATCAAATGATCCAGACAAAGAAGAAGTATAACATCTGTATAAAAACTACAAAGATTACAAGTAAGGACATTTATAGCAAATACAGACATTTCGATCTACAGAAGGCTTCTCAAAATCTAGACAAAAAGCATTCATTGGCATAAATGTATGAGCAGACAGAGCCATGCTAGTGAATGAAATCCCTCTGGCTCGCTCACAGAGAAGCACCTGGATCTACATAGATTAACATAAATGTTTAATTGGAGCGGAACAACACATTCAGTGTTGCTTTTTCTAACCGCTGCTGCATGAATTATGAACAATGGCATGTGTGCCCTGGTTTAAAACCGCTCACACAAACACTTTTGAGCAAAACACGTATTTTTAGCAGGGGGCTAAAAATACAAGCACCAAACCTGTAAATCCGTGTGGAGCGTTTCATCTGCAGCCTCTGAATGGAGCACTTGACCAAATGTGGTCAGCTACATAACAACACCTCAGTGTGCTAAAACAACAACACGGACAGCTACCAGACCTACCGAGCAGATCTCTTGCATAACAGGCAGAATGTGGGGAGTTTAGAGCCATTGAGTAAGAGAGGCAGAATAAGAGAGAGACTCAGTGCTGTGTGGATGTACAGTACAGCGGATGAGTCACATTATTCTATCTTGAGAAAGAGTAAGAGGGTTCATAATGTATTTTCTAAAATAACAGGTTTTTCAGATGTCCCACAGATTTATCATTTCATCAAACTTCAAACTAATCATACCAGAAACATTATACAGGGAGGATACTTTAAATGAGAGAAATGGTAGCACTAAAAATGGCAGCTGTATGAGAGCAAAACACAGCTCAATATAGCGACTATGGGAATGGAATTCCCGCCTTACAGCTAAAATAGCCAATCACCTGTTTGTTTACTCTAGAACATGCATGAACATTAGATGAATCAACCTGATTTTTTGATCTTAACAAACAATTGTGAAAATTGTAGCATTACCCATTCAAGTAGATTAGAGCTGTATTTGCATGACTGCATATAATTATCAAGATGACTGCATAATGAATATTTTTGAACTTTCTGTTCAGAAAAATCACACGATTCAACAACTCCTTTTTACCCCTAAGCGAGTGTATATTGGGGCCTACATACCAGTCTGAGCTAATTCTTCAAACTTCAGCAAGAGAGTAACAAACACAAAAGGTGAGAAACAGAGAGATGTAGGCAGATAGGAGAGGGAGAGTGAGAACGAAAATGTCTGACAGGGCTTTAGTGAATAAACCACAAGCCAGTGTCTCTTTATCACAAAGGTAGAGGACACATCTGACATTTCTGTGCTGAGCCTCAGCAGACGCAGCCTTCTTCTGATAAGAATGTATAACAATCCTATTCCACGCTCCTTTCCAGCCACCCGAACAGACACCAACTGAAACCTGTGGTGACCTGGATATAATGAGTGGTGACACAGCCGGCGATGATTAGACAATGACCTCACCGCTTTTAACATAGACAGGTCTGCTTACTCATTCTAAGCAATGCGAATCTGCTTCCACAGTCGCAAACATTAAAAACTGACAGTAAAAGGATTTTAAAATTATGGTGATAAGTTTACAACCAAAATGGACAAGGTTTGGCAAGTTAGCATAGCCATGTTTGCCCCTCCTGGTAGATGCTGTATATAGGGTTGCCAACTTCAGAAAAGAAAAATACGGGACAATTGTGGTTCATTACAGGAAAATAAGGGACACTCAAAAATGTTCTACTGTATCACACAGTATGTCATTTCAGGTTCGTATGTGTTTAAAAGGTTCTCAGACATAAACACATTTGTTTTGCTTAATCTATTTATGTACAATTTAATTCTAAATGAATTTTAAGGTCATACAAAAAAAGTCACATTACACACAAACCATAGTTCAAAACAATAGCATTTATCTGAATAAGCTTTTGTAACATTATACACTACAAGAAATTAAAGAAAGTAATTTTCTTAATTACTACTTTTATTCAGCAAGGATGCATTAAATGAATCAAAAGTGACAGTAAAGACATTTATAATGTTACAAAAGCTTCTTTTTTTTCAGATAAATCTCCTTTAAAACTTCCTATTCATCAAAGAATCCTGACTTTTTTTTAAACATTAATAATAATCAGAAATGTTTCTTGAGCAGCAAATCACATCAGCATATTATTCCCACAGGTAGATTTCACGTTTTCTTGTGTGGCTGGATGGATGTTGGACTCATGAGCAATAATCACGTTGTTTGAATTCGCCAAAACTGATTTGCCGAAATCAAAACGCGGATAGTGAAAGGGATTTGCCGTTGGCGTGAGTCCGGATCGAACCGGAAGCGACCAGACAGCAGAGGATTCTGTTCGCAAATCAAACAATGATTTGTCCCAAAAGAATGATTCATTCTCAATTTAGAGTTTGTTATTCGTATGGTCTGATGCGCGTGAGTGTGGGCTGTGATTGGATGATGACCGGTGTCGTGATCGTTCTCAAGTGTCGTGTTGCTGTTGTATCAGCCAGTGGTTAGATCAGCATAGCAGCTGAGAATGTCTAATAGGAAGAGAATTGGCACTCTCTGGTTACTTCCGGTTTCTGGACTGGCTGCAGTAACACGAGTGCAGAATGAATGGGAGTCTATGGGGTTTCACCCCCAGAATCCACTTTTCTCAGGATGTAATTTTTTTGTCAAGTAATTTGAATGTTGTATTCGAAAGAAGATGCAAAGAAATTACACATTGCTGGGTGTTTAAATTTTTTAGAGTCACTTATTTGCTTTAAAAAGTCTTTTAAAGTGTCAATGACGTCATACACATCGTACGACCAGAGATACTGCTTTACGGCAATCCTTCAGTCACTTTGGTGCTTTCGCGCTCTGCACTTTCTTTTCTCTCGAGGCATCGACAACACAGCTGACACAGGTAAATACACGTGCTAAAAGAGTTTTGGTTTTGTTTGTTTCTGGTCCCGCTTCGGATGCCACGATGCCATCAAGCGGTATCTCTGGTCGTAATCAGTCCTTCACTGACCAATCAGCATTCATTAGCAGAATGCTAGTGTGTTATGGGCAACAACAACTCAACCTGTAAGAAATCGAAAGGACATAAGTACTCGTTCATTCAACTTTCAACCTATAACACATGTTGAACTTGCAAAACCTACAATCAAATCTGAGATTTCTCAACAGCAATCGGGTGAAAGAGATACATTTAGCCGTCTAGCCCCATAGACTCCCATTCAGTCTGCGCCAAGATCGATACAATGGGGCTAATAGGAAGTGCCAAGGACGGGCTCTGGTAGCAGTCAATAAACGGGACAAGGGTCACATACGGGACAAATAAATTAGGCCCAATATACGGGACATCCCGGCTAATACAGAACAGTTGGCAACCCTAGCTGTATATACACCATCATGGAAGCAAAAGGTATTTTTCTCCATGGATGTTCATTCACAATTGGGTGTATTCTGATGAATTTATTGCAAGCAATGGCCTGGTTTCACAGACAGGGCTTAGTTTAAGCCAGGATTAGACCTTAGTTCAATTAGGACATTTAAGTAGCTTCTATAAACGTGCTTTAGAAAAAAAAAAACTATGTCAGTGACATATTTTAAGATATGTCAGTGCAAGTTGCTTTCAGTTAAATAAGCTCAGACATGCCGTTTTTTTAGTCTGTAAATAGGCTTAAGCCTTGTTTGTGAATCCGGGGGTAAATGTAATACATATACACATGAAGTGCATTTATATTTTTCTCAGTCTGCCACCTTTCATTCACAGTTCAGGATAGTCACTAGTAAAAGGTTTGGGACTGTGCAGGTCTTAGGCATATGCTATTACGACATGTCACTGAAACATAACTTTGGAAAAAGCCTTAAAAAAAGAATATGTAACAATAAATCCAAATATCTACATATGAATTCAAAATCATAAATTTTTATAACTTATTTGGCTACATGGTATTAAAACTAAATATTTGTGTAACATAGAGCAAACCGTGAAAGTCAAGTCAAGTCACCTTTATTTATATAGCGCTTTTTACATTATAGATTGTTTCAAAGCAGCTTTACAGTGATAACAGGAAATTAATGCACCAAATATTGTTTTAGCTGTACAGCAGATCTAGAAGAAAGTCATTGTCCAGTTTAAGTAAGTTCAGCATTGATTAATTTCCATTGTAAAAATCATTGGTTATTAATTTAGGGGCGTTTACACGACACCGGTTTCATCTGAAAACAGAATTTTTTTTGTTCTTTCTTGCCAGTCATTTACACAACAAAGGCATTTTGGTTGCCTGAGAAACACAAACTTTGAAATAAGTTTTTGAAAACGGGTTTTGAAACGATTAGCCTACAATTATCATCTCCGTGCAAACTTCAAAAACGTGAACCTGTGAAAACGGTTACGCATGCACATGGGCAAAGATGAGTGATTACCTTAACAGTTGTCATTTATCAGTTACACATCACACCTTTAAATAATTTAAATATACAGCATGTAGCCTACATTTAAAATAAGTTGCAAAATATGATTCACTATATAATAAAATTGTATTAATTAATTATAATTCACTACTGACTTACTTTCTGTTCAGTGATCTCTGTATAGAGATTATATTTAGGCCTATTATAGTGATTATGATATCATCTACATTACAGATCAGTGTTTAATGTTTAGGGTTAATGTTTAAATAACCTTCCAACTTCACAACTTGGCAACTCTGCATTCTAGAATTCAGTTTTCCACTTGTAAATATGATTTCGCTCAGCCATTCATGTGCTCACAACATTTCCAACCTTACATGAAGAGCACTATTAGTCACATGCAATTTATGGTTCAGAAGACTGGCCAAAAATGGCAGTTTTCATGTTGTTATGTGTGGGGAGCAGGATAAAGCAGGCAGAGTCGAGGACCTAAATGCAAGTTTTTTTTTTTTGTAATTATCAAAGTAAACAAATAACAATGAATGCAAGGACCAAAGGAACATAACCATGAGAAGAATGGCAACCATTACATTCAGCAACTGACAAAGCAACGGGAGAAACACAAGGGCTCTTATACTGTATACACAGGGCTAAACAAGCTTAACAAGATAATGAGTTAACAAAACACGCCTGGGGAAGACAATCAAGTGAAAAAACTACAAAATGACTACAAAAAGGCACATGGAACGGAAAAAAGGAAGTAAAACAAAAGTCCACAAACACAGAGGACATATTTATATGAAGGGAGGAAGGTTTTTTCTTTCTTTTCTTATTTTCTCTTTTACAAAATCCCTGAAGGTTGCATACATTTAAAGAAAATCATGATAATATGAAGCTACTGCAGGGGTATTCAATTAAAGTTTCAAGAGGCCCAGGCTATTTCCTTCGCAGCGGAGGAGCGTGACAGAAAAGATAGGCCTACTGTATGGGGGTTCAGGGTTTTCCTTTTGAAGTCTGGACCATTTTTATATTTTTCTTAAAATAAGCATCTACTAAAAACAAAAAAATTATGTACATAAAAACCTAAACGCCCTCATCATGAAAACAAAGTGAACTAATAATTTCAAAATTTTAGTTATCTTTCCTTGCCATCAACAAATAATTTCCCCCATAATAACATTGTTTATTATGAAATGCTCTTAACATGCTGATTAATAATGCTAGATGTAGATGAAAAATGTCTTGCCAAAAAAACTTGTTTATTTGTACAGTCTGAGTCATATGTGTATGACATAAAAATAAACAATTGTATTTTTTTCTGCAATGTTTTTGCAAAAATATCAATCTATTTTGCTGCTCACTGTGTTTCTGCTACTGTTCATCTGGAGTTATTGTAGCGCTTTAGCGGGAAAGAGCAATGCGCACAGAACAGAAAGTGCTTGAACGAAGCGCGTTTGGCGCTTAGATATATTAGAAGATATTTGTGACCCTGGACTAGACCCATACACAAAAGAAATATATTTGAAAAATATTTTCAAAATATATTTTTGGAATATATGCAAATATTTGAAATTGGCCCAATAAATATATTTTAGTTAAATATATGTAAATATATTTTCATATATGTTTACATATATGTTCATATATGTTTTAACTTTTGCAAATTGTTTCATTTGAACTATATTTTGAAATTTAAAAAGTTAACATTTTCACAAACAAACAACACATTTTCAATTTATTTTTTATATAGACCACTTCAGCCATGGATGTGGGCAAGGGAGAGCAGTGCTCTACCACTTCCCCCACCCACATTTTTCCTACTGGTCAGGGATCGAACCGGCAACCCTTCGGTTACAAGCCCGAAGCCCTAACCAGTAGGCCACGACTGCCCCTTTACTGACTTTATTGGCCTAAAATGACAATTTTATGTAGGAAATAACACACAGAATGCAGAGTTTTTTTCCCTATAATTGAATACAGTTATTTAATAGTGTGTGTATGCAGTGTTAGACACTGAGTTCTATCTATTGTTTAAGTGCACTTCACTGTTGGAGTGTCACTGTTATACTTGCATCATAAATATTGTGCATATTTTCAATATTTAAATGACTTCAGGAAAGATGTCAATAAAACAACAATAAATCTAATAATTGCACTTAGTGTTAGGTACGTGCCACCTAATATGGCCTAATAGTCCTAGGAAAGCAACTATCTGTCATTTTACATTGCAGTCATTTAAATGTAAGAACAGTATTTATTATAGCTGTGTGTCATAATACAGTAGTGAAATATGGTAGCCTACTGTTGTGTATAGGGGAAAAGGTAGAGGAATTACTATGATCAAAATACATTTTCGACCCTTCTTTAGCAAGCTAAACATTTTATGACCATATATTTTGTCATATATTTTACATTACATGTTATAAATGTAAATATATTTCACACTTAACATCATATATTTTTGTTATATTTCAGAATATATTTCAAAATGATAAATATAAGTGAACAACAATGCAAATATATTTCAATGTATTTGGAATATATGCCACATATATTTTTGACACTTTAAAATATATTTCAATTTTTTTTTTTTTCGTATGGGCAAAACCAGTCACATGGGTACATTTTTGGACATTGGGATTTATACATAATCCGAAAGCTGTATAAATAAGATTTCCATTGATGTATGGTTTGTTAGGATAGGACAATATTTGGCCGAGATACAACTATTGAAATTCTGGAATCTGAGGGTGCAAAAAAATCGACATATTGAGAAAATTGCCTTTAAAGTTGTCCATTTATGTTCGCGATTGTGCTGCATTCACTCACAAAAACACTGTACACTTGTGGTGTACAACTCTGTTGTTCTGACACGCTGCTCACTTTAATCTGCAGAAACCATAAAACGGTGTTACCGTTGCCATTATGCCTCGCGGTCCGGTTGGAACCAAGCCAGGATATAAACAGCACTGTAATTCAGTTTTACAGGGGATTAATAATTAAGCACAATGTTTTCTACGCAGTTTCAGTGTCCTAAACCACAGGGAACCGTGGACAGTTTCAGAACAGTCGGTGAAAGCTTGGCAATATGTGCACTACCCCCTGAAGACATCAGACCTAGAAACACCATTAAACAGTAAAAAACTAGGTCTGAAGCACAACATTGAAAAATGTCAAGAAAAGACAACCTTCACTCTTTAACGTGAGGAACTTTTTGAACATGCTTTTCAGCCATCCTTCTGTCAGATTAGTTTATCACTAAAACGCTCTGATGGAACTAAATGTCTTATATAAAGATATTTAGGGACATTGAAGCACTAAACCTGCCATTAAAAGAGCAATTCTTTCCTGTTCTCATTTGCCAAGCACTCACCACCTAATATGTCACTCATTCTCTGTAAATCTGGTTGGTGAGCTATTATTGTGTTGAAGGAAAAGGCAGAGAACTTTTCAAATTTCAAGACCCAGAATGTAAAAGGTCAAGAGAAGACCGTATGCCTCCAAGGAGGCACAAAAATATCTCACTTGAAAAGTTTGAAGGCAGCAAAGGTTGGTGAGATAAATATAATCATGTTATGTTCACAGGCACGGCATACCACATACTTGTATGTTCATTTTTAGCAGCTGAAAAAACATGACAAACCTGCCCAACAGGAGCTAATAACACAAAGGTTATTCACTATGAAGCCTGAGGAACAAGAGAGATTTATTTATTTCCGACTCTCCTCGTTCTTTAAAAGAAGAGATTTGAGAATCACAGAGCGTAAATGAGTCACCTAGGTTGCCAGTATTTTAATTTGCTTGTTTATTGTTTCATTAACTGTGACAACGCAGTGAGAAGACAAGCAAATAAGAGGTGCACACTCCATTAAAACACTATTAGCAGCTATTACCATCAATATAAATTATGATCATGGATGTGTTCAGTACACCATCACTCAACAGCACTGGAGAAATATGGTATGGCCTCTAAAAAAAAAAAAAAAAAAAAAAAAACAGTAGATGAAAAAGTTTCCCTAGATGAAAAGTTCATCACCCTCCACTGCTTTCTTCAGGGCTTTCTCCCTTTAGCTGCTAAAATATCAACTTTATACATATGTGTGTGTGTGTGTGTGTGTGTGTGTGTGTGTGTGTGTGTGTGTGTGTGTGTGTGTGTGTGTGTGTGTGTGTGTGTGTAATCATAAACCCCTGGTAATAAAATAGTTTTACCATTTACCGCACTTTGTTATTCTATTGTATATTATGTTAGCAAAAAGCATAATTCCCAATTGACAGCCATCAACCAGCCTTCAAACCATATATTCTGACATCATTTTCCAAAACAATTACCACTGAGACAAACGGAAATTCTTATGCATAACTCCCTCTCCCTCTCCTTTGTAAGACCTCCTTAGTTAGAAAGAAATGAAAACTGTTCTATATTCATTCAAGTAGATGCCTGAGAGCTTTTTCTGCTCTAAAAAGTATTGGGTTAAAAATTAGAATAAAAAAAAACTAGTTTAGCACATAGAACTGGCTAGGTAATATGGTAAATAAGAGACCAGATAAATTTGCTGTCACCTTCAGTATGCATGGAGAATTACCTTTGTCCACCATTTGCAATTGCTCTTGGTCTCTCTTATGGGTTCTTGCCTTAAAAGCTGCATGTCTTTTCAGTTCAATTTCAATAAAAACAGGCCAACTGCGTATCCTCGCAAGCAAACCGTCATCTCATAAAGAAATGTGCTTCACTGTTGATTCACTGACATGATTCAGTGCAGCAAATGCAGCATATGCAGCATATGCAGACAGGCACTTAGTACAGATGGAGTATATGTCATTTCCAAGGGCAGCAGTGAGACACGTTCTGATACCTTGAATCAGACGTCTGCATGCTGCGAGATTGATCTAATATCTGTCAAGGCCAGCGGGTAGCAACAATAGTAGACAACTTTACCAACTCATCAGTACGAAACTGCTGTCCTCGCTGTGGTAATTGCTGTTTTTGGGGCTTGAATAGAGAGGGATCAAAGTGAAGCAAGCATAAACAGAAAGAAATTTAAACGGGCAGCAAGTGTCACGACAGAGGTCGAATGGTATAGCTGGTTGCAGTGCTTTATTTCAGACAATGAAATATTGTTCTGTTAGATAGAACAGCTCATCAGATGAGTAATGCCTCTCAGTCTGTTATTATAAAACACCCACAGTTTTAATTATACAACTTTGGAAAGCAATAATTAAATAAACTACATTTACACTACCAGACAAAAGTTTGGACACACCTTTTCATTTTGCATTATAACTAGTTTCCACTAATTGCACAAATTGTAGTTTGGGAATAATGTAAACAAAATCAAAATGATATTTTCTATAGTAGATGTCAATCTCATTCATGCTAAATTAATTAATTCAAGGAATTAAAACAATGTTTTTTTTAATAAGCATATGCACTAAAACTATTTCAGAGCAGATTGGGAAAAGATTATCAGTGAATAAAAGCTTACATTTTGGCCTGCTTGTCACACAAAGCTAGAAACACTGGTCACTGTATGATCATAAAAACATGAGCAGAACAAATATTTTGTGTAAATTTATAAATGGTTTTATAAATTAGGCCCATTGTATGGAAAAGAGCGGCTCAATAAAAATATATTAATATTTTGTGTTCAAACAAAGGAAGGAAATAATTCTCAATTACATAAAGGTGAGTAAAAGATGACAGAATTTTGACTTTTGGGTGACTATGTCTTCAAGGTTAGTAGTGTTACAGTAAGGTTTTAACAGCAGTTCTACCAATATTCTCTATCGCACAAATAGTATAAGTACATTTGTAACTCCATAAGTTTGTAACAGCAAAGAGCAATATGAGCCAAATTCATTGACATGACATAATAATTATTACTCATCATCACTGTCTGTTAAGAAAGGATATTTATTTTAACTGCCAATACCAAAGACTGTCCAAAACATGTTTAAAATTGGATTGGAAAATAAAGAAGCACAATGATTAAAGTAAGAGTGAACGGTGGAATTTGTATTCTAAATGAGTGCAGAGTGAGATGGGGTGAGATGTAGTGATTCTCCAGGGATAACAAGAGGCAGAAGGAGAAACAGAGCATACACAAGCGTGCAAACAAGAAAGAAAGAAAAGAAAGAAAATTCAAACCCAGCAGGAAGGCTGAAGGTGCATACACAGGCAATCTATGACTAAACTCCAAACGTTCATGCTCCACAAGAAGGTAATTGTAACAAACGAGTTAAATTCCTACGGTGCAGACTCACTGTGATTTCAACATGGTTCCAATCCTAAAAGTCTTTGACATTCCCATTGCCCCATGAGACGAGCTTGTGGTGGTGAATAATGTAGAATTATCACATTGTCAAGCTTTAATGTTCATACAAGTTCTCGATTTAGAATTAAGTTATTTATTCATACTTACAGTCTACTCTATACAAGTCTCCTTCTTGAAGCCTCTCAGCAAAAACTGAGGGAGGAAGAGGTCTCTAATTGACTCTACATCTATCGGTCCTCCGGCATCCGTTTGGCCTTTTAAAATCTCCATGACAGTGCAGCAGATGGACTGTGTAAAACTCCATTCCCATCACCATCTGCCCCTCCCCTCTCAATATCTCTCACTCTCCCTCTCTTCCTTCAAGCTATGACAAAAAAAGATAAATTGAACCATCTTATCTTTCACCGACCCATTCACCACTTCTGTCTTTGATGATCCTCGGTGGTTGGTAAAGCAAATCAGCTTTTCATTATTCTGACATTTACATAACCACAAACTCTCTCTCACTGCATTATCTCTGACTTTCCCTCTTATAAAATGCCCAATGTGCAACAGTGCAGTTAAGTATTTGTACCAGAGCCATCAGATATGGAGTGCACATTGTTCTGGGCTCATGTACTATGTGTTAGAAGTGGGATGAGGGGTTGTTAGCTATTCACAAGACACGGAAAGTCTCAGTGCTTACTGGTAATTCAACTGACAGAGATCGAGAGAAAGCGATAAATAAAGGCAATCAAGATAAGGCTTGATATACAGAGGAGTACAAGCAGCTGTGTCGCCATTATTTGCATTGCCGGCACAATTTGTCATTGAGAATAATTGCTTAAGACTGGCAGGTCAATAGGGGTGAGACTCCAACAGAGAGAGCAGACAATGTGACTTTGCCAGCTGTAGGCTACTTCTTTGTCAAATCCTCTGTTATTCAGCAGATCACTTTAAAACAAATGATCAATCTCTAGTTATTCAGATTTGGATGACTTAACAGGCTTTGAGTGTATTTTTTGCTAGGCTGTGATCCTTCTACTGAGTCTAAGAGTAATCATACTAAATTGGAGTATAGGCTTTGGAAAGTCAATTCAAGCAGCGATTAAATGAAATAAACGAATCCCTGGAGCCGATTTAATCCTTTGATTTATTGTTTCCCACCCATTGACGCACCTCACCACATGCCAAACTCTCTGTCAGAACTAATCAAGGCTCACAGTTGAGGCAGCTATGAGTGTGTTCTCCAGCTTAAACACTGTCTGTTTAATTAAACGATTTTATGAATTATTCAGCTCCTAATGGGAAGCAAAATGGATCCAATTAATAAATGAGAGCAGGTATCCCAACAGGATTGGCTCTGAACACCCCTATTAGCTTGGCACGAAAACCGGAACTACGGCAATTAGCGTGGAAAGATGGCACTGGAAGAACTGCTGGAATTCAGGCACAACATCAACATTTACTATTTAGAAAAGTGTAATCAGTCTTGTTTCCAGAGTTATGTTCATAAAATCATAATTTATTACTTTTGGACCAATGGATGAGCACATTTGCAACTAAACCAACTATCGCTTTAAAAATTATAATTATTTTGAAAAGCTAGGGCTGCACGATTAACCAAAATAAATGTTAAATGGTGCTCCGCAAGATCTCAATCTCTGGAGTTAATAGCTTGATGGTTCACGTTTAAAAATGAAGACATTAAGTCAGCCATAAATATTATTATTGTATGGAGCCCTTAAACGGACATTTGCAAATATAAAAAAACACAGACTTGCACATGAGCACAATAAACGTTTTGCATGCTCGGAAAAACTATTGTCTATGGTGCTGCTCGCAAAAAGAACTGTTAATTTAGAATTGAATGAAAAAATTCAGCATTTCTCAGACACCTGTGAGGATGCGTTAAACCCAACAAAGTGGTTTAATAAAGGGTGTATTGATCTTTTATATGGGATAATATAAATATACTGCCCTAAAGAAAGTCAAATCTGAGCACTCTTTGCTGTACCAGATCTAGGCATGGGAAGGGGTGGGCTGAGCCCACTCAAATGTCTGCCTTGCCCACCCAATCCTAATTTAGGCACAGATCTGTTTTTTTATGATTAAGGAATTGATTAAAAACAATCTGATGCAGACTGTGAGTTGCGAAGTTTGATGAAGGGCTGTAGAATACCCAAACAATCAAAAAAATAACACCAGAAAATTACAGTATTTTTCTTTTATTAGCTGAAAGTAACAGCGCATCGCATTATACACTCACAAGATGGCTTTCAGTCTGTAGCAGAAAAGCAGAAGCTGATGATCAAACAAGCGAAAATGGGCAGCTTATCAAGGTGCGCATAATGGGGAGTTTAATGTATCTTCATGAATATGTATCTTCTTATTTACTTGTAAATATAAATATAAATATATATTTTTTTAGCTGACTGACTTTAAAGTGTAATTTGGCCACCATTAAAATGGGTCATACCATGAGCAGTTGAAATACGCTAGAAAACCTTGCTCATTTAAGAACGTGTATTTATTGCATCGATGGAGCAAGAACATAATGTGAGTGAATAAAATGCATATGCACAGTTCAGTTGAAACGTTGCCCTCTTTGTCTTGCTGTTAATGCTGTTAAGGCTACTGAATGTACGATGCAAACTGTCTGCTTAAATAACAACTAGTGAAATAAGAATGGTTCTCTTTCGATCAGTTATGGGCCATTCACACAGAATGTGTTTTGTGGTTAAAAACGCGAGGCGCATGTCAGTGTTTTTTAAAAGTTTTCTTGGAAAGTTTTAAAAGTTGAACTTATCTTGACTTAAGCACCACATTTTTAGAACCCTATGGCATGCACGAGACGCTGCAAACACCTGGCCAGACGTGTACTCGGGCTCAGTTGCTACTTCTTGCGCTCGCTCTTTGTCTGCGTTTGGCTCAGGCGTCGTGTCCATCTCACAGGATGGTTTCAGGCTGGACTCTGAGTCGGGAGTGGGGATGGTGTCCTCCTCTGGGCCGACTTGTGAAATCCAGTCCATTCATCAACGGCACCCACTCCACGTATGCGGCGAAATCCCCCGGGGACCATTCACTGGCAGACATGCTTTCGTCTGCTCGCTCAGGCCAGTGTGGTAAAATACACTGAGCGAGTCATCTGTATAGTGCGTCAGGCACACCAGGTCGAGGAAATCCTGGGTGTGATCCATAAGCGAACGGTTCCTCTGCTCCAGGCATAACAATTTGACCGCTGGCAGATCCAAGGGGGAAAAGAAACCAAAAAAAACCCTGCAGCTTCTTTTGGTCCGGTCTTCTGTCACCAACGGTTACATTACTCAACTTAATCTATTAATCATATAGAATCTTCATTAGTTGCTGATGCAGTAATCATTAATAAATGGTTTAGTTCTTCATGAGTCATGAATTACATTAACACGTGATTATCTGAGCATTATTTAAGCATGAATTAATGCATATTAATGCACCCATATTGTAAAATGTTACCAATGTTATTATTATTGTTGTTTTTTCTTAAATGCAATTTTTGTATTTTAACTGTATAATAATAATTGTAGTACAATTTTTGTATAATTATATTTTTTCTTAAATGCATTTTTTTTAACTGTATAATAGTAATAATATATGTGTATTATATAACAATTATTGTGTTAACACGCATTTTTGTATTTACATGGCTCATATTGTGACAGTCCATCTGGTTGGTCAGTTAACATGTTGGTCAGACCAATTAGTGGTGCAAGCAATGTGGGCAAGCTTGCCTTAAAGCCGAAGGCCATGTTATCTTCCATAAGATATTATGTTAACAACTCTGATAATGTCAAATCAACTCAATTCACACCTCAGCCTTACGGTAAACTATACAGCCAATGTGATACATTTCTTTCAGGCTGACACTTTGAGTAAACATGGTCAATCACTTTTAATCCATCCATATGGAACCTGCAATCAAGACAGACTGACTCACAAAATAAAGCTTCACAAACAGGCGTCAGGCCCTTTTTTTGACTCACATTGTTTTTTGCTGTGTGCTTTTTTTAGCTTGTGGATTCAATTCTAACAGGCAAACAAGATTGCGACAGGCAGTACAACAAAGCAAGGATGATACAAAAGAACGCCACACTTCCCTCGGCAGTCTAACGTGAATGCTCAAAAGAAAAAAAAAAAAAAACATAGAATGAGCTGCCCACACAAATAGTCAAAAAGAGAGAGAGAATGAGCGAGCAAAGAGGAGAGGAAAGTAAGAGTGAGTTGGCTGCCTGTCATTGCTCTTCATCTGTACAAGCATCAATTGTTATGTAACCTATGATTTAACTCTCAAATCTATAACTAAAATTAGAGATGATAAGAGATTCCACCACAGGCAAATTTCAGCATATGTCTAACTGAACATTACAGTTGTTCGAACACCGATACCTCCAATTATTTTCACAAAGCCTGAGACCAGCACCAGCTCCAGTGGCGTGTTTTGAGTCAATTATCCAATTTTCCGATATTACATGTGGACACATGGGGAATGAGAGCAAATGTGTTAAAAGAAAAGGTCAAGATTAAGACCATGTGAAGAGAAGAGAGCAAATGAGATTTAGTCACACTTCGAGTGGCCAGTTTGGGGTTGAGGCCAAAAGTTAGTGCTCAGCTCTGCAATTAAGTGGGCAAAATAAATAAAAAATTGATTTTAGCCCTGCTAAAGCCAGTGACTCTGACTGGGACTGCAGCCAAAGATTTTTCTGCAGGGCTATGACACTGGTTAAGGACTTCACAGGATGAGGTAAGGGGAAGCAAATTGGACTGTTTGGTACAAAAAAAAAAGGATACTTATAAAATACTTATAAATAAAAAGATACTTGAAGCACCAATTGGGGTTCCAGACTGCCGATCCCTCTAGAGCAGTGATTACCAACCAGGGGTATGCGTACACAAGGATATATTTTGCATTGTTAAACTGAAATTATAATTTCTTTAATAATTTCAATAGGACTATGTCAGGGTTGTTAAACCATCTGTACACAATGTTTTAGTCACTGTCATTTTTGCATACTTGCTCTTATTGCTCTTTTACTTTATTTTATTTTATGTCCCTTTTTTTTTATTACTGTGAGTGACTCTTTTTGATTGTGTACACATCTTTATTTAATATGCAGGGTTTTTTTGTAGATCAGTATTCTGTATTTAATTTTGGTACTCTATCTATCTATCTATCTATCTATCTATCTATCTATCTATCTATCTATCTATCTATCTATATATATTCATGGTTTTCATTGAGAATCTTTCTCCATGATTACCAGAAGTTGAAACCTGTGAATGACCAAAAATCTCAAGTGCAAGTGCATCAAAACCCTTCCCTTATAATGGGTTTACTGGAGGAATCATTGACAGTTTGTAGAGTTTTTGCAGTAACTTATCAGAGAACTGCCCTTTTTGATAAGGGTTCTAGAAGTTTTCTAGAAGTTTCCAGTTGTGTGGCAGTCTGATAAACACAAAATGGTGCATCAAGTGTGTTTTTATTTTTACAGTGAAAGAATTTCCGACAACAGATCCACACAATATGTTAAGGGATGGGAAATGTTTAAATACAGTGCCCAATCAAACACACACACAAACATAGAGAACACACATCACCTTGACTGCCTCTCCGTGAGTGACTCGGTCAAACACCATGTTATTGACTTTCATGATCTGGTCTCCAACTCTCAGCCCCTCTCTCTCAGCGGATGATCCCGGCTCCACCAAAGATACATAGATGCCAACTCCATGCTCTGACCCACCCCGTATGCTGAATCCCAGGCCTTCGTGGCTCTTGCTCCTTTTCAGCGTAACTTGGCGGATTTCATCAGGCGCTTCCTGCATCAGCGCCGGCGCTGTCCCCTCAACGGTGGTGCTGAAAACAGGAGCCGCGCGCACAGATCCATGACTGGGACCGGCCTGCTCGTACTCGCGCAGAAAGTGCACCGGGGATGCTCCTGCATGCGCGTTTGTGCTGCTGATGTCTTCCGAGCACTCGTGCTTGATACTGCCTGTCAGCAGATCCGTTTTCAGATAAAGCCCTTCCGACGTGTACTGGTCGAACAGCAGCTGGTCCGACCGGGGTATGACCAGGCGCAGCATGGGTAAAAGTTGGCGCTTGCTGGATGTGTTGAGAATGACTTTGAGAGTCTGCACGAGATCGAATACATTGCGCTTGGCGTGGTAAATGTTGAGGCAGTGGATGAACTGCTCCCTTTCGAAGTCGTTGAGCAGCACGTTGAGCGCGTTGTGCAACTTCTTGACGTTAACGGAGAGCGCGCGGCCACCGGAGCCCAGCGAGTTCGCGCCCGACTTGAGAGAAGCGCGCTCCAGATCCGTGCTCATTCTCAGACACCTCAAAACGACAGGGAGATTTCACATCAGGCATTAGGAACGGAGCACGGTCAGTGTCTCTTGTTAAAAACAGAAATGCAGCGCGATTCGTGCGTTAAACCTGTGGTGAGACGTGTCATGCTGAGTTAAGTCCTCGTTTGAGAGCGCGCGCTCACAAAATAACAACGATACAGAAAAATGGCAGGATAATTAGTGCAAAACAGTTTCGAAACTTTTGATCATGAATGACATTTGTTTAATGGGCACTTTAAATGCTATAGTGGAAAAAGTCCACTGTTCTTCCAGAGAAAAACAACAAACCCTAATTAAGTCCCGCGAGGATTTGACGTCCGTAATAGTGACTTTAATCCTTTTGGTAACACATTATGCGAAAAGAAACTGGCGGTGAGACGTCCTGCAACGAGAAAGAAAAGAAAAAAACAGCACGAACGTTTCAAGTTTGGCAGCCGCGCTAAAAAGAGGAGCGCGCGTGTTCAGTGTGGCTCGCTCGGATTTCTTGTCGCTACTACTGAGTCCGTTGTGAGATACCGACACAGGCGCTCTGGAGGAAATGACGCAAGCGCGATGCGCCTCTGTTGCTTAGGAACAAACAACTAGGAACGCATTTGGACAAACAAAACCACATCTTTCCTGCGCGTGAGCTATTTTTAATGTTCAAGGTCCGCCGGGCTATTGACGTTAATCAATTGAAAAGTCGTTTCCAAAGAGCATTGCGCACTTAGGGCCATATCGTAAAGTGTTTCTCTTCAGGGGAAACAGTCGAACTTGATCTAAACTTTACAGATATGTGCTATAAGCAGATCCTCTACGTGTGATATGTTTAAAGGGGATCATGTGGAGCCAGTCTGTCAGTATTGCAAAATAAAACACAGGACAATCAGTACTGGCTGTCCATGATTGTCCCTTTTATTTAGAAGCAAAACTACTAAATACCCCAAATAAATAAAGCATGCTGATTTCAGCTGTAATGAATCCATGTATCTTGTAGATTAGCCTGAAGTTTCTGCTCAGAAAGATAGTCTTTTGCTACGCAACAAGTAATACAATTTAATATCCATTACATATTATTAATGTATGCATTATAATCAATCTGCAATTAAACCTGAAAGTTGTGCCAGTATGGTGCTAAGAGCAATGGTGGAACATCCCATTTGGAGATCAAAAATATATTCCGCAATCAAAATAAATCAGAATCAAGTATTTCAGAGAGCCATTAAATCAAGAAAAACATATTGACCTAAATACATTTTTCAGTCATAATTAGTGAAAAATTATTTTGATTCTGATTGACGTTTTCCTTTGGAACACTTAAAAAAAACACATTTCAGATCAGATGAAATTTTAAAGCCCCTTACATTTCAATCTTTCTGTTGATGTCTTATCCCAAGTTAAGAGGAGCTGTTTTGAACAGATTTACAAAACGAGGGCATGTGTTTGGATATGTGTGTGCTTCATTTGGGATTGCTCCATTTATACAAGGTCTCTAATCCTTTGTGTCTGCAGAGAGTAATATCACATCTTAAACTGCAGCTCTGCTCGGTGTTGTGAAAACCCAACTCTCACAGATGCTGTGTCATATAATGCATCTGCTGAGAAAAGCTGCATAATCCATACTGTACACCCATGAATTGTTTTGTATAAACAATAATAATGATCCTTAATTAATATATTGGTCCAGTCTGTGCTGTCTGATGTGCTAAAAAGGCAACCAGCAAGGTTTTAGGCCAGACTTTGGATTTCAGCTGCTGTGGAAGCTCAGTTCAAACACACGTGTCATCCTCTAAGCTCATAAAGAGGAATTAGAAAGGCCTGTCAGCAGACATCCACTACCTTCAGTACACAAACCATAGTCTCTCTGAGAGCTGTTAATAATCTTATATGGACAAACTGTTGCTCCCTTTAAGGCTTTATTTAACCTTATCCTTTTCAAGTCTATGTCTGCATTGACCCAATTCATTTTCAGTGTAACTAAGTTAAGCTTTATTTATATAGCATCTTTTAAAAACAGTGTTTACTTGAGATACTTTTTAAAAGTGCATAGCCAGTCGATTTACTGGCACAACAGCAACAAAGTGTAGGCCTATTAGCTTTGGCAAAGTATTTACAGCATGGCTGTACATTAAAATTAGCATGAAATGGGAGTCGCAATCATCTTTTTTTCCTTATTGTTACATATAAGTGAAACGCTTGAACAAGAAAAAGATGTAGGGCGGGACTTGATTGGATGGTTGTGGTTTGCTATTACTGTGATCTCATGTGAGTGACAGGTTGTCCCGCCCTCGCGTCGGTAAACACATCATCAGAAAAGAGAACAGATTTCGTTACAAGGGCACATTCATTCTTTTCATATACTGTAATGACACACATGAATAAATCATTTAATAAATACTGCAATATTCCATAAAAAGAGAATTGACCATTTTGATTTCATGTTGACTTTAATAAATAAAACAACAATTCAAATGAAACAAAGAGTGCAGCATAATAAAATGAGAGAATAAGAACTAATAATTAAAATAAAATAAATTACAATCACATCAGTAGCTAAATTAGTGATTTAAAAAGGTACATTTAAGACTAAACACATTTATAAACTCTCTCAACTAAACTTTCTTCATCATTCTGGATCTCCAACCCACTAATTTACAGCCATTTACGATGATGGCATTGGGGCAAAGGAGTCAAATTCATTGTTAATTTGCAATTACAGCTCTTGGCATCAGAGCATGGTGGCAGAAATTAATGAACAATTAATGGGCCTAAATGAGACAATAGAGATGCTCACTGATCTTTATGCATTGCAGAAGAGAGTGTATTACACCTCAGCTGTAAGTCACACATAATACAGACTCACCAACCAAACATACATGCTCAAAAGTAATCCACTTAGGTGCTGAAATACTAAGTATCTTTCCCTTTCCTTTCTTTCTCTCGACATGTACACATTTGAGAGAGTGATCTAATGAAACTGTGATTAGGATGGTTTAACCTAATTTCAGTATCCTGTTCTCTTGACTTAAATCCGAGAATCCAGATTTCTCCATGCATAGTTGGTCGGTTTATGCTCTCCACTTTCTGGATAAAGAGTCCCACATAATCTTTTGAGTGCCGAGCGAGCGATGCACTGAATAAACAAGTAACTTTTACGACAGGTTATGCTGTCAAGGCCATTAAATTACCGCCGTTGGCTGCACTACATACTTACATCCCCTATAAAAAAACAGACAGACGGTCGTTTTCACACTTAAACATGTTCAACTTAATAACTCCCTGACACTTACTCAATGTCTTTTACAACAGCTCATAAATGCAACACAAATTTTCACTCTTCAAACAATATAAACCAGGTACAGAAGGTAGAAGGGGAATAACTGATCGGTTAACGTTGAGTCAGAATGCGGTAGGGCTTTGATTAATAGCAGAATGTTTAATGGGAATTGAGGGAAATGTGCGTCACGCTGGGCTCTGCCAAACCCATAATTACAGCAATATAAAAGAGCGGAGGGATCGTGTGCTGCAGTGTCATGCCTCAGTGCCCAGTCTGACAGAGCACACCACGCCATTAAACACTGCATTACGGATACCTTGCTGAGGTGTATTCAGCTCTCACTACTGGACAGGGGGGATTTAAGAGCCACTTTATGACATATGACCAAGTCTGAACAGCAGTGTAGGTGTGATGCAAGTTAAATCCTTCTGCTGCACTGCTGTTCAGTTTGTATATTGATAACGTTTCAGCAGCAGGTTAAAGGGATATTTCACCGCTGGAAAGATGAATGTGTATTTAAATTGGGTCATTTATGTAGTAGAAATGTGAAAAAGTCAGGATGAAAGACAACAACTCCCAGAATGCACTTGCTTCGCGGCCCTACGAGGACACTCCCAAGCCACGCCTACTGGTTACAGAAGGCAGTATTGGAAGAAATGATACAACTAGGCTACTAGTTGACTCGAAACTGAAAAGACGCCGTTTTATTGTGAGATCCCACCCCCTATGGGCGGGCTGAAAACATGCAGAACTAGCTCCTACTACTGGCTGTAGTCTCTTGCCTCTGGCCAAAAAAAGCCTCTGATGATGCAAAATGACGATTTTTGCATCATCAGAGTTTTTTTTCCAGACACACAATACAGAAATCTCTCGTCTCAGGGGACATGAGGGAGGGAAGCACGGCCATTCGAAAATACTACCAGGTTTCTACTGATACAAAGTTGAATGCTAATCGGTGAAGTAAGAGGTGGGTGCTAATGATGTAAACTGACACCCTATGGACCACTGTTTTAAACTCTGGATTTGGCCTCTAGCCGCCCTGTTTTGTGATCTTAAAAAGTACCAGAAATTCTCTCTTTTCTATTAATATTAAATGAACTCACTCTGTAAAGAAAGCCAAGAGTTTCCAGTTTGGCGTCAAATTCACACAGGTGTTCCAGTACCAATATACATATATTTGAAACAGCTTAAATTCACAAATGACATTATTTTCCTGTTAAAAGCACGCTGTAATTTCATTAAGTAAATGGAAAAATAAATCATGGAAAATGTTATAATGGAAAATTCTTTTTTAAATACCTTTAGAACATAAACAATTATGGAGAGGATAAATTAATTTGATATCATCTTTCAAAATCTATGCTCAAAAGTTATTATGATCATGTTCATTGAAACAGCAGTAAAGAGAAGGCACAATTTGGTATAAAGAAAACAAAACTTCTGATAAATACTGTCATTCATTTTGGCAGATGGATGCCTCTATACTGTCGCTGCACATAAGAAAGTTCTTAATGACTGAACGCTAATATGGCCACTGTAGATGTTTAGAGGCTGTTTCAATCTGTTGATGCCCCACTGATGCTCTCTGTATCCCGGTGAGCAAAACTTCTAGGGAAGATGCCGATTTTTCCAGCAATGTGCCCTTCTAGCCACTCCTCATTCACTGCAAAATGGAGAGAGAGAAAAAGAAAAATACTTTTATTACCCCAACACTGGTGTGCAAAACACACAAAAGACAACCCGGCCCTGTGTTTACATACCTTCACTGAGGATGTCAATTGTGTCGCCTTCACTGAATTCCAAATCCTCTGGGCCTTGTGAATTGTAGTCATATAGTGCCACCATCTGATAAAGAATGGTCCTGTTGGCCAGAGGGTCCTCGTTCTTGGGACGAGATGGGGGGAAAAAACTTTGTTCTATTACAAATGAATTTGTAATATTTTGCAACTTTCTTTAAGGTAACGGAATGGTGATAAAATGATTTCCTAATAAACAATGAAACCATTCATAGGTTGATTTCCTAAAATAGTGCAAACATTTGGTGCTATTTAAACATACAGACACTAGCTCAACCATTTGTGTGAATTTTTGGGTGACACAATATGACCAATTGCAGACAGCGGTGAGCATGGGGAACCTTTTAGAAAACAATTCCATTTGGCGACAGTAGTAGTGCAAAAATTGCACACAATTAATCTCCTTTAACAGGCTGTTATTGAGAGCTGTCAATCAAAAATGGTAATTCGTAAGGTTACCTGACACCAGATTTGGGCACGTCCTGATTCAGCCACGCCCTCTAAGCTATCCAGTCCATCGTCACCATTTAGTGGCGTTAGTACTCTGGTGCCATATCTTCTGTGTCTGTGAGAGGAAGTATAATATTATGCGTTAAGGATGGTGTGGGGGTTTTTCAATGAAAAAAATGTGACCAGAGTTCTAACATACTTAAATGCTGGGAATTTATGGCAACTAAAAGCAGGTCAGCCAGACTGCAGGTTTGCAATATTACCTGAGGCGAATGTTCGTCACAGGCTGTCCTAATTTCTGTGCGATTTTCTCTTGCAGATCCCGGAAAGGAGTTTCTAAAGGGACTCTCAGAGCGATGGTGCACGTATAGTGCACCTTGACTACGACTGATCCAGAGTCCTGGGGTGAAGTTTGGGCCTGAAAAATGGGGGTCACATCTGAGGTTACAGAGATACATCAGATTTTTGCTTTTAACCGATCATAAGTATAAGCCAAGCGATTAAAGTTATAATACAAGAACATGAAAATGATAGAAAAAGGAACGTTTTTCTTTCCTCCCCCACCTCTCAGAGTTCCCTTTTTCCATTACAAGATTCGATCATGTGCACAAGGTATTGGGAAATTCAAATACAAGTTTTGTCGTAAGGTAATCGGGTTTCTCTAGCAGGCAGTGGCCTTAAATAGTCTCCTCTTCAAATTTCCAGCGCTCTTTTGCTCCCTTGGGTATATTTCTGACTGAATCAGGCCAAATCAAAGGCCTGCTGCCTCAACACTCCACTCCACTTCTTGTCTGAGTCACAAAACTCATTCAAAAGATCTCATCTCACACAAAAGATCAACCATGACGGCCACTGCATTAATCATGCTCTGCTTCTATTTCCATCTACAGTACATGATACTGTCAGAAATGTTGGCTTTCAGGCTTGACAAATTAGACAGGGAGATAAAATGAATTTTCAGAAGTATCTAAGATATATAAGCACTGAGGATCTAACCAAATATTCAAGATTAGGGGGCACCAAATGTTAAAGTATGGACAACCCATGTTTATAGACCACAAATCTGTTCATTTTTAATGAATGCAAATCATTTAAATTAGCTTCTAATTAGAAAGATCATTTCTAGGGGTGTAACGATACCCTAATTTCACGATTCGATACATATCACGATACTGAACTCACGATACGATATTATTGCGATACTCCAAGACATATAATAAAAGGTAAAGAAAAAATGTACTGTTGATTAAATGCTAAATTTGATATAACATTGTGGGTGTAAATGAATAGGCTTGGACAATGGTGACACCAGAATAAATATATTCATGATTCTGAACCTGAAAATACTGAATTATTTTAGACGAATATGCTTGAACTCTGTCACTGGCTAGATATATTTAAAATAATGTAGGCCACTTTTTACTGGTAACATAAGGCTTATACCATAAGCATTATCAGGACCCACTAATATTCCCCCATTATTATACATTACTGTATATTCAACATAATATATTGTAGTTTAATGTAGTACTGACTCTGAAAACTTCAATTTTTTCTCACAGGGTAATTTTTATTTTGGGTGAACTATCCACGATACATATTGTTGCATTTTTGTATTGCGATATATTGTGACACGATATATTGTTACACCCCTAATAAACCCCTAACAAAAACTGATTATGTGGTTGAAATACTGTAAGTTACTGTATTTACTAAAGGGATCGCTGATTTGTCCTGCTAAAAGGTGAGCATTCTTTCATCTTTTTCAAGTGTGTTTTCTTACTCACCTGCTGCGTAGGGACGTGGGTGGAGTTGCTGGTCGTTGGAGGAGATGTGTGGGTAGCACAGGCACAGGGCGGGTTCAACTCTACAGAAGAGAGGATGAAACTTGCATTCTTCAGAATACTGGTACAATCATTTGATTTATTTTTAGGACAGTTGAAGGAGGGACAGGAAATGATAACTGCATCACGCAACTTTACACTGCATTTTTTTATTAGAACATTTTTATTATATTTTATTATTTTATCACAACCTTTTTCTAGATATTGAAAATTATATTTTCTTTATTTTGTATAATGATATACATTTTATAATAATTCTATAATAATAAAAACAACTTTAGTTATTAACTAACAGTTTCAGTTTCAATGTGTTAGCTTTATCTGAAAACATTTTTTCTGTACCTAGTGAACGTTGAGATGGAAATTGGGGTCGACTTGGGGGTTTTAGGGCTGGTGGATGTGGGATGCCATTGGCGAGTTCCTTCCAAGTAATATGAAGAGAAAAGCACTCAGTATGTTACTGCCTATAACAACTTTGATTCAGATATTGTACATCAGAGGCTGAAGAACAAGGTCACTGCTCCTACAGTATGCAAGACAAGGGAATGTAGATCCCTTGCACAATTAAACTTTGAAATCATTTTTATTTTCATGAATGCTATTTTCCTTTAGAACGATACTGAAAGTAACAAAGAGTGATGAGGCAAAGCAAAGTGTGTAAACACATTTTGACTAGAATTAAACAGCTGCCTGCATTCATAAAAATTCAGCATTTTACCACCAAGCTCAACACATCTATGAGAAAGGCTGGATGAGCCTTGGCAAATAACAGAACCCTATTAAAACCCATAAAGCACAAACTGTGAGAAATGAAAGAGAGGGTTAAAAAAGTAGAACACTTACAATTCGCTTGAATTTACCCTTGTTTTTCTTGCCCATCGGTTCAAGCAGGAAATTGGGAACCAGACCTCTCTGACATTTAAAAGTAAAAAAAAAGAAAGAATTAGAAATAGCCCAGGTGTTATTCTATATTTTGTTATCAGTTTTAAATCACACATTGATGTTGCCACTTTGTGAATGTCAGAAACATAGTTAGAAAGCAAGAATATCCGCTTGTTAAGTCTGACCCGTTTTCAGGTGACCATGTGCTGTAATACTACTGAAAAAAATTATCCTAACCTTTACTTCTATACAGAAATCTCAGATGATTCATCTTTTATAAATCGTTAAAATATACGTGTCCGGGACGTCGTGAGCCCGGAGATTGTAGTGTACGCCATTTTAAACAGTTTTAAAACGCTTTTATTTATATGATATAAATAAATAGTGATTATAAATGGGTGTTGAGATAAGATTCCCAACTTAAACAAGTAAGCTTGGACCTGGAAACAGTAATCCTTATGTCACAAGATTGTCATAATAGAGGACAAACATTCAATGTGCCTCCATATCAATACAAATCCTCAGTAATCATCCTTCAC
Organism: Rutilus rutilus; assembly: GCF_951802725.1. Taxonomy (NCBI): domain Eukaryota; kingdom Metazoa; phylum Chordata; class Actinopteri; order Cypriniformes; family Leuciscidae; genus Rutilus; species Rutilus rutilus. The sequence goes on along the minus strand of NC_140221.1, from coordinate 31,839,382 downwards.
ATCTAGAATGAAAGGGTATCCCACCTTTCCATCATAAATGACTACCGCCAGCCCGTCCTTGTCGTCATCACTGTACACAAACACTTCTGCTCCAGCAGGCACTGTTAGCTCCCCTGCCCCTTTTGCCACATAAGCACTCTTCATTACCATGTAACGAGAGTCCCTATGCAGGAATTACACATCGTATATTATCTCAGTGTATTAAGCCGGTCTTGTAACAGTCTTTAAAGGGAGACTCCACTTTAAAATGAAAATTCTGTCATCATATACTCACCCTCATGTTGTTTCAATCCTTTATGAATTTCTTTCTTCTGCTGAACAGAAAGGAAGATATTTAGAAGAATATCAGTAACCAGACAGTTTCTGGTCTCATTGACTTCCATAGTAGGAAAAAATATATACTATGGAAGTCAATGAGACCAGAAACTGTCTGGTTACTGACATTCTTCTAAATATCTTCCTTTCTGTTCAGCAGAAGAAAGAAATGCATACAGGTTTGAAACAACATGAGGGTGAGTATATGATGACAGAATTTTCATTTTAAAGTGGAGTATCCCTTTAATATGTTCTGAATATTGAATACTTACTGGCCGTCGACTACCTTTGGCTCATAGTACCCTGGTTTCTGCAGGAACATACATAATCAGTGGAGTTTAGTTTAGAAACAAAAAGACAAAATGCTGAGGTTGTAGCATCACAGGCGGTAACTTTACCTGTGGTCTGAGAGGATCAAAGCCCCTGAAGTCATCGTTTGGAATCAAAGAAGTGATGACCTGAGAGAAGAAGAGTTTAGTTGTCACATTTATTGTATAGTTCTTTTAGTGCAGAATTATAATGTTTATGATTACAGTCACTTTTTATATCAAATGAACAGGGGAGACCTGCAGCTTTTAAGTTCTTACATATATTTCTAGATTATTAACAGATTTGCAACTGTTCTCAGCCAGAGGGCTGGGAACCACTAGGGGGCCTCAGCAAACTTATACATTTCTCATGACGGCTTAAAATTATTTGAAATAAAGACAAACAAGCATTAAAATAAGCTGGGGGGAAAAAACAAGATATTTCTTATTCCAATTAACCTCCTCGATAATGTATTTTTTTAAGAAATATGAGTGTGACTTCTAGATCTGGAAATGTTATAGAAATGTTTTTATGTTGTTAATAAAATCATTAATAAAACCCCAATGGGCATTTTTATACATTTTCTGAATATACATTTTTTTTTTTTTTTTTTGTTATATAAATATTTTATCGGGTAGAAATTGAGAGTGAAAAATATTTGTAAAAATCCTCATCCTTCCTCCTCATCCAGTACATCAGAAACAACTGGAAAAGTAATGTCTTTGAATAATGTGAATTACCTTTGCTTCACCCAAGAAGTCCCTCGGTTTAAGCTGATCTACCTCCTGTTTCCTGGGACGGAACACTTCACCCTCGGGCACCAGGATAGGCTCTAAAACCTCTCTCCTCTGAGAATAAATTGGACAGAAACATTACATTACATTTAGTGGAGTTGTTCTCTGAAAACAGACTTCAGAGATTGTTACAAACCACTGTGTCCAGTGATAAATTATCAGTAAAAGGGCAATAAAAATGTAGTGGTGGATGTCATGCGCTATGAAAATGCTTTTCAGCCTTTTCTTTGGATTTTCTTATTACAAGTATCACATAGATCTTACAGAAATGGCCTCTAGAGCTGTGTCTATTAGGTTGCTTCGGCCCGCTCCTCTCTCCTGTGAGGCCGCCTGTAAAATGTCCCTGGCTTTGTGCCATTGTTGCAGTCTAGAGTGAATGGCTGCTGCATTATAAAGGACCTATAAGTGAACAAACCCACACAAGTTGTACACACTCTGCATTATATCATATCAGCAGGACAACTAAAGATTATACACTACTGTTCAAAATTTGGGGTCAGTAAGGCTATCTTTAAACAGTTTTATTCAGCAAGGAAGACACTAAAGACATTTATAATGTTACAAAAGCTTTCTATTTCAGATAAATGCTGTTCTTTTGAACTTTCTATTCATCAAAGAATCCTGAAATAAAAATTTACACAACTGTTTACAACATTGATAATAATAATGAATGTTTTTTGAGCATCAAATCATAATGATTTCTGAAGGATCATGTGAGACTGAAGACTGGAGTAATGATGCTGAAAATTCAGCTTTGATCACAGGAATAAATTACACTTTACTATATATTCACATAAAAAAAGCTGTTTTAATAATATTTCACAATAATATTACTGTTTTAGTTTTTTAGTTTTTTTTATGCCACGGATAAATGCAGCCTTGGTGAGCAGAATAATCTTCTTTTAAATACATACAAATGTTTACTGATTCAAAACTTTTGACTGGTAGTTTGTATAATACATAATATATCCATAAAGTAAGGTATTTTTTGTTACTACACTAATTTTGTATAACTTTCAAAACATTTTGTATAAATCTTAATCTTAAATTTAAATATAGTTTCATTTTTTTACATTTATGAATATGAATCACATAAACTAAATGGTTCATTCCCTTGATCCATTAAGACTGTTTCCATTAAAAATGATTTATTAAGCTCTAGTTTTCTTACATAGTAAAAAACTTAGTTCATATTATGAATAATATTTAAAGATTATTCAGTTCAATTTGATGAAATTTTAAATCTTGAAAAAAGGCTTAAAAATATTTTTGAGTGTACCCTCTTCAGAATCTGTAAAATTAATCATTTCTTTGAGCAGGACCTTCCATTCCATCACCAAGTGAATAATGAGGCGTTATTTCTATTATTCTACTATTAAATCGCATAAACCATAACTATAATACATAAGATGTGCACTTATGTCTAAAGATGGACACGTGGTAAACATGTTGCATGTGGTGGTGGTGGTGGTGGTCATACATAGCCTCTATGAAACTCTTCTGTTTTTCAACCAATATGCATCTGAGGAACAGAAAGGTTGCTTCATCTGTTCAGGCTAACCTGAGGAATGCTGAATGTCTTATCATTTTTCAGCCTGGCATTTGACATTGCATAATATGGAGCTTTTTCACTCAGCCCTCAAAGAGGCCTTGTGATAGCTATCTGTGCAGGTGAACTCCACCAAAGTTCATGTTTAATGGCAGAGTTGACATAAGGCAAGACAGAAAATGTCAACAATTTCCCGAATTGAAACGCTACCAAATAAAACATGCACACTAAACACAGACAATCGTACTTTTATAGATTTTATGTCTTACTTTCCCCTCCCACAATCAGACAGAAATATGCTTATGTTCTGACCTGCCAGCTGTACAGTTTAAAGCGAAGACCCAGCTGTTTGTAGTCAATGACAGGGTTTTCCCTCATGTATTTCTGAGCCCATATACAATCAGACAATGCCTCCTCCAGTCTGGCGTTAGAAAAGGTGAGATAGATAAAGAAAAATGAGAGAAAGACAATGAGAAATGGAGACAGCAAGAGAACAAAGAGGCAGTGTCAGATGAAAGTGAATCAGCTGTCCAGAACATCAACTTTAAACAGTCAATGTGTGTGTTGCATCACGCTGTGGATTTCCAGACAGACTAGTCAGACAGATTCATAGAGATCTACAGAATATTTCTCACCTGTTTGCCATCATATGAACAGCAGACCTCTGAAAAAATCCCACAGCAAGACAGCAATCCTTTGCGATTGCCTGATCGAGAGCCTAAAAGGTATCACATGACATTGGATAAGACATCTCGAAATGTCCACCTTTTTATCTAACTAAAACATAATAATCACGCCCTTTCCCGTTCATATTTCCTCATCATATCTTTTTGCGAACTTGAAAAGACCCAGTTTATTAACTAATGTGTTTTTAAACAGTGGTCTGGGGACCCCCAGGGGGCACAAGCAAGTACTAGGGGAAAAGGAGCTGAAGAAAACTGTGAAAAAAAGTTAAAAAAAAAAGAAGAAAAAAAAAAGTAATAAATAGATTTGATTAAAATAAAAAGTAATAATAAAATACATTAAAATATATAAAAATATATGTTTTATTTATTTTTATACTGTACTATAGTGAGTAGAACAAAAAAGTAATACAAACTAAATATTTTCCAAATAATATTTTACACATTTATATTATTGATTTTCACAGTATCAACTGCATGTCTTTATAAGACATAGTAATACATAGTTTTTATACAGTACATCCTTAATATATTTTAGGATGAGGGTCCCTTGCACAAGGATAATTATATTTGGGGATCAGTGGCATCTAAAAGAATGAAAACCCCTGAACTAAAGCTACAGCAAATGCTATTTAACAACTTATGACAACTGTAATGGAGTAGGCTATACCGATATCCTGCATTTCTATCATTTCTCATATGTTTAAGTGCCAAGATTGTGGTTGTACCTTGATGGCTAAATCCACTTGACCCAGGGCGATGTGTGTCGAAGCGACCACAAACATAGTGCGACAGTTGTGTTCTGTGATCTGGTTGAGTTTAGTGAGAGCGCCCAGCCAGTCCCGGCTGTCTATTGCCTTTACGGCCTCATCCCACAGCCTGATCAACTCTATGTACAGCATGGCCCTCTAGAACAAAACAAATAGGATCAAATGTTATTTTTTATAATCGCTATATTAATTAAAATAGAGATTAATGGATTAATAATGCCAATTTTGATCACTAATAGCTTGGAACAAAAAGAATCTGACAGCTGCCTACAAGTCCAGGTGGGACTAAAGGCAATATAATCATAAAAGCAAAACCTAATAATAGTACAATGGCCAATACTTACCACTGTAAAGAAACCAACAAGAGATAAGTCTGGAACTTGAATTGTTTTCTAGAAGTGTTTGGTCATGAATAAGAGTGCTGCTCCTGAACAGGTGTAAGCCAGAACTCATAGTTGACTCACAAGGAAGTGATATTTGTAGTGTGACACACAGTTGTGGTTCCGCCCTCTTTCCATGCCATCAGGAAGTCCTGCATTCCCGAGAGAGAGAGAGAGAGACTTGGTGAGCAGCAGGTAGGGCACGTACACAATGGTTCAATTAAACAATAAGCTGTTGAGTAAGTCAAGGAAATAGAAGAAAGACACTGTGCGCAATAACACATTTATCATCAGAACCCTAAGGACAGAACATTAAAGTTGGTCTGGCCAAGATATACACTACCAGAAAGCATTTAGTTTTCACCTGACACTTATTTTTATAGGGAAGCAGTTAAGAAAAAGACTGGAGGGAGGAAATCCCAGTATTGCGTTTGACCATTTTTTTTCCCCCACAGCAAACACATGAGGCCTTAAGGTTATAATTACATTTAATTCCGCAGTATCTTCAGAAATAAATAAAATAAAATAAAATAAACATTTGCTTTCTACAAAATAGAGACACATTACGTGGATTAATTGGGGACACATTATGTGGTTTTGAGTTTATTATTTCCACATATACATTTAAGATAGCCTATATGTAACACCATAAAAAGTATTATCTGAGATACAAGTGAAATATCTAGGAATGTGCAAATCTACTTTCATTTAACCTCCGGTGTTATCTGCATATATTATTTACAGTAAATTGCGCTATAACTTTTGTAAATAATCCATCAAGGGCTCCTCTAAAGCTCTGTATTTAAAACAACATCTGTTGCCAGACTTGTTTCAGACTTGTAACCCGAAGGTTGCCGCCGGTTCGATTCTCAATACCGGCAGGGAAAATGTAGAGAATGAACTGCGTTCTCTTCCACCCGCAATGCCCATGATTGAGGTGCCCTTGAGCAAAGCTCCTAACCCCCAATTTCTACCCAGGTGCCGCACTGCCCACGGTTTGCATGTGTGTGTGTCTTTACTACTCACTGCTCCTAATGTAGGGCTATGATGCTGAGGACAAATTCCGAGTCACTGTCACTATAGTGTATTCCAGGGGTGTCAAACTCAGTTCCTGGAGGGCCACAGCCCTGCAGAGTTTAGCTTCAACCCTAATTAAACACACCTGATCAGCTAATCAAGTCCTTCAGGCTTATTTGAAAACTGCAGGTGTGTGTGTGTGTTGAAGCAGGGTTGGAACTAAACTATGTAGGGCTGTGGCCCTCCAGGAACTGAGTTTGACACCTGGGGTGTATTCTGTTCAGTTTGTAGTCCTAAAACCCAGAAGACAATTAGTTGCACATATGTCTAAAAAGTTACTTTTTACAATACTTTTTACATGTGCATTATCCTGTGTTCTAGGCTATGAATTACATGTAGGCCTAGTTATAGAACTACATAGTAGAATTACAAGTTTCTTCCTGTTCTTGTTTACTGGCTTAGGAGTGAGTGTGAGTGTTAGAAAAGTTGTCATGGTGATTAGTTAGTGAACGATTTGGGGTTTGTGAACGAATCCATTTTATTTACAGTTTTTCTCGATTGTTTACACACATTTTCTGAAAGCATGCCTCATATTCTCAGACCTCTACACACAAATCCAAAAACACACACACAATGGGCAAAACCCCTCAATTCTCCTGCAAAATGAAACTTTACATTCAAAACAATGTTATTTCTTCTCAAAATGGTATTTTGTTTTCAAATGACACACACAAACCATCATATGAATAGACATTTATAAGAACCAGTTGAACACAGATGTGCTCAATGTAAAACACTATGATGAATGCAAAACACTTCTTCTCCATTCATCATAATGACTTAGGCCTTTTTTTGTTCAGTGTTACACTTACTACAGACAGTACATACATAAGTGTGTTGTAAAATATCTGAGAATATTGTTTTTATACTCAGAACACACAAATACAAAGTACCTCCCAACCAACACAAAGTTGTACATACAGTGGTCTACATACAAAACAACAGAAGAATTGACTGTATACAGTTACAGTAAAAAAAAAAAAATCCAATGTTGTCATCCATTGCTCCATTGAAGAGCTCACCTGTTGCCCTTTTATGCTAAAGTCAAGTCAAGTCAAGTATATTTGTATAGCGCTTTTCACAATACAGATTGTATCAAAGCAGCTTCACAGTATTAAATTAAAATAATACAACAAGGTTTGTTTCTAGTGGAATTTATTGATAAAATCAAATTAGATATCCCCAGAATATCCCCAACTGAGCAAGCCAAAGGCAACAGTGGCAAGGAACCGAAAAACTCCATCAAGTGACCTAATAGTGTCCTAAAACTCCATCAGGTGACCCAATGGAGAAAAAAAAACCTTGGGAGAACCCAGGCTCAGTCGGGGGCCAGTTCTCCTCTGGCGTTTATTAACTAGAGACTAAAGCTCTGATTGCTAATTGTAAAACTGTGTGATGACGAGTGTTTGCCCATGTGATGAGTCAGTGTGCATATTTGAATGGCAGTGTGTTCCTTGTGAAAACAAGAGATTTTCTGCATGAAAATTGTGGCAAAAGCAGAGAATTGTGTGTAGTGTTTTGAAAAAAGTGTGTTTTAGAACTGCAGTTTGAGTGTAAAGCAGGAATTGTGCTTGTAGTTTAGCAGAATTGGTTCAGGGGGTTGGTGAATGAGTTACATGTTGTGGTCATTGTGTCTCAAGTACCAGAAAATGTGTGTAAACAATCGAGAAAAACTGTAATGCTAATTTGAATGATTCAAAAACTCACTCATAAAATATAATAGACACGTGTTTCCACCTACTGGCGTAGCGATGTAAACTGCAGAAAATGCTCACTGAACAAACCTAATCCCAGTGAACTGATTCAAAATAATTAAATCACTTGGATGAATCGAAGTCCCCACATACAACCACGAATAGCCTTCAGGTTTGGACTAACTAATGTAATGATTGACCTCGATCCACAATGGGTCACATTTGCAATATTCAGGTTGTCCTGCTCACAATTGATACTGAAAATTGATACTAATATAAAATATAAATTATAAAATATATTTATATATATTATAAAATATACTAATATAAAAATACTAATATATATATATATAAAAAATGTTTTTTTGGATAACATGATTTAGAGGTTGTTATTAATATATTGCTGTTATTTGGATTTTTTTTATACATTAGTGCACATCCTCTTGTGTAACCATTGAAACATATTGGCAAGAAAGCCATTAAATTGATTTCACTTATGGATTCCACAAGATGTATTTATTTATGTGTCCTTCTATATAGGTCCTATTTTTACGCATTTTATAATACAAATAATAATAATATTATTAATAATAGGCTAATCCGCTCATTTTGACTGTCACTTATTTAAATGCATGAAGACTTTTACTTTGAAATGGTTCCTGACTTTTACGCTGACTGAAACTATTATTGTGTCAATTATTGTTAAACTGCGAAATTGCTCGGTTTATTGCTAAGACAACCTTTAACTTGAAAACGGTGTAAATCATGTACTTTTAATCTAACGGAGATAAGCGATTGTCAGTAACGTTTATACATGACACAAAAGTCACATGACAGTTGTGATCACATGATAATCAATACTAGGCTGTAGAGAGTTCTTTAAACTCCACTGGATTCCTGACTTGATCTATGGGGTCTTTGTGAGAATGGCTGCACGGTTACTTTTCCTTGGATTCATGTTGCTGATCCTCGGTGGAAAGGCTGAGACACGTTTATCCGTGGTAAGTTATGATCTGCAGTTAGTTGTATGTATTTTGAAATTGTATTGTTACTGATAGGCTGTTCCAGTTGTTTTCATACAGTTTCTACCATTCTTTGCTCTGTTATTCCTTACTGTTCTTTAGAATTGTCTTTCTTTCTTTCTTTTAAGGAAAAGCTCAATAATGAGGTCATCCCATCTCACAGAGACCTTGCTGCTGATTTCAAGGAAATGTATTTTAAACAGATTTTAGACCACTTCAATTACAACAGCCTTGGCAATGGCACATATGATCAGCGTTACCTTATTACAGGTAATCTGTCACACCGTCATACTCTTAGTCTTAACTTTATCTTTTTAAATTATTTTCACACTGAGTGCAATATGTGTTTATTCTAGATCAGTACTGGAAGAAAGGCTATGGACCCATTTTTTTCTACACTGGCAATGAGGGGGACATATGGGAGTTTGCACTGAATTCAGGCTTCATCACGGAGCTGGCAGCAGTGCAGGGAGCCCTGGTGATATTTGCTGAGCACGTAAGATTTCATGTTCAATCATATGACCATGGAGGAAGTTAGACATTAGAAAAGCGTAGATGTCCACTTTATGCAGTCAAACAATCTACACTACTGGTCAGAAGTTTGAAATAATTAAGATGTTTTTGAAAGAAGTCCCTTATGCTCACAGAGACTGCATTCATTTGATCAAAAATATTGAATATTGAAATAGTGCATTTTTCAGCCGCCATGACTTCATTATGTCATTGTCACATGATCCTTCAGAAATCATTGTTGATTTGGTGCTTAATTATTAGCAATTATTATCTGTGCTCAATTTTGTGGTAACCATGATAAAAAGAAATTCAGGATTCTTTGTTGAAAAGAAAGTTCAATGAACAGCATTTATTTGAAACATGAATCTTTTGTAAAATTATAAATGTCTTTAACTGTCACTTTTGATCAAAATAATGTGTCCTAGCTGTATTAATTTAAGTAAAAAATGATTTAAAAAAAAATCTTACCACAAACCTTTGAATGGTAGTGTATCATGGTTTCCACAAAAAAAAAAAAAACACAACTGTTTTCAACTAATAATAATAATAGTTTCTTAAGCACCTTATCAGCATACTTAAATGATTTCTGAAGGATCATGTGACACTGAAGACTGGAGTAATGATGCTGAAAAGTAACGTTCAGCTTTGCTATCACAAGAATAAATTAAAGTATAAAATGTATGAAGTTATTTAAAATTTTAATATTTTTTACACAACATTGCTGTTTTCACTGTGTTTTTGAGTGTATACCTGTCCATTAATGTTTACCTTTGATTTAAACACTAGAGATATTATGGAAAATCTCTTCCGTTTGGGAAGGATTCATTTAATATCCCTGAGGTGGGGCTGTTGACAGTGGAGCAGGCCCTGGCTGACTATGCGGTCATGATCACAGAGCTAAAGAAGGAACTGGGAGCTCAGACATGTCCCGTCATCGTCTTTGGTGGAAGGTATCAGTCAGCTTTATATTTACCCATCATCCCCTGACACACACATACACACACACGTATACAAATAAATATCCATATCCCAACTGGCTACATAATATTTAATTATTATTAAATTAATAAAAAATCATCATAACTAATTGTAATTTTATATGATGCAATAATAATAACATTTAGATATTATTTGCTATATTATTATTATGTCTGTTTTTTATGTCAGCTATGGAGGAATGTTGAGCGTTTACATGAGAATCAGGTACCCGAATATTGTTGCTGGTGCGTTAGCCGCTAGCGCTCCCATCCTGTCCACCGCAGGTCTTGGAGACTCTGCACAGTTTTTCCGGGATGTCACTGCTGTAAGTTCATATCAAATTCCTTTCAGACACTTAAGCTTTAAAACATGCCTTTAAAACTATAAAACAATTTCTAAATAAAAGAAGATTTTGTATTGGAGTAATGTTGATGTGTTCTGTTTGCTTGTTCAGGATTTCCAGAAGATTAACCCTGCCTGCAGAGATGCGGTGAAAGGAGCTTTCCAGAAGCTAAACACTTTGGCACAGCAGAAAGGTATCCGCAGCCATTCGCTCAGGATGCTTAACCATTTCCCTCTGCGTTTGTTTCATTCTCATGCTCTTTGTTCATAATCCATAGACTACAGCCGCATCCAGTCTGCTTTCTCGCTGTGTAAAACTCCCTCCACCCCAAAGGACATTCATCAGCTGAACGGACTCTTACGCAACGCCTTCACCATGTTGGCCATGTTGGATTATCCCTACAGCACTCATTTCATGGGCAGCATGCCAGCCTTCCCTGTGAAGGTACTGGACTTGTCACTAGCGTGAATTTTGAAAACTCCGTCACCAAATGGGAAGGGGATAGCATGAAAAATAAAACCATGCCACTGAAAGGCTTTAATGCAGAAAGCAAAACCTAATGGTGTTAAACAAATGTTTCCCTGATGCTGATAGCAAATGAAACCATTCCACCCCATCTGGTTCCATTTAAAATGGCTTACTAGTGCAGTTCCTGCAGTTGGACACACTGATGTGTCTTAAAGATAAAGTTCAGTACTTTTTACTTCGACAGGTGGCGTGTGAAATCATGCTGAATGGCACTGATCTTATGTTGGCACTCAGAGATACTGTTGGTAAATGACCGCAGCTTTGCATAGATTTGATTTCTTTTTCTTTTTGTTGTAATCCTGACATGGCATTAATTTAGTTCTTACCCCTCCACAGGCATTGTGTATAATTCCACTGGACAGCTCACATGTTATGACCTGTACAGTCTCTATGTGGAGTGTGCCGACCCCACCGGCTGTGGCCTTGGCTTTAACAGCAACGCGTGGGATTACCAGGTACCTAGATTAGTTCTCACTAAACCCTGAATACTAGTTTTTGGTACTTGCTTGAAGGTTCACTGTAATATTAGAGCCTTGATTAATGATTAGAGAATATCATAAACGTAATTTCACAAGTTTATGCTAATAATTTAATCATTTTGTAGGCCAACCTGGAAGTTAGCATCACCCTGGTTCCCTAGCTAAAAAGCCAATAGGATTATTATTTTTTTTTTCTTTGGCTTTTGGATTACTGCATAACACAAACAAGTTTATGATTCTTACACGTTTTGTTCATCAAGATAACCTTCACAAATTAACATAACTTTTAATGAATTTTGAAGTTTAAACAATCCCCAGATGTAGACAGCTAAAGTTAGAGTATAAACAAACGTCACATGACTTTGTCAACACCACTAAGCCATCGGCAGTGCTTTCAATCTTTATTTACACGCTGCGATGATGTTTAATGCTCCACACAACCCTTTTTCCTTTAGTCCTTTTTCAAGACATTTATAACCTTAAAAATATAACGAGTGGTGGGTATTAATGATATATTTTGTCGTTGAATAAAACATGGAAATATATTGTGACCTCAGACCTCATTTCCGGCATTAAAAAAAAAACAATGACTTCAGGACAATGGAACTGGAAGTTCAAAATGCTAACTCATTTCCAGCTTTTAGGACTCATTTTTGCAGCACTCTATTCAGTCCAAATACTTGACTCTGTGATTTTTAAAGAACTTTTTTTTTTTTAAATAAAGTTTGCAGTTCTCTCTGATGCATTAGGTTTCATTGGAATATTCACTTGTAATCGTATATAACAATGTCTTTATATAAAAATCTTTTTTAGGCCTGCACTGAGATCGAGATGTGCTATGAGAGTAACAATGTGACAGACATGTTCCCAGCGATGACATTCACCGAGCAGCAGAGGGAACAGTACTGCTCAAAGAGATGGGGGGTGCTGCCACGGCCAGGGTGGCTCAAGACCCAGTTCTGGGGACAAGGTAAGCTAGAACTACCAAACTGTGGATAAGTTTGTGTTTTTCTTAAAATAAATAAAATAATACATTTTACCTCACCATTTGAATGATCTCTTCTAGATCTCTCCACCGCAAGCAATATCATATTTTCCAATGGGGATCTTGATCCTTGGGCTAATGGAGGAGTAAGTTTCACTTTTAAAACTTTGTAAATGTATTATTTAAATATAAAGTTACACACTGTATTTTTTCCCCTACTAAAAATGATCCGAATAGTTCATTTCAGTAATTACACTGAGTGCACTTTTTTATTTTTTATTCTTTGTTCTGTTTACAAGTAAAGGCTATTTTGTTGCTCTTCTCTGTAAAACATTTAATGGAATTATTTTCGCCTGTAGATCAGGAAGACACTCAGCCCATCGTTGATTGCTATCACCATACCAGAGGGAGCTCATCATCTGGATTTAAGGTCCGAGTTAAACTGAAGCTATTTTCAGACTGCAGGCAAATTGCTTTTTTTTTTTCTCAAATCAGACCTTTTAAGACAGAATGTCTGCAGACTCTGCACTGTTGATTGCAAGTAATCAACTGATATTTGTGTGTCCAGACATAACCAACCATGGGTTGCTTTGGTAATGACGTAGGCGTACACACACACAGATGCAGGAAAAATGGAGGTGCATCATCTCGCTCTCCAAATAAGCGCCCTATTTAGTCACAGTGCAGAACCCAAAGATTTCGTTCTCCTCCCTCGCATATACTTCCGGCAGTTCCGTCACCGGTTCTGACGTTATCATAAGAGTGATGCAAAAGACCATTTGAAATCTGATTTGAGCAGCCAGAGCATCCCGGCTGAGACACATCTGTTGAAAATCGCAATTAACCACCACCAAATGTGGTCTGAATCATATACATTTATTTATTTTTTGCTCTCCAGACTTTCAGAAACCTATCTGAATATGCAAAAAAAAAAAAAAAAAAGATTTATGCTATTATTGAGATGTTAGATTTGGTTATGTCACCTGACCATGCTTCCTACTTTTTTTTTTCTTTTTTTTTTCTTTTTTTTTTTAGGGAGTCCAACCCTGCTGATCCCGAGTCTGTGATTGTGGCTCGTAAGAAGGAGTCTGAAATCATTGCTCAATGGGTGAAGGCGGCAAGGAAGGAGCCATCATGTGTTATTTAATGTACAATTTATTTCAACATTTGTGATCTTGTAAAATATGGAATAAATCCATTTATTTTCCACAGAAATGGACATTAAAAAGATATATTCCAGAAATATTAATTTGTCAATAAAAAGAAAGAAAAAAACATTTTCATTATGTACAAGCTCACTCTTGTGTCTAAAATCATCATTTACAAATTGCCAGATTGAGTTGTGGTAATTCAAAGGAATATGTACAGCTGTACCACATTATTATTGCCCCCGTTTTAGAATATTCTTTGAAATTCATGGCACGTCTTTGGTGAATGAATGATTCAGAACTATGTTGATTTGTCAATATGCATGAGGCAGATGATCATTTAAGACATTTGCACAACAATTGAGAGTGAGGCATGAAAAGCCCTTCATTTTAATCTGAGATACACAAGCAAGCTTTCTTCAATTTCTCACACAATGAGAGAGAAAAAATACCCAGAAATGGCATACAGATAGCAATTTATCGCTTACACACTGTTTTATAAATAATCACAAGTATTTATTCACAAAAAAAAGAAAGAATCATAAATAGCTTCACAACAGGAATGAGATGCTTAAAATAGATTGATTTCTCATAAAAACTTGATTCTCAGGACTGAAAATAGTCATTTGTCATCATTGCTCTGTATGTAAAGGCACACGCGGAACAGAACACCAGTCAATGCTCAGCCCTTGATGAACAGCTGTAATGTATACTACCTAAACAAACCTCTGGATAGTATTACTGTAAAATTCTGCACAGTGAGACGTAATGTTCAACCAGCTTTTTGAATACAATGACATAATACATTTGTAAACAGCAGGTCTATTCTTTGATGGTCAAAAAGTTGGTAGCCCTGCATGTTATCAGTAACCTTAAGACATCCTGTACATTCTACTCTATTTAAACTCAGGCCACAAACTGATCTGCAATCAGCAGAGAAGAGTGAATAACTTAAACATTCCATTTGTCTTCCTGCATAAAAACATTTGGAATTTTGAAGATTCTACAAAAAACAACCCCAAAAACCAAAATCCAATTGTTCACATTTCACAAAATATTCGACCAATACCGTATGTTAAAAGTTCATCATACACGTGAAAATACTACAGACACATTCTCATCTGATGTAGGTCCCGCGAAAGAGTGAGATAACTACATGTGCCATAATATATTATAGACCCTTATTTAATTTTTTTGGGAAAAAAACAACAACATTGTGCTTGATTAATGCTCCATTAAAAGACTTATAATCCTGCAACCACAAAAAAAGGGACGAAACTGAATAAAAATCGAATAACAATAATAATGGTTCATATGACCACCTGCTAGCGAGTTTTAACATCAAAAGGAGATTTTTAATATAGAAAATAATAAACCCTCTAACTAACACCAAACTCAACACAAACATGTACATGTACATTTATCCTATTCACAGGAATGGCATTAACATCCTTCACAGCAAGAATGGGGTTTTAGGCTCAAAACGAAAGAGAAATATTCAAATTAATTAATAAAAACACAAATTTTAAGAAAAATGATATAATGCTGTCTGATAACTCTAAACTTTACAATAAGGTTTCATTTGTTAACATTAGTTAACTACATTAGTAAGCCAGAACTAACAATGTACAATACTTCTACAGCATTTACTGATCTTAATGTTAATCTTAACATACATTTTTTTAAGATCAAAAGTTGTCTCTGTTAATATATTAGTTAATGCACAGTGAACTAACATGAACATGTACATTTTTATTAACTAACTAACAAAAGTTAATAAATGCTGCAAGAATGTATTGTTCATTGTTAGTTCATGTTAGTTACTGCTTGAACTAATGTTAACAAATGAGACCTTATTGTACAGTGTAACCACATATTCCAAATGCTCTGGAAAACAAATAAAACCATGGAAATAATTATGATGCAAAGAAAAACTAATTTACAAAGCTAAATAGACTCCATAAGAAAGACTCTTCACAACAAAAACAGCAGTGGTTCTTTCATTAAAAGAAAATATACACACACTAAAACCCCAAAAACACACCATAAAGTGCTTGCAGTCCCCATAAGGTTTCACAGTATGAACGTTTTTTTGTTTGTCTGTGTGCTTGGGCTGAGAGACTGCACATACTGATTCAGTGGGCTAACTTAGCAGCCCAGCTGATCAAAGTATCATAGAAGCATAAATAGAGAAACTTCTATTAATAGAAACATACAGATCACTAATACACTCAGAAACTACACACCTACAAACAGATTTTTGTCATGGCTCTAATTATTTCACCAGAAAGTGACTTTCAATTACAAAAAAAGAGCTCCTAGTGTAGAAAAAGACGGCAGTTTGGATATCAAATGTGTTCACGGCCCTGAGAGAGGTGTGTTTGGTTACGCACGTGTGCTTGTGGGTCCATCACTCTGCTTGTGGCCATATGGGCAGAGGATGGGCCTCAGTGTTGAAGACGTACTTGTCTAAGCTGATAAGGTCGGGGTCCTCGGAAAACAGCAGGTAGAAGTATTTGAGCGTCTCACCCAGGAAGAAGCTCTCCATCTTGTCTCGAGGGCTGGGATAGGACGGGTCGCAGACGTTGTTTATGGATGTATAACCTCCAGTGGGAACCTGTGGGGAGAGGGACACATGAGTCAGAACAGAGTTGTTTGCTAACATCCTTGTAAACTGTTGATATGAACTGAATGCTGAATGTGAAGTTCAGAAATGCAGAGAGAGAAAGTGTAAGTGCATTTGGAAAAGGAGCAAGGCAATGTTTGTATAAACCAAGCCAAATATGAGAAGCCAAGTAACAATATATCTGACATATGAAAGTCAGAACTGAGCCAATAATATCCCACTTTCATTCTGACAGAGCACCAAGGTTTGGCTTTGAGCCAGTATGAAAAATAATCTTAATAACTTTCCATGTTTTTTCATGATGAATGTATAAGGATGTTTAAGTTAATTTTCTATGACCTTTTGAGATTTTATTTATTTCTATGCATTTTCCAAAAAAAAAAAAAAAACACTTGTAAAATTCCCTGATATTTCTTTTACAGTTCTGTTACTCACTAGAATTATGCACTTTTCTGATAACGTGCATACTAAGTACAGGGACAAACTGCCACATCATAAAACTGCATCTTTATACTAAAAACCCCTCTGTTGCATTTGCATATACACTACACTTTAAACGTGTAGTGTTGGTACGTTTAAAAAAAAAAAAAGTATTTTATTCACACTAAGGCACGTATTTATTATTGCAATTAAAACATAACACAAAATGATGGCAGCTTAAGTCTTCAGTGTCACTTGATCCTTCAGATATCATTCTAATATGCTGATCTGCTGTTTAAGAAACATTTCTCATTATCAATGTTGAAAACAGTCGTGCTGCTCAATATTTTTGTGGAAACAGTGGGGTTTTTTTTCATGATTCTATGACCAATAGAAATTTCAAAAGAACAGCAATTATTTAAAATATCTTTTTTTAATATTATAAAATGTTTTTACTGTAGCTTTTGATAAATTTAATGCATCCTTGCTGAAGAAAAGTATTCATTTCTTTTTAAAAAACGACTTGACTTTTGAACAGTAAACAATTAACATATAACTACATTTATTAACATTTACATTAAAAAACCTGCTGTAATCGTTGAAAAACTTCAACTGAGCGATGGGTTGTGGGCAATATTATCTGAAAAGAATTCACAAAGGCACACACTTCAAAAATCCAACAGAAACAGTACACCATCTGGACACCTTTGGCAAACTATTTTCTATGAATTCATTTAAATTATTCTTGAATCTTGCATACTATTTAGAATGGAAAACATGTAAATTAGGACACAACTTCCTTCTACTATTTTGCATGTTCTAAAAACACCTCAAGGCAACAGTTTCTCACTCTCTCACATACCCTTGTGTACTTATTAAAGTTCTGTAGGATCTCCCAGCCCCACTGCTGGTACTTCTTATCCTGGGTGAATCTGTACAAGTAGAAGAGGCTTTCCACGGTCTCTGGCCGCAGAAGGTTGTGCCGGTCAGCCATCTGCAAGATATTACAAAATCATAAAGACCGTTTCATTTCACATACTCAAACAAACATGTTTCACAACTGCCGAGAGTAGTGAAAACTTAAAGCTCTTCGTCAGCTCACCTTTACATTTACATCCTTTGTGCTCCCCTCATGCATGTTGAAATGAACTATCTCCGGGCTCAGACCCGTCTCCATCTGGGCATACATCTGGTAGCAGGTCTCCATCAGCTGTTTTGCCAGCTCCATATGATCAGCAGGAAGGCCGTAATGTGCCCCCAGTGCCAGAGTGCCAGGTAAGAAACATACCAAATGGTCCTAAAAGAAAGGAGAAAAAAGGGGCTAGATGAGCTATTTGACACTTCTGAACTTGAAGGTCTTGTTATTCTTCGAGAACAAACATACCATTTTGGGACTGAATTGTCCATGGGACAACTCTCCCACAAATGTAAGGCCTTTAGGAATAGACTTGTTCAGCAGGTTCTTCTTCACCCCTTCCACAGCCAGCAGGTAGTCATCTAACAATCTGAACACATGGGAACCCAAAATAATTGTAATAAATAAAAAAGCTACAGCAATACATACACATAATGTAATTTATATAAATATAAATATATAGCGCTATATATATATATATATAGCCAAAGGATGACAGAAAAAACGGATGCTGCGTTAAATATTTGTTACGCGTTAAACTGGAAAAAATGTATTGCATGCGATAAAGCATAATATATATATTTATTATTATTAATAATTATATATATATATATATAATTAATAATTATATATTATAGCGTGTGTTAATACCACAGGCTGTCATCATTCCATAGCCAAAAGGAATGAGGAATAAACTATAACGTCCAAACACACATGACCCTCGACTCACTCGTTCTCTGTCTTGCCTCCCTGTATCCACTGCTTCAGCAGATACTCATAGTAGCTGTCAGCCCTGGCA
The DNA here is from genome assembly GCF_951802725.1 of Rutilus rutilus. Lineage (NCBI taxonomy): Eukaryota > Metazoa > Chordata > Actinopteri > Cypriniformes > Leuciscidae > Rutilus > Rutilus rutilus. Next base: position 31,820,835 of record NC_140221.1, on the reverse strand, counting down.
CCCAGCGTGTAAATGCCCTGATGGGTGAACAGCCCGTTGTTGGTATTTATAAACATCGGCACCAGCCCATCTTTCTTTCCGTCCAGTTTATGCACCTGCTGCATCACCTCCATCACAGCAAGCTACAGAAAGAAAGCCATGGATGATAAGAAACCACTTGTTCTAATGAGAACAGAAAACACTTAATTGTGAAAGATTATCCATCCACCTTGTATTTGGTGTCTCCAGTGAGTCGGCTGAGCTCTCTGAACTCCAGCTGAATGCTAGTGACCTCAGCTACGGTGCTGTCAGAAGTCCATCGCGGAGGATGAGCCGTTCCCTTCCCAATATTCACATCAGAATAGGGGATTTTAGAGGCAGTGCTGAAGGCGGGCATCAGCCTGGAGCCAATATCTTTCTGAAAAAATATTAACGAGATAAAAATAGCATCCAATAACCAGAACATAGTAACAGGGAGAAGAGATGTTTTGAGCTACCGGGGGTGGGGGTTTACTTCTAACTCACAGCTTTATCCAGGAACATGAGGTCTCCGGTCAGATGGTAAGTACTTAGCAGGCCCCCCAGGATACGAATGGTGCTCTCAAAAAGATTAACATCCACATTTTTATCGAAGGAGAGCTCTTTGGCCACCCACTCCCTGGCCTCTGCAAACTCTGTCAAATACATTTATGTAAATTAAGTAAGCCACATCAAATACACAGTAAACAACTTCAGGGTATATCATAAAATGAGTAGGTGAAGTTGAAGTGCATTTTTTTTTCGATGTATGTAAATGTCTTCATTTTAGATAAGAAAAAAAATGCATTCACATATAGCTATTATTAAAGCTACAATATGTAATTGTTTTCGCCGCTAGGGGGTCGCTAACCTCTTATACTAACAAAGGCGTAGATTGATGACGCAGTGATAAGCGGAATCATGGAACTTGTCGTCATGCTGATGGATCTAATTATGTTTATGGATGAGTGAAAACATTCATGTTTTTTAACATGACTGTGGTATGAAGCTGGGCGCGATTGCTAATGAGAGACAGATATCAGCGCCACACGCGAGTCCTGCGGATATAGAGGAATAAGGACATTTCATTCTACCGAACTAGCTGCAAGTGCTGAATTACAACTCACAGGTCAGTTTATTTGACGAATTAAACTTGTGAGGTAACGCAGCGCTGTTTCACTTGGTCTAACGTTACACTATCATACTAAACTGCACTTGAGTGTGTTGAAAGTTATGTTATTCTATGTGTTAGTTTGTTGGCTATATGAGACTAGCAGTAAGCTAGATCAACATTAGAATAACATACTGATCGTATTCTAACATTTCATCATGTTGAGCTATATAACATTGATTCGTTTTATGTACATTTGCTCACCTGTCTAATAAAGTACATGCAAGAGTGGCGTCTCTCTGTCAAGTCGCGAAGCTCTGTCAAGTCCAAGTTTGTTGCGGAGCTCTTGGCATTGCGAAAACGCCACGCCGATATTGAACCTCGTTTTATTTCTACTTCTGTCCCAAAGTCTGCTCGTCCATAACGTTTGAACGAAACAACAACAGCGTGAGTGTGCCGCTAGACGTAACGCAGTTGTCCACGTCTGTCGCCATGGTTACTATGGCAGTACAAGCGGAAACCAGGGATAACGCGGATATTACGTCAGTGACAGGCGACAAGTGTCAAGGGACGGGCACTATTTAAAATTGTGAATTTACTAATTCTTGGAAACATTTAGGATAATGTAAGTACACAATTGAAAGTACATTACATATTGTACCTTTAAGTCAGTTGGTTGATTTCCCAAAAAAGTGTAAAAACTGTGACTCTGTTACGCTATCAGAGAATCACTTTACACACTATCACTTTCACATTACAGACAAACCAAACACCTTGACCTGACTGCATATATTACCTACTACAGTACACGGATCCATTCATAATTACTAAACACATCAACATACACATGACATGATGACAAATCAAAGCATTATCCTGAATGTGTGTGGAAACAACATTAATGTACTGAAATGTGTCTGTGCATAAATACATTGTGCTATCAGTGCATCAAGAGTGCACATGCACGGTTTGTCTGCGCATAAATATAACGGACTCACGTCACGAGTACTTACTGTACGACTCCTGTATGTCACTGCAATCGTCTTTACCTTGATTCCAATCCTCATTCATCAAAACGTTACTAGCGAGACGCTGGTTTGCTTTATCCAATCGAGAAACGTAGTTTACGCATCATCTGGCCATACAGCAGTGGGATATTTTGACGTTCCGTCTGTATTTCACACAGCGCGATGTGTGAGGGCTCGCGCTCTTTAGAAACAATCACAGAATTTGACAGAGCTCATGTTTTAAAGTGAAACAACCTGGAATGAATAATTCACTGAAAACGCAAAGTGAGTCTCTATTCTCTCTGCCATCTCTGATGTATTCAGCCTGGTTTTCTTTCCATTAGCGCTGTTTTGGACTGATTGTTTTTTGAATGAATTCGCTTACTGGATCACTGTGATAAACTCCTGACTTCTAAGATCATCTAACCATGTGACGTAAATTACGTTAATGATAGAATTTCACGTGCTTAAGTAATTTATTTGCCTTAAATTATTTTAAAACATTCATAAATATTAAATGAATCGCATAAGCTAACAAGTTAGGGCTGACAGCCCTAATATATACTGTATATAAATAAGATTTATTTATTTATTCATTTAATGCCTTTTGACTTGGACTGGATTTTTTCCAGTCCATGCCACAAGGCATTTTGGATCTTGAGAAAAGGAGACAGAAAAAAAAAATTGGTTCTGTGTGGGCTTCTGTAATGTATTTTCTCTAGCAAGCTAAATTACCCTCTTTGAGACCCAAGATCCACATGGTGTCCAGAGCATCAATTAGGGTCAGACCAAGTCCAAACCACTCTCCATATGATTTAGAGATTGGTTTGAGCTCATCATGACCCCAAGCAAAGTCTTTGTAGCCCTTCCAGGCATGTCTAAAAGCTTCTCTCACAGCCTCCAGCCTGCTCTCAGCTAAAAGCAACAAAAACACAGGAAACAGCTGCTTCAATGCAATCCAGAAAAAGAAACAAATTAATTCAGGCAGATCAGCTACATAAAATGTGTTTATATTTAGAAAGTATTAATAGATTTAGCAACTGACTCTTGACAAAATAACAAACCACGTGCTAATGATGCTGGGCCATCTTGGTTTTCTGTGTCTTTGGTGTCAGTATCAGAGGCCTGCTCTTCTTTTATCACTGCTCCACGCCAACTACAATCATGTAAGAAATAAATAATGATAATAATAAACAAACCACAGGAATATCTAGTCCTCTATACTCAGACAAAATGCACATGCTGTTGTGTTTCAGCACAGTTGACATTTAAAATCTAATGATCAAACCTAATGACCGGCTTTCCTCCCTCCGATCCTTTATCTGCATTCTTAAGATCCGGTCCATGATTTTCTTCTTCCAACAGACCTGAAACATTCGTTTTGAATTGCAAACGGTTCTGCAAGATAGGAGGTCCACGTCTACGGTAGTCCTTTCTCTGTGTTTCAGGAGGAAAACATAGGTTACTGCCACAAACTGCAAAAAGCAGCACAAAGCGCAGCCTGTAACCTTGAGTTATCAGGTTACTCATAAAACGAGGGCATCCAAAAAGCAAGCAAGAAACAAATGGGTCACACTAACCTCAGAGGGCGGCTCAGGAAGAATGGACCTGTAATCATTTTTCAGGTCAACAACAAATTGCAGTTTCCCATCGTTCCTGTTCCCCCCAACTTTATCACCTGAGAAACATGAACACAGAGGAGGTATAATAAGCTTCTCAATCAAACCTTAATAGAGATATTAGGTTAAAGTTGGCATTTTGTAAATGCATGTTATAGATCTTATTGTGAACGATTCATCCATGCATGTTTCATTTTTTTTAATCAAAATGTCAAAACTGGATCTGGCTTCTCTATGGTGACATATTCCGGTTTCCTCCAATCATTTAGTTCACTTAAGCCCCATCCCTTTCTTACAACCTACTGCAAAGCTTGCATTCAAATCGGCCTCCATTCAATCAACAACTGATGGATAGAAGCAAGTCCCTGCCCTAAATCTTTTTTCTTTCCCATAATCTGTTGTTTTGCTTGGATGTACAACACAAAATGGAAGAAAAGATCTCTCTCTACTTCTGTTACATTGCAATTTTAAAGCATTAACATTGCATTATTAATTTTTTTTTTCAAAAAGACAATTTATTAGTTTCAATAGGGGTTTTCTGGTGGGGTGGGGGGGTGGATGGATATAGTGGCTCACCTCTCCAGTGTTCAATGAGAGTGGGAGATGTGGCGATTCCACAAACCAGCAACAGCATCAATGTAAACAGAATCAGGCTGCGCTGCAATCTGGACAGCTGTTTCCATTTCTGGACAAAAAGCCGAGGTGATCGTAGAATCATCAGATCTTTGCAATCAAATGTTACTAAGCAAAGACATTAAACTACACAGATGGACCTCAAAGCTACTAATAGATAAAACCATCATGTAAATAAATAAATGACTTGAATGTTGAACTCACCCTCCAGCAGGACTGCCGGCGCCACTGCTTGCTGTTGGTGTAGCTGCCGCTTTCACTGAGAGTCAGAGATACAAAATCCCTTTTTGATGGTGAAAGCATGATTCCCTGTCTCTCTCCAGACTGTTCATAAACTCAGTGACCAGGTCTCTGTGTACAGAGGGAGAAAACAAGCTTTCTCAAAACCAAGAAAGCTGCCTACCTGTACAATATCTCTGGGTTGACTATAACGTTCAAAAGTGCTGTCTACATAGGCAGTTCACTAGGTGTTGAGACACAGTCCGTGCTGACAGTAGCTGCGTGGGCAGCAGACTGGCACATACAGTACTGATGACACAGAAAAACGGTAATAACGTTTACATTTGACACTTTACAGACGTCGATGGCATAAATAAATTATTAAGTATTTTAACTAACATAAAATATTTATATTTAACTTACGGAGCAAGTCTAAAACTGCTTCATACCATCAGCTGATGAGACCCTGTTAATAATTGACATCAAAAGACACATATTGTCCAACCAACCTAATTATCTAACTAACGTTACACATTATAATAAAAATATCTAACTATCTTATAATAAAAACACTAAAGAAACAGAAACGGGTAGCATATTTCAATCGTTGACTGATTGATTCTATTCAGCAACCACTTCGAGAATGTTTGATTCGTTCAAAAGAACCGACTTAAAAGAGTCATTCGTTCTCATATCATCGTCGAGCGAATAAATAGTTCAGAAAACAAACTCAGAGTATTTCAGTACGGTATTTCCACCACACAGGCAGAATACCATAAATATAAATTAGTTTGAATCGAGGAACTGTTATTTAAAACCGGTTCTCGGCAGCCAGATGAGCCAACTGTCAGCCAACGCTTTCTCACTGACTAAACCCTGACTTAAAATTATGTCTGGTCTAAATAACCCTTAAAACTATTTTTTTTTTATTTAACGTTAGAACAAAAGCAGTTCAGTTTCTCGATTTAGTGACACAATAAATCTCACACTTGGCTACATTTCTCTGACTTATGTGGGCTTAAGCGCAAACATCAGACAAACTCGTTCACCTCTCTTCCTGAAGTATGTCGAGGCTCCAGCTGTGTGGAGCGGAGCTCTGGTCGGCTCAGGATCTCACGACGGTCCGAGGCATCACTGAAGGGCCTAGAGCTCACCGGCGATCAGTCACACTCACAAAAACCTGTGGCGAATACCATGCGACTTTCGAAATGACACGTTTGAAAACCGTGAAGGATTAACTGGATCATATTGCAGCCATTTTCTTAGCTGATGTTTCAAGTGATTTCCTGGAGACGAATACACATCCAGCTGTAAGGAGGCGTGTTGAACTGTACACTTACACTAGTAGCAGCAACTTGTGGCTTTTCCAAATAATCCTCCAGAGGGCGACAAACATAGAAACCTAAAAACTAATTTTGGTATTATTTATTATTTACCACACAAGCCTACAGGTTTACACTACACTGAAATGGTCACTGGAGTTTAGGTGAATGAACATATATGAATGTATTTTGATCAAATAAATGCAGCCTTGCATTTAAAAAAATCGTAAAGATAACAAAAAAAATGTATTTAATTGGTAGTGTATAATATAATAAACTCATATTTTATATTTAGCCGTCTATATATTTATGTGTTTTTATCTTAGTTTTACTTTAGTAAAGTTGTATTTGCAAAACATTTTACATTAGCAGTCTAATTCAGTAAATGCATGTACAAATCACTACATTTGAATGAGAAATTGATATGCACTTCCCTTCTGTATAAGATCAAAAATACAGTTATTATAATTCAAGCTGAATTAACTAAATTCATAAAGTAATCCGGAGAAAAAAAAATCCTCCAGGACTTTTTTTTTTTTGGCATAGGCTACTCCACAATAATATAAAAAAAACACACTCATTTGAATAAAATCAGTTTGTTATTAAAACAGATTGCAATGTGTTACTTTACAATAACCTAAATTGTATTTTTTAATGGGACTGTTTTTGTATTTTGCACACAAGAACAACTGACACTTAATAATGGTCATCATAATTTGTTGATTGAGATATAACAAATTCCACCATAAACAATGGGCTCACAGCAACTGTCTGACAGCTTTGTAAGTAATTAGTGTTATCTTCAAAACAAGCAGTGCCTGATATACGTTTGAGGCACATTGTTTAAATAGTACCAGATTTGGGTGCCACATACACCACATGGCCAATAGTGACAACACAGCTTGGTGTTAAAAGTGTCAAACAAACTTTTGGCCATGCAGTGTATATCACAGTTATCTGTGTCATAAGGTGCAACAAAACCTGAATTAAAGTATTTTTTAAAAGAAATCATGGTTTGTGGAAGTGAATGTGACAAGAGTAACATCAAGACATCATATAAATAATCAGTTATTTAAAAGAAGAAAAAAAAACATTGCAAACAATATACAACAATATTTTACAACTCCTCATGAGAAGCTGTGCACCAGATTACTGTTGCCAACAGACAACAAGCCAGTTCATTGTACTGAAGGTACACTGTAAACTGAAGGTGAAAACTTCATTAGGAACCTCCATTCCCACAGCAGATGGAGAACAGTAGAGTAAAGAAAGTCCTGATTTCCTCAGCAGAGAGCTACTCAGTAAGAGCTCTGCAGAACAGATTGTTTATGCTTTAGCTGAAGCAGACGTGTCCTACAGTAAACTGAAACTCTTCTGTTGTGTCGCTGTGGCCAAATAAAGCCACATCTCTAATTGGTAAAAGCTCCAGGTCTTCGGTCTCAAACTGGAACACAGACTCCCGAGGGCCTGTATCCAGCGCCTCTGTATGCTAAACACAGACAGAAAGGGGACATAATAAATTTAAGTGACCAGCAATGCAATCCATTATAACTTAGTTACAGTTGTCTTACTTCACAATCCAGTAATGTTCCCAAGAAGCTCTGTCTTCTTGAGTCGGCAAGGAACTTAATCTCTCTTTCATTGGAGCCCTGGTGGGTGTTTGGCTGGCATGAAAATGTTATGTTCTGCTTGGCAATCCTGCTGTTCAGTCGTAGGAATCTCATTTGTACCGCACCAGTTTCAGTGTAATCAAACTATAAAGTAAAGATATACTCAGGGGCGGGACATGATGGAAAGAGGATATTCTGGTTATTGGTTCTGATCAAATAACATACCTGAAAGCCGCCATCTACAGTGCTCAACCAAGTAAATGAGTCCGACATGGCATCTTTGAGCCAGGATCTCATGGGTATCTAAAGCAGAGGTGTTTCATTATCAGCCAAATATGAATTAAACAAAATTAAACTGGTCATATAAGATTAAATGGTAGGGTATGCAACCCCAAAATTAATATATTTTGTTATACTGGTTGAAACTCTCTTCACATCCTGATAGCAATCAATAATACATATACATATACAGTAGCTTCTGAAGAAGTCACAGGACCATGATATGATGTCCTACCAGCCTGTCATATTTCCATACCTCGCAGACATCACACGTCACTAGAGTTTCTATGTCAACACCGAAATGAATCTGCAGCAGTCAGGTGCAAGTAAGAGCTCTGTTTACGTTCATTATTATTGTAATGTTAAGTGCTTTGAGACATGAGGTAATTTAACGCCGTCTCTCGTCTCATGCAATTTGCAGGCGCTGTGTTTCATGTGTTTTGAAGGAGGAGAGGCTTTGGAGAGCGATCTTAAGTGAGGGTGGGATCTTATGCATTGTAGGCTAGCTTGCTATCGCTAGCCTGTCCAAAATGGCCTACCCTACCTTTAATGTGGGGTCAGTAAGATTTAAAAAAAATTATAATAATAGTTTTATTCAGCAAGGATGCATTAAATTGATCAAAAGTGACAAGACATTTTATATTCATCGAAATGCTGATGAAAATTTGAACTTTACCTGTGGCTGCAGGGGTGACAAACATGTTTGTCCACCTGCACTGAAGTTACAATATACCAGCAAAGCATCAGCAGAACTGCCCTGATTTGGGTCGATATAATACATTCCTGAGACAAGAACAGTCAAATACAAATCATTAACAATAAGTACCATAAGTATCCATGTCTACAGACTAGCAATAACATTTGTGAGAATGACCCTGACCACTTGTTAAGTTAGGATGACTGAGCATCAGCTCCAAGCAGGTGGTGGCCGGATGTTGCTTAGTGCCGTCCGGAGGATCTATGAAGAATCGCAGGTCTTGCTGAAGGGAGTCCAGCAAGGTCTTAATAAGTGGATAGTTGGGCTTGTCGGAGAGGTACATGAGGTCCTGATTTGTGAGAACCAAAAAATATTGTCACATTACAATTAAGTTTAAACCTGTGTAATTATGCTAATTGTTAATTATGTTAATTATGTTAGGTTTAAATACATGTGATATGATGAATGGATCCTGAAAAAAAAAAAAAAAGTAAAATCAATCATCAGCTGCTTACTTTTATCTGAGTCAGTGTAAGGTTTAGAGATAAGCCCGGTGGACCTGGAAGACCTGGTGGGCCCTAAAATAAACAGCACTATTATAGTTACTACATCACAGGCATTAATGAAATGTTTTACATATATCGCTCAGGTAATGTAAATGAGTACTGTCAAACTCACAGGAGTTCCTTTCTTTCCTTTTGGACCAGTAAGTCCTAGATATCCTTTTAAACCCTGAAAAAGTTGAATAAAACACATTTCATCATCAATAAATATTAATTGCAAAAGTGAACTAGATAAGAGAACAATTTGTATTAAAATGAATGTCTGTATTTAAATGTTTGTTCCAAACCTTTACTCCAAACAGGCCCTGTAGAGGGAGCAAATGGACATAGTGAAAACTTTTTTGTTAATATTTAATTTTCCCCCCACATTTTTCAAATATTTACTTTGTTCTAAATGTACACTACCGTGCAAAAGCTTGAGATTAGTAAGATTTTTTTTATACATTTATTTGGTAAAGACACATTAAATTGTGATTCTTGACATTTACATTCTTACAAAATATTTTCATTTAAAATAAATGTTTTTCTTTTGAACTTTCTATTCAAAGAATTCTGAAAAGATGTTTCCTGTTGTAACAAAAATATTAAGCAGCACAACTGTTTTCAACATTTATAAAAATAATAGATAATAAATAAAAATAAAAACTTTTCTTGAGCAGCAAATCAACATATTAGAATGCTTTCTGAAAGACCATGTGACACTAAAGACTGGAATAATGGCGACTGAAAATTCAGCTTTGCCATCACAGAAATATATTACAATTTAAAATAGAACACAGTTATTTTAATATTTCACAATGTTACAGCTTTTACTGATTATTTGATCTTCTGAGCATTAGATACTTTTTTTTTTTTTTCAAAAACATAAAAAAAAACCTTACTCCAAACTTTTGAACAGTAGAGTAAAAAATATGACATTTTAAAAGACCAATGCAATATTTTGGAATTTAGCCAATTATTTGAGAATAATATTTTGTGCAAACCTGTGCAGCATTTAAAAAATCTAACTCAAAACCTGAAATAGATGATAACTTACAGGCAGCCCTGGTAGACCTGGGGTTCCTCTTTGACCTGTTGGGCCAATATCCCCCTAAAAGTGACACAAAAATTACTCTATTTTCTACATGCCAACAGTCTCATTGTATGATTACATGCATATCTAAAATCTCACCTGCTCTCCCTTTGGCCCATGTCTGCCTTTCTCCCCATGCAGGCCCTGCTCCCCCTGAAATAAATGAACAGACATTCAGCCACTGCAAACAAGGAACATTTACTTACAGTATGTACACAAAATACTATTAGGTGCCTTGAGTCTGTTTCCCCTCCCTTCTGAAATGATTTAAGTGTCTAGTGTTTGATTGAGATGAATGAAGCTACCTTCAGTCCATCTCCCCCTGGAGGACCAAGTGGCCCAATTTCCCCCTTCTCTCCCTTTGGACAGAAAGAAGAGTAAGCCTCAAGGTTCTCAGTTTTGACTCTCTACCAGTTCTAATATGACATTTCCATTAATGCCCAAACCTCAAAGCCCTTTTCACCACTCTCTCCTTTCTCGCCTCGAATTCCAGGTAAACCCTGAAACAATACATGTAGACCACTAATAAATATTCACATTATCTTTATGAATTTATAAAACCCGATGAGGGAAATTTGTGTATTCATTTACATATTGTCCTGGTCTGCCAGGAGGTCCAGTCTTTCCCAGTGCTCCCTTATGACCCTGTTACACATAAAACAAAAGCTGGTAAAACGTATTATAAATTGTGGCAAGCATTATGCCCTTACAGGTTACTTAACATCTAAAAATGAGCAATGAATAAATGAGTACCTTCTCGCCTATAGGTCCTCTGAGACCCCTCTGACCAGCTTTTCCTTTTTTTCCCTAAGAGTGAAAGAATGACTCAAATTGTACTTTAAATCCTGAAAATGTTTCCTTCAAACCCTAACAAACCTTTTCACAGTACTTACGCTTTTCCCAGCATGTCCAATCTTTCCAGGAGGTCCATCTTGACCATTATTTCCCTGAAAAATTGGAAAAGTATATAAGACTTTAGAAATTAATAGAGCACCTGAATAATTAATAGAGCAGCTGAAAAAAACAGAGTGAATGTAATGGTATTAGATTACAAATTCAATCATAACATATGATGAAAAGAGATTTAGACTACACTGACCTTCTGACCTTTTGGTCCCTCCCTTCCCTGAGGCCCAGATTTGCCCTTTGGACCCTAAAGCATTTAAACATAAATAATGCATAATACCTGATCTTCAGGCAGTGAAAGAATATTACCATTTAGTTCCTGATAGAGATATTTTCACACAAATACAAATACTAACTTGTGGTCCAGCTGGGCCAACAGGGCCATCAACACCCATTTCTCCTGGAAGTCCCTGAAAATAACAGTGAAAATTGTTCACTGCACTGCATTGCATTGCATTTAAATGCAAAAATAAATACTCTACACATACATACATACATACATACATACAGTACACACATATACATTTAGTGTATTGCTGAATTGTGATAATATGCAAAAACAATACTGATATATTTTATATTTAACATAATATTAAACTAACTTAACTTAAAGTTACCTGGTTTCCTTAACATTTTTGAGTTCATTGAAATAAAAAATTTGAGTTAATACAATGAAGGAGATTGGTTTAATAAATATAAACTCAAAATATTATGTTATCTGAACCACACTAATTATCTAAGTTGAAGATAAAAAGTTGTGAATATTTGCTAGATGTCTGTTCTGTGTGTGAGTGCTGAAAAAAATGTATTGTGTTTGTACATAGTCTTGGCTGTGTAACCAGGAGCACCATGGAGCACCAAAAACACTCTCGTAGCCCATCAGCAGTAGGGGGCGTATATACTCATGATGGGGACGGAGAGAGAGTGAGAAAGCAGGAAATTTGTAGAAAGTCGGTAGAAAGAGAGATGGCTGAGATATTGCCAAAGAGGAAAAGGGCAGAGGAATATATTTGGAAGAAGAAGGGTTACGATCAGGCAAGAGCTATAACCTGTGTTAATATTGGAAAAGCTTTTTAGCTCTGGATAGACATTAAAGAGCAGGAAGGCCTGAAAACCGAAGTCAAGGTTGCTTTGTTTCTGCTCGATACGTGGGTATGAGTAACATTGTTATTTTGCTGTTGCACAGAACCAAGATATGCTGCTGTTGTTGCTGTTGAATCACAGCTGATTCTTTCATATTGTGCGAGCTGTCTGGTGCAGCAGCTTTATGTGGTTGCCCGTGTTGCAGAGCGTGTTTGTTATTTTGGGGGGCGGAGCAATGATGGGAGAGGTGTGTTTGTTTAAGTGTGCTTTTCAAATATCAACAGTGTTTCTCAGAAATTGCTCACTGCACCTTTAATATAACTACAGGCCAGTTTCTGTATTTAAATAACAATTTGGACCATTTTATTTAGAAATTCTACCTCCTTTCCTGGTGATGCAGAGGGTCCTTTAGTACCAGGGAGACCCGGTGGCCCCTGTACAAAAGAGAGAGTCATCAGTTGACACCAAACATACATCAGTCACTCATTATTAAAGTTTTCATTTAATTCAGAGCCTCACCATCTGCCCGGGAGGTCCTTGTCGTCCTGGTTCACCTTTAGGTCCTACTTGTCCTGGCGTACCCTTTGGGCCCAATAAGCCTACGGGGCCTTTGGGACCCATGGTTCCCTGCAATAAGAGTATTATTTATCCCCTGAAAAAAGCAATGTAACCGGAATTTACCTTGAAACGGTTAGCTGTACTAACCTGAGGTCCTGTCTTTCCCATAACCCCTTGTAAGCCTTTCTGCCCAGCCATCCCCTGTAGATGAAAAATAAAACGTAATGACTTTAATTTAACATTGGGGGTTGCCCTCAGTCCCTGTAATCTTGGATAGCAGCTAATATGTATGCAAAAAAGGGCATTGAAACTATTGTGGTGTATCTGGCATTCACAGTTCACTTGTATATGCATTTGAGAGGTTATTTAACCCAAACGGTTTTAATATGGAAAACAGCCATTGATTTTACCCGGCTGCCTTGATCTCCTGGATAGCCAGTTGGCCCAGGTGATCCAGTTTCTCCCTTTTGAAACAAAGAGCAAGTCTGTTACATTAGGAAATGTATAAGGGTAATCCTGATCTATTACAAGGAACATTGATGAAAGAAACTTAAGGAAGAATAGGAAGTAATACCTTTAGGCCTGGTGAACCATTTGCTCCTGGTGGTCCCCGAAGACCCATCAAACCCTGCATTTAAAGACAACTTATAGACTCAATCATCCAACAGCAAACATCAAAAATAAAAAAAATCACGTCCATCAAAACCTGCAATCACATAAGTTGATTTAGGTTGTATGTATCTTAAATAAAATGCATACCTCTAGACCCATCAAACCAGACGGACCAGACTTTCCCATCAAACCATTTTGACCCTGGCGAAGAGATGATCATTATTCAAAGGACTTTACACTATGAATTACAACTAATACACATTAGCAGTGTGTAATAGCTAGGCAGATGAAGGGTCTGCCCAACAGATTTTTTCAGTGAAATTACTAACTAGTGGTCCAATGTAGCCTTTATTCCCCTTCACTCCTCGCTCTCCTCTATCCCCCAAAAATCCAGGTGGGCCTTGTTGTCCAGAGAATCCTCGATGTCCAGGGTCACCCTGAGTGAATAAAAATGTAGCTACTTTACTTTTTGTAGAAACTGGTCAGTGTACAGACCTCTACAGTACATTTAATGACATTTTACTTTATAACCATATATTGAAATTATTTTACCTTTTTTCCTTTAGGTCCCGGGTCTCCAATATCACCTGGATGTCCGATACCTCCCTGTATATGAAATATCATACTCATTATAACTTATTGCAATGCATTTTAAATGAATGAGGACTTTTATGATACACACACACACTACCGTAAAAAATTTGGGGTCGATATGATTTTTTGAAAATACGTTTTTTTAACGTCCTGGTTGCATATGCAACCCACCGTTCCCTGAAGGAGGGAATGGAGGACGTAGTCGACACTGACTGAATGAAATCACGCTAGCGAGCCAATTGTCTTCGAGCATGCGAGCACGAGCAAATGAAATTTTGCGATCACGTAAAACCGCACTGAGGCGGACGGACAGAGAAAACCAGGACTGGGTCTGCCTCCTCCAGGGCAGCGCTTGCAGGCTCACCACCTGGTCCATAGGAGAGGTAGGAACCTTGGGCACACATTCAGACCGGGGTCTCAACTTGTGAGAGTTAGCCGGCCCGAATTCCAGGCACACCTCGTTGACCGAAAGCTAGCAAGTCCCTACCCTCTAGTGGAGACCATGCGAGCAGGAGAACTGTTCTTAAAAAACAGAATTTAACTCACTGCCTGCGATGGCTCAGGGGCGGTCTCTGCAGTGCAGTAGCACCAGAGAAGAAGACCCAAGAGGGTAAGGAGGGGACGCAAGGCGGATATATCTTCTTGCTCGCCTCAGGGACCTGGCGATCAAATCGCACTCCACTTGGATTTGAATCCACTGCCTCATGATGTGCGCCAATGTAGAACCCACAACATTTTGAGGTGGAGGGGACAGCCCTCACTCCAACCACAAGCAGTTTTTAAAGGGAGCACTGAAGTGATCGAACACCTTCGGGATCTCCTCACGGAGAGAATACTCGGTTCAACGAACAGGTTTGACTTCTATTAGAGGAGCAAACGTCTTTCTAGAGGGTGCTCACAGAAGTGATGGTCTCTACTGCATAACAATTCTTGCGATAGACCAGAACCTTCGCGTCCCGTTCTTACTAGAACCAGACCTGGAACGTTCCAAGGTCAAGACGCGGGTGCCATCGTGCTCCATCCCAGAGAATGTGCTCAGAGGAAGGTGTCAGGAAGGCTGTCGAGAGGAGGTTGGTTGGCCAATGAGGAGCAACTTAACAAAACCTGTTCCATCTCTTCCTGATTTTAGCACCACTGGGGAACGCATTTCTGCGGGCCCAAGGCCAGCTGTGGCCAGAGTCTTTGTCGAGGGATACTCAGACAAGAGAAGAAACAACTGGCGTAGGACGAGTCCGGAGGGGCAACAGATGGGGATGTTGTCAGCTGGGGATGGAGTCTCCACTGTATCTGGACCGGAGGCTGTCATGAGGCTTGTGAGCGGCACGATTGAGCAGGCCAGAAAAAATAGGTGGAATGAAGCGATCTTAGAAGCTTCTGACTCCAAGGAGGAGGTGGCGGGAGTTACAACATGCAAGGGGAGCGCAGCTCGATGGTCGCAATGTTGCCAGAACAGTACAAGCTCGCTGAGCAGCGGTGTCTCGAAGCGAGGGACTGTAAGCAACTCGATGCAACGAATGCCAATGCAGTCAGAGGGCGCCCAGAGCTCTGTTACTGCATGCCCTTTATACGTGGCCCCTCAGCCAACATTTGGAGGACACTTGTTCTAGGAGCCGGACCAGGGGCCAGGGAACCACAGACGTACCCGAGGTGTAGCAGCGAGGTGGAGGACAGGATCCGGCTCGAGAGGCACGAAGGTGGCCCGAAGCGGGATCTGAGTGTGCAGTGCAACACTTACCTGACTCCACTGGGTGGCAGGGGATGCGTGAGAAGGCGGATGACCGGGTCCTCGAACGCACCTAGCTGCCGGCTGGTGAACAAGAGGGGGCTGAAGGGTGTAAGGCTTTACAGGGTCACACCATCAGACTAGCCCTCTTGGGGCCCAGGAATAGAGAAATTGCTCTTTCTTTGAATATGTGGGTACCGCTGGCTCCACTTTTTTGGGAGCCAGCGGCGGAACAGACACACACATAAAACAAAAAAAGCTTCACCCAGCCCTCCACCGGATGAAGGGAGTGGATCGGTGACCATTTCCCAGAGCAACCCTCCATCCCTGGGTGGTCCGCTCAGGTGAGCGTTTCCGGTGTCGCTTTCCACCTGGCTTGGCAGCGCCTGAAGCGGACAGGGCGCCCCTTCTGCGGCCGACTCCGACCTGGGTGCTCACCCATGAGTTCACAGTAGAGGTCTTCACGGGTCCAAAAATTCGTGCCCGAACCCGAAAGAGACCCGTAATGTGCTAAACCGAACCGACCCGGACCCGTCTATTATTTCAAAAGCTGGACCCGGACCCGTGCAGATCCGAGAAATGCCTAACCGGACCCGACCTGGACCCGTCTATTATTTGAAAGCTGGACCCAAAACCGCCGGGAAGACACAGACCCGACTGGACCCGATTGTCACATATTCCACCTTAAACTGCTATTACAAGTCAATAAACCTGTTGCGAAAAATAAAACTTTTTGTCTTACCTAATTTAAGGAGCCGTGGAAGCGTAGTAGTCTCCTCTCCCTTCCTTGTAACGTTAACGTTGACGTTACCTGACTGGTAATTCATGCATTTCAATCATGCATTACAATCCTCCGACAAGAAAGTTATTCATGTTATTCCTCTTGTTATTCCAAGTCCAAGCTTAATCCACTCATTATTTCAGCTTCAAAAGTCCACTTGATGTCACGGTGACGGATGACAAATGCAACTTTGCACATGTAACATACATTCTGACTCGAGTTAACTCGCATAATAACTTTGACTGTTTGCCCTTTTGAACTAACGTTATAATAACGATTGCTCGTTCAGTGCCATGGCCGCTGACGTTATTTATTTGCTATCATCTCCGTGCTCTCTGCTCTGCATCGAGTCTGAATCTGACCACTAAAACTTTAAGATTAAACAAGACTGTTAATTTATATTGTAAAATCTAAAGCGCGGTTTGGCGGTCCCTCACTGAAACTCTGCTGGTTGCCATAGAAACATGACACGCGCTTGAGACTGCACATGCACGCTAGCTGGATCAACCTAAAATATGCCTTTTAACGCAATTTATTTTGAGTGTCCTAATTTTACAAGTTGCAAGTTACAAAAAAACACAAGCAGTGTCTAATCACGGCCGGGTTTTCTCCGAGTCTGATTAATGACTCCGATCGCACGGGTATTACACACAATGTTAAACAGACCCGGGACCCGAAGTAATAAATTCGGACCCGACCCGGACCCGGCTGATAATTTAAAATATAGACCCGAACCCGTACCGGGTCGGGTCCCGGGTCGACGGGTCTCGGGTTCACTGTGAAGACCTCTAGTTCACAGTCTGGACTACCCTCGTGCATGTTCATGAGCGCCTGGGCCTGATGGACCTGCAGGAGCGCCATGGCATGCCGAGAAGAAGCAGCTTGCCCACAGGCTTTGTAAGCCTTGCCCGTCAGAGCGGACGAGAACTTACAGGCCTTAGAGGAGAGACGAGGATTCCCCCTCCAAGAGGCAGCGGTCGACGGACACAGCTGCAACGCGACTGACCGCTCCACCGGAGGGATCACCTCATATCCCTTAGCCGCTCCTCCATCAAGTGTAGTGAGGGGGGAGGAGCTACTCAGACGGTTTCTGGCAGAGAAAGGTGCCATCCATGCCTTCGTCAACTCCTCATGCACTTCAGGAAAGAATGGCACCGGAGCGGCGGGCTGAGAACCAGACCGGCCCGCTCCGATGAACCAATCATCCAACCGAGACGGCTCGGGACACGGTGGTTCATTCCATATGAGCCCTACCGCCTCGGCGGCCTTTTTCAGCATAGCTGACATCTCTGGATCCGGCTCGGGCAACACTGGTCTCCCAGAGGTAGGCAGCACAGCTGAGTCGTCATCTCCAGAGCCCAGCTCCCCTTCTGATGTTGCGACAGACATCCTGTCCTCTGGAGGGGCACCGAAAGAGACGGCTGGTCGGTCCACTACAGAGGGACCAGCACACTTATCGGAGGCCTCCACCGGCTGCGGCGTGATAGAGGAGGGAGGGATCCACGGGCTTTGCCGGGCGGATTACCCCTCACCGTAATCCTCAGGTCACCCAATCCAGACGGCACTCGAGGCTTCCTCTGGGAAGGTAACCCAGAGGCAACACTGGAGCGGGGTCTGGGGATGGGGACTGCACCTTCGCGAACGAAGGCGAGTCTCGACCTCAACGCTGAGATGGTCATATTCCCGCAATGGGAACATGAATCATCCACAAAAGCTGCCTCAGCGTGCTGTAAGCCCAGACAAGTGATGCAGCTTTCATGACCGTCAGAGGGGGAGAGAGCCTTACCGCACCCAGAAACGCACGGATGGAATGGCATCTTGAAAAAGACACACTCACACCCGTGTTGCTCTTTCAGAAAATGGGACCCGTCACCAGTGCCGGAGCACACAGGGAATGACTGCGGCAACACAGTTTCAGTGAACCCTCAACCACTGACAACACAAACAAACTATGACTTTGTTGCTGTTAGAACAGCAGTTGAGAGCTCAAAACTCACGACCACCGCTGCACCGCGCTGTAGAAAACACCAGCACTGGGAGAGTCTTTTCCAGAAGAACACCGACACACTCGCTTGTTGAAACATTCAACACACTCTTCAGACACCATTGAGCGGCTCTGAAGCAAAAAGCAACTAGTGCGTGCATCCACTTCCGTATTTATACCTGCTCCGCGGGGCGGAGTGTGTGATGCAAATCACGCACGCAAAATTTCATTTGCTCGTGCTCGCATGCTTGAAGACAATTGGCTCCCTAGCAGTTGCAGTAAAACAGTAATACTGTGAAAAGTTATTACAATTTAAAATCACTATTACTATTTGAATATGTTTTAAAGTGTAATTAATTAATGTAATGTATTAATTAATGCCCCTCCTTGAACTGCCACCTTACCGTGGTGGAGGGGTTTGAGTACCCGAATGAACCTAGGAGCTATGTTGTCTGGGGCTATATGCCCCTGGTAGGGTCTCCCAAGGCAAACAGGTCCTAGGCGACGGGTCAGACTAAGAGCGGTTCAAAACCCCTTATGATGCCCAAAAAAAGGAGGACCGTGACGTCGCCCGGTATGGCGCAGCCGGGGCCCCACCCTGGAGCCAGGCCCGGGGTTGGGGCTCGTATGCGAGCGCCTGGTGGTCGGGCCTCCCCCCATGGGGTCCGGCCGGGCTCAGCCCGAAGGAGTGATGTGGGGCCACCCTCCCGTGGACCCACCACCTGCAGGAGGGACCGTAAGGGGCCGGTGCAAAGTGGATCGGGCGGCAGTCGAAGGCGGGAGCCTAGACAACCCGATCCCTGGACGCGGAATCTAGCTCTAGGGACATGGAATGTCACCTCTCTGGCGGGGAAGGAGCCTGAGCTTGTGCGTGAGGTTCAGAGATTCCGACTAGAGATAGTTGGGATCACCTCTACGCACGGCTTGGGCTCTGGAACCACACTCCTCGAGAGAGGATGGACTCTTCACCACTCTGGAGTTGCCCATGGTGAGAGGCGGCGGGCTGCTGTGGGTTTGCTTATAGCCCCCCAGCTCAGCCGCCATGTGTTGGAGTTCACCCCGGTGAACGAGAGGGTCGCTTCCCTACGCCTTCGGGTCGGGGATAGGTCTCTCACTGTCGTTTGTGCTTACGGGCCGAACGGCAGTGCAGAGTACCCGGCCTTCTTGGAGTCTCTGGGAGGGGTGCTGGAAAGTGCTCCGACTGGGGACTCCATCGTTTTACTGGGGGACTTCAACGCCCACGTGGGCAGCGACAGTGACACCTGGAGGGGCGTGATTGGGAGGAACGGCCCCCCTGATCTGTACCCGAGTGGTGTTCTGTTATTGGACTTCTGTGCTAGTTACAGCTTGTCCATAACGAACACCATGTTCAAGCATAAGGGTGTCCATCAGTGCACATGGCACCAGGACACCCTAGGCCGGAGGTCGATGATCGACTTTGTGGTCGTTTCATCTGACCTCCGGCCGTATGTCTTGGACACTCGGGCGAAGAGAGGGGCGGAGCTGTCAACTGATCACCACCTGGTGGTGAGTTGGATCCGATGGCGGGGGAGGAAGCTGGACAGACTCGGCAGACCCAAACGTACTGTGAGGGTCTGTTGGGAACGTTTGGCCGAATCTCCTGTCAGAGAGATCTTCAACTCCCACCTCCGGCAGAGCTTCGACCAGATCCCGAGGGAGTCTGGAGATATTGAGTCCGAGTGGACCATGTTCTCCACCTCCATTGTCAACGCGGCCACTCGGAGCTGTGGCCGTAAGGTCTCCGGTGCCTGTCGAGGCGGCAATCCCCGAACCCGGTGGTGGACACCGGAAGTAAGGGATGCCGTCAAGCTGAAGAAGGAGTCCTATCGGGCCTGGCTGGCTTGTGGGACTCCTGAGGCAGCTGATGGGTACCGACGGGCCAAGCGGACTGCAGCCCGGGTGGTTGTGGAGGCAAAAACTCGGGCCTGGGAGGAGTTCGGTGAGGCCATGGAGAAGGACTATCGGTCGGCCTCGAAGAGATTCTGGCAAACCGTCCGGCGCCACAGGAGGGGGAAGCAGTGCCCTACCAACGCTGTTTACAGTGGAGGTGGGCAGCTGTTGACCTCGACTGGGGATATCACCGGACGGTGGAAGGAATACTTCGAGGATCTCCTCAATCCCGCCGTCACGTCTTCCATTGAGGAAGCAGAGGCTGAGGGCTCGGAGGCGGACTCGTCCATCACCCAAGCTGAAGTCACCGAGGTAGTCAAGAAACTCCTCGGTGGCAAGGCACCGGGGGTGGATGAGATCCGCTCTGAGTACCTCAAGTCTCTGGATGTTGTGGGGCTGTCTTGGCTGACACGCCTCTGCAACATCGCGTGGCGGTTGGGGACAGTACCTTTGGACTGGCAGACCGGGGTGGTGGTCCCTCTTTTCAAGAAGGGGGATCGGAGGGTGTGCTCCAACTATAGGGGGATCACACTTCTCAGCCTCCCTGGGAAAGTCTATGCCAGGGTACTGGAGAGGAGAATCCGGCCGATAGTAGAACCTCGGATTCAGGAGGAACAGTGTGGTTTTCGTCCCGGTCGTGGAACACTGGACCAGCTCTATACCCTCTACAGGGTGCTGGAGGGCTCATGGGAGTTTGCCCAACCAATCTACATGTGCTTTGTGGATTTGGAGAAGGCATTCGACTGTGTCCCTCGCGGCGGCCTGTGGAGGGTGCTCCGGGAGTATGGGGTCCGGGGCCCTTTGCTAAGGGCTATCCGGTCCCTGTACGACCGGAGCAGGAGCTTGGTTCGTATTGCCAGCAGTAAGTCAGACTTGTTCCCGGTGCGTGTTGGACTCCGGCAGGGCTGCCCTTTGTCGCCGGTTCTGTTCATAATTTTTATGGACAGAATTTCTAGGCGCAGCCAGGGGCCGGAGGGGGTCGGGTTTGGGGACCACACGATTTCATCTCTGCTCTTTGCGGATGATGTTGTCGTGTTGGCCTCATCAGACCAGGACCTCCAGCATGCACTGGGACGGTTTGCAGCCGAGTGTGAAGCGGCTGGGATGAAAATCAGCACCTCCAAGTCCGAGGCCATGGTTCTCAGTCGGATAAGGGTGGTTTGCTCGCTTCAGGTTGGTGGAGAGCTCCTGCCTCAAGTGGAGGAGTTCAAATATCTTGGGGTCTTGTTCACGAGTGAGGGAAGGATGGAACGGGAGATTGACAGGCGGATCGGTGCAGCTTCTGCAGTAATGCGGTCCCTGTACCGGTCTGTCGTGGTAAAGAAGGAGCTGAGCCGCAAGGCGAAGCTCTCGATTTACCAGTCAATCTACGTTCCTACTCTCACCTATGGTCATGAGCTGTGGGTCATGACCGAAAGGACAAGATCCCGGATACAAGCGGCCGAAATGAGCTTTCTCCGCAGGGTGGCTGGGCGATCCCTTAGAGATAGGGTGAGAAGCTCGGTCACTCGGGAGGAGCTCAGAGTAGAGCCGCTGCTCCTCCACATCGAGAGGGGTCAGTTGAGGTGGCTCGGGCATCTTTTCCGGATGCCTCCTGGACGCCTTCCCGGGAAGGTGTTCCGGGCATGTCCCACCGGGAGGAGACCCCGGGGAAGACCTAGTCTCCCGGCTGGCCTGGGAACGCCTCGGTGTCCCCCCGGAAGAGCTGGAGGAAGTGTCTAGGGAGGGGGAAGTCTGGGCATCCCTGCTTAGACTGCTGCCCCCGCGACCCGGCCCCGGATAAGCGGTAGAAGATGGATGGATGGATGGATGGATGGATTAATTAATGTAATGGCACAGCTATATTTCCATCTCTTTATTTCTGTCCTCAGTGTCACATGATCCTTTAGAAATCGTTCTAGTATGCTGATTTGGTGCTCAAGAAACATTTCTTATCATCAATGTTGAAAACAGTTGAGCTGCTTATTATATTGGTAACACTTTATTCTGTTTTAGAGTATTAGTAGATTGTCTGTTTAATATCTGCTAACACTTTATTTTGATGGTTCCCCAACAGACATTCTACTGACTATGAGTAACTATGCAAGTACGTCAACTTATTCTACTAACCTGAACCCTAAAACTACAGCCTGTTACAGTCTACTAATACTCTAATGTCAGTTAGTTGACATGTAGTTGCAAAGTTACTTATAGGTAGTAGAATGTCTAAAGTGGACTATCAAAATAAAGCGTAACCATTATTTTTGTGGAAAGTGTGATACATTTGTACAAAATTCTTTGATGAATAGAACATTAAAAAAATAGCATTTATTTGAAATAGAAATCTTTAATAATCTTATACATGTCTTTACTCTCACTTTTGAATAAACGCGTTGCATTCTTTTTAAATAAAACGATTAATTTCTGTTAAAAATAAACAAAATAAACAACTTTTAAATGGTAGTGTAGCTTACTAACAGGACTTGAAGCCTCAGGTAATCAATGTATGACACTGACCTCTTTGCCACGTGGTCCTGGTGCACCCTGCACCCCCTGAGAGCCCTGAGGCCCGTGTTCTCCCGGAGATCCATTTGGACCAGGCTTTCCAATGGCTCCAGGTGATCCCTTAAATCAAATACCCTAGTAAAATCATCTGACTTGAAAAAGGTTGGAGAGGAAGCTGATAGACTCCATGATCAAGTTTTGTTGGATGTAAATGAACCTGCATCAATATTTGGCACTTACACATCCCCCTTTTGGCCCTGATGAACCCTCAAAACCAATTGAACCAGGATGTCCCTATGAAGAGAGAAGTGTGTTAAAACTTTGTAAATTCATTATGAATTTGACTAAAACAAGAAGGGGTAGCTGATGTATAGCATTTCAACAAAGATCTCCAGCACTTATGCTATGTAAATATTCCCTATATCAAAACATTCAAGTTGCTTGCATTTTTGGAAATCTGCCCAAGAAGTTGATACAGGGAACACAAACAAGACATCTCATATCAGCAGATAATTCTGCATATATTGAAATGAACTGACCTGTGGTCCATCTAATCCAAAAGATCCAGGGTCACCAGGAGGTCCTGGTAATCCCTAAAGGAGAGCATTATAAAGTAAATGCTTAATCATATGTGTTATGTAACTTGTTTTAAGAAACTGAAATGCTTACAATACCTGCTCTCCTTTTTCTCCTACTCGACCAACCGTTCCACTTGTTCCCGGTGAGCCCTGAAGAATAGCAGAATGTGATCAGAATCTCAGATACAAGCTCAGAATTGCTACATCCTTTTTTAAAACCTAGACTAAAAATGCAATCAAAATGAGAGGTACCCACTCACTGGTAATCCAATTGGTCCTTGTTTTCCCTGTGGCCCTTGAGGCCCCTGGTTCCCTGGGGGGCCTTGCTTTCCAGTTACACCTTCAGGCCCTGGCAATCCTGAGTGCCCCTGAATTGACAAATATATACACACATGAATTAATGTACAACATTATATATAAAAACAGAAATATTGTGAAATATTACAATTTTACCAAACTGTATTCTATTTTAATGTATTTATATATTTTAAAATGTCATTTATTCCTGTAATGGCAATGCTAAACTATCAATTTTAATATATTTATATGTTTTAAAATGTAATTTATTCCTGTGATGGCAATGCTGAATTTTCATTACTCCGGTCTTCGCTTTCACATAATCCTTCAGAAATCATTATAACATGCTGATTTGGGGCTTATAAAACATATACACACACTTTATTTACTGTTTTTTCATTTATTTATTTTTTATTTCTGCTTCAGAAAAAACTAAATGTATGCTTCAAACTGAGGGCTACATACAGGCACTCCTTGCAAACCAGCAGGTCCTGTTTCCCCTTGGCGACCCTAAAAAAAAATTGGAAACATTAAGGATAACCTCTCTGAATATAAAAACAGTGTTATTAAAGTTTCAAAATACATCTAGTCTCTGTGATGGGGAAGTCGCTTTACCAGTGGTCCGCGTGGGCCCCTCTCACCAGGCAGGCCTGGTAAACCCTTAGAAGGTTAACATGGTAACAATTGTTTTAGAGAAGAAGAGAAGAAGTGACCAAGATGTCATAACATTAATGATATTTATCAGTTGACATAAAATTTTACTTACCGATGGCCCTCTCCGCCCTGGTGGACCAAGAGGTCCCCTGATGCCAGATTCACCCTGCAGTTGCACATTCACACAATACATGATACAATATCCAGAATGATCAGAGAAATATTCATTGTAAAATATTTACAGCAGAGAGTTCTAACCCTCTCTCCTATGTGACCTGGCCGCCCACGAAGGCCGATGGCTCCCGGATAACCCTGAGAGCAAGAACAGCATATCATCAAATCCATGCTACAACAAACAGATCATGATTTTTTTAGTCAGTCCAGACTGGTTTATGCGGGATAGTGCCACTTACATACATGCCTACAGGCCCCTGAGCACCTGCAATGCCAGGTTTTCCAGTAAAGCCCTGATAACAAACACACACAGTAATGATACATGTGTATTATTTACATTATTAATTTTCTGACAGCAAAATGAAGCTCTGTGAGGCTTACCTTCTCACCGGGTGGGCCTTGGATGCCATCTTGGCCTGGTCGTCCAAGTGGACCCTAATGAGAGGAGAAACCTTGAGCTACTGTAGTAATGAAAAGCGTAACTTGTATTTTCAGCAGTGATGTGTTTAAGAATAAAAATAGTTCTGAATTTCAAATTATGTGATAGTAAGGAATATGAAACATGAACAATATTTTACATTCCATTTTAAGAGTTTGTCTACTATGGAAGCTTGTTTCCTCAACAGAATAAAACATATGAAAAGACAATTGTGACTTTTTTTCTCTCACAATTGTGAGTTTTATTTCTAAGAATTACAAGATATAAAGTCAGAATTGCGTGATATAAAGTCTCAATTGCGTGTTATAAAGTCAGTATTACGAGATATAAACTCACAATTTTGAGAAATAAACTCACAATCCAGACTTTTTCTCGCAATTACAAGTGTATATCTCGCAATTCTGACTTTATAACACGAAATTGTGAGTTTATATCTCGCAATTCTGACTTTATAACACGCAATTGTTAGTTTATATCTCACAATTCTGACTTTATAACGCGCAATTGCGTGTTATAAAGTCAGAATTGAGAGATATAAACATGCAATTCTGAGAAAAAAGTCAGATTGGAGAGTTTATTTCTCACAATTCTGACTATAACACACAACTGAGACTTTATATCACGCAATTCTGACTATAAATCGCAATTGTGAGAAAGAAAAAAAAGAGTCAGAATTCTGAGATAAAAAGATTGCAATTACCTTTTTTATTTTTTATTCTGTGGCGGAAACAAACTTCCATAGTCTACTTGCAATAATCTTTTAAAAATGTGATCAGTTTGTCCTGTTGTTATGCTTACCTGTGAGCCTGGAGGGCCTTGTTTTCCTGGCTCTCCAATCATGCCCCTCAGGCCCTTCAGATGACAAAGATTACAGAAAATATCATGTATGACAGTCCACACTGAATATCATTTGATGTCAAATTAATATTTAGGATTCTGCACTATTTCTAGGTTACTAATCAAATTTGTGACATTGCCCTGTTGACTCTTTTCAGATTAAAATGTTCTTTCTTCCACTGAAGCGTAAGATGATCTTTGGATCATTCTCAAATCATGCAGGATCACATGATCATCACATTTTACACAAACTTGTAGAGTTCATGCAGCTTAAGAGAGATTAAATTAATGCTGAAATTCACGCTACTTATTCAATTAAACTTTTCACTTAAATTGTTATGCAGATTATATAATTTGTAATAATATATAAAATGTAAGTCTGACGTATACCAGTTTAACACTCTATCTGACTACAAACTCTGTTTCCAATTCTTGCTGTCATGCTGAAACAAAGATCAACCCAACAGACTTGTTAACGACCTTTTTAAGTTTAATAGTCTATGATCTTCTAACCTTTTTCAGGCCAGTCTGACCTTGACATGCCTGTATCAACCATCTGCTATTATTATTAACCAGGTTTTACAAGCTTTTATTATAGCAGCAGTTTTCTATATTGTCTAAAATTCATAGAATATTTTAGTTGATGATAAGAAACATACATCAGGTCCTTTATCACCTGGGTCTCCAACAGAACCAGAAACACCCTGCAAGGCACATAAAGAAAATCAGCACAGAACAAAAAAAAACATTTATAACTCAAAAATGTGATGTCTTACTTTGCAGTAATGGTAAAGCACTATAACTGATATAAAATAAAAAAAAACTTGATATTAAATGTATGAAATGGGAACCTGTGTACCAGGCTTTCCTTCTGGTCCCTCAGCTCCAACTTGACCTTGTAAACCCTGCAAAAATAGCAAAAGTATATGATTATATATATATATATATATATATATGAAAAGTATAAATCTTGACTGTTTTTACTCATTCAATTCTCTTACCACTATTCCAGGTATACCAGGGGGACCATGTTGGCCAGTTCGACCCTGAAAATAATAAAATAGGTGAATGTGATCAAATGATACAGCACAACGACTTCAAATTTAGCTCATTCATAATACACGGTGTTTAACATCTAAAGTTACCATAAAATGAAACATATGAATAAATCAGAGACCAAAACTGTACATTTATTTAATAAAAGTTTAGTATATATATAAAATTCACTACATATATGGATATCACCAATCATATTTCTCAAATTATTGTGAATTTTTTCATTATCACCTTTTTTTCTTTTACATTTTAATTATTCAAAAAAAAAAAAAAATTTTTTTACAATTTGATGCATATTTATATGAAACAAATAGTAAATTTACTCTGGATCCTATAGGTCCTGTTCTTCCAATACCACCAGGTTCACCCCTACTGCCCTATGTTTAAAAAAGAAAGGAAGAAAGAAAGAAAGAAGAATAGTTATTGATTTAGGTGCATGTTTTAATAGGACACAATGAAAGGACCTTTGGGCAACATTGTTTTTTAAGAGTAGCTTTCATTTTGAAAGATCACAGTTGGGTTGATGTAAAAGGGTGAGCTATAAGAATGTTTTTGGTGCGATATCTCCACCTGAAAGTCATAAACCACTCTGACCTTTTGACCCTCTTTTCCAAGCATTCCCTGAGGACCCACTTCACCATCTATACCCTTTAGGGGAAAAGTGTGAGAGAAAAACTATGTAATTTGCCATGAAATCTTCTTTTGAACCTCAATTGTCAAATATTATGCCTGTAATGCTTTAGTTCTGCCTATGAGTCTATCTGCTTGTTTCACCATTGCATGAAGGAAGGCATATTATAGGGAAGTCTCTCTGCCATTGTACCTGGATACCTGGAGCACCTGGCTGACCTCTGACACCAGGTAAGCCAAGAAGGCCTGATTGGCCCCTCACTCCCTGAGGACCCATGATCCCTGGTGCTCCTTGTGGTCCCTAAAGACATACAGTACAATCATAAATTGAACATTTTATGAATCCTTCAAGTATGCATTTAAATCTTCATAACTTTTGAATGTATTGTGTTGCTGCCAGAGATTACTTTTTTCCCCTTGGGTCCTCCGTCACCCTTCTCTCCATACGGGCCCTGATAGCCCTGAATCAGAGGCACTAATTAGTGAGGTAATACATGATAAATAACATATTTTACAAAATTTACTCTAATGTCAAAGAAACATACAGTGAGATTTGAATCAGATATCTTACTGTGACACCTGGAAAGCCTTTTTGACCTGGATGTCCAGTCATACCCTAAAAAAAAGAAGAAAATTAATTTAAAAAAATGAGGAACATGACAAATTAATACAAATAAATAGATAGATAGTAATCATTGACTCCTAACTGAAAGATTTTTTTTTTTTTTTTTTTTTTGCATTCTAGGCTATTTTTCAGAAATATAATCAGACAAAAAAACAATAGAAATATACAATATTTATATTATGTATTCCCAAAAAATGGTTTCAGTTTTTCTTTTTCAAGGCATCTGCATAGAAAGCATGTTTCTAGCCTGCCAGAGCACAACAGCAGCTAGGATTGCAATATGGCTGTGTCAATTTAATTCCGTTTTAAAGGGGTTCTATTATGCCCCTTTTTACAAGATGTAATATAAGTCTCTTGTGTCCCCAGAATGTGTCTGTGATGTTTCAACCAAAAATTCCCCACAGATCATTTATTATAGCATGTCTAGTTTGCTCTTATTGAATGTGAGCAAAAATACGCTGTTTCCGTGTGTGTACCTTTAAATGCAAATGAGCTGCTGCTCCCCGCCCCCTTTATAGAAGAGGGTGGAGCCTTTACAGTTCCTGCTTCATATAATCCAGCAACAGACAACAACAAAACTGGAGATCCTCACACAGCCAAAATGTTCGGCCTTGTATGTTCAAACCGGAGTCGGACAGAGATGGAGAGACTCGGGAAGAAGTTACAAATTTTAGAATGCAACAGGATGTTTCTGAATGGTTAGTTGAGGAATTTATGTAGTTGTTGTGAAGTTAACTTTATTCAACTTATTGATTAGCATGTTCCATTATCATCCTCTATAAATTGTTGTACAGGTGCTCATGTGGGAACTATAGTAGGATGTTGGTATCGTCGACCCATCTTTCAGAATCAACTTTTGTGCAAATCCAGCATTGAACTGACCCTCATTTGTGATGCAGTCTGGTGGTAAAATGATTTGCACAAACATACAAGACTTTACCTAATTTTTTCAGCACATTTCCTTCATAAATAAAATAAATCCACAGTGTCCTTAGTGGCTCAGATGCCGGGAGTCTATGGAGACGCTTATGTTCATTGGTGCATCCAAAAACAGAACATTTGTCATGTTTATGTGGCGCAGACATTATATCAATAGGTGCCATAGCGAGGATATAAACATGGCGGAATATGTGCGGCTCACTCCGGGCAGGATCTATGCTAATAGGACAGATCGTCATGGTAGGGCTTGTCTCTACTGTGAGGTCACAGTAGGGGGAAATATGGAACAGCGGATTTTCAGACACTGCTTCTGAATTGTGGGAGGATTTTTACCATTATAGGCTGGTTGTTTACACACACTGTGGAGACACATCAGTGTTCAAACACCATGTAAAAGTAAATTTTGCATAATAGATCCCCTTTAAAGACAAAGTGAATCTAAATGTACATCTCTAGCATGTTAATCAGAGTTATAATTTATACAATAGATATACAGTGCATTAAATGTGTTATATTGGTTGCTGAAGGTCTGTCGTATGAGTCTATAAGTGTTTTCCTATAGATTACATTCAGTATATGAGAAACTGACTCACCATGGGCCCTTCAATGCCTTGTAGCCCTCTGATACCCACTGGACCATCTGGTCCCTGTCCACAAACAAAAACCATCTCTAGAGCATCCATTTCATAAGCACAATATGTTATTGTACATGACAGATTATGTTTATGACAGATAATGAGTTCCCATTTTGTACATGCACACATGTACATGGTTTCATAACTTACTTGGTCACCTTTGAGACCCTGTGGACCACCCTGACCTAGAAGTCCCTGTGAAGAAATAAGCAAACACCCATGAACAATGTTAAATGTCACAAAAGACCCCTATTTGTATGTTTTTTCTACTTTAATAGCATTGCTAGTCTACATGGTGAAATTGACCTGTGACCCTGGATGACCAGGTGGACCTCTATTTCCCTCGATCCCTCTAGGCCCCTAAGAGGAACGGTCAGAACAGGTTTCATATTATTTCAGCCTCTGATCATTCTGTAAGAACAGGCTTCAAGAAGCCATGACACAATAAAATGTCAGTATACCTGAGGGCCCTTCCGCCCCACAGGGCCAGCAGGTCCAACGTCCCCCTGTAATAGCAAAAGTGTTTTGGTTAATCAACAGCTTCCAATCAGATTTCAATATTTGTAGGTGTCATAGTCAGATAATATTCCCATACTTTAATGGTCTGTACAAGATTTCACTACAAATTCAGCAAGCAAGTCTCATCTCAATCACTTACTTCTGAGCCATTGACACCTTGAGCGCCAACGAATCCTGTAGCACCTGGTGCTCCCTGGCAAGACAGATAATGCATAACTGAGCATTCTTAAGTAGTCTCCATAAATAGCTGAATAAGGGGGATTCCTCTGTTACTGTTAAAGCACTTTTGACTATTTGAAATCTTGAAAAATGTAATTTCTTTGAATCATGTTTCATTTGGGAGCAGTTATTCTTTCTTATTAAAGTTGAACAGATTACTCATGTCTAAATAGATAAACAGATTATTTGTGACTCACCACTGTCCCTGTAGGACCACGTTTTCCATCATTTCCTGGATCACCCTAAGAAAATAAAATGGTTTATACTGTCAATATCAATATAAAAATAAATTGTGAGTTATTATTGTTATTATTATTCAATATTCATTTTAATAAATTATTTATTGAAGCATGATGACATGATGATTATTACAAAAGATAATTCAATTAACTCACCTTTGGACCGGGTGGTCCAGGGATCCCCTCAACACCTTGTAAACCAACAGATCCCTAAACAAAAACCAAAAAAATTAGCAGTACAAGAATAATGTATGTGTGTGGGGTGGTGGTGGTGGGGGTGTATAATTTACTTACTGGAGGACCAGAAAATCCAGTAAACCCAATTTCTCCTTTTGAGCCCTTTAAAAATAATAATAATAAAAAAATCAACACCCAAAAATGAAAATAACAAAAGCGTAACCATTCTCACATTTGTCAATAACAAGACATGTCTTTTAGTGGTAGTTTCCCGTCCTGATCCACTAGGGGGCAGAATGTGTGTTGAATTTGTACACACACAAACACACAGAAAAACACAAATTAAAAATATTATAAATACTTCAGGCGCAGGCTTTTCTTACCTTTTGGCCAGTCTGTCCTTTGTCTCCTCTGGGGCCAGGAGCACCAGGAAAACCCTACTCATGAAGGGAGGAAAACTGCTTTATGTACAAAAGTATATAAAAAAATATCTGTATGAGACAGTTACAAGGGAGAATATTATGCATTCTCATGTTGTACCTCATCTCCTTTGTCACCAGGGGGCGCTGTGTCACCTTTGTAACCACGAGGACCCTTGAACCACAACCAGAAATATACTGCATATGGTTTTCCGCAATTTAAGGTCGTATGTTACACAGCCACAATTTATAGCTTTACAGAATCTATCCAAAAGCACTAACATACCCACACTTGTGTCCCAACTTGAACTTTTACAACTACTACAAAAGCTATACTATTGACATCCCATGCCCTCAGTCTCACCTGTAGGCCAGGAACCCCTGGAGATCCAGCCACCCCATCCGGCCCGTTCTTTCCATCTTTTCCTTGAGTCCCTGCTCGGCCTCGAACACCCTTTGGTCCCATGTCACCCTGTTAGAAAGTGCTTGCTTGTAACTCAACTCTGTAGACGCTTTGCATAAATCTACACTAACTTTCAATAGTTTCTTTTTTTTTTTATAGAAATTACATTACTATTCATCAAAGAAGACTTTAAAATTGTTACAAACAAATTATATTTCAAATAAATGCTGTTCTTTTGAACTTTCTATTCATAAAATCATTTGGAAAAAACAAATGTATTATGGTTTCCACAAAAATATTAAGCAGCACAACTGTTTTTAACATCGTTAATAAGAAGAAATTACGTTTCTTGAGCACCAGATCAGCATATTCAAATGATTTCTGAAGGATCATGTGACACTGAAGACTGCTGAAAATTCAGCTTTGCCATCACAGGATAAAAAAAAAACGTTAAAAAAAAAAATATATGTCATCTTAAATTGCAATAACATTTCACAAATGTTACTTTTTTTACTGTATTTTTGCCTTAGTGAGCCTAAGTTCAAAACTTTTGAACAGTAGTGTGCCTCAGTAACATTTAACTGCTGTTGAAGATACCATAGAACTCTCATTGCTATTCTAACATTATTCTAACATATACAGTCACACATACACGCACACAAGCAAAGATATTGTACTAGTTAGGAATAGTTACCATATCGCCTCTACGTCCTGGTGGTCCTATCTGGCCTGGGTCTCCAGGTAATCCCTTCAGAAATACAACAATTAACCACAGAACTCTATTCCAACATGTAATATTCTTACCATAAACAGTACTAGTCAAAGATGCACAATGACCCTCAATATAGTTGGTGGTCATTGTAATATCTTTTCATACTCTGCAACACAGGCAAGTAATGTGTACTGTAACAGTTCAGTCTTCATTAACTGTGTTCTGTGTGTTTGATTATGTTTACTCACAGGTAAACCAGGTCTCCCTGTCTCGCCCATTGGTCCAGGGTGTCCCCTCTCTCTCTGCGGGACATCCGAAGGAAACAGTTTAGTAAGAGAGACCATGTGCCTATTATATAATTATGTTTTACTAATTGATTCCAATTTAAAATACTTACAGGCCATCCAGCTGCTAGCAACTGATAATAAGATGTTCGCTAAAAAACAAACAGATGAATGAATGTCACATACTTTATCAGAGCTTCGGTTGACAGGCAGTTTGAACAGTCAAATAATATATACACTACCAGTCAAAAGGTATGGATCGTTAAGATTTTTAATGTTTTTAAAAGAAGTCTCTTCTGCTTACCATGGCTGCATTTATTTGATTAAAAATATAAAAAAAACAGTAATATTGTAAAATATTATTACAATTTTAAAAAGCTGTTTTCTATGTAAATATAGAGTAAAGTGCAATTTATTCCTGTGATGGCACAGCTGAATTTTCAGCATCATTACTCCAGTCTTCAGTGTCACATGATCCGTCAGAAATCATTCTGATATGATGATTTGATGCTCAAGAAACATTTATTATTATTGTCAATGTTGAAAACAGTTATTTATATTTTTATAACTAAAAGTTATAAACTTATAAGTTATAAGTTCCTAAAAGTTCTTTTGAACTTTCTATTCATCAAAGAATCCTGAAAAAAAGTTGTACACAACTGTTTTCAACATTTATAATAATAATGAATGTTTTTTGAGCATCAAATCCACATATTAGAATAATTTCTGAAATGCTTTTCGGATCATGTGACACTGAAGACTGGAGAAATGAATAAATTTAATTTGAAAATATATTAAAATAGAAAACAGCTATTTTAAATTGTCATAATATTTAACAATATTACTGTTTTTTTGTATTTTTTATCAAATAAATACAGCCATGATAAGCAGAAGAGACTTCTTTTAAAAACATTAAAAATCGTACCGATCCAAAACTTTTGACTGGTACTATATTATATATGTGACCCTGGACCACAAAACCAGTCACATGGGTAATTTAAAAAAAATTGAAAAAAAGCTGAATAAATAAGCTTTCCATTGATGTATGGTTTGTTAGGATAGGGCAATATTTGTCTGAGATACAGATATTAGAAACCCTGGAATCTGAGGGTGCAAAAAAATCGAAACATTGAGAAAATCGCCTTTAGAGTTGTCCATTTATGTTCGCGATTGTGCTGCATTCACTCAAAAAAATAAATGTTTTATATATTTACGGTAGGAAATCTACAAAATATCTTCATGGAACATGATCTTTACTTAATATCCTAATGATTTTTGGCATAAAAGAAAAGTCGATAATTTTGACCAATACGATGTATTGTTGGCTACTGCCACAAATATACCCGTGTGACTTGTGACTGGTCTTGTGATCCAGGGTCACATATACATATATATATATATATATATATACAGTGCAATGCATAAGTGAATACACCCATGCTAAAGTTGACTAAAAAGAGGAATAAAAAATCATATTTTGGAAATTGAACTTAATGCCTTCATTTAAAAAATTAGGAAAAATCCAACCTTTAAGGACACCAATTTTCTTTGTGAATGAATAATGTATCGTAAATAAATAAATTTTCTTCCTTAAAATACATGGTGCATAAGTGAGTACACCCCTATGTTAAATTCCCATAGAGGCAGGCAGATTTTTATTTTTAAGTATTTTTATTTTTTTAAAATTAGGATACTATGCATCCTGATAAAGTTCCCTTGGCCTTTGGAATTAAAATAGCCCCACATCATCACATAGCCTTCACCATACCTAGAGATTGGCATGGTTTTATTTCAGTTAGCCTAAAAGCTAGTTTGATTTGCATTGAGAGATGATCTTATGGAAAGTACCCCATGCCAATCTCTAGGTATGGTGAAGGCTATGTGATGATGTGGGGCTATTTTAATTCCAAAGGCCAAGGGAACTTTATCAGGATGCATAGTATCCTAAAAAATAAATAAAAAAAAATACTTAAAAATAAAAATCTGCCTGCCTCTATGGGAATTTAACATAGGGGTGTACTCACTTATGCACCATGTATTTTAAGGAAGAACATTTATTTATTTACGATACATTATTCATTCACAAAGAAAATTGGTGTCCTTAAAGGTTGGATTTTTCCTAATTTTTTAAATTAAGGCATTAAGTTCAATTTCCAAAATATGATTTTTTATTCCTCTTTTTAGTCAAATATACATACATACATACATACATACATACTGCTAGTTTCATTATAATTTCAACATTATGTTGTTGTTGTTAAATAGTAAAGTAAAAGTAAAACTATCAAATTGTTTTAGTTAATTTTAAATAAAGATTAAACAAAATAAAAACTGAAATAAAGATAAATTAAAGCTAATAAAATTATAAAGGCATATAGAAAATACTAAAATTAAAATGAACACTGAAAAAACAAACAAATTCCAAATATAATTTATTTTATTTTATTTGTATCTATTTGACTGTTTAAGCTGTCTCAATTCACTCATTTTGGCATTCACTATGTAGTAAATATTAAATGAGCAAACAGTTTTGGACCCAGCCTCTGCACGAATGCATAAATACAATTCAGACTGCATTCGCGAGGTGATGAGGAACACTGTACCTGACTAGTATTAAGAGGGAGAAAACTCTTCTAAACAACAAATCTTCAATCTGAGCTCTAATAACACTTAATGCCTGTATGTTTCAATTCATCTCAATACGAAAACAAACCAGGGAGTGTTGAGAGGCATCTCTCCTGTTCAAATAGAGGAGAAGAACTGAAGGACAGTGTCCGCTGTCTCTACAGTGTGGGCTGGAAAAGCAAAGGCCTCGAACCCACATAGACACACAGTCTCTGTCACACTGTTATTAAATCACCCTGGCCGCCTTTATACAACATTTGTCTTGGCACATGCTCAATTGGCACCAGGGCAGGGGTTCGGCTCACTCCTGGTCCAGAGAAGGTGAGTTTAAGAGAAGCTGGGGAATCGGACCTCCCAGTGCACTTGCCTAGATGACCATCAAAAACCTTAGTGTACACTGAACATTTAGACATTGTAATAAATGTAATGATCTAAACTAACTAACTAAATAATCTTTAAATATGGTTTGGCCTTTTTCCAAAGAATTTTTATCACTGATCATGGTGACAAAAACTGAGGAAAAAAGCCAACAAAATATTTAAACATATTTATTTATTAAACCATGACAATGTAGTGAAGATTTATATGGAAAATTGGGCCAATATTTTCTGCCAAAAATACGTACAAAAGAAATTGACATCATTTTCCGAAACAATAGCCAGATTATACATTACACCGTAGGAAATGATCATCCATTGAAGCACTTATATAACTTCCACAATTATCTAAGCTAAAAAAAAATTCACATAGGCTACAGTAAGTACTTTTTCATTTAAATAATTAAATTGAATGTAATTTTTTTTTTTTTATTACAAATAAAACACCCCAAATCACAAATCAAAAAAAGATGGTCTAAAGCATCTTAGAATGTACATAAAGTCTCACTCTTTCAGAAAGGTACAACTCCCTCTCCTACCACCCATGGCTCAATTTATACACACGACTCCTCTTTGGAGGACTAAACTCATCAATCACAATCCAGGATTGTGCCAAATGACGATGAACAACATTTGGACATGCTCCACAAAAAAAAAAAAAAAAAAAGAAATTTCCAAATTCCAAGTTGCCGCTACACAATCACAAGCAGATATTCACAACTGTTTCGAATTATGAGAATCTACAGGGAGTTCAAACCTGTGGTTTTACAATTACATTTAATTATATGCTCAAAAATAGAGAGTCACAAATAGATAGAATACAAGGTCTGGCAGG
Source organism: Rutilus rutilus (assembly GCF_951802725.1). Classification (NCBI taxonomy): domain Eukaryota; kingdom Metazoa; phylum Chordata; class Actinopteri; order Cypriniformes; family Leuciscidae; genus Rutilus; species Rutilus rutilus. The sequence continues at coordinate 31,784,397 of NC_140221.1, read as the reverse complement.
AACACAAAAAAGACAAGGTCTTCCAACAGCTTTGAAAGACACAGGGCGGTGGCTCACTGGACCATGTTCAACTTTGGTAAGGATGGGCAGTATAATCGACTAATACCTAGATTCATCTAATTTATGCTAATTCAGCTTCAATCTTTTTGTACCAGGCATTTAAACTGTGGTACATAGAATTTTTGTTATATCTTTAAGGCTAGTCAGACTGTTGAGGCCTACCCTGAATGCAGCCCAATCCTCCTCTGTGTTCCTCCAAAGGTAGAGGGCTGGGAGTCCCGGTGGACCTGGGGGTCCTGGTATGCCTCTCGACCCATCTGCTCCTCTGAGTCCTGGAGAACCCTGTCGAGACATACAGGTCAAATCAGTGTCATCTTCACAGAACACTGCAATATGTAGTATTTAAAGAAATGTTTTTCCTCACCTGATCGCCTTTGTATCCAGTAAAGCCGCTTTTACCTGCACACCCCTGTGCAAACAAAAACAGCAATCTTAGAGTCCTAATTATGAAGCAGAATTAACTTCATGGGACTTTGGCATTTATCAAAGCGTTTCACCACAGAAAAGTGTGAGGTTACTGTCATCAACCATCATGCTAAGTTTATAGAGGATTGCTTTTCATTTTCAAATATAAGCATGGAAATCATGAAACAGCAGAAGCAAACGACTTTGTGAAACCATAAGACTCATGAGTTAATTAATATTTATAGGTCCATGCCCTTTTTAATCTTATGTATATTACGTAATGTGACACTCTTAGACATGCCAATTCGTAGTGCTGCCAGACCTCAAACATTAAGCAAAGAGCAGCTTTAGAAATGAAAGAACTACAGGCCTGATATTTTGGTTTCATGCAAGGAGGTTACAATTCAGAAAAGGGCAGCTGTAGTAATGTAATGTTACTGATGTGAAGGATGATCAAATGAATGTTCCGTTAAACTCCATTAAGAGAGGGAATGATTATATAACATTCAGCTTTCGGCAATGAAGTATTTCAAAATAGTTCCTAGCTCATTTTACTGCCAAGACTATTGTCCATTCTGGAATACTTGATTCTGATTGGTCAATCGCAGCAAGGTGTAATCATATTTAGCACAGAAATCGTAATCTAGTCATTTCAATAGGAATCGGCACAATTGGGATTTTCACGCAGGGGTGAAACATTTCGCCACGCAGATTGACGCAATGGCGTCTCATTTATCAGTTGTAGTGAAAATTATCTCAGAGGACTTCAATATTGATATTAGTGTACTGTATTTGTGTTGCTGTGTTTATCTTATATTGCTCAACCAATTGTTTTGTACATTCTAATGGACTATTGTCAAGAATATACTTGTAAAATTATTAAATAATTTCAACTCTTAAATTAACTCATCGAATTAATTTAAACTTGATTGTTTCTATATATTATCCCTTTAATATTTACATCTGAAAAGAGATTCACCAATATAATAAACATAAGATTGTTTCTATTACATAAATACAAATGATACTCTTCATATAAACAAGTTTAATCTATTTAGTCATCATGAGGGGGAAGTTTTTTTGGATTCAGATTTTCAATTTGGCACATTTTACAGAAAGAATATCACTTAAGTATTATCAGCTGCCCTGAGAGCATGTGATTTCACCTCATTTCATCAGGACTTTAGTTGTGGTAACTCACTCTTTTCCCTGGTGGTCCAACAGGCCCTGGAGGTCCACTGAGAAGCCTGTATCTCCTTCCATCCATGCCTAATATAACATCACCATGTTTAAGTGCAACTTGTTCCTTGCTTGTGTGCTTGTAGTCAGCTTGTCCACTGCCTACTAGCATTTTATACCCTTTTTTTGAGTGAACATCAACCAAAGGCTGTTTAACTACTTTACTGGAGTACCCAGAGAAGCTCTTTGAAGGAAGTAAGAAACCTTCTTCAGTCAGCTGGTTTAACTCAGGATGGACTGTCGGCCTGACAAGATCCTTTTGACTGGCTGATGTCTTCACATTCAAAACAGAATCCAGGTCAGTTGTGTCCCCAGAGGGCTTCAAAGGGAGCCGCTCCAGGCGGCCTTCACCCAAATCTGTTTTCATTTTTTGAGAGGTGAAGTTCTCATCTGATGATTTGAAGGTGGTGGACTGAATCTTTTTGTCAATAGTGTCCTTATACCTGCTATGTGTGCTGATGGTGGGAGACTTGAGTCGGTCAGACTCATCCACCACTACAAAGCCACGAACTGAATGCTTTGAAGTTTTGTTCGGATAAGACGAAATGTCCCATTTACTATGAAGATCTTCATTCTGGGAAGAGACGCTGGAGTTCTGGAAGAGAACAAAATAATACAAGAGATAGACTGTGAGGACATTTTTGCATGGCATACAAGATACATTAGCAAAACACTAAGGGGCTATTCCATTAAACATTTCAGCACAAAAACCCATTGTCCTCATTAATCATCTGCAATATAGTTTAACCGGGTACAATGTTGCACTGTGGGTATTTAAATCAATTCATTATCATTCCTTTCAGCACAAACATGCTTGCACCTTATTCACTAAAGTCAGAGCTACTTAGCTGTTACAAATAATGATTGCTATATTACTCTCAAGAGAAAGCAGAAGGAAAACCAAATTCCATTTAAAAGAGATATCTGTGTACCTTTTCTATTATTTATGGCAGCAGTTATTCATCAAATTATGGAGAACAGCATTTTAACTGGGCATACAACCAGACATGGTCGAGTTGAGCATCCTTTCTGCATTTTCTTTTCAAACCAGGACACAAGCGCCAGATGATCACTAAATGAGGTACCATGAAAATTAAGTGAATAATGCACTGAATGAAAAGATTATCAATTACGATAAGGGAAATGGCCTACATGTGATTCTGAGCTCAGAGACCCAGAGGCTCCATCCCACTGTCCTCCTCTCTTCCTCTAACAATAAGCTACAGAGAAGGAGCAGTCAGGCACTTAACACTGTAAGGCGGCTGCCTCAGATGAGAGGGACACTTGATCCTCTCAAGGGTGACACAGCTCTCCAAATAATTGTTTTACCCTCCTCAGTGCTACAGGTTACATCTTTGGCTGGAACTGTACCGAACACTGGAACAGCTCCTGTGAGAGAAGCTGGAGCAGAACCACATGCTACAAGACACAATTACACTTTGTTCAGAAGATACGCCACTGGGATGTTTGAGAGGAAGTGAGCTACTAGATAATTCAAATGGTAACGGAGCATATTACATGTTAAAGATTTTCATTAATTCGTTTAGCTTTCTATTCTTCAAAGAATCATAGTTTTCACAAAAATATATAGCAGCACAAGTGTTTTCAACACTGATAATAATAACTTAAGAAAAGTTTCTTGAGCAGCAAATTTGCATTTACATAACAAAATATCAACCCAAGGGACATTTATTTTAATATTTATTCACACACACACACACTATAGTACAAACTCACTTTCACAAAAATATGCTTGTAAGATTTCAAACTATAGATGCATTGTTTAAAATTAAGATAACAATTATTTTGGTTGTCAAACTATGCAATGAAATACACCTTTGGACAGGTATGAACCAGGACACCTGTGTAAACTTGAGGGGAACTTTTTCTGCGGTACAATGACCATTTGCACTACTCTGTCATTTGCACTTTACCATAATTTATTTATATGCTATCTAACAATGACACTTCTGGTTATATGTGATTTCATTGACTCTGTACAGTACTTGACAATGACCGTTAAACTGAATCAAACCAATAGTCTATGGTGCTAAAGACCTAAAACTGAAGTGAAGTCATAACTACTAACTCATTCTGGAGGTTTACAGAGACTGGGAAATTATTAAATACAATGTCAGAGCTTGGAACCCAAGGCCCCGAGCAGGATATAATCAGTGTTCACCACGGTTGACCCAAACAGTGAATGCGAAGAGATGCCATAAATCAAAAGTTAAGACACAGGTATGAAGTCATGTGTTAAAGGACCCATCTGGTCTAACCAGATACTCCCATCAAGAAAATCAATCAGAACGTTTTTGTGGATCATCAGAAAGGAAATCATGGTGGAATTGGTAAAGAAGAAAACAACTATAGAGTTTAGTTGGCTACCAATGACCTCAGCACCTCAGGTCAATCAAATTATCTCGACAAAAACAATAAACACTCACTTAACAAGTTGTTGACCTCCAATTTTATTGGTGTCTTACAATCTCCTTAAACTTCCACTCAACCTGTAGTTTCCAGCCCATTTACCCTCTTAGTTTACCTCTGTTCAGCAAGTGAACATGTTCATGGGAAAGTCTCCATTGTTGATTCATGTAGCGACTGGGCAAAGAGATCCAAATCCAATCTTACAAAAGTTATGTGTAGATACGTCAGCTCATACAAGAGCCATCCAAGCTCAAACAATACAGTCTGATTTATACATTTGCACTTTCTGTCTTTAGAATTAAAGAAGACAGATGTATAATTAGATAAAAACAGATTGGTAACACTTTACTTAAAGTCTTTATATATAATGCATTATAAAAGTATTTTTTATATTTTAATTATGCCTTGCAATGCACCACATAATGCATTGTATGGTCACATGAATAATTGTAACCAGTTATAATACATTATAACACTTATGTTACACCTTTAGAAAGTAAAATGCATTAAACACACACACACACACACACACACACACACACACACACACACACATGAAAAAAACTATTTCAGATGTAACAAGGAATCTGCAAATATTATAATGCATTTTAACTTTGGTTACAATTATTTATGAAAAAATATAATTTGTTATAATGTACATTATGAATACCTTTATAATGCATATACATAAAAACTTTTAAGTAAACTGCTATCAAAAACATTTTCATGTTGGTTTAGGTGAAACTTGCACTAAAATATCCAAATAAAATCTGACCATCTAATAATGAATAATGAAATGAAGCACAATTCAAAAGGAAAGACATGTATTTGTTTCATACCATGGCTTTCCATTTGCCCTCCACATGCAATTCCACATGCAATCCAAGCAGAAGGAGATCTAGTACAAGGTAACATCCCATACAGGCACAGCACACCATGATTGCTGGAGATACACACTGCACCACAGTCGCTGTATCCCTGCTAAAGCTCCCAGACAGTGCAGGCTTTCTCCAAGTGCCCTCCCAGAGAGAGAACCTCCCAGACACAGGAGCTGTGCCCAGGCTTCACACACTCAAGCCAACTAAACCTTCAGGCAGCCATTAAGATGAACAGCACCCAAATAAAATGTACAATAGCCACTTGTAGTGTCCTATTTGAATTATGTCTGCAGAAGAAAGTGGGCTATTAGGTCGTTTTGAAGGAGATTAAGGACATTTGTCCAATTGTTTGGGGTTATTAAGATTTTTTTAAATGCTTCTTTTTTTTGGATTCAATTGTTGATGTTAAATCAATTTAATGCATCCTTGCTGAAAAATCCCACTGACTTTTTAATGGTAGTGTACGTTATTTGCAATATTGGCTTAAATTAATAGAAAATGGGATAAAACCACTGATCTATATAATGACATTAATGACTATAATGTCATTCTATATAGATCAGTGGATAAAACTGATGGCTTTTAAGGAGGAAGCGCTCAAAGATGACTTAAAGTGAAAGAAACTTTCTTAAAATTTTCATTCAAGAATGAAAAATCTATATTTCATGTCTTTTCTTATGACTTGTTTCTTCCATGGAACACAAAAGAAGATATTTAGCAGAATGTTTGTGCTGCTATTCTCCATACAACAAAAGTCAATGGTGAGAAAAGGTTGTACAAAAATGACAGAAACACACCATAAAAGTATCATAAAATTGCTCCATATGACCCATGTGCAATATAAGTCTTCTGTTACTAACAGAAAGCTAAAATTCCCTCCGCTGTAGCTGTCAAATCTAAGTTAAAGGAGAACTTGGTAACTTTTTTAACTTAATAAAACTGTCTAGAAATCATTTGGATGGTTAAACAACCTGTTCTGGTGATATTGGTGACTTTCCCCGCTCCCCCCAGCGTTCCCAGGCGGAAAACCAACCTTGCAACTTGGGGACTACCGTCCCGGCAAGATAGAAATTGGAAGTCTCGTGAGAAGCGAGAACGAGAATGAGAACGAGCGCGAAACACGAATTGCTTTACAGCAATTCGACATAAACACACACGCATGTATGATGTATTACCAGATTACCCACCTCGGTAGACATAGCTCCACACAATACAGTTGGCTTGCTCCGATCAAAACAAACGCACATGAGCAGCGGTAGAGAGGGGGAGGAGGCCGCCGCAAGTGAGTTTTTTACGACCGTGTTGTGAAATATACGCCCCCCCACAGCTGTAGGGGGAGCTCGTGGGGAAAACATGCGACAACAAAAGGGAAAATCAGCAAAGAAGTGACTAGAGTTTGCCAGAGTTGCGGAGTTCTCCTTTAACCAATTTTAAATACACAAATTGGTTATAAGACACAAGAACCAATGGCGTTTGGCATTAGCCTATTGAGGTCAAGCCTTTGACATGCCATATTATACAGTATGTGAACATGAATGACATTTGAGAGCTATGTTGGAGAAGATTACCAAATACCAATGGACAAATTTCAGTGTTTTTCCTCAAACAAAGACTTGGAATATGAGCATATGAGTCAAATATGGCACTACATTCATGGCACTTTTTGTCATTTTTATAGCTTGATAGATAAGAAAGGCAAAGAGGACATGCATGGAAACTTCAGATCAGACAAAGCCAGTTTTAGAACCAAATTAGAAGCTACTTTAGATTTTCCATAAACACAAATGATGTCTCCATCACTGCTGAACAGTGACAAATAAAAAACACATTCAGACAACTGAGAAAGCAGCAGAGAAGAGACAGATTTATGAAAGCACTGATGAACCATCCATCAGAAATGACAATTTGTTCCAGAAATACACTTGATGGGGTTAGTTTGATTCAAAGCAAGTTTTTAAGCAGACCTCCAGCTCTCAGAATCAAAGCAGTGGGATGCTGTGTGACCACAAGGTCATTAAAACAGAGATGATTAGTGGTAATGGCTGCCATGGTTACAGAGGTAACTCAAGGAGATCAATCACAGATGAAAACTCTGTTGCCTGACTTTCCTGTGGGACCCTGACTCTTGAGGTTTTCACAATTTCACTGGTGGTGGGTGTTGGAAGCCATGATTCCACATAGCCTAATTAATCAAGCAGCAGTAACCACAAGAAATGATGGGAGATGGTCTCTTCACCAAACATATTCAGTGTGCACATATATATTGTGGTTCACACTAGTGAAAAAGCTTTTTAGCATTTATTTCTTATCAATTACAAATTACATTACTGTATTTGAAATTGTATATTATTTGAGTGACAATTAAGGATGTGAGGAAATATTCTTTTATAACTAAATCCAACGGGCACAAGAAAACTCAGGAGAAAAGATTATACAACCAATAATAACACAAACAATACCAGACAATGAACTGAGGAAACTAAGGGCTTAAAGTCCCTCTGTAGTCAATAATTGTATCCCTTAAAACAAATGTATCACCAAAATGAATTTTTTTCTTTTATTAAGATTCATTTATGGTGTTTTTGCCTTTTATTAGGATAGGACAGTAGCTAGACAGGAAGTGAGGTGGGAGAGAGAGAGAGAGAGAGAGAGAGAGAGAGAGAGAGAGAGAGAGGGGGACGGAATCGGGAAAGGTGCACGAGCCGGGACTCGAACTCAGGTTGCCCGAAGCACAACGACACTACATGTCGGCAAACTTGCCCACAAGGCTATTGGCGCCGACCAAAATTACATATTTAAAATGTTCATGCCTTGAAAAAATGCTTGATGCTTGAATGCAACCCTACACCCTTGCTTCATTTAGTATATGCAGATCAATTAATATGCTAATTAGTCCCACCTCCACTCATGCCAGCTCACAGATTCACTCGGCCAACTTACTGAGGTAACGCAATGGTATCGCTCTTTACAACGTCGGACACATAACGGTAATTAATATGATTAGCCTTTTGCTTGACTATGTTATCAAACAGCTAATAATGTGTTGCTAATGTTACACAAAACTGTTCCCGTTCGCCATCTCAGCCTTCTAACAATCATCAGAAATGCTTTGAACAACTCAGAACGACAGGCATATAAAAGGAGAAAGGCATTTAGTTCATCATAAGATTGTAATATACATCATACACCCACTATATTGCGAAATCTACCTGATTTTTCATATTAACAAAAAAATATACCGGGATAACCTGGCATCACTCGAGACTCCCTTGCTAGTTCGCTGTTAACGTGATTGGTTACAAGTTAGTTTGTGACATCAGAAACACCAGCGATTTCAAACCGCGTTTTTGTCACCGTCTTTTTTCGGAAAAGGAGAAAAGGAGAAAATACTCAGCAATGGTGTTGTATTGTGAATTTGCACATGGTTTGTCTTAAAGCACATTAAAAACACTACATAGACAACATTAAAAACTTGATTTTTACCACAGGGGGGAATTTAAATACACAGACAGGGTAATGAAGGTCAAGCAGAACAGGTAAAGAGCTAATTAATAAGGAAACTAACTAGGGAACAGAACTCAGGAAAAGCAGATCAGGGAACATAACAAAAAACACAATTAAACTAAACAGACAAGAACTGCATGTTACAATATTAATCTATCTGATCATCTTATTTTTAGGTTTATTTATATTATGGATCTCAGAATTTACTGTGGACTTTTGGACCCCACTGTATGTGTGTTTATGTAATTTAATGAAACCATGACAATATCTCAGGCTGTATATTAAAAAATAAACTTAGAAAAAGTGTGAAGTTTTATCTACTTTTGACTTTTTTAGCTTCAGAAGGGTGCACTAAATTACAGTGCAGAGATAGTAATAATATGTCTAACATTTATGAGGCCAGAATAAATGGATGACAGACAAACATTTCCAGGAACATTTCCATGCTGTGCTGACGGACATGTGCAGAACAGAACTCCCACAGTTCCTCTGTCTCATCTATAATTACTCCATACAGGAATGATCAAGTAAAAAAAAAAAAAAAAAAGATCTAGGATTATATCGACCACAATTCAGCACATTGCCTGGTGTTTAGGGGAGGTATTTTGTCAAGTGTGGCAGTATTGTCCTCCAGTAGTGTATTAAACTCTATTCAGCTGATAACAGACAACATTACGTAAAGTGGCCGCACACCCACAGCCAATTAATATGCAGGCAGTGTCTAGAAAAATACTGCAGGTTGAATATTAAACATAAGCTTTTGAGGTGCAGACTGCAGTCTTTAACAATCAAATCATAATGTACAGTATGTGAAACATAAGCCTGGTAAACTTCTAAAAGAATGTCCAGCAGTGCACAGTGCAAAAGCAAATAAGGTGTCTAATGACTTTCCAGACGCTTTGCAAGCTTTGGAGCTGTTCCTGAAGTACACTAGCGATCTCACAGGCTACCCCGTCTTACTCTCCCAGACGGGGCGTTTATCAAAAATGGCCCACCATCTCAGCACAGCTCCTCTCTGTTACAGCACCGTGCTGAAAAAAAGACCGTTCCCATGATGATAATTCATCATCACTCTCACCGTGTAGGAAAATACAGCAACAGCTTTATGAGGACAAATGAGAAGTCAGAGTGATCCTTTCTTTCTCATTTATTCAATTTCTTGACCTTTAAAGTCATCCATCTCTCTTGTCCAGCTGATGTTCATTCTTCCCATATTGTACTCAGGGCTTTGTCTATTCATAGCTGCATAATTACTCACTGTGGCTGTGTTTATCTGAGGTTTTATGCTATAATTCATTTACATATTGCTTGTAAACTGACTATTTGGAATCTCTAATTAACATTAGAATGTCTCTTACCAAGCCATGTGATTCTCTGGGATCAGGCCTGAACCCTAGAACTGAACGAATACTGGCAGTATCGTCAGTGCCAGTGGAGGGATCTGATGAGAAAGTTCTGTCTACTGTTGAGCCAGCTGAGGACGACAAAGGGCTCTGTAGGTAAACAGAGGAAAACAAGATGTCACTAAAACACATTACTTTCAGTGGTCAAGATTTTACCAGGATTAAAGGTGAAGCGAGTAATTACTGTTCCAACAGCATCACCAAATTCAATTAAAAAAAAAAAAAAAAAAAAAAAAACACTTCCCAAACACTCCCCCCATCTGCCATTGGTCAGCAAACACAGATTGTCCAGCCCCAAACTCCAGAGCAATGAAAGCCCAACAGAGCATCAGTTCACAAATTTTTCAGGCAAAGTTGTGTATTTCCAGTTATATTTGGATAGGAGCAGTTTTTTTCCCATTTTAGTCATATATTTTGTCTTTAGACAAAAATATCCTTTAAATTTAGTATATATTATGTATATATCATGTCAAGGTCAATATTTTTGTCATCTTAGAAAAAGCTTTTTTTTTTGTGCAATTTTGCTAAGGGCAAAATTAAACCAAAGGTTCAAACATTTTACATCTATCTCTAACATTGCTGACTATGACTGACCATTTTAAATGATTAAAATCTTTCTAGATTTTTCTCCTTAACACATTGTTAGTGCATTGTTAATATCTTGGTGCTGTTTTTTCTTGTCGTATTTTAGTTAACAGTATGTTTTAATAACAATTGTTTAATTGTCTATGACGCATAGTAGTAATTCCATTGACAACATTAGCACTTTAAAGAAAAAAGACATCACCTTAAAGAATATTACAAAAATCCAGTTCATGTAACTGCTTTCAAGTACAGCAAGTCCACAACTCTACCTCAGTGCTACTTTCTGTCTTAAGAAAGCTGCGTCCTTTCAAAGGTTCACACATATACTGATGAAGAGCACAATGATCCTTGGCAGCATTAGCATCTCCCATTATGAAGGTCATTTGTCTCAGCTCTCCCTGTGAAAACAGACACAGACTTCACAGACTAATCTGAGCTATGACATCATCCACATAACAACCCATTAGCTGAGCACTGATTTCACAAGAGTGTTGGTCAAACGTTCACTCACATGCCTCATTGATTTAGGATGAATTGTGAACTTGACTCCACAGTCACCATGATAAAAAACTCATTGTAACTCCTGGCATGGTGTTTGACCATTCATTTTTAAGTTAAAGCCATTAAGATGATGGTTTTCACAGCTGTGAAGCAAAGTGGTGTGGCAGGCAGACATGTTTCCCATGACGCATTGCTAGTGCTACATTAGCAGGATAGCTCTAGTTTCTTTAATAAACATTCTTCTAAACCACTGTGTTGTAGTACGACATATTTAGAGTCTTTAATCAATGACATTAGGAAAGGCTGGTTGCCCAAGCATGATGGATTCTTGACATTGACATATATGTGTACCCGTCTGTCCTCTTTCCATACTCTTCTTGCATATGACAAATGAACAATACCTCAAAGGGTGTCTCAAACCCCTCCAGGATGCCGCCCACCATCAGCAGGCCATCTGTAGTGATGCCCATGTAAGGGTACATCCAGCTCACTTTCTCCACCAGCACACAGTCCACATACACAGCCAGCCATTCAAATGCAACCCCAACTGATATCCAGTGCCACTGCGAGTCAGACAGTCCTGACACTGTAAACCTGATGCCAGAGGAAAACACCCGATGTTCAAAAGACAGCTGACAACATAATGGGGTTTCAAGTACGCTATCATAAGATCAATGTTATTTCAGTAGTGGGGAAAGCTTAGTGATTAGCGCCATGTGTTAAATGGTGTTTGTACTCATAGTCACGCCGCTGGGTGGTGATGAAGGTGATGCTGTGTGGGCCTGTACGGATCTGGAGTAAAATGTGATTATAGAAGTTCAGCAAAGTCAACACACTTCGGTCCACATCCTGAGAGCTCCGCATTTGAATCAGCACGCTGAATTCATCTGCAAAGCTATGAAAACACATGGACACTTTAAGTATCAAGACAAAAACGATTTTATTATAATTCAGAGAACTTAAAAACCATACACTTCTGTTAAAACGTTTGGGATCGGTACGATTGTTTAAAGTTTTTGTCTTATGCTCACCAAGGCTGCATTTATTTGATCAAAAATACAGTAAAAACAGCAATTTTAAATAACTGTTTTCTATTTTAATATATTTTAAAATGAAATGTATTCCTAGAGATTTCAACAGCCATTACTCCAGTCTTCAGTCACATGATCCTTCAGCAATCGTTCTAATATTCTGATCTGGTGCTCAAGAAACATGTAATATTATTATTATCAGTTTAAAATGGTTGAGCTGCTTAATAGTATACCATGATACATTTTTCAGGATTCTTTGATGAACAGAAATGTCAAAAGAAAAGCATTTATTTGAAATAAGATTATTTTTTGTAACAATGCAAAAGTCTTTACAGTCATTTTTGATCAATTTAATGCATCATTGCTGAAAGTATTGATTTCTAACAAAATAAATAAATAAATAAATAAAAATACTGACAATTGAACAGTAGTGTAAATGTATTTAAGATCTAATTTAAAAGAAAAATTGTCATGAAAATTGACAATTAATTTTTAAATAAATACATTTTAAATAAATAAACAAACAAATAAATGTCAAACCTTGATCCAAATGCTTTCTGGGTGGGCATAGTGAGTGTGGAATATAGGCCAATGTCCAGCACTGGACATCCCTGTTCCTCCTCATAAAGGGTCACGTTCCTGCTGGCTGGTACTAAGCCTGAGAACTGCTCAAGTAAATCCACCCTTTGTGTAAAGAGATTCAGATGTGTGTTGAACCCCCCTGCAAAAACACAAGAAACAAAGTTTACATGGATACGTCTTTCTGTTCTCGAAACAGAACAGGAAAAAGCCCTTTAAAGACATTTGAATAAATTCAGCAAGTGACCTGCACAGAAACAAATGACTTAAATCAAGTGGCACACTTCATTCATGTTCATGATACTACATTTATTAGTGAAAAATAATGACAGAACATTGGGACACTCAAATGTTGCATCATCGCTTTATTCACATTCTAGCTGACTTGTTTTAGCCTATTATGGGAAAAAGGGCAAGTCTCAAACTGTCCAAATCTCCAGGGCTTACGTAAAGTGACTTTCCGCTTCGAAACTCTATCCACAAATGACCCTACACCATCGTGCACAAACGCAGGGCCATTGCTGATGGATGATTCTGGGGTGAAGCATTCCCGTGGAGGGCAGCATTTTCCCCACCTGATCCCCATAGGACATCAAGGGTGAAGAGAGCAAGTCCTTGATTAACTTTCCATACCTCGCCTGCACAACATGTTCAAGGAAACCCTAAAGAGTCTTCATTTTCCCTTCCGCCTCAAGTACATCTAACAATGGAAGGTCATCCTTCCAAGCCAAAAAATAAAAGGTCTTGGATAGACAAAATACACATCAACTATAAAAACAAGATGTTCATTTTATGACGCAATGTTTCTGTTTTCATTGGAAATCAGACTCAAAGTTGTTCCCGCTATTCAAAGAGACAAAAAATAAATAAATGAAGGCTCACTTCCATGAATGTTGAAAAGAATTCAGAAATAACTCACTGTATATTTAACCTTTACATAAAAACAAATCTCAATAGTCATGGCAAAGCACTGTATGATTTGTTCTTCACAAGACAGATTTCAAGACATGATACATTAACCTTACAACCGGATTAGAGATTTCCGTTAAGAGTATTTCCTCTTTAGCTGTGGCCGACTTCTCTTGTTTCATTCATGGTGAAAAGGGCTTTTTAACGCTCACTGCATTCAGGCTTCAGTCATCACTCATAGTCCTGCAAGCAGCGTGACCGTAAGTAGCAGACTCCACTCACACATGAGCTGATAACTTGATGAAAGGTGCACATGCCACCATTCTCTACATACCACAAGCACACTAAACCAGAATACACGTCTAGCCGCAAGGGTCACGCAACTTATTTTATTTTACACTGCAAAGGTCTTTCAGAAGCTACATCTAATGTGGCCTATACACAGTGACATTAAAAGTATTTCAACAGTTTGTAGGATCTAAGGATTCTCAATAACAACATATGTGTGTTACTCTAGGAATGCATACATCCGTGTTGTGTTTTATTTTTTTATATGATTTCATTTTATAATCATTAGTCATTTATGTAGTCATTTAATTTATTATTTAACCCTTTATTCATATTTTTATTTGATTCACCATTTAAACATTTAATTTATTTATTTTATGTTTTTTTATTACTTACTTTATTTATTTCCTTGCTCTTGCAATGCTATTGTTGTTTAATCTTATGATTGAGTGGTCTGAGGAGGTGTTTGTCTTCATGAGTAAGAGATTAGAGAATGTCATACATTTAAAGTCAAAAAACGTTTTTTGAAAATGTAATGATGCAAAAAGCTTTCTGTGATCGGTAGGAGATAGAATATACAGTTTGTACACTATAAAACATTACACCACTGGAAAATCCCCATAAAACCCAACAAGTGTGTGTGTGTGTGGAGGTTGGTTTTGAGGTCCAAAATATCCTCACTATTAAAAAAATTACGTTGAAATTGAAATTACGAAACCTGTTGACCACCAACTGGTTAGCCGGACCTAACTAGTTAAAAATAAACCAATGTTTAGGTTAGGTTTATGTTTAGGGGTAGGGGGTCAGGTTAGGTGACCTTACATACTGAAAAAACAATGGAAGTCTATGAGTGAGATGTCCTCAATAATATAGTCAAACAAATGTTTGTGTTACTCGTATCATAACATTTTTGCATTTTACTGAGTAAAATATGAATTGATTGTACTGATATAATGGAAAAAGATAGTATTGAGTTTAGGATTATGCAAACATTGATTAACGTTTTTTTTTTTCAGTGACAGGTTTGCAGGACTTCAAAGAGATACGTGCAACACCCCATAACATACAGACCACATGGCTGTAACACAAGACTTTAAACAGCTCAATATGATTTCTGTGGGGTTAGAGAGGAGCCAGATCAGAAGAGTGCATCACTTTCAAAGAAAATGGAGTGACTTGAGCAGGTTAAAGGAGAGAAATCATCTAACATCTTGAGACCATGTGCAAAACTGACATTCTCTTTCCCACCTTGGCTTGTGGTAATTGTGTTTTTCAGGTATTCATTGTCGACATATGCTGATCTATGACTAACTCACCCCAAACCATGTCTCTAATGTTTAGAAAAGCCACAAAATGGTCTAAGATGAAGTCTGTAAAGGGTCAGTGCCTCCTCCTAGAGCACAGCTGAACAAGCATTCATCAGACACAGTCATTAATATCCATGTACATATCAGTGTTCTGTTTTGCTTACACAAAGGATGAAATGTGACATTCGTGGGAGATTTCATCCAGGCATTTTTGTAAAAAAATATATTTAAATTCGGAAGTATTTACAATTGTTTGTACAATCATTAAATTACAGTATTTTAGTGAGAATTCTAATAAGAATAATGAGAATTATTTTTTTAAATCTGGACAGTAATGAGAATGAATTGGGCAAATTACGCTTGACTGTCATAACATTAAAAATGAAAATATCTTAAAGATTATAATCTCAATCTCAAATATTTTACCTCTTTGTAAAATTATATATTGTTTGTTATATAGTCATACTATATGAAACATACGAAATGTTTCCTTTCACTTGTGTGCAATGTTCAACAAGTTAAAGTCTCTTAAAGGGATACTCCACTTTTTTTTGAAAATAGGCTCATTTTACAACTCCCCCAGAGTTAAACAGTTGAGTTTTACCGTTTTCAAATCCATTCAGCTGATCTCCGGGTCTGGGGGGTCCCACTTTTAGCATAGCTTAGCATAATGAATTGAACCGGACAAGACCATTAGCATCTCTCTCAAAAAAATGAACAAAGAGTTTCGATATTTTTCCTATTTAAAACTTGACTCTTCTGTAGTTACATCGTGTACTAAGATGAAAAGTTGCGATTTTCTAGGCTGATATGGCTAGGAACTATACTCTCATTCCTGCGTAATAATCAAGAAACTTTGCTGCATTACCATGGGTGAAGCAGGCGTAATGATATGATGCAGCACCTGATAATAGTCCCCAGCTCAGTAGCCTATTATCAGGCGGCATGTGCTGCGTCATATCATTACGCCTGCTTCACCCATGGTATAGTTCCTAGCTAAAAAGTGGGACCCCCAGACCCGGAGATCGGCTGAATGGATTCGAAAACGGTAAAACTCAACTGTTTAACTCTGGGGGAGTTGTAAAATGAGCCTATTTCCAAAAAAAGTGGAGTATCCCTACAATTGAATGCAACATAGATAGATTTTTATATCAAATATACTATTTAATTCCACAGTCCACTAACATATTTTATTATTGTATTATTATATAATATATTTTATTATGATTTCACTTATGACATTGATATTACTCAACAAAAAGATGCAAAGATTTCTTTGAGACAAAACTGGAAAATCTTTACTAATGTCTGAAGATTTAAAGTTGCTGGTAAATGCCACAAACACCCCTCAAAATAATAAGCTTTTAAAAGTTGCACATACACACATACAATAAGATATGTTTACATTGTATGACAACAAAAACACATTTACTGTACGAGTCAGCAAAACATCACTTGGCTTACTGAAACTAACTGTAGTTGCATTAGTGTTCAAAAAATATATGAAACACTTTTAAAAATAAGAAACACTATTTTAAACTTTTTATTCCCCCTTCCTTCTCAAATTACCTCTCTGTTGTTTCTACAGGAACTGGATGTTGAATGCCAATCTGTAATTTCCAAAAGTCCATTCATAGCGTGCACCCAGATTCAGGTCTGTTGTTTGGCTACATTTATTTCCCATTTATGTCCAATTAGCCCCCCTTGTGCGGGTTTGTGTTTCATTTACATGGACGGTTCGCTTAACAAAAGTCTTGCGGTAGCAATTATGGAATAAAGAGGGATGAGACTCCATTTCCTAAGCGGTTTCCTTTCTTCCAATTGTACTGTGAAGTGTAATCAGAGAAGGACTGAGAGTTTTTATCCCATTCATTACGAGGTTGAAGATGGGACACCGCCTGACACCCAAACTGAGGGAAATGAATTCTTAAAAGTAAACGATTTCACTATAGTGGTGATTTCTTAGAAAATGGCCTCTGCATTACCGAATCGACATGATCAACTTAAACCCATTGTGAAATCTGTGAGGGGAAATCTTTCACCCTTATGCGAAATTCCAGATCATGTGGATTCCTATTGAAATGACTGGATTTTGCCTATGAAAGCTCACCGAACAATGGTAAATGCAACAGCATCCTAACCCACATTGGCATCTTCAGGACATTCTGTCTCCTTCACCTAAAACTAACCTCTTAAAGCACTTTTCATTTCCCTCTCGAAGGTGGAAAAATATTTTAATATTGCAGGGTGACCCTGGGTAATCAAAATCTTACATGAAGAGCAACCATATAAGTACCAGTAATTACTTAATATTTCAATATGTCAACCATATTTATCAGAAAGACTGCAGTTTGCTCAACACCAAAACAATAAAAACCAGTCTGGGCCAGCATAAAATTATTTCAGCAGGGATAATGGCTAAATGTGCCATATGCACACTTCTGAATGAGTGAAGATTGGCAAATCAACTGCATGAACTTCTAAAAACATGAACTGGCCCACATAATATTAAATGGGGTCTGGCGTGTGGCAGACAGAGAGTGAGGAAGACTCATTAAAGCCTGTGAAGCATTGTTCCGTAAACACACTTAAGCTCTATCCTGTTAAGGCAATTAGGAAACACATTAAGGAATTAGGAATGGCTCCATGATCAAGATTCACAGAGTTTCAGGATGTTTTGAAAGGCATTCAATCTTTCCTTTTTCCATGCTGGTCTGTGCTGATAACATTATGTTCCTCTGGGGTGCCTAAATCAGAGAAATGTCTTTGCCTCAGTTTTTCACTCAGTTCGTCTGTGGCTGTTTCTTCAACAATGGGAACTTTGGTATTGTGGACTTTATAGAAATGTCAGTTCAATATATATTGTGTTTAATAGCATTATGTGGTGGAAATTATGTGGAAATAACTTAGGCTACATGAATCTCAATGTCAGATTTGTAATGACAGTTTGAATTAAGAAAATAATAGGAGCAATTTCTGATACGGTCATGTCTGAGCTCTGAGGGATCGAATGAGTATTTTCACAGGTGGCATTACACACAGACAGTTTCCCTTTTGTGAATAATGACAGTAATTAGTTAATCTTTCAGTTTTTCCACACAATCATTTATTTCTGAATTATTAATTAGTCACAAACGTCTTGATATCAGCCTACTTTAATAGCAGCTCTAATACCGAGCTCATGTTTCCATGTTAAGCTGTGAAAATGTTGGTCAAACATAAAATAGTGAGACTCAATCAGTCAAGTGGAATAATATATTTTATAGAACTGTGAACAAAAGCTGAACACAAGCTAAACAACCTGGTTATAGTGATTGTTGAAAAATCAAGGTGATAAATTGTTTACTCTAGTTTCTTTCCCAAACTCCTCAGGGATTCATGTCAGAACACACAGAACGGAAGAGAATTCAAGATGTTGCACGGCAGGAAGCCGAGGTGAAAATACTTACTGACATCAGGCAGTAAATTCACAACTCATTATCACTCTTACACAGTATTTACCTTGTCAACCTGTAGAAAATGCATTTCTCCAGATTACTATGCATTCCATTGTCAAGGAAAGTTAAAATCTGTCCTCATCCACACAACCTCATTGCATTCCCATATGATTTTCTCTTATTTCACATGAAATATCAGAATACCCAGGCTCCTCTTTTTTCCATACAACTAACAGGAGTAGGAACTTGGACTGTCAAGCAAAGGACAAAACAACAACAACAAACACCATAAACATTTGCTATATTTCATTTTCTTGAAACCATTCAATAGCTTTGTGTGATCAAAATACCAAAGATGTTCCAGCAAAACTTTTAAATCATCTTATTTCACAAAAAGAGGGCGGGATCACAAACATTTCAAAAAGGAAAAGGAACAGAACTTTTATTATTTTGGTAAACTATCCCTAACAATTTTGTGTCATTTGATTCATTTCTCCACACAGACAACGCACTCATTACAGAAAACACTGATGGCTATAAAAAAAGAAGTACTACTGGATGATATTGAAATAAGGAAATAGTGTCCTTTCATACATGGTTCCCCTTGACCAGTAACCCCAGAGCTCTGCTGCGCTGCAGTGGTGACAGCTCTGGCTGTAGGTTAGTCTGGGCACATTCTGTGATGAAGGACAAGGTATCAGCTCTCTATAGGATGTGGTACAGTTACAGTAAGGTACACATTCCAGCTCCTAATGAACACACAGGATGCATACAGGCTGATAGAAGTTTATCAAAGAGACTCCTGGCCTCTTGCCCAACATCAATCCCAAACCCCTTTTGGATTGGTATCTTGTTGGATTCAATTCAACAATGCATCGACCCTGACGATGAATAAAAGCGCAAAGGATAGAAGTGAAGAACTGAAGGGCTTTTCATAAATGTCTCATAGTACAGGACATCGTACAGTACGTTACACATATCATCATCTGGCCTAATTTACAAGAACAGAATTACAATGGAAAAGCAGATTTTAAGAAAATGTGATGTGAATTCATTTGAAAAACTGCTAAACTTCACAGAATAATCTTTCAAATATGCAATAAATCATAATTATTTAAAAAGCATAAAATGCTAACTAAATATTTATGGAAGTCTATTGCCTGGTTTCACAGACCAGGCATAAAATATTCCCAGACAGCTGTTTTAACTGAAAGCAACGTGTACTGATACACGTTAAAAAAAGGCACATTTATAAAAGTAACTTAAATTTCCTCATTTAACTAAAGCCTAATCCTGGCTTAATCTAAGGTCCGTCTGTGAAACTAGGCCTTTATGTTCACTATGGCAATATTAAACACAAAGAGACATTTTAAAATCATCTGTTTAATTCATTTGTTAACTGAAGCTTTGCATCATACTGTATCTGGACCCAATATCTTGATAATATTGATACTCCTTTAGGTAATATATTTTTTTTAGATATGGTATGATCGTAATGCTCTTGTCTTTTATACATAATCCGTTTCTTTTTTTTCTTTTTCTCCCCCTCTCTTATTCGATTGGCTAGGTTTGTGTTGTAATGTTCTTTGAAAAAAGTTTTATCTGTTTAGAAAAGTGCGCCATACTTCTGTGCAATAATGATGAAAATATTTTAATTAAATTATGAAGTATAATTAATTATAATTATAATAATTGTGTTATACATTGTTTTAGGTAACCCTTGTGCATCCTTATGGACATATTTGTCTTTTTCAGTTTTGTTTTTTTGATCACTTTGTCTGTGTTAATGCCAACTGCATAAAATTTGGCACAGTTGTGTATTTTTATTGGAATTTTACTATTCCACCCCCATTTCCTTTAAAAAATCTATTTTGCACTAGGTACACAAAATAGTTCCTCCCAGCGCCTTTTGGACAAAAATGTCTACATTGAAACCCATTAAAACTGCAAATTTGAATCCCAGGGCTATTTAACGATAAAATGACTTGCTCTATTCCTGTTTTTTGCTTTGGCATATTATAGAGCCAATTGGATAAATTATGCAACGATATTTGTGTGGGTGTGTTGGTATGGATGTCAGAGTGCGGTTTGTATGTGTGTAATAAAAAAAAAAAAAGTGTTTGTGTGTGTGTTTGTAATATTTGAGAGAGAAAAACTCAACTTCAAATAACAAATCCAACCACTGTGTGCACCAGTGGAGTTTTGCTGGTATCTAATGGGGAAAATCTGTTACTACGCCTAAACAAAATCTTCCCAAAAAGATATCTCAAATTTTGGAACACAACATGTTTAGATTTAAGGCATTGATTTTCTAGCCGTTCAACATGTTTCATAAAATATACATTTTAAATAAAATAACAACAAAAACTTAAACCTATGTAACTATTTTTGGTTTTACTTAAAAAAAATTTTACTTCAGCAATAATCTGCCACAGGTCTTCTTTAAAATGAGACCAAAGTCTGTGCTCCCAAGATTAAAATGTTTATAACAGTTTTTTGACACAGACATTTCTTTTGTCCAAAATGGACCTAACTTTTTTTAATTGATGCACAATGGTTAATATGATCCAGAATGTTGTATGAGAAAATATTTCACAATACTTACAGGTGCTGCAAGAGATTTCAAGCATTTTGCTGCCAAATGTAATGTATCTGATGTGTCACATAGTGGGATATTTTAAGTAAATAAATAAATTGCTTACAGCATCTTTAACACCACTAAGCCCTTCTAGACATGAATCTCTCATTCTCGCTGCTCTCAAAACAAACGCAATAACTCTCCAACTGCCAGACAAGTCATGACAAAACAACTGGAATTGATGGAAAAAGCACAAAATGTCATTCTTTTAAGGTGAGAGCATTTGCTTTCCGTCAACTATCGCACCATCTCAAAATGTTCCAAGACAAGATCTTTAGTCGACATGAAGCAGGTAATATATCAGCTCAGAGAAATGGATTGTCCAGAATACAAATCCACAGTAACTAACCTGTCTCAAACTGTGATATGCAGTACACAGACTACAAAATATGTTACATCACATGAAACAGACTTGACTTAACTTGACAGGTCTGATAGGCATTGCTGTCTCAATGGATTCATGTAATAGAGCAATCTCAAAGCAGCATGGAAGACAAGACTTCAAGGCTTCCCTGAAGGAAAGACAGTGCCAAGAAACCCCAAAGAGCGTCATTATCCACTCTGACTTTCCTTACAGAGTTAACAGGCCTGTTCCTGTCCACCAGCCACAAATCAACCGCACACTGAAATTCTGCCAAATGTTGCTTTAAGAGTGAATTTCTCACTAATCAAATCAGTGTTTTGAGAGCCGAATGACTGGCGTCAGAAACGTCCAGGGGCGCCCACAGGATTCCGATCCATGGTAAGTGGAAGGAAAAAAATAAGCGGGACCCACACAATTTTGACATTTATATTAATAGGGACGTTGGCAACATATCGCAACACTTACCGTAACATATCAAATGATCTTAGTGAAATGTGACATCATCGCTATACAGACCTGTGAGCCATCAAAGCACCGCTGAGGCTACAGAAGTTGGTATGAAATGAAATGAATTCATTTTCTGTTATAGATCTTATTGTGAACAATTCATCCATGTATGTTTTTTTTATTATTATTATTATTATTTAAATTCTTTTTAAATATCTTCCAGTGAAAATGACAGACTTCTCTCTGGTGAGGTAAGCAGGATTTCTCCAATCATTTAGTCCGCTTAAAGCTCATGTTCATCTGTCTCCATTTTTGAATGCAATCTCAAAATCCAATCAACAACCAATGCATAGAAGCAACCAAGGCCACGTCCTAAATTTTTTCCTTTTTTGATAATACGCTACACTTAGATATACAATTTAAATCAATAGGTCATTTCTTCAGTTTCATCGCGACTTTATTCATCAAAGATGATTGACAATTATCATACAGTTTGGATTGGTGGTATGGTTCTGTTCTGGGCAACAACTTTTTTTAGAAAAAGTCCTTATTCTTTATCTTTATTCATTAAATCACAAACAACAGGAAAAGTCATGGGACCCTCAAATACTGTAGTGGGCAACTGGGGGCTTTGGAGTAAAAAAGTTTGACCTAGACCCTAGTACTCCAACAACTGCAACAAACCTAGTACTGCCTAAACATTTTCACCATTGAGAGATTGATTTTTAGCAATAACGTATAGTCCTTTCAAAAACAAACATACTATAAACTCTGACAATGTTAAATGATGGTAGAGTACATGATTCTGCATAAGACATCATGGTCAATTTCATATATACAGTGGGTACGGAAAGTATTCAGACCCCCTTACATTTTTCACTCTTTGTTATATTGCAGCCATTTGCTAAAATCATTTAAGTTCATTTTTTTTCCTCATTACTGTACACACAGCACCCCATATTGACAGAAAAACACAGAATTGTTGACATTTTTGCACATTTATTAAAAAAGAAAAACTGAAATATCACATGGTCCTAAGTATTCAGACCCTTTGCTCAGTATTTAGAAGCACCCTTTTGATCTAATACAGCCATGAGTCTTTTTGGGAAAGATGCAACAAGTTTTTCACACCTGGATTTGGGTATCCTCTGCCATTCCTCCTTGCAGATCCTCTCCAGTTCTGTCAGGTTGGATGGTAAACGTTGGTGGACAGCCATTTTCAGGTCTCTCCAGAGATGCTCAATTGGGTTTAACTCAGGGCTCTGGCTGGGCAATTCAAGAACAGTCACGGAGTTGTTGTGAAGCCACTCCTTCGTTATTTTAGCTGTGTGCTTAGGGTCATTGTCTTGTTGGAAGGTGAACCTTCGGCCCAGTCTGAGGTCCAGAGCACTCTGGAGAAGGTTTTCGTCCAGGATATCCCTGTACTTGGCCACATTCATCTTTCCCTCGATTGCAACCAGTCGTCCTGTCCCTGCAGCTGAAAAACACCCCCACAGCATGATGCTGCCACCACCATGCTTCACTGTTGAGACTGTATTGGACAGGTGATGAGCAGTGCCTGGTTTTCTCCACACATACCGCTTAGAATTAAGGCCAAAAAGTTCTATCTTGGTCTCATCAGACCAGAGAATCTTATTTATCACCATCTTGGAGTCCTTCAGGTGTGCTTTCATGTGTCTTGCACTGAGGAGAGGCTTCTGTCGGGCCACTCTGCCATAAAGCCCCGACTGGTGGATGGCTGCAGTGATGGTTGACTTACTACAACTTTCTCCCATCTCCTGACTGCATCTCTGGAGCTCAGCCACAGTGATCTTTGGGTTCTTCTTTACCTCTCTCACCAAGGCTCTTCTCCCCTCTCTCACCAAAGCTCTAGGAAGGGTTCTGGTCGTCCCAAACGTCTTCTATTTGAGGATTATGGAGGCCACTGTGCTCTTAGGAACCTTAAGTGCAGCAGATTTTTTTTTGTAACCTTGGCCAGTTCTGTGCCTTTCCACAATTCTGTCTCTGAGCTCTTCAAGCAGTTCCTTTGACCTCATGATTCTCATTTGCTCTGACATGCACTGTGAGCTGTAAGGTCTTATATAGACAGGTGTGTGGCTTTCCTAATCAAGTCCAATCAGTATAATCAAACACAGCTGGACTCAAATGAAGGTGTAGAACCATCTCAAGGATGATCAGAAGAAATGGACAGCACCTGAGTTAAATATATGAGTGTCACAGCAAAGGGTCTGAATACTTAGGACCATGTGATATTTCAGTGTTTCTTTTTTAATAAATGTGCACAAATGTCAACAATTCTGTGTTTTTCTGTCAATATGGGGTGCTGTGTGTACAATAATGAGGGGAAAAAATTAACTTAAATGATTTTAGCAAATACATTTTTTTAAGGGGGTCTGAATACTTTCCGTACCCACTGTATATATTTTTTTAATCGTATTTAATTTCCAAATTACTAGACAAGCACTACACTACCCACAATCCTGGAGAACTGGAGAAGTCACTGTTTCCATGGGAAAGGAAATTGCAAAGGTTACTGCTCACTCCCACATGTCTTTGCAATCCCGTGCTTTCACCATGAGAGAGAGTTCAAGGCTCTTTATTTAAGATTTGTTCATGCCTCTGAAGGAAATTAATAGAAACAAAATACTTCCTGTACATTAATGATTTTAGAAACGAATATTTAGCGAAATACTGGTGTGGATAACGTAACAGTTGTGGGTCATAGCACATAATGTTAGTTGTCTTTAATGTAGATATTTCATATCAAGCAGGTTAAAATTCTGATAGGCAAGATCTTAAAATCACATTGTTTTGTGTTTCAAGAAAGAAAGAAAGAAAGAAAGAAAGAAAGAAAGAAAGAAAGAAAGAAAGAAAGAAAGAAAGAAAGAAAGAAAGAAAGAAAGAAAGAAAGAAAGAAAGAAAGAAAGAAAGAAAGAAAGAAAGAAACTTAATATTATAGAGAGCAACTCAGAGTGCTGCAAATCTATACAAATCCGAACCTCTAATTCCATATAATGGAATCTTTTCTTAGCTTTTACAGTGATAAAATCCAGAAATCTCTCATAGTTTAAAACCATAGCTAAGTGAAATCATGTGCTATTTTACTAAGGCACAGATTCAGCTCTCTATACTTCTTGGCTACTGATGTGATGTGATAAGAGTAACACTTGTCCAGATTAGGTCTAGTCTGCATGGCTGCAGCCCAGACTGCCAGCCTGCAATGTCCTTACTGTACAGTAATGCTACGTCTTGTTTCAGTCTGGCTGTTCACCAAAAGCCTTGGTTATCAATCAGGGACAACATTAATTATATATGCCACTATGGCTCCCTGCCTGAAGCCACCTCACAGAGACAGACGTACCAGAGCTTTGATTTACAGTCAAAATGAAAAGAAAGAAAGCACTGTGTTCAGAGCAAACAGACCATGACCTCACATTTGACAGGCAATCCGTCTATTAACACTGTGACATCATGCACACAGCTGATGTTCTCACTGTAATGATGGAGTAGGGACATGCTTGGATAATAGTGGCTGAGAGATATTAGAATACAGTAAAAGATATTACACAGTGTTTGAGGAAAAGTATGTTTAGAACAATATTATGACCTTTTTTACCCTGTGGTTCTTTGTCTCATTTTCAATGGGAGTATAACGTATAACCTACCATCCAACATTTGGGGTCAGACAGATTTTTATTTTATTTTTAAGAAATGTATACTTTTATTTAGCAAGAATTTGTTAAATTGATCAAAAGTGACAGTAAATACATTACATACATTACAAAATTCTATTCTTGAACATTCTATTTAAAGAATCACATTAAATTATCACATTTTCCACAAAAATATTAAGCAGCACAACCGTTTTCAACATTGATAATAACAAGAAATGTTTCTTGAGCACCAAAATCAGGATTATAATTATTTCTAGGATCATGTGACTGAAGACTGGCATAATGAAAATTCAGCTTTGCCATAACAGGATTACATTTTAAAATCTATTAAAATAGATTTAAATTGTAATAATATTTCACAATATTACTATTTCTAACTGTATATTTGATTAAATGCAGTCTTGGTGAGCAGAAGAGACTTAAACATTAAACAATCTTATCAACCCCAAACATTTTTATTTTAATATGAGAGGGAATTAAATATTTGTCTGAACTTATTCAGCTTTGGTAGAAGTTCAACATATTGTACAAATTGTTTTTTTTTTGGTTTTTTTTTACTTTTCAATTTTCATTGTTTGAGATCAAACAGTAATTGACCTCCTGTTGAAGATCCTTGCCAAAAAGTCATAAAATGACAAGATAAATGATTCTGCCTATAGACAAGACGGTTCTGTGATCAGATGGGGCTTTTAAAAAGACATCTGCACATTCTGAAAGTTAGACATGATCAAAGTGGTACACATGACCAAATAAAAGCTAAATGTGTTCCAAATTTCAAGTAAAACTAGAACATATCCCAAAAACAATAATACAGAACCCTGACCATTCTCAATCATCTCTGAACTCAATTATGTAACGCAGGGCTTAAAAAAAAAAAGAAAGCATCTCCTGTCTCTGTATGAATCTAATGTATCTCTCTGCATTTTAAAATGTTGCAGGTGTTGACGGTGATAGAGCTGTGACTACATTTTTTTTATGAGACCTAGTGATTGAAAAGCAACAAATTCATTATATAAACACAGACATACACAGACTAATGAACGGCACAGCTTATTGAATGTTGTAAAACATGTTACGGGGCACTGATCACATAATAGATTGTGCAGACCCGCTCTAATAATCCCCAGATTATCTGTAACGTTCTCCCACCATTGAGAAGACAGGTGGCTGAAATAGGGCCCATGAGAAACAGTTGTAACACAAGCTCATTTGGAAAAACCAAATCAGATTCCTTTCACATATGGAGGTTTTTAAGCACAAATTGTGACATGGTGATATAGGACTGTGGAACGGATTTCTGGAACAATCTAAATAACTTGTGGTTCTTTGAAATGTGAAATTATAGGTTATGGTTTTCACTAAGAAATATGTTCAACAGCTGTTGACAGGACAATCGTGCCATGAGCTTTACCAAACAACAAACTGTTTGAGTGTACAAACTGCAAAAATATTATTTTTGTTTGAAATAGTCTAGTGTGTAATAGTTTTTTATCTTTTAATACAGAGTGATTTAGCTTCACCACGACAAAAAAAAAGTGAATGTACAATTAGAGAATAGCAACATTTATAAGCGTTACTACATCGCCCCCTCGGGATACTGTGGATAGTACTACACGACAAAACTGCACTGGAGAATGCAAACAGTTAAAATGTTATATTGAAATGATCAAAATTGAATAAACTATGCAAGGACCGATTGTGCATAAGAGCATATTTTGCATTATGCGCGAATTTCAGACCTAAATCACCACGAATTAACAGAAGTCTGGTTCTTAATCACCTGTATGTTAATTCAAGTTTGTCAATTAGTTAATAAAAAGTAAAGTGTGTCATTTAGTAAGGTGAATGCCCCTTAATCTAATTTTAAATTACATTAAAACACCGTCAACTAATTATGTGATATGAGAATGCTAAATGTTTTGTTTACACTACACGCAACGGCAGGTGAAGTGTTTCCGTTCTGTTCTTACCTGAGTCCGGAGCACCAGATCCTGTTTCAGAGAAGTCTGCGTGTAAAGCTTTAACCAGTGCAAAAATGGATAAAATGAACCACATCTTTGAAAACCAGTGTTCTTCCAATGCAGTTAACTCTCAAATAGCAGTAAGATGTTGAAAATACTGAGGGGGAAAAAAACATTAAAATAAATTATAGCCTAAAATCTTATGTGTAAGGTGTTGTAAAGTTTACAGAAGTACTGAGCGTGATATCTGTTATCAGTCTACTTCTAGAAGTCTTGCTCTCGCTGCAAGTGCACTCTTCCCAATCATCCTGTTAAACTCCGCCCACATTACACGAACCAGTCAATCAGATCCCTGAAGTCCTCCAGACAGGTGGAACCCTGATTCACCTTGCCTCTCCTGTAGTTTCATGCTTTGATCAGTCTGTAAGACTGTAACATCATCAATCAAAAGGAAAACACATATGCTGCTGTAGATATCATCATCTTTAAGGAGATTGTTGATAATGTGTGTAGTTAAAACGTAACATGCAGATTTCCAGGACAATTGAAATATCTAATAAACCACAAATCTGTATCATTTGAGTTCATTTTTTTATTTTTTATTTAAGGACTTAAACTCATACAAAATGTTATAGTAGAAACGACTGCAGATTTCAAAGTCTGGCCATGGAACAGAAATCAGGCAACAAACTAGTCAACAGCGAAATTCAAATCAAGGATGTCCCAGCTCTTATGCATGGATGGAGCTGTCAACATAGTTCAATACTGTTTCCTTTATTTATAAATGTTTCAACAATTATATATTTTTTTTATTTCAACAAATCCCCTACTTTCATATCAAAGGTCATTTAAAAAATCAAACCAAAAATGAATACATTGTATCAAAAAGTACGAAGATAAACCTTGGGTATTTCAACATGCACATACATTTTAAGACCATGCAAACATGAACCTTTCTGGAAACAGCCATATTTAAGCTTGGTTGATGTACAGGGGAAAATAGCATTTCAGATTTTGGCAATACACTATGAAAGGTTTGGTAGATGGTATGATGTTTTTTCCAAATCATAGAGAAGCTGAAGAAATGTTGAAGCACAGTCTGGATCCACTCTGGCAACATGCCGAAGGACATCAATGGATGTGCTGGGAGTGCAAAGATTTGTTCAATAGTTACACATGAACAATGCAACAACTCATAACAATATCAGCAAAATGTCAGCACATCCTTTAACCCTTTATCCTTCAGTCTCACAGAGTATGTAGAAAAATAGCAGTTGTTTAGACTAGATTTGAAACAACATTTTTATTTTTTCCCCTGACAAACTGGACATCTCTGATGCATGCACATACAGATTTTTTTGTTTATATATATATATATATATATATATATATATATATATATATATATATATATATAATTTTCTTTAATCTTTAATTTTCTTTAATCATTGTGCCTTTATGCATTCTAAAATATACTTTTTCATACATTTTTGCTGTTTATTTTTATTTAAAAAAAAAAAAAGAAGAAGGAAGATTTGGTCACTATCATGCTAAAGCCTGAATCTGGATTTCCCAGCAGGTAAAGCTACAAAATGAATGAAGTATATTTTTCAAAGTGTCATCTCGTTGCATAGCCCTACGTAAAGAAAATATATGTTTAAAAAAAATGAATAAGGAAAGAACATTCACTGTCAGCAAAAGTCCTGACACATCGGTTGCCAAGAATCACCTGATTAGTCAAACAATTCTCCAAGCATCTAATGTACTCATGTATGTTAATGTGGAACACATTAAAGGATCCTAGACAGTATAGTGTCCCAATACAGAGTTGTTTTTTTTTTTTTTTCTGTTCTTTTAGACTGCCACACCCTCGGCATTCAGGTGGCTAAATATTCCTCTCATGTTACCAGCGTGATAAAAGGAGTCGGCCATATTTCTATAGAGCAAGCAGCTGGGGAACGGCGGCAGAATGAAAGCTGTGAGTGTGTATGTGTGTCTGGGGGTGCTTGGAGGAGTGCCATGAGGGGGAAAGTTTAAACTTAACACAGATCAGACTACTGTACCGGTGCCAGGATCCCGACTCAACGCAACACAACACGCGCTCACATCGGGAAATCTGCTACATGAGCAAAGCTCACTCTTTTGTGACAGTTCATTGGTTCTCAGTCCTCGCATTTAACCGTAAAAGACCAAACAGAGAAGGCAAATAGCAATGCAGTCTGAGCATCTTCATCAGGACAGGAAATATACACCGTAAATATTAAAATATATTGGTTTTGTAACCATGGTCAATCAAGAATTGAAGACTTTTTTTTTTTAACATGCAATTTTATAACTGTGGTTATAAAGTCCCTGTCAGGACAAATACACAACTACTGCGGTTTTTTAATAGTTACTCCATACTAATATATGCGTTTGGTAATGGAATTTTCAATATTCCATTTAGTACTAAAATTATACAAAAAAGGAGACAAGAATAAAAACAAACAAACAATCATACTGTAATTTCCATTCAAAAACCTATTGTGAATTCAAAGGTACTGTGTCTTTGCTTCTGAATTAAGGCCTGCGATCGTAACACCTTGTAGTTCCTTTTAACCCTTAGAGCTTGTTCAGTTCACTCTATCAAGTGTTGATGCATTAAGAAAGCTGAGGTTGCATCACTACTACAATATATTCAAAAGGTTAGGCACTTTGTAAATAACATCTGGAGCAGTCAAGAAGAATCAGTAGACCTGACAGTATGGTGAAGCCGTAAGCGATTTAAGTAAAACCGTTCGTCTTTACAATACAAAAAGCACATAATGTACAGATAAAATATGTACAACAATTTGATATAAAACAAAGTACATTATGGTTGTCAAAGGTTTCACATATGTGCAAGGAATGGTCATCAGCAGCCTAACGAACAATCTGCTTTTTGCAACAGTGTGAAATGACATGTAATTCTCTTAAATGGCGATAGGGGGCACTGCTATTGTGCGTTTTGTAAAGGAAGAAAAAAAAAATTGTTGCTTGCATTTCCAGCCACTTCTGTAAAGGTTTCGCTCCATAAAAGTTACACCTATAATGGCAAGGTAACATTTTCATGGGGATATTTGCATTTAGAGTGTGTCTCAGAGGCTTG
This sequence comes from Rutilus rutilus, assembly GCF_951802725.1. Classification (NCBI taxonomy): domain Eukaryota; kingdom Metazoa; phylum Chordata; class Actinopteri; order Cypriniformes; family Leuciscidae; genus Rutilus; species Rutilus rutilus. The sequence goes on along the minus strand of NC_140221.1, from coordinate 31,753,630 downwards.
CTTTGAAGAAAACTGGCTAGAGGCCCATTGTGGTCTACATTCGTAGCAGTGGGTCACTCTTTTCCCAAGTTACACAAGCACGTTTTGGCATCTGTTGCCCTTAGAAAGGCAAAGATTAAGAAAAAGACCATGTGTTTTCACATCAACTGTCAATCGCATGTGTTTGTAAAGAGACCACACCCACAAACTAGTTAGCCTGACTGGAATACATCAAAGTCGGTTGGGTTGGCGCCTTTTTATCTCACATCTGCAGCTTTGTAAGCGTACATGTATGTTTTATCCCCTGGATATTGAAAAACAAATACATGTATTACTGCATTTAACACCACCCGCAAAATAAGAGATGATAAAACTCATCTTGGATCGAAAACAAAAACATCATCCGTATGTGTTGTGTAAATAAAAGCCATGCTAGCACCAGTCGTCCACCTCTGCCATTGGGTAGTACTGCCGGGGCCGTCCTCTGCTGGTTCCGGGGCCCGTGGTGAAGTGGTATCCGTTGGGAACCCCGCGGAACTGCTGTTGGGGAGGTGGGGGAATCGCCACGATCCGGGCAGAAATGCCCGTCTGAGGGGTCGGATCCTCTTGGAAGACAGCGTAGGTTTCGGGCTGGAGGCCGGCAGGGTGGTCCGGGGGGCCCAAGAAGGGTTCTGAGTTAATGCGACTGACGGGGGCCGGCAAGCTGGAGATGGAGCCGCTGTATAATAGGGCGTTGTGCTCGGACAGACCGCGGCTCAGCCTGCCGGGACTAGGGGGAAGCAAGCCGGCCCGTGTGCCCAGAAAGTGCACAGGGGAAGAGTTGGCAGTCCTGTAGGCCACGGAGGGACGAGGAGTAAGGGGGACCTGGGGCAGCTGTCTGCGCCCACGGCTTGGAGTGCTCGCCCCTGAGGTCAACAACACCGGGCTCCCCTTAGCCCACCCACTGCCCTAGGTGAAAATTAAACAGGCAAAATCAAAACAATAAAATAATGAGGGGGAAAATGCCCAAAAGGTTAGACAGGGACCAGGAGCCAAAGAAGGAAGGAAGGGAAGGAAGGAAAAGTAATATGTTGGACAAGACAGCAGAGAAAGATGGAAGATGAATTGGACAAAAATGAAAGACAAAAAGGAGGAAGTGAAGATGACAGTCAAGAAAAAGAAAGAAAAGACGGACAAATGCACAGAGAAATGGTGTGAAGGAAAAGTGGAAAGAGAAGTGAAAGCCTATGAGTGGTTGCACTACAGCCGAAGAGAAGATAAACTTTTCTTTTATGAGGTTTATATCACAAAATGTAAAACTTTATAAGATAATCGTTATCTTCATGGCTTGAGTAGGAATGGTTAGTGTTTCACAGATGCTCTTCACTTTACGCTCTTCTAAAAACAATGCAAAGTTGTTGTTTTTTTTTCAATTAAAAAGGTATAAAAGCTAATTCACCTACAGTATGTAACTGACTTTATTTTTAATAAGAGTGGGCGTGGCTATGTGCGAGTCTTCTGGTGTCAGCAATTTCCAGTTATTTTAGATGCACAAAAACAGTATGTTCTCCTGCTTGATGTTGCAGACTGGTATTTGTTGTCAAATTATTTAGAATTATTATCATAATCATAAACACACTGGTTTGTAGTGCAAATAGTTTCACAGCTTACTGCACTTTGTTGCTCTTCTAGCTATAGCAGCTAATAAATTATAAGGTTCAATACAAGTTGAGCTCTACTTCTACAGACAATAATTAAACTGGTCCCTCAGTCTGTAAAACAATGAACACTTTCACATTAATGCAATTGAAAGGCATGATAAAAGTTTACTATAATTAATAATATACTATATTATTATATAATATAATTAGTTGTGATCAACCGTAATTAACATGTCAAAAAGAATTTGCTACTACCACGTTTGAGAGAATCCTAAACTGGAATACATAGTAGTTGTAGAAAAAAAAATGAACGGATCTTCTACTTTAAAAGTTATGTCAGCTTCTTTTCTGGTCTCCTTGCACACATCATGTGAAAAATACCAGGTTATAAGGTCATAACACGAGTTACAGACAAGTTTGGTTAGCCATTTCATCATATTAGTTCCATGTTATTGTGTATAAGTCTTACAAATGTGTTTCAAAACAGTGTTATGTTAAAAAATCTCTTGCTCATTGGCTTCCATTGTAAGTGTACAGCTGTACAATTGTTTTTTGTTTGTTGAGGGACACAGACGCTATCCATAGAGCTTAACTTGTGTTTGATCTTCATTACTTTCTAATGCATCTCGGCACTTACCACAGATTTCAGCCTTCATCATTATTTATGTTGTGCCTTGTCTCAAATCCTAAGATGTCTTTCATTTGATCGCACTCATCAGATACTTTCATTACATCCTGATCATTCTCCAGTCTCTAACCCCTGACCCAACCTTTCCTTTTAACACATGTCCCTGTCCTGTCTCGACACACCCCGTCCCACCTGCTTGTTGAGATTGCCCTCCTCGGCCTCACTGGGCGAGGTGGCACAGCTTGCCACGGCACACTTGCTGGGACAGTGTTCCCGACTGCCATAGCGATCACATGAGTAATACCGCTGCTTTTCTGCCGAAGACGAATGGTGCTTCCTCTCGTGGGAACGACCCCGGTCATGTGCCCTCTCCTCTACGGGGTCAGCTCTTGTGTCTAAGAACCAAACAAAAATGAGGGAAAGAAAGGCAATCCATTAAAACTTGCATTGCAACAAAATATATTTTTTTAATCAGTACTTTTATCTAAACAATAGAAATTTAGGCAAAAGTGTGTAGGATTTTTTTAAAAACATTTAATTCGGTTTTATTTTTTGTTTTTACTATAAAATTCACTATAAAATAGTATGTACCAAATTAAGTTAGAAAAACAAACTTAATTCAAAGATATATTCTCTGGAAATAAGTGTTAATACCATAATTTTGCTTTTCCTGTTAGATATTTTTATATACTTTTACTGGGGGAAAAAAGTCAAAATATTAATTAAAATCTTAATATCTTACACAATTTAGCTTTTGGGGTAAATTCCTCTTCTTTTTAAAGGTATAGTGGAGGATCTTTCCGAATTTTAGATAAGACCCGCCCTCTCCACTTTTTGAATAAGTTTGATTGATTCACCAGAATGATTGACAATTAGGAGGACCAATAGTATAGGTGATCCACCCGGAAGTAAAAAATCCTCCGCTATACCTTTAAGTTTTTTTAGATACAGTAAAAATACTGTTTAAGAAAATTGATCTGCAATAACATTTTCTAAATCAGTATTTTAATCTAAACATATATATATATATTGCTTTTATTTAAACCATCAAATTCACTAATATTTATGCTTAAATATTGTTTTTGCCAAGTGAGGTAAGAAAAACATTTCATTCTCTGAAGATATGTTTTAATATCATCATTTTGCTTCTCAGGCTAGGTATTTAGATATATTTAACAAATCAAATCAAAATAATTATTAATAAAATGTTTTGTGTTGAAAGCAGAACACACTGCAATATCTGCAAAAAAAAATGACTGAGAACTTAAATACTTTTTAACAACTGAGAAAAAGGTGCTCTTATTTTCAATTCAAGTAGAAATATCATCGCTGAACTTAAAAGATCAGGATTTTTGACCCCCTGCTGATTTTTTAAAGAAAATTAAAGGAAAAAATTAAACAAAACAACAGGATTTCTTGAACTATTGAGCCCTGCTGTGGCAGATCCATCTCTCACAGTCTCCCCTCTCCTCTGGATTTCACATTCTTGCAACAGACTCTAGTCAAAAACCTGGCTGTCTCCGAATTTTTCTTCCCTGTTCTCGATTGGCCTGCTGAGAGGTAACCATAAATTAGCAGGTCATGGGCCTGCACGTCTGTCAGCCCCTTTTATCTGGCTAATAGAGGACAGCTGCGGCCGACGCTCTCACACCAGGCTCTGCTTCTGCACTTAATCGATCCTCAACACAACCGAGTCCCGTCTGGGTTCAGGATCAACACAGATCCTGAACAAAAAATCCGCAACGAAAATATTGTGCAGCTTTGCTTCATGCAGCTAGGTTTGATTTTTTTACTACTACTACTACTACTACTACTTTTTATCTAATGGCAATGAAAGTGTATTTACCTGTAGCTTTGTGCTGGCCTGTAGGCGACCTGTCGAGAGATCTCTGTTTCTTGTCTCTTTCCCTGCGATGATGGCACCGATGATGATGGTGATGGTGATGATGTCGTTCTTGAACAGGTTTCTCCAAAGTGTAGTCATTCAGATTCACCTCCTGAGGGCGCTGCGGTGCAAAAGTGGATGCAGAGCGTCTCATTGGGGAATCGGGAATGGGCTGAGAAAGAAAACAAGGTGGTGGTTGGATGAAGTGAGATGAACGCTTTTGGACACTGTCATCTTGGAATATTACAAGAAATTCTGTACTGAAATTGCCTATAATAACATTGTCTTGTACGCTAAACCTCCATTTTTATCTCAGATGCATCAAAACAAGGATGAACTCCAAACCGCAGCATGGATCTAAGGGATCATTATGGTATCAAAGTATCAGAGGCAGTGTAACATCTGTAGCAGCTGAGCTAATCCCATTTGAGGAAACACTCATTTTGGGATTATACCCTCAATTTATGCTCCCATCCATCCACAGGTGCGTTTTTACCCTGTGCCTCTTAATCTGTCTGAAATGATCAAAGGTCACTGACTCTTGAGCCAGTACTCGACTTCCTTTGATTTCATGTTTTGCAGTACAATAGGCTGCTAATCTTCATATTCCTACTGACACTGAGGACAAACAGACATGTGACTTTACTAAAACATTACAACGTTCACCTTTGATTCTTATCTCAAAACTTGCTCAAGTCAAGAATATATTCCTATGAAACTGAATATTTTAAAAGTTGATCATACTTCCAGTAAAGTCCCAGGAGACTGACGGGAATGACTCCTCTGATGAAGCACGTCAGAGGAAAAATGAAGCCCGATGGCAGAGAAGACATGAAAAAAAGATAATAGAAAATAGACTGTAAAGAAACACAATAAGTCAAGACCATTTTCTTAGTTCTATTCTAATGAGTCACTCATTTTAGTCACTTAAAGGTGAAGTGTGTCATTTTTGCACCAGTAGTGGAATTGCAAAATAATGATAATGTAAACATATTTATGTTTGGAAATAATCCATATTTGTGCAATATTTAGTGACACTAGTGGCACATAATTTTTAAGGCCGACCCATAAGTTGGTATCTTCCAACAAAAAAAAATAGGATTTTTCTATTAGCTTTTGGATTATTGCAGAAAATGAGCTCTGAAACCAACAAAAGTTTAAGATTCTTCCATGTTTTTTTCATCAAGATAATCTTGAACACAAATGAACACAGCTTTTATGAATTTGAAGTCTAAATACAATTGTCATAAGTCAAAATGTTAGGCTATAAACAAACTACAACATTCTAAATTCAGCGTCACCACCACTAAGCAACTGTCTTTTTCAAGACACGTAAAAGCTTAAAAAAAAATCAATAGTGAGGTATTACTGATGTATTTTATGTGGTAGAATAAAACATGAAAATACCTTGAGCTCAAAAAACCCATTGACTTTGCAACGGTGGAAAGTGAAGTGCAAAAATGCTACCTCGTTTGAGAGTTTTAGATCTCTATTACACACTTCACCTTTAACGCTTTGAATAAAACAACACTGAAAACCCACATTTGTAAATGTATATTTGTCAAAATATTGTTCTGAATGCTTAAAAAATGGTTTGTGTTATTTTCATGCACTGATTTATTTGATTTGAAGCAACCTAAGCTTAGCTTCCCTTTGGGAATCTACAACATCATTTATCATCCATCCTATTCTATTCATCCATGACAAACAAAGGACAAGACACACTTGTCAATCATAAAGTCTTTGCAGATCTTACACACATCATAGTTTTGCAGAGTTTCTGGGTTGTGGTCTAAATGAATCTGTGTTTGAGGCTGTTATTTTGTCTCAGGACTGGACATGGCCAGGTGCCAGTGGAGAAGGGATTTCCCCCACAGAAATCAGAGGGATTTGGCCATATTAGCAGGTGCTGAAACATTACATTCAGCATCTAATGTCTTTTATCGGTTAGTCCAGCACTTTAAAGAGATTTGGTTCTGGATGGGAATCAAATTTGGAAGTGAAACAGAGGCACTCAGTGAGCCTGAGCAGCCCATTAGCACTGGAGAGGTGTGGGATAGGTGTGATTTGATAGCAGGAATATCCTAATGAGTCTTAATGGATGGATAGTCTTTTTCAGAGTCCAAATGGAATGTGAATTTCATACTTGGATGATTTTAGATTTATTTTTCCAATGATGCTGTTGTTCTGACATACTATAACATTAAGCAAACTGAATGTTGAGATCTTAAAACAACACAATCCATTAGTAAAACCCATAAGCCTTTTATCCAGTTCTGTGCAAATTTCATTTCAAATAAAAACAGAGAAATGCCATCCAGTGTTCAAATCAAGATGGATTTTTAAATCCATCTCAAAGTAGCCAAAAAGTCATCTCAACCTCTTTCTTGAGAGTATACTTATACTTATTCTGACAGTTCACTTCCTCTTAGCCAGAACAAGCCAAAAAACAAAATGATCCAGGGCGCAGATCTGGCAACCAATCAATGACTAATTGTATTGTTTTACTTCCTCTGAGCCCTGAAATAGGACAAATGTCGAATTTTCATTAGACTTGGGATGAAGCAATATATCAACATGTGTTCGTATTAAGAAACAGGAGGAAGATTATGTATTAAACTATAAGAGGAGTAAAGGATGTATAAGTTTCTCTAAACCATATACAAGAACCATATTCAATTTAATGACACATTATTTAACAATTATTTGCATATGTACAGGATTCAGGGAGCAAGTGAGGGAAAGGTTTGACTACAAAACCTTCACGCAATAGAATACCTGCATCTCTGCATTGAGTTTTGGCATGGATACCGCACGTCCTTGGCCCTCAAGGCCGCCAGAGGTCGCAGTGGTGGCACTGTTCTCCATCTTCCTCATTTCTACTGACTCCTATTACATGCACACACACAATAAGGGATTGAATATGCATAAAAGAAAGACACTCTATGTCAGAGAGAGTCAATGTTGTTATTTACGGCACCTGGGCAGTGTTTGCGTTTGAGGCTTCCTCTGATTGACCTCTGGACATTGGTCGTCGTTTAGACCGTTGGACCTCTTTGGACTTCTCTGAGGCCCAGGATGAAGATCCTTTAATAGGGTTGTCATGACTGGGCATGGAATTTGACAGAGGAAAGAACATATTATAGTAGAAACACTTGTCATGGCAAACAGGCTAATCCAAGTGTGTACTGTATGTGTATGCAGGAGGGATGGTATGCTCACTGTGTGCGTCCGTTATTGAGCGTGGTGGAGCTGGGTCTGGTCTGAGCTTGAAACTCTGAGGCCAAATCTACACTGTTCGTGGCCTGATCTTGAATGTGAGTTAGTGGGAGAATGGGCTCTAAGAGAGCACTGACTTTATTCTTCAAACAGAGAGAATAAAAATAAAAAAACATTGTTATAAATACAAAGTGCTTTTTTTTGTAACTGATAATAAACTCACTACCAAGTGGAAGATTAAACAGTCTTGAATTTATGTTTCTCAGGATCTTAAAAAATAAAGTTTGATCAACTTCCGCTTGAATCAGGCTTATGCTTGGAATTTTAGACACTATATGATCTAGATAAACACTATATAATTTTCAATATAATGTTTTTTATTATAGTTTGATGACTTTAATATTGTTTTAAAATGTACAAAACCTTTGATTAGTAGTGTAAATATGTTTCACCTGAGATCCATGACCTGCCTGTTCCTTCTGCTGCTGTTGCTGCATCTGAAGCCTTTTGGCTCTGTTCTGCTTGTAATAGTCAAAGATCATAAGAGCCGCATACACCTTCCCCACTGTAAGCTCATTGGCTGCAAAAGAGACAAATGCATCTTTTAGAAGTTCTACTGGTGACCACTAGAGGTCCCTGTGTATTACTATAACTGGTGTTTGGAGATGTGTGCAGAATTACTGTGCCTGCGTTCATTCATAAGTGTGTGCCTGTACCTCAGTGTTAGTCTTGTGATATGTGGATACAGTACAAGTGTGGAGAGCATTTTCATGGCAAAAGTGAGAAAGAATCTCCTGGGTGATGATTCATAATGTGTTTACGTTTGTGCGGTGTGACCAGCAGGTCCATAGTCTTCTGAGACAGGTTTGGCCAGACTGTAGAGAGCTCCTTCTTAAGTTCAGCGTCTGACAGACGTTGGGCCACCATGCCTGTGGAGAGATTCATGAACACAAGAGGCTAATAAGACTACATATCCATTACACTACTCTGTTCTGTCTAATTATTGTGGTGTTGACAATTATTTTCAAAAATATTCTCTTCACCCCTCAACATTTTTTTTCTCCTGTAATATTATTAAAATTATGATTAATCAATTATTAAGTTCAGTTAATTTAGAGCAATGCTTTGAGTTGTTTTGGGATAATTTTACCCCTACTGGAATTTAGTGTAGCTAGAAAAACTCTTTTCATCTCATGTAGGAAGAAGAAGAAAAAGAAGGAATTAAGTTCAGTGAATTTAGATCAATGTATTGTAATACGTTTTGTCTTAGCTTTGCTGAGGAGTTGCTTTGAAAGAATGTAGTGAAGCATCCCATCCAGTGCCAAACATTCAAAGAGACACAACAGATGCTACACACACCATCCCACACACATTGCTCTGATAAGTGGAAATGGCACTAGCAGAAGCAACAGAACAGATCACACTGAAGAAGTGAGTACATTTCTCCATCAGGCACTAAATCACATTTGTAGTTAAATGGAAAAGAGAAAGACAGACTCTTTCAAAGGAGAAGGAAGGTGGAAGTTATCTGGATACTAATTTCTACAATAATTACACAATCATTTAGACGATAAAATGGGCACCAGACTGACCTGATGCCAGTTTGATCTCCAGAGCAGTGCGGATCAGAGCCATCAGGGTAGAGGTGAAGTGCACACTGTTGTCATCTGCAATGGGCATGTTCATTTTCACCAGCCGCTACGAGGAGCCATGAGGTTCATTAGTGGGGTAAAACACTTCTCAAAATCAGCATCCCAACACCCCAACAACTCCAACAAAACAGTCTGTGTGTGTCTGAGATTAGACTCTTCATATTTCATATCCTTTTTTTGATTCAGTTCATATATTCTATGAATCAAGCAACAAATATACTGGATCCTTTTCTAATCTTAGCGTTTCAAGCACACAAACAGTTTTGTTCACAAAGAGAATAGGAACGTACAGAATCAAACATTCACATTCACTGCTATAGGCTACGATCTGCAACCAAAGTGCACTGGTGATAAACCGACACCGACTCGAGAGTGAAGAAAAGCATGTACACATAACCATGAGGGGTTTCAGAGGACATGGGAGCTCGACTCTGGGAGTTACTAATCAATAAAAGTTCAGCAAATAGTTGCTTTTCAGCTGTGGCTTTTTGGAGTTTAAATAATGCTAAACACCAGCAACTTTCAACTGGATCATTCTGACAATACCCTTTTGGTTTGGTGCCTCTAGTTTAGAGTCTCAAAAAAATACACACTTTATCTTTAAAGGTGCACTCAATTGTTTGCTTATATTGCACAGGAAAATGTGGCAGTTTTCTTGGACTTACTGTATACTGACACCTAGAGGTGTGGATGAAGCATCACTAAAAGATTTCAGTTACAATGCATTTGTAGAAATGCTTTATTAGCACTCAGTCTTTAATAATTTATTCTGTGAGCAAAAGTATCCAATAATTGGGGAGTTATAAAGATAAAATAAGTAGTATTTGGCTGATCATCTGACTCAAAATGGCCGACCTCGAGGCAACTCCTCCCATGTAAACTAAAACAGCTTTTTATAAGAGTGGTTTTAAACATAATTTTCAAAAGTACCATTACTTTCTGTATGCTTAACTTTTTAAAGAGGAAAATACCTGAGTGCACCTTTAAACATGACATCTCTTTTGTATCATGGGATGTACAAGTGTACAATATGGTTTAGAGTGATTCATTGTGAAGAGTTGAGCTCCCCTGAGCAAATAGAACATACATCTACTAGCAGTAGCAGTGCAAAAAGAAAAAGATCAGAATGAAAAAAAAAGATGGATAGTCTCACACACAGACATACATTCTCACATACTGCAGAGAAAGAAAAAAGAGAGAAGGCTATAAGAGAAAGAAAAAAGAGAGAGGAAATGGTCAAGTGGATGAGACATAGACAGCACAAGCAAGACAGGGAGAATATAAGTGAACGACCGCCAAGAGAAAAAGAAAGAGGTCAAGTGCATAGTTCTCATGACTGAAAGCAACTTAGGTTCCACACACACTGCTCCATGAAAACAAGGGTGAGAGGGGGGTCCTTTCCTATTCTAACACAACATAAGGGCTCTAAAAGAGGTTTTTCAGCTAAATTTGGGGCCCTTAAGTGAATCCCAAAGACACAGAAACCCGCAAAAAGAGCAGTTGGCCACACTGTTTTTATGTAAATTGAGTTTACATAAAATATTTTGCATTTATGATTATTACAGAAAATAATTTTTGTAATGTCGTGCACATACCCTTACACAATGCAACTTTGGGGGTAAATGTTATACATATGAAGTATGACCATAGATAAAATTGAGATTTAAGTTTCTCTTATTATTATAATTAAACAACCTAGGCTGATTGGAAATACGTGCCTCTACCAATATTTTTGCAAAATTCAAAACATACAATTACACAGCAGTTTCCAGCTGAAATGACCACTAGAGGCAGTAAAACACCATCAAATTTCATTCCTTTTCGCGTAGATTATGATTATGGTGCAGATTGTCCATTAATAAAGTTTTTTTTTTTCATGAGGTTCCTTGCACAATACTGTTATGACATCAAAACACTTTTATCATAGCACATGATTTATAAAATAATACATTTTGACATGTATCAAATAACCAGCTCTTGTATGGCTTTTTTGACACAGTAAACTTGCTGGTGGTACAGCATTGAACTTGCAGGTTTAGTGTAGGTGGTGCATTATTTTCAAAAGCGACAGAGCATTAACCTTCTAGTGCCACTCATCAGACTTTTCATTCCCTAAATGAAACGTGCAATAAAACGTTTCCATATCTTAAAAACTGAACGTACTTTTAGTGGCACTACTGGACATTTCACTTTAAAAGTGTCGTGGAACATGCAAGAAGTGCAGAAATGTTGCCACAGACATGTATTTCCAATGAGCCTGGGTTGTAATTAAACATTAAATGTGACCCTGGATCACAAAACCAGTCACAAGTAGCACGGGTATATTTGTGGCAATAGCCAAAAATACATTGTCCGGGTCAAAATTATCGACTTTTCTTTAATGTTAAGTAAAGATCATGTTCCATGAAGATATTTAGTAGATTTCCTACCGTAAATATATAAAACATTTATTTTTGTGAGTGAATGCAGCACAATCGCGAACATAAATGGACAAATTTAAAGGCAATTTTCTCAATGTTGCGATTTTTTTGCACCCTCAATTCCAGATTTTCAAATAGTTGCATCTCGGCCAAATATTGTCCTGTCCTAACAAACCATACATCAATGGATAGCTTATTTATTCAGCATTCAGATGATGTATGAATCTCAATTTCAGAGAATGTATCCATGTGACTGGTTTCCAGGGTCACAAATGGACTAAAGTTCTGCAGTCATACTCATAATTAGTCTGTGACCATCCCTAAATCACACAGGAAGTGGAGGGGAACTCTCGAATAAATAGAGAGAGGGGGAGGGAGGAACTACACCAAAAAGATTAGAGCGTGGGGAGAAAAAATAAACAGTTAAACAAAAAACGAGGGGAAACACTGCAAGAGCACAGAGATTGGCTGAAGAATAAGCCAATGGGAAGACAGTACGAGCAGGGGGGAGTGGGGGGGCATGTGAAGTTGAGCTACCTTGTAGGCGATTCGTGGAGGGCATTTCTTTCCCAAACCTAAAGGTGGGGACATGTGGAGCAGCATCTCATACATATCGAGGTACTTGATACGGCCACTTCACAGTGCAGACAACGGGGGAAAAAAACAAAAATAAAGAAAAGGATGGGGAGTTAGAGAGACGGGAAGAGAAACAAGAGGGGCAGAAAGTAAACCAAACAAGACAAAATGAAAAAAGACAAAACAAACAACAGAGGACAAAAAACAGAAATCTTTTGTTAATTAGATTTCCAAGAGTGTCATGGACAGGGATGCCATCCTGGCCTGGCAGGGTCAGAGATGGATCCCAAAGGTTAGAGGTCAGAGGTGAGAGTTGATCCCTGATAAGGAGAGATGGAAGAGGTGAGTGAGATGACACGAGGAGTGGATGGTGACAGAATGGCTGCATTGTTCGTAAGATGTCTGCATCTGCATGCTGAGACATCAGGGGGAGTTTCCACTTTCAGTGCACAGAAACAAAGGTTTCAACGCCAGTTTCTTTTCTGTTCTATTTCATTTGAATGGTTAAGATCTAAACATCTAAATGGTTTGATATTGTAACATTAGTTTAGTGACAAAACCTTGAATTGCCAATATGAAAACTACTCAATTATACCCAATTAAAGGAGGTGTCCAATTTATATGTGGCCTTGAAATCTTTGTTTCCCATCCAGCATCATTAACCAAAGCCAGTCAAATCTGGTGGGGCAAGTGCTTGTGTGTAGGCAAGTCATCTGAGCACAGCCATTCAAGTTTGGGTCTCTGGGCGTTTGCACACAGAGGCCACACGAGTGGAAGAAGTTGCTTGGGTTGCAAACCTTGTATGCTACCCTATTAGGGCAGTTCTTCCCTAAGCCAAGGGGGGGCGAGATAATTCGCAACAAATTGTACATATCCTTATAGGAAATCCGTCCGCTGCGGAAAGAACAAGCAAAACATGACACATACATGAAGACAGATTGGAGAGCATATTTGTGTTGTGGACAGGATGCGGATAGGAGTACAAGATCCCATTCACATCCAGAGCACAATTCTTATAGGCATTGCGTGGGAGGTCTTCAATCACACATAAAGAATAAGGGGGAACATTCAGCATTTCTCTCTTTTATTTATGTGGTCTAACCTGAGAAGGCCTTTGAGCCCTAACAGAATGATTCTCCTTCTCTCAACTGTTGCCAAACTCAGTTACTATATTTATAACAAGAGTAGGTCTCCATCTGGCGGGGGAGTGCAGGCTGAAACATACCATGCGGCTGGGTCATACTCCGCCCACACTCGAATAAACTCATCCAGGTGGTGAGGGCCCAGGATGGAGGAGTCACGTGTCAGATATTCAAAGTTGTCCATAATGACAGCCACAAACAGGTTCAGCATCTGGAGAAAGTGTCAGGAGAAAAGACTCTGAAGGTCACGGAGCAGGAAAAACAATCTGAAAATATCTGGGAGTATGAGGTTCATTGTAAATTAAGGCTGGGTAAAAACAATGATTTTCCGATTAATCATAGTCTGAAAAATAGACCCTGACTGCTGTGTCTTCAGCGCCATGACAAAATAACAAATTACAATCAATAAAAATATACAATCTTATCCACTTTTTTGTAATGTTTACGAACCTGCAGCTTCAAAGTTTGTTCTTTTAATTCAGCTAAGAGGCCACACTGTATCAATGTATCAATCTTATATTGGCCACGAATTAATATATGAATTCGCAGGTCAAAGTTCAGCATACTTGAACTTCATATGAGATGTTTCCGATCTGAATGGAATGTGAATGGAAGTAAATGGAGCGAAAAGTGTAGTGTGACTGGTTTGAATCAGTATGAAACATTACTCTGATCATTTACACCATTTACACCACTAAAAAATACCCAAATAGATCACAATTGAATTAAAGCATATTGAAATCAGAGTAAAATCGAGAGCTTGTAAATCAGAATCAAATCAAATCAGGAAATCTGCATCGATTCCCAGCCCTATTCTAAACACAATGGAATATTTCAGTCATGTTCAAAGGCTTTTCTTCTTTTTTTTTTAGATATACAATCAATCTTTGTGGCAGTAGGATGTGATGACATGCTACAATAATGATGAGCCTGTTTTGGCTGGTACGACTCTGAGCACTGACCAGGAAGGAGCAGAGGAAAATAAAGGAGACAAAGTAGAAGTAGGCAAAGTCACTCCCGCACTCCTTTCCAAGTGTGCCCGACAATTTGTCACAGGTGCGCTCACTCAGACAGGACAGCATGATCTCGTGCCAGGCTTCGCCAGTGGCGCTCCTGCAAGAGACACGATGATTGAATAAATGCTGCATCTTCTATTAAACCCAGGAATGACTGTCAGAGAATATGACACAGACTGCAGATGATGGGAGAATTGCTGATATTTAAATTACAGTTGAGACAGATTTCATGTTTTCACAGTGTTATTGTCAGATTGATGTGCTGTCTGCTCTTGGCTCTCAGCTCAGAGGAAGCTTCAAGGTAATGAACATAAGGGAAAGATGGAAATTTATTTATGAATTTCATTAGGATATGTTGTTTTTCTAGCATTATGGCTGATACTCCAGATGCTACTTTAAAATTCAATCTGATCAAAAGGGGAGACCAGAGAGAGAAAGAACATGACAGCGAGATGTAAACACAGTGATACAAAGTACTATATCTATCTATCTATCTATCTGAGGATGGATGGATGGGCAGACAGACAGGCAGATGGATCCTTTGAATCTGTATGGTAACACTCAGACATGTAATAGGATCAAAATATGGTGTGCAAAAAGAAAATTGCCCTAAATAGATCTCAGAGTTCTCAAATGATACATGAAATTAAATCTCTTTTTAATATAAAGGTAATCTGACAAAACACAGCAGAGATCTTTAGCAGATCTATAACTTGAGATCAGACTAGGTTGGCCATAGTTAGGCTTTTATTTTAATACTTTATACATTAATATTTTCAGAGTATGAAAGATCTTGATCAATTATAAATACAGCTCTCCACAAAATTCCTAAATGCATTAGACAAATGCGCGCTATTAATGTTAAGGTTAAATATAGTGTTCAGAAGCAGGACAGTAGAAACATTCTAAATCTATAATTCTATCTGAACTTTGTTGGAATTTGTCAGACCTTGATTCTGTTATACAGCCCCAGAAGCCTCTCTAAGATTTCCTGCATTCTCAGGTGGATTTGATTGCAGTAGGTAAAGAATGACAGGTGTGTGCAGACCTGAACAACAGCATAAGTGCTTGGAGGAAAGTGCGGAAGTTGTTGTGACGATTGATGGCAGTATCG
Organism: Rutilus rutilus; assembly: GCF_951802725.1. Lineage (NCBI taxonomy): Eukaryota > Metazoa > Chordata > Actinopteri > Cypriniformes > Leuciscidae > Rutilus > Rutilus rutilus. Next base: position 31,738,359 of record NC_140221.1, on the reverse strand, counting down.
TCATTCAATTCAATGTTCCCAAACACCTGCAATCACAATGTTACCTTAAATTAATTTATGTTTTGAAACAGTTACATTGAGCATCCTTCAGACACAATACAGTTTCTATATTTTAATTAATAAAACCTATAATACGATACACTCCAGCTCTGAAATGACCTTTTTAATTACAAACACTGAAGCACTGAAATTATTTTAGATAGCTACCTGCATTCCAATGATGGCGTAGATGAAAAACAGCATGGCGATTAGAAGGCATACATAAGGCAGTGCCTGGAAACAAAAATGAAGAAATTGGTACTTTTAAAAAAAAGTCTCCACCAATGAATGTCAACTCAGTTTATTTCGAGTTACCTTAAATGACTGGACGAATGTCCAGAGCAGGATGCGAATGGTGTATCCCTGCCGGAGGAGCTTGATTAGTCTGGCTGCTCTGAAGAGTCTCAGGAAACTGAAATTCAGCAGACGGTCCTGTGGGAATGCAGGGTTTGTCAATTTGAAAATTCATTTCTCCTAATTTTCTGAAGTCAGAGAAGGTCAGGTTTGGAATGACATGAGGGTGAGTAAATGATGACAGAATTTTCATTTTTTGTTGGACTATCCTTTGATCTAAAAGTTCTCAAATCTTTTCACACTGAACCTGATTTTAATCTGAGATTGAGTTGAATTTTCTATTTTTCGAAGTCATGGTTTCTCAAACTGTGGTTTGCAAACCCCTGGGGGTTCATAAGGGAATAGTTTGAGAGTTGATGAATACTAGCTAATAATTAAATCATACAATTTGTAAAAATATGGAATATTTTATTCATTTATCTGTGAACACTAACCCACCATGAATATGTGAATATATTATACATTTATTTAAATTTTAATTTAAAATCTCAGGAGGTTCTTCAAGTAAATATTTTAGATCAGTAGGGGTTCTAGCAAACCAAAAAGTCTGGAAATCCCTGCATTAACGCATCCAGACCTTTTCAGAAAATTGACTCTGGATTCAGTATATTGCGGATTCCTGGGTAATATTTTAGTGATTTTGTCAAGTATGGTGTGTTCTTGTATCAATAACTTTTGTTGGTCCTAAAACAACAATGCTGACAATCCAGACAAAAATATACTGGACCAACATGGATGTCGATCCACGGTAAGCAGTAGTGAACCCCGATGACTTCAAATAAGACCTATTTACTACATGTTCAACTGACAACCATGGGGTGATGATGTTGCATTATCTTCAGTAAATGTGAACCTTTAATAAGGGAGAACCTTATGATGTGCCATATATGTCTGCAATAGGAAGTTTTTTCATTCCATGCAGGGTGGAATAGACCTAAGATCAAAGACGAGAGAGCAACTCACCGTTGTCTATACATGAAGATGTTAAATCGTGGCAGGAGCAAGCCAAGATTTGAGTGAAGACATTTAAGGAACACAGGAGAACAAGAACAGCCATCACGCACAAATATAGTTACAGAACAAACACAATTACCATCAGTAGCAGCTTTTGACAATGACAAGGACGTCAAGACATAAAGCATAATACAACATAAAACTTCATAACATCATAAAACACAAATCAAAGCCACAAACTAGCGATTTGGTCAAAGTGAGCATTACCAAATGGATTTAGTTACTCTATTACTGTCATTTTATCTGGAAAATAACAACACAGAGCTGAGCTCTCTCTCTCCCTTCTGTTCCTGAGCTGTGATGTTATCCAGCTCATCATCTATGTTTGGGCATTTCTTCTCAGCCTATTTCTGCTGTCTGGTATTTCACATGGTCTAGCTCTGAGACCTTTCTCTAACAGAGCTCAAACACAGAGCTCAGTGCCGCCCACTTGCCTTAATCTCAGAGACTAAGATGTCAGTGATGCTGCCCAGCACAGTCACAAAGTCAAACACATTCCAGGCGTCTTTCAGGTAATTCTGTGAGGAAGAGAATTAGAGAGATAATTCAGGGACAGGTTGGAGAGGCTTACAATTTCACACTCTAGCATAGGAACGTTTTACAGTGAATTAAAGGATTAGTTCACCATGATTCACCCAGCTACCATGATATTCAGTGAATCTGTTCCTCAAAAGCTATCAAATGGCTTTGACAGAAGTTTTGTATTTGGGTGAAATATTCCTTGCTTTTAGGTACAGCTCTTTTTGGACCAAGGTGCATAATGTTGTTGAGGGTATCAGTGATGATACTTACCAAGGGTCCGAAAGCAATAATCTTGAGAACACACTCCATTGAAAAGAGAGCAGTGAAGACAATGTTGAGATACTTGAGCATTGCTTCGTAAGACTCATTCGCCCCATGGAACTGCAGGTATAAGAAGACAAAGGGAAATCTTTTATTTATTTTAGTATTATTTCGTTAAAACAAAAAGTTATCAGCAAAACCAACGGTGATAAACAGGTTCGATTTTGTCCATAAAGTTGTGTCAAATGTATTGATAAAAGTATTGGGGAGAATCTGTGCTCATTTGATCAAGTGAGGTTAGTAAAGAACACTGAAAAAGTAGGAAGTTACCCACAAAACCATAATTTACCTAGATTGTTTTACTTTTGAGTTTTTTGTAATTCTTATTCTCAATGGTGTTTATCTATAGATTTGCCTTACTGTGATGCAGAAATGTAGCATATTACAGTAGAAAAGATTATTTAAATGAATACAAAAACATGATGTATAGTACCACCGTTCAAAAGTCTAAAGTCAGTAGAAAAAAGTATCTTATGCTCACCAAGGCTGCATTTATTTTATCAAATGGAGTAAAAAGAGTAATAGTGACATATTACAAATAAAAAATTTCAGCAGCCATTACTCCAGTCTTAAGTGTCGCTGATTTGGTGCTCAAGAAATATTTCTTATTATTATCAATGTTAAAAACAGCTGTGCTGCTTACTGTTTTTGTGGAAACAGTGATACTGTGATTTTTTTTAAGGATTCTTTGGTGAATAGAATGTTTAAAAGAATACCTTGCACAAAAAATGATATATTCCATTCAATATTAATGATAATAACAATCTTACTGATCTCAAACTTCTGAATGGTACTGTAAATATTTTTTATGATTTACCAAATGGTTAGAAAAAGGAAATGTGCGAAATTAATGAAAATTTCATCAAATTGTCAAGTAACTCTCCAAGGACTCTAGTGTTACTGAAAGAAAAATGACCAAATTACCTTCATCATGAGCACCACAGTGTTGAGGGCTATCATGATCATGATGGAGTACTCAAATGGTGGAGAGACCACGAACTTCCACAAGCGGTACTGAAAGGACTGCTGGTTCTGTGGCATATAACGGGTCAGCGGTTTGGCATTGATAGCAAAGTCGATGCAGGCTCTCTGAGAAGAGAAACAGCAATAAAGGAATTAATTTGCAATACAGACACACAGACAACTACTGTTTCCCATCTTTATCTTTCAGAAACAGGCTAAAGTCACATTTTCCTAATCTAACTAATCAGAAATGCCATAAAAAGAGCAGCAACAACAACTGTGGAAGATATACAGTAGTCTAACCTGTTGAAGAACAAGAAAACAGACTCGTAATTGAGCTGATATTTTCTGGCTGCGCTGCTGTGAATGTTGATGATAAATGACTTCTCCTGAGGTCCGGGTTTTTACCACAGTTTGTGAGTCATGTTAGGCTGGCATATGGAGAGGGAGAGAGTGAAACAGCACAGGCTCTGCAGACGACTGGGCCCGTCTAATGGGGCCTCAGAGGAAATGGGGCAGGAACATCTTGCTGACTGCTCTTCCATGGGGCTGGCTGTCTCTGTGTGTGTCTTTAGACACTGTGCGTCACTGTATGAATGTATACCTGTTTCTGAACATGTGTTTAGGTGTGTGTGTGTGTGGTCCGCCGCAGGCACATGCATTAATTCTGTCAAAATTTCCTACCTGGCCATCTGCAACTGTTTCCATGGCTGGCTTGACTGTAGGTACCATATCACATCATTAAACACTATAAAACTCCTCCAGTGTTTGTAAGAGGAAAATTAATGTTTGTCTCTGTATCTCTTACGTCAGCCTAAAAGCAACTTTCTTTTTGTTGATAACTTGTTCAAATCTAAACTATATATTTTTTTACATTCCAAAAAACATTATTTTCTATAAGAAGTTAATTGTAATAATAATAATTAATAAATAAAAAACACACATTTTATAAATAATATAATAATATAATATAATAATAAAAAATATATTTTTTAATATATTATAAAATATATTTAAAAATATATATATTTTTAGGTATAACTGCAAAATAGTAATACTGTTCATCATATTTTTAATGATGTCAAATACCAAATGCATAAATATTTTTATGATGCCAAATAACAAATAATTTTACCACATCTGCCAATTGCAAGTGAAATTAGGAAATTATATATTATATTATATTATATTATATTATATTATATTATATTATATTATATTATATTATATTATAGAAAAATAGTATTTGTCCTAATTACAATTTTTTTTCTCTTGTTGGATTTTGTACCAGTTCATAGCTATATTTTGTCTTCAGGGTAGGATTTCAAGAATGAGTTGGTTACATAATGTGGATTTGTGGGGCGACGATGTCTGAACGTTATTCAGTCATACCTCATTCTTCTCCAGACTGCACTCTGACAAGGCCTTATCACCCTGTTCCTGGAATGTGATGATTATCAAGGCCACAAAAATGTTGACGAAGAAGAAGGGGAAGACTACAAAGTAGACCACATAGAAAATGGACATCTCAATGCGGTAGCCTGGACTGGGACCCAGGTCCTCAAAAGTGGCGTCTACAGAGTGCTTCAAAACCCTGTGCGAAGACAAAATGACATCATTACACCCTAACGTTTAAGATGATAAAGTGCCTTGTGGAAGACAGACATACATAGTTTTACTTCACCCTCAAATTGTAGATCTAAGACAATAAAATCACAGCATAATCACACAGATAACAGTTTTAACTGGTTAGGTTTGATTCATTTAACAGATTTTTTTTTTTTTTCATTAGCAGTGCGGCCAAAGTAATAAACATAAAAAAAACGAAAAAACTAAATTTAAGCAAGTGAGTTCCTCCAGATTGTGACAATGGGTCTTAACCTGAGGCATTTTTACAAATCATGCATCATTCAATTACTAATACACTGACATGATCTAATTAAACGATTAAAACCTGAGAGGGCAGGGAAGAAAACAGACTTGCACACCAGGGGAAGAAGAACACTGACCCCAACAAGCTTGTGAACAACTCAATAAATCACAGTCAATTACAATGGCTTGTCCAGCACATTCATGAGTTTGGCAGTGAGTTTGGGCTGATGCTGATTCATGAACGGCTGCCTACTCGGCCTCCTGAGAGCTGTGCTCTACCAGTATCACAGAGCCTCAAAGAGCACTTCAAACATATTATGGCCTTTAAAGTGAGAGAATAAAAGGCCACTGAGGGGGTCAGAGGACACAAGGGAAGTGTTTGAAGAGGACAGAAGCTTTTATGGGTTTCTAATCCCAGCAAAACATACTGAATAGCAAATGGTTGTACTATATATACCAATACCAATATACCAAAATATACCATCAAATCTGTGATATAAATGTAGTTAGGGACCGTGTCTGCTGACTTACGTGGGCCACCCCTCTCCAGTAGAAACGGTGAAAAGAGTGAGAAACGCCCACAGCACATTGTCGTAGTGGAACTCATATTTCCTCCACTCCCTAGGCTGGGCCGCCACGTCATCCTTATCATAATCCAGAAACACCCCTCTAATAAGCACAAAGACAATAACAACAGAGACAGAATATAAAAAGGAATATCTATACGTCAATTTTCAAAGCACTGCTTAATTGAACATAGTGCTATCAGCACACTTGGAAGATGGATTAAAATGTTTATATTTTTTAAAGAATATTTTTATATAAATTATTCACAAAATGCAAATGGGGAAGTGTTTTAGAGCTGAACATAATTAGAGAAATGTACAATCACTACAGAAATGTCCATGATTTTATTTTACAGGGCTTGTTTTAAAAATGTCTTGATAGTTTTGAAAACATCAAAACTATTTCTAAAGGTTCCATAGTTGTGGGACCGAACACATTTACTCCACTCACTTCTGCATGGGTTTGGACAGTACTGCTGTATGCCTGCAGGGAGAGCTGCAGGTGTGAGATGTGCTCCTGTATACGATCACACAGATCCGCGAAAAATGACTAAAAACGATGCATTATGCATGCCAGGCCAGTAGTTGGCAATGTCACTTTGTAAAGAAATACTACCAGCCTATAGATTAAACATGATAAACATTTTCACAAATTAGCGTTTTGTAGTTTACACAGAGAGATGGTAACGGTATCATTTCAAAAACTTGCACTTTCCCGAATCCCGTTTTCAAAAGTTTGCGTTTTCAGGCCCCCAAAACACTGTTGTGTAAATGAATGACCAAAACGCATATAAAGTTTTCTGTATTTAGTTGAAAATGGTGTTGTGGTCGGCGCCGATAGCCTCGTGGTTAGCATGCCGACATACAACGCAACTGCGCCTCTAGCGACCCGAGTTCGATTCCCAGCTCGAGGTCCTTTGCCGATCCTCTCTCTCTACCCCACGCTTTTCTGTCAAAATCTCTACTGTCCTATCTGATAAAGGCCAAAAAAAAAGAAAAGAAGATGGTGTAGTGTAAGCGGCCCCTTAATCCCACTCTACCTGCAGTCTTTCTCCAGGACCTTGGACTCGTCTGTGCAGTAGAAAAACTTGCCCTTGAAGAGCTGCACAGCAATGACAGCGAAGATGAACATGAACAGGATGTAGACAATGAGGATATTCAACACGTTCTTCAGGGAGTTCACCACACAGTCGAACACGGCCTGAGAGAGAGCAGACACATAAAAATACACTCTTGTTCATTACCATTCAACTCAGGTCATAAAGCTGAATGCAGACTCATGAGAATCTGGCTGTATCCAAAATCGCCCTCTATACCCTTAAATAGGGCACTAGTGGTGTCCGAAACCATAGTGGACATTATTGAGTGCACTCATTCAATCACAATGCACAGCAATAACGAGTGTACATCTGATGTATGCTCAACAACTATAGAATACCCATAATGCCCTGTGAGAGTCACATGCCGAATTAATTCCCGTGTCTCGCCAGAAGATGGCGCACGCAGATGAATCTTCCATCCATTCATTTTCCAAACCGCTGGTCCAATGTGGCAACAGTGTAATATCATACAGAAATAAAAAATATATTTTTACTTGATTATTAATTGTTTAATAGGGTTTATACATGCTAGTTTCCATGATGAAGATAGTTCTAGTTCAAGATAAATTCATTACTACTGGAACTGCCAGTTTTCTAAGTTTCTGAATGTTGTGTTCATAATCTGATTTAATCTGCTTGCCTGTACAAAGTATGCTTTATTAACAAGGTAGACATATAGTCTTGCCGAGTTTGGTCTTTTAATGTTAGCCTACTGTCTTGATGCATTTTTTTAAGCGTTTTCTTTATAACGAGGAAACATTCGATGTGAAATTTGTGTGTTTTGAGTTCATATTTTTTCTGTCTGTCTGTAAAAGGTAAGCTATGTTTTATTAATAAGTTGTGTACTAAATGTGGTGCTTCAATATCACTTTCTTAAGCCACATTAAGCATCTTGGGGAAGAACGCTTGATTACGGTGCCGTTGTCTGGTTTAGCAGGCTACTGCCATCTAGTGGTAGCAGGTTTTCTTAGACTAGATCGACTCAGAAATGAATGTGCGCATGTTACCTGATCCACAAATGTACATCAAACTTCTTACATGCACAAAATCAGACCTACATTAATAAAAAAATCTAAGTTTTGTATTTACAACTATGTCTCTATTTGTACAAAATGCTGCACATTCATGTGTTTCAGGATTTTGCACACACAAGCTGTAAAGTATTAACTTAAATGTAGTAACACACATTTGTGAATTTGTCAAATAGATGGGTAGTTGTGCACACGTTAATAATTAGCACAAGGCCTATTCATTTATAGTTGTTTGTGTGTGGGTTGTGAAATGCTTGAAAACCATGAAAAGAAAGTCTCAAAATCCAAATGAATCAAATGAGATCTACTCAGAAAAGACATCAATGAATGCATGAGTCACCTGATCCACATATGCACGTCTTTGTTGCATGCGCAAATTATGATACACTAATACAAAAGAAAACATTTGTATTCACAAAAATGTCTCTGTTTGTACAAATTGCTACACATTCTGAATTTTGCACACGTAAGTTGAAAGGCATTTGGTTGTGGATAGTAAAACATATCTGCAACATTTATCAAGTTCATGGATAACTGTGTATGCATGTGGTAATCATTTTGAGACTAAATTCATCCCATACAGAACTGTATTCAACATTGATAATAATAAGAAATGTTACTTGAGAACCAAATCAGCATTAGAATGATTACTGAAGGATCATGTGACACTGAAGCCTGAAGTAATGGCTGCTGAAAATTCAGGCTTTGTCATCACAGGAATAAATTACATTTTAAACTATATTCAAATAGAATACAGTAATTTTAAATTGTAATTTTTACAGTTTTTATTGTATTTTAAATCAAATCAAATACAGCCTATAGCACATAAGATACTTCTTTTAAAAAATTATTTAAAGAAAAATTTATAGATATTCATGTTAAGGATTGATCTTCCCTTAACAGTGACAACAAAATATGTACCTTCAGTTTTGGTAGACGTTTAATAGTCTTCAGAGGTCGCAAGACTCGCAACACCCTCAGGGACTTGATCGTGTTGATGTCTTTGCCCTTGGTTCCTCTACACGAGTCAAAACAAGCAAATGCTCAGTAAACTCAGGATCAAACACAACACATGCTGTAGTCAAACTTCTTCAAGGCATTCATACATATCCAGACAAAACACATGAGAATGCGAATAAACATGATGTTAATGTTTCCTTCGGTTAAAATATCAATAATGCAGCATTAACTGACACTAGACTAAACATACTCACCTTCCTATCCTGACAAACACAACAGCTGAATCGCTAACAAATGAGCAGCTTTTAGAGTCATAGCTTTAGATCACTCCACTAATGGATTGGTGTTATTTCACAAAAGCACATGCTTTGGTGACAGAGTATGAAATACATTGCATGCACGTAAAATAGTTAATATCTGCATTAAACGCCCTCTATCAGAATTGTTAGCCTGTTATAGAATGATACCTTACTATTAGCACTATTCATGCATAAAATAAGAAAGGCAACATGGATTCAATCCAAATGCTGCTGTGCATCAGATTCTAACACAACAACACACCACCAATGATAACAAAGAAACCGCACCCTGAAAAAAAGGGCATTGTTTCTTTTCAGGAACCAATGCTGTTTTGAGGTTATATCAAGCTGACATGCTTCAAATGTGTCAACTTGATAAACTGACTGCATAGATTTGAATACAGTGTACGTATTCAATCAAATGGAGCTTACAGCAAGAAAAGAAAGTGGAAGGCTAAATAAAATGTAATTCAAGTTATTTCACCCTTAATGAAAAGAGCAGTCATGCTTTAGCTCCTAAATACTCAAATCATAACCGCCAAGCTTACAATGTCATTTAATGAAGTAACTGCAAGGACAAGCATAGTCGATAACTGAATCATGAGGAAATACTCAATGGTCATATGAAATAACTGAAGCCCTTCGCATTATATCGAATGCAGGCAAAGAGCACACTGAATCATATATTATTTGTGAGACATCACATTCATTCAAATAACCTTTACTAAGCCCCTATTTTGATGCAGGGCATGTGTTTTGTTGGATGTCTGACAAAATAAACTGCAGATAAATTACTATTTCTGTACCGATTCATTTTCCCAATTATCTTAATTTACAATACAACTAATTATTACACGGCTCTCTGTATTACTTGATATGTATTACTTGGTTAATTGTGACATTCTGCGGCCAGATATTTCCTACCGTCGCTCATGGAAACGCTGTATATCAATCCGCTCAAACTGCCACAACTCTCTACAAATGCAACTGGCAGCATCTTGCGTCTAAGTTATTGACTGAAGTGAAAATCACATTGGACTTTTAATATTGGTAAAGTGTTTGTATTGTTTTGGACTATTATTTTATTCTTAGCCAACATTTTAAATTGATCAAATACAGGCAAAATAAAATAATTTTTAACTCAAATAAATACTTCATATCCACACATTTATTTATTTGATGAGTAGCCGTGTAATAAGCAATATAATGTACAGTAAGTCGTCATTATAATTTGTATTAGTTTGCAGGTACCGTTTAGATCTTCCAGTGCAGCAATGGAAGAGAGAACAACAGAATATCTGAGAGGTCATATCGCATCTCATTTATTCACGGTCTCTTACTTCGATAAAGCGTTGATATAAGCAAGGCTTTGGCAGGTGTATGATTGGTGCTGACAGATGAATCAGCAGAAAATAACTTCAAGAAATTATTGTGAAAATGCTTACAATAGAAAAATCCCCAAGCAGTGATTCCCCTTCATAGCACAAAGACATATCTCAAAACAAATGACCTTCAACTACAACAGACCTTTCCATGTGCAAGAGCAAGTGGTAGTACATTTGCAGATTTCTAGCATTTACAATAATGAACAGTTACATCTTCACCCTTAGGAAGTGCCAAGGTCTACTCAAACATGCACAGTTCATACATTCTTCTAAAAGTCCAGTGAACACCAATCTAACAGCCAATCAGCAGAGACCTTACAGCATGGTCACCAATCAGCATGGTGAAGTTACTCCTTTGGCCCAATCAGAGGGCTCAGCAAGGTCATGCAACTCCACCCATGCTCCCTGATGCATATTAGTCTAGCATGCAATTACTGTACAGGGCCTGATGTTTATCCCCAAAACCCACTACAAACTATAAAGAGCCCCAATAACGTCCCACTGGACACCCTGGTAACTTTCACAGGACCCCAGATAACAATTATGGAGGAGAAATGCTGTTTCACATCAATACAACATTCACTACGAGGTTCTGATGAAAGCTATCAGTGTTATTGTAGAGGCTCCAACCCTGTACAGACACTCTCACTCTACTAATATGTAGTGACAGTAAAGAACATTATCCCAGTCAGCCCCGGGACAATGAAGAATAGAGGAGATTTATCAAGGAGAAAAGAGAATATTGGGGGTTCCCCACCTGTTAACGCTTTGATGTGATCTAATAAATGAGAAGAACACAAAGCAAAAGGCAAAACATTATGACATACTGAGAACAGTAAGTACCTCTGCACTAACAGTAAACCACATCATCCTTTCAGAACATTGCACATGATATTTCAATGAGAATGAAAGAGACTATCATGAGCGCCATCACATTCCTTTGTGAGACTAAAATATGAGGCATAATGGCTGTATGCTGGAGAAACATTTGTGGCAGTGTTTCTAGGCAAATGTTTTGGAAACTGGCAAAAAGGAGGAAGAGGCTTTGTATGGTGGGAGAAACAAGACACTTCCAACTGCCGTTCATTTCTTTTAAGGATGTAACAGAATGACAGCTTCTTTTGCTGGAGTCTGCAGAGATGAAGGGGACACTTGACACAGAGGGAACATCTGAGGGTGGATTTGAAAACCAACACAAACAAGATCTTGTGCGAATACCAAGACATGCCCGACTATAAGAGATGGTGGAGCCGTAGATCTGATTCATATCGCGCTTATGAATCCTGAGCATGGTTGAAAGATGCCAGCAAATGGTTATAAACCTAAAATGTATAGCATTGTTATACTTTATTGTACAACTGTTAGTTTTGGTCAGTTGGCACATGGGCAAAATGTTATATCTAGGGATGCATGATATCTTGGTATCATATCGTTTACAGGCTCGTAATATTTGAGATTTTTAATTTATCAGTTGATATTGGAAATTTAATTGTTAATGCTTATTTCCCCTATTTTAACATTTGGATCACGGTTTCTGTCCGTCATCTAACATTGACAAAGTTAATTCTTAAAAACACAAGTTATTTAATAACACAGTTTTATTCCATTTTAAGCTAAATTGAGCTTTTCAAAATTTCAAAATGAATAACCATTATACCTAAAAAAACAAAAACAATTTCATACATTATAGTTGTATTTTAGTGTTTTAATTTAACATGTATTTAGTCAAAACAGTATACAATTGTAATCAGTGCATCCCTAGTTATAACTCTATTTCAAGCTTTAACTGTTAAAGATCTGGCCAATCACAGCAGCCACATTTGCAGTACCACATCTGAAAACATGCAGAAAGATGAGCATGGAAATGTTTGTATTCTCATGCCCGCCAATTCAATGGAGTTCCGATGTGATGTTTGAAGTGAACGATGTTTCAATCGTTGGCCTAAAAAGCCAGATCCTGATATACCACTCCAACACAAGTGAACAGGTCTTCTTTGATATGATATGACACATGCACTGATCATCCTGTCTGAGGTCACTGTGCGTATCGTCCAGGATGCTCCATATTCAGTAAGTACTGTAGACCTACTGAAAATGGTAGGAATCTTTAACAGTAACATATCAATAGTGTCTGCCCTCAATGACAACGGAGGATTAAATGACATGAAGAAGAAGAATCAAGCTCGTTTGCTGAGAATGGGCGAGTGATGCTAAATTATGGATTATGGAGAGGCTGAAACACTTCCCATGCTTCAACACTTGCCTATGGGGTAAATATTATTTGACTCATACAGTGACAGGCAAGAAGACGAACAGTGAAAAGGAGAGACAGAGACAGAAACAAAGACAGAGAGAGTTAAGGCGTTACCCCATGAAGCTCCTTCAAGCGATTCCAGGCAGAGAGAAACAGAGGAAGAGAGGAAAGTCAGTGACAGCACATCAATTCACTCACATTTAACACGCCTTTGACATGACAACACAGCAACAAACATAAAAACGAACAGGAAGAAGGACAGATTAGTCAGTACAGCTCTGAGACCCCTTTATTCTGAAGCAATATTCTAGGTATTGCACCCAATCTTTTCTCCGGTTGTCTTACTCATTGAAAATAAACTGACGTGGCGGGAAACAATTTCTGAGCTCTGATCTCACTCTCACGCTGACCAAGAAAGTCTTGGTGGTTCAATTAGTTAAGAAGCTTGGTGGGGACACCACCAAACCAGTATCCCATTCCGATCACAAAGTCTTGCTGGTTCAATTAGTTAATAAGCTTGGTGGGGACACCACCAAACCAGTATCCCATTCCAATCACAAAGTCTTGGTGGTTCAATTAGTTAAGAAGCTTGGTGGGGACACCACCAAACCAGTATCCCATTACAATCACAAAGTCTTGCTGGTTAAATTAGTTAAGAAGCTTGGTGGGGACACCACCAAACTAGTATCCCATTACCAATAAATGAAATGCACCCAGATCTAAATATATACACGAATATGATACAAATAAAGTAAGAAGTACATTCCTTGAGACCTTGTATCACAGAGCTGATGGATATCATCAACAATTTCTAGTCAATTAAATTAGATGTCAGGCAGTGGAGGGGTTTGGGCATCATGTGAAGTCAAACACCCCACTTATTTCATCAAGCAATATTATACAGCACCAGCAAATCATAACATTACAGCTCTTTTCTATTTCTGTTGAACTGGTAAGTGTTTCTTATAGCAGCTAATTGCATTTCCTTAAAACTAAAGCATTTCAATGGCCCTTCCATAACTGTACAGGACATGAGCGAACAGATGATCGTATCAGACAACTCCTTTATTAGCTCCCTCTCACACACACACACACACACACACACACACACACACACACACACACACACACACACACACACACACACACACACACACACACACTCACACACTCACACACTCACACACTCACACACTCATTCTTTTTGAGACTGCATTCTCAAAAGTGCAATAAAATGCTGTCAACTGACCCACATCTCTGAGAGAAAAACAGGAAGGTCAGTGGATCAGTGGGAGTTGGCAAATACCTTAATCAAAGCTTAGTTTTCTTGAGGAATAATGAATGAGAGGAATTTAACACATAATAAATGTCCAATACAAAGATAGGCAAAGATCAAAGGCACTCTTGTCACACTGTGGGGATAAGTGTAGAGTAAAACCTTTAAAACAAAGAGAAAATAGTATTCTAATAGGTGACTCAAATTACAAAGTATTTTAGTCAAGATCAATGCTAAAAATTCAAACACGCTTAAGTAAAGTTTTTAGTTAAAAGTGCTCTAACTTATAGGGATTTGTGTAGGTTTTTGTAAATGAAAGGCAACTTACGAGAATGTGAATGCCACCAGTGCACCACTGACCACAATAAAGTCCAGAATATTCCACAGATCTCTGAAGTAGGAACCAGGATGCAGCAATAAACCCAAATCCACCATCTTTTCAAAGGAGAAGCATAAATATGAAAGATTATTGCACCATCACCATCACTACAGCCATCAAAGCACTATTTCTGTAACAAATTGCCTATAACAATTCATTTCAAGACAATTACTGACAGACTTCATATTGCTCGCCGTGAGCAACATTCCCATTATTATACAGAGTCCTAGTAAGTCTTTTATTGTCAAGAATATGACTGTTTGGTACAATAAAATGTTATAGATATTTGACCGATTTATTTGTTAAAAGTCTGTAAGTTACTGTACTGAAGAGCGAAAAAATACAAAATAACTTGTATTTCAGACAAAGTTTGAAAAGTTATTTGATATTAACTTCTTGTTTATGTCTTGCGCCATTAGTGTTGCATTTTTTAAATATGTCAGTTCAGCTTTTAAAAATGTGTCTCAAGATGTATCACAAGAGCCCTGTTGCACTCCATCTAACTGTTTATGAACACAAGAACATGTCCTATGTGAATCATCTTAATTAGACCAACTAGTTGACCAGTCGATCAGGCAAACCACTCACTAATAATTTATGAAAATATAGAGTTTGCCACATGCCTGATATAAAAATGGGTCAATGTGCTTCACAATGTGCTTGCTTAGTTGGGGACACTTAATATTCAACAATATTATTGATCTGCCTGCATTGACACCATTATATAAGAAATGAACTGAGCTGGATGATGACATCACTGTTTTCTCCAGAGTGGCTATATATATATATATATATATATATATATATATATATATATATATATATATATATATGAACTAAATTAATAACTTTTTTACAACAAAAATTAACCATCACTGACTGAACTTACTTAAGCTGGACTCTGACACAATTTTCTTCTAGATCTGCTGTACAGCAGAAACAAACTTTGTTTCATTATTTTCCTGTTATCACTGTAAAGCTGATTTGAAACTATCTGTATTGTAAAAAGCGCTATATAAATAAAGGTGTCTTGACTTGACTTGACATAGAGAGACTGGCACCAAATATCCACATCTCAGGTCATAAAAGGACTTTTGGATCACGTCTCCAGTGAGATATCCAATTAAACACTGTAATGTACCATAAAATTACCTTAATGACCATCTCAAATGTGAAAACACCAGTGAAGACATAGTCCAAATACTTTAGGACCTATGAAGCGAAGAGTAAAATGATCATCAGATTATCATCAGTCATTTGGGACATATTGGAAAATGAGGTCAAACACTGATAAAATCTGACTTTAAACAGCAAGGTCAGCACAGACGAAACATATGAGCAACTCATTGTTCCTAGGAGCATTGGCTAGGACTGGGTCTTCCGCAGCCAGGGCTATACTGCTCATGGCAATGACCACCAGGATACACATCTCAAAGTAGCGCAGACTCACAATATAATGGCACAGACGCCTCACCCTGCACAAAAAAAAAAACACACACTATGAGAGTGAGGCTGAAGGCAATTACATAATGAAGTCTGACACCTAAACATTACTTTAAATCTACAGACAGATACATTTAATTAACCACCGATAATTAAGTAATAATTCAGTAATAATAATAGTAGACACGGTCAGGTCAACACTCTTGTGGCATTAATATATAGTAAAATAAATCTAATCCCATATTGTTACACCAACAGCTGGCAGACATGGCAGACAGCTGCATTTGCAATTGCCCATTAAAAACACAGATTTACGTGGAGGTTTATGGGGTTGGATGCCTTATAGACTCAAAAGATCTTAAATAGTTCACCTTAAACTCACACAATCAAACTTTACAATCATTCTTAGGGATGTTTAAGACAAGTAATAAGCAAAAACGTTTGCAGATATAAATCTATTGGTGGTTTGCCAGATACCATCTACAAACGCTGTGTGTGAAAGTTTAAGAAGCCACTCACCAGTGTTAAGGAAGCTAATTTGCTACTCATAATTTACAGTAGGAGCAACAATCAATGTCAGCATGAAATGAAAATTCACTGTATTTTCTGTTTTCAATATATTTTCTAAATGCATGTTATTTATCTTATTGTGAATGACGTATCCATACATGTTTCATTTTTTTTTACCTAATAACTTTTAACCAAAATACCATAATTTAATCTTAATGAAACTACATACTTCTCTCTGGTGACGTATGCTAGACTTCTCCAATAATTTAGCTTGCTGAAACCCCATCCATTTCTTACAATTGACTATAAGATCTGCTTCCATCCAATCATCAACAGATGGATAGAAATCCCAGCCTCATATATTTTTCTTTTTTGAAATATTCTGTTTCACTTGGATGTACCTCACAATATGGAAAATGTCTGTTGCTACTTCCATTTCATTGTGACTTTAAAATGAGCTACAAGTCTGAGGCTACTGTTTGATGTCTGAACACTACTTGAAGGCAAGCATATTATCTGAGTGTGTACTTGATATCCTCACTGACTGCTGCTTGTTGACAAAAAAATAGCTTGTTACTAGAAAGCCTTTTTTGAATGTAAGCTACTGTCAAGCAATCGAAAAAAATTGTTGAAGGGATATTTCTGGTTCAATGCTCTAACAACAGTATTTGTGACATTGCACTGGAATAAATGTTTAAATACACACGGTTTTGAAAGTTTATTCAGACATGTTCCCTAGAACTACCACACACAGACTCACGGATTGTTTGGGCTGAAGATGAACATGGAGCTGAAAGGGAGGATGGGGCGAGTGCTGCTCTGGTTCAGATCCTCCAGATTCTTCTCAGTCATGGGCATCGTCTCGCTGTCTATACTGTTCACTGAGAAGAAAAGCAAATGTCACTTTTGTTAGACCAACATTGGCTTCCAGTGTTAAAGGGGTGGTTCACCCAAAAATGAAAATTCTGTCATTAATTACTCACCCTCATGTCGTTCCTCACCTGCGCGTTCACGAGAGCACCACGACACATGCGTGACCTCGCGTGCGTGTTCCTCTGCTTGTAAACACAGCCCTGCGTTTACGGGTCATATGTCAGAACGCCTACTCCTGGTCATCACAACAAGCATGCGTCGTGGTGCTCTCGTGAACGTGCGTTGAAGACTGATACGGAAGATAAAAAATTGTTGAATAAAGTCGTTATTTTGTTTTTTTGGTGCACAAAAAGTATTTTCGTCGCTTCATAAAATTAAGGTTGAACCACTGTAGTCACATGGACTATTTTAATGATGTCTTTCCTACCTTTCTGGGCCTACAAAGTGTTAATTAAATAGCTGTCAATTCAGCCCCCCCTGAGCCATCGGATTTCATCAAAAATATCTTAATTTGTGTTACGAAGATGAACAAAGGTCTTACGGGTTTGGAACGACATGAGGGTGAGTAATTAATGAAAGAATTTTCATTTTTGGCTGAAACTTGAAAAAGTGGCACACAAATGTGAGTGTAAAATGAGTTAAAATTAGCCATCATGACCTGATATGACTAAATGAGAAATACTAACTGGGAATAAGGGTCGTTTCTCCTGGGGGAGATGTGATGGTCACAGGTATGTGTGTGCCCATTCCTCCAGTCTGACCAATATTTCGCTTGTTGTCCGAGTCTTCTGGTTTCTCAAGACACCATCGGTTCCCATCTGAAGGCTGATGGGGATTTATAGCCAATGAATCTCCTCCCATGTCCATGTGCCTGGAGCAGGGAGTCAAACCAAATTTACACTTTGATTTTTGGTCATGAAAGACTCTGAACTGAAAAGACTGTTCAGTATTTCTGAACTAATCTTTTAAGTGAATAAATCATTCTCATTCAAATACATTCACTGACTTGTATTTCAGAGTATATTATCGGTTGGACAAACTCAATAAATAGAACCTTCAATGAATGAGTTGGTGTTTTCAGTGTGGATTGGCTCAGTGAGGCATCAAACTAATTGGGATTTATAAATAAACTAAATGCACAAAGCATCTCATGTGAATGAGGATGTGCTGACTGACAAATCACTTACCATGATTATGAAACACTCTTCCTTGAATCTTAGATATATACACAAGCACATTTTTAGAAACAATAAGATTTGTTTCTGGCTCAAAATGTTTCTGAACTAATCTGTTGATTACATGAATTTGCTTAAAGTACACAAAATGTCACTCACTGGTCAACAAAAAGAAAGTTACTGAAAGAATCAATGAACAAATATGAATTAATCTTTTTGTCACTGGGATGAATCAAAATCCCCACCACTGGAGGCATCATTGCTCATATACGAATAAGATCACTGGTTCAGCACATGGTTCAGTTTCTATGTACAACTTGGGAACAAATGTGCTGTTTAAGCTAAGAAATAATAAAAAAATACAAATATGTTCACTAGTGTCGTAGCTAGTGGAACATGGTTCAGTTTTCTTTGTAAACTTTAGAACAAATGTGCTCATCAAATTAAGAAAAAAAAAAAAACATATTTTAAAACCTATTTGAGAAGAAAGTTTTACCTGTGACTGGCAGACTTGCCCTCCTCCTTCTCTCCATTCTCTTGTTGCTCCTCTCCTTCCAGCGTGGACTGAGCTTTACTGGTTCGCGGCCTGTGCCGCCTCCGCCCTCCATTACCTCCGTTTTCCCCCCTGGAGCACCTTTCTCCCTCTCTTGTTCCTGATCGTGAGCCGTCCTTCTGCCTGGACCGCCGTTCGCTCTTCCCCCCAGCACTGACCACCCCATTACCCTCCCTGTTATGCCTGTGGGAGTGATGGTGACGGTGTTCTCTCTCCCCACCTCCCACTCCCTCGTCCACTGAGCTCTGGTGGTGATGTCTGCGGCCCCCCTCGCCCTTCCCCTCCTTACACCGTGTCCCATCATGCTCCTTACTGCGGCTGTGATGAACGTGATGCCGGCCTTCTTTGCCATGCCCGGTGTCACCGTTTTCATTGGTCTCATTGGAGGGACGCTCCCTGTGACGGTGGTGCTTGCGCGGTGCATGCGACTGCGGGGGCTCCATCCCAGGGGGGACTCGTTCCTCCAGCGTGCCACCCTCCCCTTGCAAATTCTGGGGTTTGTCCCAGCCTCTGTTAGGGCTAATGCGGCCGTCACAGTTAGGTTCCACCACCAGAGGCCGGTCGAGGTGGGTTTTGATGTCAGGGCGGAGGTGGAGGTTGGAAGTCAGCCTGGGGTTGAGCTCCTCTTGGTACAATGCCTCACTGCTGGCCAGCATGTGCTTCCGAATCTGGGTGGTGCGCTGCTCCCACACGGACATCATCTTTAGAGAACGTTGCTGTTCTTTACTAGTGAAGATTTAAGGAAACAAATCTATTAGCCTCAGACAGACAAATTTAAATAAAACAATTAGGCATGGTGTTGACGTTAGTCCCCATCCATGTCGAGACCCCCTTTCATGATGGTGATTTTGTGTTTGCTTTCACTTAAAAATCCTAATTGAAATTGGGCTTAATTTTGGATGGCTGCAACTTACACAAGCTAACAGTGTTGTATTCGAGACAAGTTCATGCTCCCGAGTCCATGACAAGACCAAGACCATGAAAATATGGTCTTGGACTAAGACTTGAGGATCAATGACCATTAAAATATGGTCCCCGAGTCCATGACAAGAACATGAAAATATAGTCTTGGATTTAGACATGAGGACGAGGACCAAGACCATGAAAATACGGGAGCATGTGGATTCTGTCTTGACTCTGACTGGTATCTTTTCTGGGTC
This sequence comes from Rutilus rutilus, assembly GCF_951802725.1. Taxonomy (NCBI): domain Eukaryota; kingdom Metazoa; phylum Chordata; class Actinopteri; order Cypriniformes; family Leuciscidae; genus Rutilus; species Rutilus rutilus. The sequence goes on along the minus strand of NC_140221.1, from coordinate 31,718,310 downwards.
TTGACTCAAACTCAAATGAGCTGGTTTCAGCTACGACAGAAATGCGGAGTGATACAAATAGTGAAAAGTTCCAGTGCTGCTGGACTAAATATTAGTGTTCTTGGAACAGTGTTTGTCCAAGCAGATTCTAAGCAGGATAAATACTGTTGAATAAATAAAAAGAAGGTCTTTATGGATGCCAGATTACAAAGATTAGTCATGGTCATGCTTTACTCATCCTGCAAATGTTTGTGAGCAATGGTTTGGGTAATGAAGTTTAATCATGCATTCTACACCTGTGTCACACAACAAGTGTAGAATATTTAGAGGGGTTTGCCAGGTTTAATGACCTAATATCTATCCCTTCCTTATGAGGAATAGTTTACCCTCAAAATAACTTTTGCCATTGTTTAATCATCCCCATCTCATTCCAAACCTGTTCTTCCATGGAATAGCAATGGAGAAATAAAAAAAAATGGAAATTCACTGAGATTCGACTTAAAAGAATGATTCACTCATGAATCTGACTTTTCTTTTTTTCTCTCTAATGAACTTGCCAAAAATATACTAAGGTTTAAAAGGTTGGGGTCAGTACTTTTCTTTTTCTTTTTTATTAATACTTTTCTTCTACAGTGCCACATTAAATTGATCAAAAGTGACAGTAAATACATTTATCTTTTTCAAATTGTTCAAATGAAAAATAAATCTATTCATTAAAGAATCCTGAAAAAAGCAACATGGTTTCCAAATAAACATTAAGCAGCACAGCTGTTTACAACATTGATAATAAGGAGAAATATTACTTGATCACCAAATCAGCATATTAGAATATAGAATGTTACTGTTACAATATTATTATAGTATTTTATATTATAAAATTTTAAAGTATTTTTGATCAAACAAATGCAGCCTTGGTGAGTAACAACATTCAGTTCAAAAACATTTTAAAATCTTACCAACCCCAAACTTTTGAACTGTGTGTGTGTACAGTATGTGTGTGTGTTTGATCCTGGTATTCCCTACATTATGGGGACCAAATTTCACCACAAGTATAGTAATACAAGTAAATTTTGACTTTGTGGGGACATTTTTTTTTTTGGTCCCCATGAGGAAACAAGCTTATAAATTATACAGAATGATATTTAAAAAAAAAAAATCAAAAATAGCAGAAAGTTTTCTGTGATGGATATGTTTAGGGGTAGGGTTAGTGTAGGGGATAGATTATACAGTTTGTACAGTATAAAAATCATTACGCCTATGGAATGTAACCATAAAACGTGTGTGTGTGTGTGTGTGTGTGTGTGTGTGTGTGTGTGTGTGTGTGTGTGTGTGTGTGTGTGTGTGTGTGTGTGTGTGTGTGTGTGTGTGTGTGTGTGTGTGTGTGTGTGTGTGTGTGTGTGTGTGTGTGTGTGTGTGTGTGTGTGTGTGTGTGTGTGTGCATTTTTTCCTTGGAACAAATCCAGTCATGTGGATTTGGAACGACGTGAGAGAGAACAAATGATGACAGAAGTCTCCTATATTTCATCTTATTTCTTATTCAGTTAGTTAGCATGAAAAATATGAATCAAGACAAGTAAAGAAAAGGAAAGGAAAAGATTGAGCTGGGTAACACATCTACAATTCTCTGTTCTCCACATCACTTTATTCTGAGCACACCTCTAGCAGGCAGGCCGTGTACCAGGGAGCAGGCTGGAGAAGTGAACTACAGCAATGTGTAGACAGGTGATGGGAAAGAGAAAGCTCTCTGAGGCTGGGAGAGAGTGGGGAGACTGATTATCAGACATTATTCACTGCTTAAGTGCTAACAGGGCTTTGCAGTGTGAATCCGTCCTGAGGTCAGACTGTACCTCTTGTGAACTAGCAGGACGAGGTGGTGCAAACTCTCTGATTTTACAGTATGACAGAACCTCATGGTGTGATAATCATTTCCCTTTTCTGTTTATTTGACTTTTGGCCATGTTATTTATAATAGGTAGCAGAGAGACCAAAAAACAAAACAAAAAATTGGCTCTAAGGCTCATGTGTCAGAGCATGTGAACTACTCACTACACCACAGTTTTCTTTCAAATATTAACATACTTAGCAAAAATATGGACTGAGATGTTCTCAACGTGCAAAACAACATAGTACTTTAAAGCTGCTGTAAACAATGTTAGCTATCTTGCTAACTTCTGGCTAATCGCTCTAGCTTTGCTAAGTCTCTGGCTAATAAAAACCATTCACAGCTTCATCAAACTCTGAATTTTAAGTGTGGTATTGACTAAAAATGCTTACAACAGCTTTAAAGTGCAAAGAGTGAAATGTGATCGATGAATGATTTTTTACGGCTGTCCAAGGGTTAAAAATGAAATCAAAGGTTAACATTGACATACTGTATATGTATGAATGTGGGGCAAGATTCTGGAATGTCCCATATAGTCCACATTGTCAAACACTATGAGGTGCGTTGTGAATGAGTATTAGTCTTTTGTCATACAGATGATCAAAATACGTCCATTCATGTACTGTAGAAGTAATCATGCCCTGCTGTACCATTACCTCAAGTAGTGATGTGCAGGGGAGCAGACATAACTCCTAAAACACATACAGCACACATTGAAATACACAGATACACACAGACACGCTAAGAGTCCCCACAGTGCCACAGAAAACACGTCAGAAGACAAACATCAAGAAAATCAGAAAAGAATAAAGATGTATCAAAGACAGACAGTAGAAAACGAATGGTGGAAAAATTAAAGAATGTACGAAACAGTGGAGAGAAGTGAGATGATGGCAGACTTATCCAGACTCTCTACAACACTTAAATCTTCAGTACTGCTCAAACTGAACCATTACTGGAATAGCTATAAAAACAAAAAAAACTTAAAAAAAAACTGTCATTATTCACTCACCCTCATTTAGTTACAAAGCCGTAGGACTTTTTATTCTGTGGAACACAAATGTTTAATGTTCTAGTCACTCTTTTAAATATAATGAAAATCAATGAGGACTGGGGCTGACAAGTCCCAAAATGAACCATAAAAGCATAATAATGGTATTTCAAATTACTTTTGTGCTATATTTCAAATCATCTGAAGCCATACGGCAGCTTTTGTGCCCGAAACAGACAGACTTTTAATTGTTACTGACATAAATCTTGACATTATAAGTTTGAGCACATCAGAGAAGTATTAATGTCCAATTCATGAATGAATCATTCAGACCTGTTTTGTGAACTAGATCAATCGATTCATCGAAAAGAATGATTCATTCATGGGCATGATGGCTGAATCTGAAATCGCCCCCTAAACCCTCATTCTCTATTGCCTACGTTAGTCCACTAATACTGTTCACTTGAAGGAGTGAATGAAAAGGAGTGAGCGAATTCGGACAGCCGTTGAGCATACATCGGTTTTACACTCGTTGTTGCAGTGCAATGTGGGATTGAATAAGTGCACTCAATAACGTCCACTATGACACAACTACAAATGGCTGTCCCCTCAAATAACGCCCTATTTGAGGGTATAGGGGCTGATTTCGGATTCAGCCGATGACTGATCGGTTCTCAGAATCAACTCACTGAATCAATGATTTTGCAGTAAACAGTCCACTGGAGGGGAAATGTATCCCCTCCAGTGAATAATCATGATAATTCATGATAAAAGCATGAAACACACATTAATGTGTCTGTGTCTCACATAAAGTTAGTGTTATAACTTTAATTATATTTTTGTCTTGTAACAGCGACAGTCCTCATTCACTTTTATTATGTGAAAAAAATCACTATTTTTGCTCAATGGAAGAACATAAGTCATACAGGTTCGGAATGATATGAGGGTCAGTAAATGATGAACGACTTTTCATTTTAGGGTAAACTGTTCCTTTAAAAGCATCAAAGACTAATTAAATAAACGAATTAATCTATCAGTAGCTTGAACACGAATGTCTTTAAAATTTTAGCTTCTCAAAAGATTGACGAGCCAACTTCTGTGATTCTAATTCCAAATATTCTATTTAATTGTACGTGTAACGTGTGTGTGTGTGTGTGTGTTCGCTCTCACAGTGGGTTTGTCTGACAGGAGTGCTGACTCATTAGGCACTAGCAGTAGCAGAAGCTCTAGTAGTGATGCTCACTGGGAAACAGACGGCCACTTCTCAGAACAGGGCTCAATGCCAACAGCAGCCAATGAACCCAGCGAACAGTTAATCTAGTATCCAGAAACTTGTCTGACCCGCTAGCTAAAGAAACACGGCAAACATAACGTTACAAAAGAAAGTAATTAATCCACTGATGAAGTTGCAGTAAACTGAAGCAGATTAACACTGATAGTTTACTTAAAGTCCACACTTGTACTTTTTTACAGCAACACTTTACAACAGCTTTCATTAACAAGACATTTTAACATTTAAAATGGTTTTCAGTAAAGAAAGAAAAGAAAGCCATTTTAAATGTTACCCTTCATTCATTGTATTCTTAATGGCTTCTTATGACCCATATATTTCCTCAGTCATCTGTTAAACTATGAGCTACACTGTGAACGACTCTGGTCAGCGAGACTAGTTCGGCTGTCTGGCATCATATAAGAGCAGTGTGCTGGGACAGAGGAGGAGAGGAGATTTGAACAGAGAGTAAATGAACTCACGGTGAATGAGAGCTGGAGTTGGAGGAGCTGCATGAAACAGCACCGGGAATTGGCCTTATAAAACTGCATATGCCAAAAACAAAAACCATCAGAGGGGAAAGAAATAGTTTGGTGGGGTAGGAGTCAGTGTACAGGGACTACAGCTGTCAATCACTCTGACTCTAACTCCACCCAACTCAATGGGAAGTACATATCAACAATAGTGTGACTTCAAAACAGAATGAAAAGCAAAACAGGCGAGAAGGCATTACAGTATTAAGAAAGACATTGAAATTCCAGGTGCATTAAAATTGATTTAATTAATTAATTATATTACATTCAATTAATTAATTATTATATTACTCTATTCAATAATATAATAAATTTACTTTTTAACACTGGAAAAAAAATGTCTTTCATAATTAAGATATAATATATAAATGTTAACTCAATCAAAATATTACAAAAATCAGTAAGAATTTTTACAAGATCCTGAAAAAATCATATTCAGGGCCATAACTTAAATTGATATTGGAAATGATATATGTGACCCTGGACCTCAAAACCAGTCACATGGGTAATTTTTTTATTTATTGAGATGTATACATCATCCGAAAGCTGAATAAATAAGCTTTCCATTGGTGTATGGTTTGTTAGGATAGAACAATATTTGGCCGAGAAACAACTATTTGAAAATCTGGAATCTGAGGGTGCAAAAAAATCGAAACATTGAGAAAATTGCCTTTAAAGTTGTCCATTTATGTTTGCGATTGTGCTGCATTCACTCACAAAAAGAAATGTTTTATATATTTACGGTAGGAAATTTACAAAATATCTTCATGGACCATGATCTTTACTTAATATCCTAATGATTTTTGGCATAAAAGAAAAATCGATCATTTTTACCCATACAATGTATTTTTGGCTATTGCCACAGTTTTGTGATCCAGGGTCACATATGTTACCCCAATATTCAGAATTGTGGTTGATCAAAGTTTTTAATATTTAATTTACATCGGATTGCCACAATCACTGTCTTTAGCAACAGTTAAACAACCAATTTAGGTTCAATTGCAAAGAACTAAATCAGATTTTGATGGCATGATTAATTTGAGCTAAATATATTTTTCACTGTACATTTATTGGTGTCTAACAACAAGTCTAATCAAACACAGTTAGTAAGGGAGCATCAAAAAAAATCTTTAGATTTCCACACAGGCTTGTTGAATCAAGTATACGTGCCATTTCTGTCTAAAGACAACCAATTATGGGTGCAGGACCAACTGCACAGAGAACATGGAGTCCTACAGAGACATAAATAAAAGTGACAACAGAAAAATAACAAAAATAACTAACACTCAGAAATCTGCTTATACAGAGACAAACAGGATTCTTGGGACACATAAAAAAAAGCAATGAGAGGACATGATGGGGTGATGAACAGGTTTTACAAAGGGTTAGTGAAAGGGGAGGGCAGTACCCTGACTTCAGGTTTAATGCCCTCTGACTTACGCTGTGATGGAAATGTTAGCGGCCGAAATGGGGCTGACCTCCTTTACCTCCTTGGCTTTCTGCAGAGCCAGTTTCTTATTGATGGCCTCCTCCTGCTCCTCCTCATCCTGAGAGAGGAGTAAGACAGAGAAACACAGAATGACAGACGAGTATAAATTTGCATCCCATGTCAAAGCACCGTGGATAGCATCAACAAATCAGAATAGTGATGTCCCAGGAGCCTTAAGACCCTATACTGTACATGCCATCTTTACGTGAGGCTATAAATCCCATAATGGGCTGAAGCTTCATTACCTTGAGTTATTGACCAGGGCAAACATCAGTCAGATCAAAAGAACCCTTACAGACAGATTTATGAAACTAATAAAACTATCAGTGCATATAGCGATAGGATCACACACTCTGTGTACACAACATGTGAGACTCATGTGGTGGGTGTGCAGGTACGTATGTGTGTGTGACAGTGCCAGAAGTTAAGTATTGCCATTGTATGTACATACTGTATGCTCATATGTAGGACCTAAATATGCAAAACCAACCTTGGTGAGTTCTTGTGCATTGGCAAGGTTATCAACAGCAATGGCCAAAAATACATTTAGGAGAGTGTCTGATCAAATGTGCTTTAAGGAATTGGGGTGAAAGTGGGCATCTAATAAAATAGTAAAACATTCAGGTTGTCCTTATACTATCGTTCAAAAGTTTGGGTGAGTGTGATTTTTATTTTTATTTTTGAGAAATTAATGCTTTTATTCAGCAAGGATTACTTAATATGATAACATTTAGAATGTATTAAAAGTATTAAAGGAATTATTATATTTAAACAGTTATTTTTAAATTATTATAATATTATAACTGATATTACTGTATTTGATCAAATAAATGCATGCAGCCTTGGTGAGTATAAGAAACTTCTTTCAAAAACATTAAAAAATCTCACCAACCCCAAACTTTTAAATTCAATCTGGCATTACAAGTGCTTCATTCTGTTGTGTGATTTATAAAATACTAAATACACACATAAAATGCATATAGCTGTATGTAGCACCCATTTAAAAGTAAATGGAGAAACACTTTCATATTAAAATATTATTTACAAATCAGTAGCAAAAACAACTTTACACACATAATTTCAATCCTAAGTATGGGCGATATTATTTATTATTTATTTACTTACTTATTTTATTTATTTATTTAATTTAATACCTGTACATTGTAAAATAAACAGAGTAATAGTTTTTTTGGGACATTAATAAAGAGCACTGTTGCAGAAATCTACCTCTGTATGGTGTCTTTAGTTTATACATACAATACGAAGGGCATTATATTTTACGATGAGTGTCATTTGTACGTATTAAGTAGTTTCCTTTACTCAATAAAATTAGGCCATTAAAAAGCATTCAATTCAATGACAGTCCTATGTTCTACAGTATATAAAGGATACAGTTTCCAAACAGTGTGAGCACAATGAAGTACACAGAGCAGAACATTCCCCGGTGCACTCCTCCCTGGGATTCGATACCATGATACATCACTGCATTCCAGTCCTCTCCTGTCAGAATCTGACAAGATAAAATACATTATGGAAATACAAATATCAAACGAGAGCCTTCAGACACATATCACCAGACGGTCAATACCTGAAACACTGTCAGGATAGCAGCTGGGAATGTGTCAAAGTTGGTCGTCGGAGTCTCATCTTCAAAATTAAACCTAGAAGAGAGATGATGAGCTGTGAATCATTTTCTTGGATGAGTCTCATGTGGATGCTTACAGTAGGAGCCAGTTTTGCTCTTATTTCAAAATTTGTTTGCTCGCAAAGACAGCAAAAACGGGATTGATATGTTCCAATAATAATGTTTCATCTGCATATAAAAGCGGAGCTGAGTTCTCCTCTCTGTATCTCTGGAGTTAATAACAAAAACATAATAAATATGCTTTCTTCTTCACCATTCTCCTCCATGTACACTCTCAGGGGCTCTGCAGGGGCCTCATTACTACAGAATGTAGAGAAATGCGTAAAAAGAGAAAAGAAACATTTCACAACCAAGGGCTTGTTTATGTTATTTTGGAAAATAAAAGTGAAATTTTTTTCTTTTATTTTTTGCCCAACCACCGTTCCTCATGTTATTGCAAGAAAATAGTGCAATAACAATATAATGAAGCAAACAGAAATTAATAATTATTATAAACAAGTGATTTCTATATTCAGTGACATATCAATGGTATACTGTCATGTCTAAAATGATCATGATTTCATATAACTTTCATACTCCATTTGTTTGTATAACTTTCATAATGGTGATAAAAGCGATCTTTTGGTTTTATTTATGCTGTGATGTGCTAGAAAGCCTCGCACACATTGAAATATCATCGGTTCAAAATCCTCATAGCTGCATATTAATTATCAAATGTGTTTTGGTTGGCTGTGATTGTGTCATTGCTCAGCATTTTCACCTTAAGTGAGGACGAAAACATTACCTTTTTTTTTTTACATAGGGTTCAACCTGGTTAGCAAACAGTGTTTTTTCATCTAACTTTAGTATTCAAGTTACGGTAATTTAGTATTCATATATATATATATTAAACATTCTAAAAGTGAGAATATTTTATCTGGTCTCATTGTTTTCAGCAGCTCTGCTCTCTGATGTGCTTCACAACTGAACATATGACACCGTCTATTTCATCCAGCCCAGATAATGACTTCATGGATCAGACAGTCAGTTTATCATGTCCATCTACAGTCTTAAATATTAATGCTCTATGGAGCTGAAATCGAGTATCAGAGAGGCACAAAAGCAATTTCTCATTTCACTAAGCACAGATCTGGAAAGACTTCACATATTCGCCATCGGGGGGGAATAGTCTCTCCTGCAGCTATCCTCACATTGTGATGTTTCAATAACATTTTCTCATCCCGCACCGCCCATTTGTTTATCTAGCACTCTTCTCATTGAAGTAGATCACATGACAGCATGTTTGCGCATCTAAGCTGATATTTACCTCATGGGAAGCGTGCGTAGAGGCAATTCCTCTGCTGTAGCATACGATTAATAATTCATGGAACAGAGAAATGAAAACTTGCGCCGTCTGGATCAACTCAGTCATGTTTGTTAACATGTGGCTGAGGGGTAAATGAAACGGCAGGGCTTGGAAGAGTCACAGATGCTTATGCAGAGAGGAACGTAAACAATGGGCAGTTTTTTTCCACGTCAATGGATGATTTATCAATTTTGGTGAAAAGTACATCACACAAGTGCTCTGAAAAGTAAAGGGCCTAGATCAGCTGTTCTCAACTGGTGGGTCGCAACCCAAAAGTGGGGCAAGTCACAGGTCTGTTCTGATTACAGAGAGGTGGGAAAAAACAAACATAATAAAATGCAACTAACCATATAACTGTGTATAATAAGGACAACCAATTAAATAGGAATATTTAAGGAGGGGAAATACTTCCATTTCTTTTGTTGACAGTATTTTGCCACAAATTCCTCTGTCTCTCGGTAGAATCTAGTCTGTCAATAGCCATTAAATACATATTCACGTACAGTACAACCATGGTTTGTGCCATCCACAATTTGTTTGTGCAGTAAATTATTGGCTGCTGAGAGCATGAAATCAATTAGAATTAGAAACTAACCACTAAAACTTTAAAATACAAGCCCGTTATCCAAACTTGTTGTTTACTTTTGCATGATAAGCTATTCTGGGATTGTGTTGGCTTGTAAAAGTTGGCAGTGTAAAACCTAAAGCAAAAACAAAAGCGAGAACATGGACTAGATGATGTGCTGTACTCACTGTCCTCCAAAGAGCTGCATCCCCAACAAAGCAAACACCACGATGAAGAGGAACAGCAGGAACAGGAGACTGATGATGGACTTCATTGAGTTGAGTAGAGACACCACCAGATTACGCAACGAGTTCCAATACCTACAGAAACATTCCATAATAACTACAGCATTAATACAGCCACATAAGGCATTGGAAGGCTTGTTACTCCCCAGGTATATTAATATGCTTTTTCTACCCTAATTCAGAGACAGTTATTCCACTTTAATCAAAAAATTGTATCCAGTTTCCTTGACTAGTGTCTTTCGAAACTTAAAGGATTAGTTAACTTTCAAATTAAAATTAGCCCATGATTTACTCGCCTTCAAGCCATCCTAGCTGTATATGACTTTCTTCTTTTAGATGAGTACAATCGGAGTTATGTAAAAAAATATCTTGGCGCTTCCAAGTTTTATAATGGCAGTGGATTGCAACCAACAGATTGAAGCTCAAAAACGTGCATTCATCCATCATAAAGGAACTCCAAAAGGCTCCTGTGGGTTAATAAAGGCCCCCTGAAGCAAAACGATTGTTTGGAGTTTGTTTACGATGGATGGATGCACGTTTTTGAGCTTCGATCTGTTGGTTGCAATCCACTGCCATTATAAAACTTAGAAGAGCCAAGATCTTTTTTTAATATAACTCCGATTGTATTCGTCTGAGAGAAGAAAGTCATATACATCTAGGATGGCTTGAGGGTGAGTAAATCATGGGCTAATTTTCATTTTAAAGTAAACTAATCCTTTAATTTGAAACTGTGAACCAATCAGAATCAAGCATTCAACCATGTCTTGGTATAAATATGATCAATTTAGGCCATTGATCTGCAGAGCACCACAGATTAACATAGGTAATTATGATCTCTTACTTGGTAACCTTGAATATCCTCAGCAAACGCAGTGCTCGCAACACACTAATGCCAAAAGAGGCTCCTGGTTTTACGGCTGCCCAGATCACCTCGAAAATGCTACCCACAATCACCTAAAAAAATAACAAAGACGGCATTTAAAGCATTTAAGCAATACTATCCATTTATCCATCCATTCTCCAAACCGCTTGTCCTATTTAGGGCCATGTGGATGCTGGAGCCTATGCCAGCATAACGTACTGTAGGCAGGCAGAGACCCAGGCCGGATGGCCAGTAGAAATAATTTGATAAATTATAATTATAAATGTGATCATATATATCATATTTAATCAGCATTTGTTTTATCCTACAAAAAAAACACAAGAATTGTCTTGGTGCCAGAACCCCTGGCATTGACTGAACACGTAGTTGGTCCCGCATATCATTTGTATTTGATGGCACGTTACTCACCCCAAAGTCAAAGCAGTTAAATGAGGAGTGAAAGTAGGTCCTGGGCCCAAGGCCATACATCTTCAGACTCATCTCTATTAGAAACAGACCAAGGAACACAAACTCCGCCAAATCTATATAAACAAAGAAAACATTTAACAAAGGACTTTGTCAGTCTCATCACTTATCATTCATATAAGATCATTAAGGGGCCGTTCACACAGAACGCGTCTTTGCGTCTAAAATGCTAAGACGCAGCGCTCAGAAATATATATTTTTAAAAGCACAGCGCATAATGCAAGGGTCTCGAGACGTGCTTTTGAGATGTGATGCTATAACTGAAATAGCCAAACAGCAGAATAGATAGCTACTATTTTTGACATGGGAAAAAAAAGAAAAGAATCTCACTGGCTAGATAGGCGCAATGCAATGGAGGCGAGTGCATTTGGAGGCGAAGCGAGCGCAATGGTCATACACATCCTTCTAGTGTGTGTTTGCATAGAAAACAATGGAAAAGTAGCACATTGGAATGGAAAAACACGTTCTGTGTGAGTCATGCCAATAGTGAAAGATGCAATAACCTACTGACACTTTTTTACCTCATACTTTGTTGCTTCTATAACAGGTTTCAAAGTAACATAATCTGAAGAATAATCATCCCGGCCATCATAGTGGTCTGACGATGATAAATCAGAATGGTGTGGCGTCATGGGTAAATAACTGGGCATGTAAATGTAAGGTTGCACATTTAAACCTTAAAAGGGGCAAATCATAAACTCCATCACATTGTGACCCTTAAATCTCTTGGGGGAGCTGTCACCGCAATAACTTTACTGTTTGTGGCCTTGGATTAAAGCATCAGCTAAATGCCAATTAATGATAAGTAGCAGCTGGCATACAAGCAGAGGTAAATGTAGGAGGTGGGGCAATGCTCTTTTGTCATTTTTGGCACCAATCTGGCACAGGGGACTCTATGCTGTGTGGACTAGAAACTAATGAATTGAACTTGTGAGAACAGATTGCACCCCTGATGTGGATCCCAACAAGCCGACACACACTTTTTTGTTTTAATTATTTAGGGCAAGAAAAATACCATGATACCAATATACTTATACTTATTTTCTATTGTAACAGTGAGCTATAATCCAACAGATGATGTGTGAAGCAGAATGAATAATCAGGAATAACTTTAATAAACACAGAATATGACACAACTACCATAACTTTACCATTCACTTTACCGTGAGGCCATGAACTGAGGAAAACTGAGGGCTTAGATATATTAGGAAAGATTACAGGAAACAGTGACAGGGAAAACGAAACAGAACATATTGTGACTTCTATATACACTACTGTTCTAAATTTTGTTGTTGTTGTTTGTTTTAGAAGGAAGTCTCTTATGCTCACCAAGGCTTCATTTATTTGATCAAAAACACAGTAAAATGGTAATATTGTTTAAATATTATTACAATTTAAAATAATTGTTTTTAATTTTAACATATTTTAAAATACAATTTATTCTTGTGATGGCAAAGCTGAATTTTCAGCAGTCTTCAGTGTCACATGATCCTTCAGAAATCATTCTAATATGTTGACTGTTGAAAACTGTTGTGCTGCTTTATATATTTGTAAAAACTGTGATATTTTTTTTCAGGATTCTATAATGAAAATAAAAATCACAAGAACAACATTTAATTGAAATATCATTTTTGTTTGTCCAATTTCCAAAAAGTCTGTCACTTTTGATCAGTTTAATACAGCCTTGATTATTTGAAATTAAATTAATTACATTTTTAATGGAATGAATCTTTTTAACTTAAAGGGATAGTTCACCCAAAATCTTCCTTCAGACGAATACAATCGAAGTTATATTAAAAAATGTCCTGGCTCTTCCAAGCTAAATAATGGGAGTGAATGGGCACTATTTTTGTCCATACAAGTACATCATATCCATCATAAAATTGTCCCAAACGGCTCCGAGTGGTTAATGAAGTGAAGTGATGCATTGGTGTAAGAAAAATATCCATATTTAAAACTTTATCGACTAAAATAACTAGCTTCTGGCAGACGGCTGTACACATCGATATACGTCAAAAGAGTAACCCTTGAACTTGACGCACAGCGTAATGACGAACGCGGTTGCCCAGCCCTGTTTGTTTGAACCGTCAGAGGCGTCACCTACATCCTACGTCATACATCGTCAAGTGTAAAGTGTTACTCTTTTGGCGCAAGTCGACTTGCGTACGGCCGTCTGCTAGTTATTTTAGTCAATAAAGTTTTAAATATGGATATTTTTCTTACACCAACGCATCGCTTCTCTACAGAAGGCCTTCATTAACCCCTCGGAGCCGTTTGGGACACTTTTATGATGGATATGATGCACTTGTATGGAGTTCAAAACATACTGCCCATTCACTCCCATTACAAAGCTTGGAAGTGCCAGGACATTTTAATATAACTCCGATTGTATCCGTCTGAAAAGAAGAATTTCATTTACATCAAGGATGGCTTCAGGGTGAATAAATCATGGGCTAATTTAAAAATTTTGGGTGAACTATCTCTTTAAAGTCCCCATGAATTCAAAATTGAAGTTGTGGCAAAATGCGGCTTTACCGAGCTCAATGGCTGAGCTGTGATATAAACGAAACGCTATTGGATATTTTAAAAAGGGGAGGAGCTGCTTGATATGTCCCACCATGTTTGCCTGTTTCAGTGTAAATTAAATCAGCATATTGATAACGCTGCATGTTTCAAAGCTTCAACTTCACTTCAGTTGTGCTTTAAGAAATATAGCTCAGTCACAACAACAGGGTCAGTTTTATGTCAAATTCAAAGGCTAAAAACTAAAGCTAATTTGAGTCAAATCGTAAAATAAGTTGAACAATTAATAATGCAAAGACAAGTAGCATAGTACTTAAAAGCCCTTGATTTGCATTGATTTTTTAAGGTTTTTTAAATCACTCCCAATGCGCCTAAGCCATGTTCAGATATTGTTCACATAAATCTGTGATTCTCCAGAGAGCTGCAGTGATGTTTAAAAGATGCGGTTCACTTACACAGTGCATATGTGAGCCAGTCGGGCTGGTCGTAGTGGACTATAGCCACACACAGTGTGTTCAGTCCCACTATACACAGAACGGTCCAGTAGAAGCTCTGGGCCTTCACCATACGTCGGATGAAGAAGCGAAACCTCTTCTCTTTTCTGCGAAAGTACGAAGAGCTCTCGTTCTTGCTGCTCTTCACACTTGTACGGGTGAATGGAGAGCCTTGGGGAGCTGCGGAGAGAGGGATAGAGGGAGAGAGAGAGAGAGAGAGAGAGAGAGACTATTTTAGATGTTCACCACAGCTCACAGATGATGGAGAGGAGAGGGTTTCTATCTATCTATCTATCCATCCATCCTTCCATCCACTATCCCTTCATTATCCCCTCTCTTTTTTATGAAAACATCACTGATATGAGATTTACGATACATTGATTTGAATCTATTGAATCTGCTTTTTTTCCCCATTTTCTGTGCTGATTTTGGGAGAACGTCCACCGAGAGTTCAAAGGACACAGGCATCGGGCCTGGAACTTACCAACCGATGAGATGTCAGTGAAGTGGTCTTCTCCTTCTTCTGCATTAATGAGGTCATTTTTGCTCTTCTTGGCTCTTTTCAATACTAAAAAAATGTTGGAAAGCAAGTGAATAAACAGTAGTAGTATAAATTATAATCATATATTTTTAGGTAACACTTTATTTAGACATTCTACTAACTATATGTAATTTTGCAACTGCATGTCAAGTACCAGTCATTAGAGTATTAGTAGACTGCCTGCTTACTATCTGCTAAGACTTTATTTTAATGGTTCCCCAACAGATATTCTACTGACTATAAGTAAATTTGCAAGTATATGTCAATTTATTCTGACCCTAATCTTAATCCAAACAGTCAACTAATACTCTATTAAGAATTACTACTTATACTTATTCTAGATAATATCTAGAGTGGACTATAGAAATAAAGTGTAACCATATTGTTAATTATTATTTATTAGTAGTATTTAAAACTTAAGGTATTCTGCTCATGTAATTTATATATATATAATAATTCATTTTTCAATGATTACCTGGGTTGTTGCATTTCCTCTTGTACCAGGCACCATCCTCCTTCTCCTCTGCATTTTTATCTTCTTCAGCAAGCATGACTTCCTCTGAGACAAAGAATATATTTTACTACTCTCACACACTATACTTTAAGTGGTTGTTGCTGTTCTGTGTTGTGGTTGGTTTATAGGTGGATAAACAGGATAAAAGGTAGACAAAAGCGACCACTAAAAGACTTTTTGTAACCTGGTGCCACACACAGTAATCACTGCAGATATAACTAACATCCAGCAGGAGGCAGGGACAGCAGTGAGCACTGTATCGCCCAACACATTAACGTTTTAAACAATGCAGTGAAGATCTAACTGACTATAATGGCTGTAGATAGATACACGACGAAGTCAAAGCACATGCAAGCAGTTAATTCCGTTATGATTTTATGGTGTTAAAACATTACAGCCAGGGCCACCATGGAGGAGTTTGGGAAATCACCTTTCTAAGTCAATTAAATCCCCATGGAAGAGCTCTAGTGGGCTTCTGGGAAACAAAAGGGAGGATACCACATGCTGTGACAGAGCTTATTAACTCCTGAGCTGGTGGAAGATCAGAAGTTTTACAAGAAACTGTGCCATACTAAACTAGGAACTACAGTATTAGATAATGGATGAGGCAGAACTATAAAAGACCAACAACATCAACTTTCTAAACTTTAGAAAAATCCTGTCATCCATTTTTTTCTGATTCATTTTTATTATGATAATTTGTCGTAATGCCACATGCTGAGGCCTGTTTCACACATCCTGCATGTGCATCTACATGGAAACAGAGTGTTCACTCTCACATCATTCCTATTGAAACAGACACATAATGCCCATAAAACAGACTTCTCTCCATTAATTCATAGACAAACCTTTCTACAGTATGAATGAACATGCATTTCCCCAGAACATACTGTTTTATGCATGCCTTAACTAGATAATGTAACCTTATCATGTTTCATGTCAAAATGATCCTCGTTTAACTCTCTACACATCGGTGTATATCACCTCCTCATAACATTCATTGTATGCTTTTTATATTAATCAGAGTAACAATTAATCAGAGACAAAAATACTGCCAATCCACAATGATCATGTAGATGAGTCAGCTTCCAAACAAAGGAACTTTTCCCACTTGAACTTACAACCTTTTCATTGGTCAAGCCAAACTTGAGAGGTGTGACCTCTGCAGAAGCTAAAAGGGCATTCTGTCAGGACCACTAACGTCAAAGATGATTGACAATTAGCATACAATTTGGATTGGCGGTATGGTTCTGTTCTGGGCAAGAACTTCCTGCCCATCCATGCAGCCTAGCATGATAAGAGCAGGGAGAGCAGATAAACCTCCTTTAGGGTAAACAGAACAGAACCAACATAAATGTATTGCAGATATATTTAATGTTCAATAATTTAATGTACAACATAATTCGAGAAAAATTAGGAATATCAGAAGGCCAAGTCCTGACTGGACGAGAGGACGAGAGGAGGAGCTGGGGATGGAGGAGGGTAGTTAGCTCCTGAGCAACACGATAAATCTGCTTATAGGTAGACGTGAACCAGATGAAAGTCAGCTGATGTGAGCTTGACTGATATAACCTGCCAGAACTAACTAAGCCTTGATTTATCTCAGTGACCCGGTCTCTTCTTGTTGCTGGTCATATGGAAAAGACTAGAGACATCCGGTCTGACCGCGACGTTGCATGACCTCCCCATGCCGGCAGGGCCTCACAGTTACAACAAACCATGTTGTAACTTTCCACCTGGGTGAGAGGACTCTCCGACCACAACCGAATCAGACTGAAGTTCGTCATTCCTCACTCAACCCGGAAGAACCTGTTTGCAATTTCACCACCATTGAACTATTGAACTATTGGCCTATCAAGATATAGATACATTTATACAGCAAATGTATTTTCTGCTGATTTCAGCAAGAGAGACCCAATAAAACTCTACTGCAGTTTCAGGGATGCAGCATCACGCAGTAAAAATGGTGAAATTGTGTACTCAGAATGTGTGAAACACATTAAAATCCTATGATGAGTAGAACTTGAGAAGACCATTACTAAACGGGCCCCAGATCAGTGCAAATCTACAGACAAAGAAAGCTCCAAGACATTGACTGTTGAAGTGAAGCAGCTGATGAAAGAGCTGTTACATGCAGTCATGAGAAGACTGAGGGTATGAACCAGCTGGTGAAGTGAGAGGAAGGCTATTTGGTTGCCATGGAGAGAGGAAGTGATGAGCAATAGACAGACACAGATACATCAGCTCCCATTGCGGCTGAACAGAGATCCGGGAAGTAAGTGAGATAAATAGTCAAGGGAGGAAAAACACAAGGGAACACAATGCTCTCTAGGGAACTGAACAAGGCCTTCTGGTGATTGCGATGTACTGTAGAACATTCTCAGGTTCATGTCTTGAAAAACGCATGAATGTCTTTGGTCCTGTGGCGATTACTATAAGTGTTAATGGAGATATTGTTCATTTTTAGAGACTGACCTGCCTTGCAGATCCACTCCAAGTAACCGGTCAGTTCCCTCTCTATCTGCTGTTGTCTGCGGAGCTTCAGGAACTCCTGCCTTTTCTCCACACGTTCTCGCTCCTTTGCAAACTCCCTGTGGGGAAAAATGCACATACATTCACATCCATGAACACACTGTTCTGCACAGAGGTATCAGGGGAGCCCTGCTCTATAACACAGGGTATGTGTATAAGAGTATGAGTGTGTGTGCTTATTAAAGTGTGAAATCTCATAATATAGTGATTTATCCACATAAACAAAAGACCCTATTGATCATCATAAGGCTCATGGTTGAGAAACAAAAAATAATGCGAGAAATACACCAAAATGAAACATTACAAACATTTGCAAGAACAAATGTAAAGTTAAAATTCTTTCTCTTATGCCAACTTAATATACAAAGTCAGATGAGTAAGCCATTTTTATAATAATTGTCAAAATACAATTTCAGGGAAATTAACTAAATAAGCTACCTATTGATGTCTACAAATCTAGATCAATAGGTTTGTAGACTTCAATAGATCTACTTAAAAATTGTGGAATACTTGATTCTGATTGGTCAATCGCGCCATTCAGCGGTATATTATTCCTCGATAACAACCGCTGAAAACAGATAACGCAGGCTCATCCGGGTTACTGAAGACAGCAGCGATATACACTTGCTAGGAACGTTTTTTCTTCGTGCTCTCTCTTGTTTCATACAAATGCAACTGCTGCCATTTTGTGACTATTGTTTTGTACACTGTTGGATTATAAGATACAAATAGGTACGATTTTAAAACAGTTCAATCTGAAATCAATATCTCTTATCTCCATAATTATGGATGTGGCGAAAATGCTGTGTAATAAGTGGTATGACTGTATACTGTATCTCTTAAATGTCCCTCTAACGTTAGTTTGAACTTGCCATGCTAGCAACTGCTCTCTCCGCGGAAGCTTTGTGTTTAAAGACCTAATAAAATATTTCAACTCAGATCAATATTTCTTGTCTAATTATTTACTTATGTGGCAAGTAGCCGTGTAATAAGCGGGATAATGTACATACAGCCGGTTGTTCTCTCAGAATAAACCCTCTTCAGGCTGATGGAAGTCCTCATCACCCTAAATAAAACTCTCAAGTAATAAAAGTATTAAAAAAATTCACCAAAAAAAATCTTATTGACCTCAAACTTTGACCAGTACTGCAATTATATACATAACTTTAAATAAATAATTATTTATATAAATTAATATAAAATCATCATCACCAGTTAAAACCAGGTGTTCAATCAGGTGTTTTTGCATTTCTAATTAATGATGGCTGCACTTCATCCTTAAGGAAACAGGGGTCAATACATTTTTCTCTGTAATGCACCTACATGCCTAGCCAGTTTTTCTCATCTATGAGAATGACAAGTATGACAAAGTATGACAAAACTGTGTGGTGATAACTTTTTAACATTAGATATAGCTCACAAAAAGTGGTATTTACTGTACTGAGAAATGCCCATGCATTGCCAGTGAGAGGCATAATTTACCCTGACTTGGTTATTAAACGAGTCCCATTTCATTTTCAGAAACATTATAGCTTTCTCTGCAACATGATTATGGAGAAGCACTAAGGGATAAAAAAAACTGTTTGTGCCCCCTCACAACCTGCCATCTGTTATCATTCATGATAATTAGAGGAGGGTGGCGATGATGGACCACCATTACTCTTTAACAGGTGTTAAGAGTGTACAGAGAGAGAAGGTTAAAAAGCTATACAAGCAAAGAAAAAAGAACAAAAGAAAACAAACGTAGGGTGTACAGAATGTGAGGGATTTGATGCTTCTGGAATCAAGATTTTACTTCATGCTCGAGAATCTGATCGGAGCACGGAATGTGAATATGAAAGAAAAAAAAACGAAGGGAGAAAATAAAATAGGAAATCTGTGCAAGAAAGAAAGAGAGGAAATATTATATACAACAATCATATAATGTGATAGGGACCACAAGGAGAATCACAGCAAGTAAAAACGGGGCGATGTTAGCATCCAAAAATATGTTTAATACAAGCAGATGTGCAAAAATGTGCAAATAAATATGGTTAAGAGAAATAAAACAGGTTATAAATAAAACATTTAAAAAATGTCATCTATTGAGGCCAGAGTTTCAGTGCGCTCAAGCAGTGCTATAATAACCTTGTTCAAATTCCCTCAAAAAACATGATCCATCCTCCAATCCTCCCTTCCTCTATTGATTTAAAACACACTGGTGTCATTACTAACATGACAGCACAAGACTTTCTCCAGTAGAAATTAAAGCACACTGGCTGCCTAAATACACACATATGCCTCACCATATGATTAATAAATAGATACAAAAGATGATTAGGAAGAAGAGTTAAAACAAGTCAATAAATAGGATGGATAAAACCTACACCTACATTTGCATATTTCCATAAATAGTTCAAATGAGTGCTCCCATCCAGTTCTCACTCTCTTTAAGGCTTAGCCAAAGCAGGAAATATGAAAGAGCGAACCCCACGAAAATATTATAAAATGCATAGGAACAGTAAGTGCCCTGAACTTTCATACTGGCAAATGCTGTTTAGTGGATTAGTGGATTAGCATAACCATACACCAAAACTTGCTGGTAAAAGTGGCCGACTAGCATGGTCTATCTGACGCAGGTGGCTGACCAAGTAAATCTCACTGGTTAAAGGAACAGTTCACCCAAAACTATGAAACACAAAAGAGGATATTTTGAAAAATGTTTCACTGTTCAATTCAATTTTACTTCATGAAAGTCAATGGGGTCCAAAAACAACATCCCATTCTATAAAAAAAAAAAAAGACAAAATATCTTCTTTTGTGTTTCATACAGGTTTTAAGCAACATTAAGTAGATGAGTAAAAATTTTGGGGGGAGGGAACCTATCCCTTTAAGAACCTGATGCTGGTCACTAGCACACTAGCACTAGCACATTTATTAACAGTACGTTTTTAGTAGGATTCCCATACTACAATGTGGAGAAAGTCTTTTCTTCTCCCCTCCCTGCATTGCAGTGGCAGTGTGACGTGACAGTGAGTGTGTGTGTGTATTTGTTTGCGAGTGTGTGACAGACAAGGGGGAATACTAACCCTGCAGCAACATCTACAGTATATCTCTCTCTCTTTCTCTTTGACACACACTCACACAAATGCTAATACTCACACGAGCCCATAATGTATAAACAGACTCCACTCCATTGTACTTCTGTTTCGACAGGAAAGCAACATCTTCCTCGTGGAAGAAACTCGACTAGTTTGTATACAAGCGCAAATACTAAGAACACACACAGAGGCAGATGCACAGAAATGGCTAGCAATGCTACTGTACATCTCAGCATGTGTTTATTTGGTTAGAAATACAAATTTAAAAGTGTTACACAACTAATCTGCACAAAAGATTATCTAAAGAAGCTTTTAAACATATCCTGCACTGATAACAATGATTATGTGGTGAGAAACATTAACAAATATAATGTCTACATTGAATAAGTTAGTTAAGGCAAGAATAAAAAAAAAAGTAATTTCTATATTAGTACCCAATTCAAGCTTGTAGAAATGAAAGCATGAACTTATAAGTATATTTTACTTGGAATTGTTTATGTTTTCAGTAATGTTTTCCATCATGCACCCCATGGGGTATGAGTAATTAATAAGGTTGCATTGTTTCACTGTTCTCCAGTTGTGTTTACACTGCTTATCGTTGCTTTTGGTGTAGTAACTTGCTGTTTTGTGACATCTGGAGTTAATTTTTTACTCAAAATGACCCATTCATACTCAAAAACTATCCACTGATTGTTAGCGATATTGTGTACCCAGCATTGAGGTCTCTGAATGCCGGGTACACAATACACAAAGTAGAAATTACTCAACAAACTCTAACTGGCCAAGTTTCATTTACTTATTCTCTTTGTTAACTTAGTTAAGTACATTTGACTTAATTCCATACATGTGAAATGGATGGAATGGTGGATGGTGCTTTTCAAATGAGTGGATAAACAGATGACAGGTAACAATACGAAAACGTGCACTCAGATCTAATTTATTATTTTGGTGTATAATAGATGAATGATATCTCCGTACCATAATATACGTTTTTTTTTATTATCAATATTGATCAATATTCCATATTTAATTTTGCATCGTCACTTCTCCCATTTTTACATTTAGATTACCTTTGCTGTCATCTCACACTCACTTAAAATTAATCTTTAAAAACAAAACTATAATATTTATACATTTTTCATGCTGTAAATTATAACTCGGTGATGCCTATTTAAAATCAGGCAAAACAATTTATCGGTAAGCTACAGGTGAAGCTGTACTTTCACTGGTACTTACAATCTTTAATAGGGCTGCTCAAACAGTTAAGATCAAAAAGCCATTGTGAGGTGAAAGAGATCTAGATGAAATGGCTATGAATTGGTTTCTTGCAGGATCCCTGCGGCCCAACTACCCACTGAGAAGATGACCCAGCTGCCCACCTCTCCTTAAACTACCACCCCAGGGCAGTCCTCTCATCTCTACATGAGGCCTCAGAACGGCCTTTTGCTTTGAAAGCAGCGTGGTCAGACAGGTGAACTGACCTCCCGGGCCGCGCACACATACACACAAACCTTGAGAGACACAGTATGCACCATGGCAACCAGAGCATCAAATGAGGACTTACACTGTCCCAACAAACACCAATATTTCAAACACACTAAACGTTTGGGGTCAGTCAGATTTTTTATTTTTTTATTCAGCAAGAATGCGTTAAATTGATCAAAAGTGACAGTATAAAGACATGTAAAGATTTCTATTTAAAATAAATGCTGTTCTTTTGAACTTCCAAATTCATCAAACAACCCTTTCCACAAAAATATTAACCAGTACAACTGTTTTCAGCATTGTTAATAACAATAAATGTTTCTTGAGCATCAAATCAGCATCTTACAATGATTTCTGAAGGATCATGTGACACTGAGACTGGAGTAATGATGCTGAAAATTCAGCTTTAACATCACAGGAATAAATAAAAAATGTAAATAGATTAAAATGAAAAACTATTGTTTTAAATGTAATAATATTTTATAATATTACTGGTTTACCATATTTTTGATCAAATAAATGCAGCCTTGGACAGCGTAAAATACCTTTATCAAAAAACATTAAAGGGGTCCTATTATGCCCTTTTACGAAGTCTTGATTTCGTTTTTGGGGTGTACTCGATTGCTTTCAAGCTTGATTGTTCAAAAAACACATTATTTTTCACATAATTTACATCATTAAAGCACCTCTCTTCCCAGTCTGGCTCGAACGCATTTAGAGTTCATGTTTCGATGAAGCCCCTCCTTCCGAAATACGAAATGTGCTGTGATTGGTTAGCTGGCCCAGTGTGTTGTGACTGGCAACCAGGCCTCACACTTTTTTTTTGCGTATTCCGTGTGCGGAGATTATTTAAACGAGTATCATTGTGACTTCACAAGATCCGCAAAAAACTTGTAGTCCAAACAAGTCGTTCGTTGTAGGTGGATTCTGTTAAATAAAATATCTCCCTTTGGAGTGGACTTTGAGCTTTGTAACCTTGCAGATATTTTTTATGCTCAAATAGCAACATTACACACTAACTAAAGTTGAAAAAGTGAAAAAGCATAATAGGACCCCTTTAAAAATCTTATCAACTCCAAACTTTAAATGATAGTGTATTTTATATTATGAATGCAGGCAGCTTAATGATCTCCTATTAAAGAGTACATGCAATATTTGTCATTTAAAATGTAATTTAAATTTTTTCCACACTAAAGCAACTAGTAAAGGCAAAAATGGAGGAGTTAATGGTAAAAAAGCAAACAAACTGACCAACTATATTCCATAATATAATATAATATAATATAATATAATATAATATAATATAATATAATATAATATAATATAATATAATATGATATAATATAATATAATATAATATAATATAATATAATATAATATAATATAATATAATATAATATAATATAATATAATATAATAGACAACTAGACTTATACATTATTTACACAACTTCACATAATAACTGCGGCAAAGTCTTCTGGGCCAATCCAGCAATGTGAAAAATTCCCCAAAATCGTAAACATCTCCTCTAATACCTTCATTTTGAAAGCACAAAGAGAATGACGTAGCTAGAGAATCCTTTATGTAACGCTTTATTTTAGCCTAATTAAATCTGCTCCCATCATCCTTTGCGGCCGGTGGTGCGTAGACATTTTACACTTCAGAAGGAGTTTGTAGAAAGCCTTTGGAAGTGTGATAATTTGGGGGCTGCGCAGCACTCTTGAACGCACTGGATTACCATGAGGACGAATACACCATTAGAGAGCTCTCACTACACAAAAGCAAAAACTGCACAAATATTCTGTCACTTCCATACACACAGACATGCACGTCCTTGAATACATGAACATTTTCTGGCAGTGGTAACTATAAAAACTTGAATGTGTGTCTTTGGGGGTCTGTTTCACCTTTAAAGCTAAAAACAGCTTTAAAATGAATAAATTTCACACTGTGAGAGTGGTGACTGATAAGATTACTTGAAGGACACGAGAGCATGAAAATTAAGAGAGGGAAAAAGACAGAGAGAGAGAGAGAGAGAGAGGATGTGGGGAGTGAATGAACATTGAGGGAAACAGTGGCAAGTTCATCAGCTTTATAACCACTAAGAGTTACACACAGAGCTTGGTTATTTACAGGAGTGACAACTGCACTGTACAAACAAATATAAAACCGTTTTTTTTTTCAATCTCATATATGTGTCTCTTCGAGAATTTCAGAAGAGATCTCAATAATGTCTCAAACTATGCTGAGATACAAAAGTCTGCAATTAAATTTGTCATAATTTCGTACTAAAATCTGTTACATACTGTACACTACCATCAAAAAGTTTGGGGTGAGTAAGATTTTGTAATGTTTTTTTGGTGCTAAAGAAACATTTATTATCATTGTCAATGTTGAAAATCGAAATTTTTTTGAGAAGAATTCTTTGATGAATAAAAAAGAACAACATTTAGTTGAAATATAAATCTTTTGTAACATTATAAATGTCTTTACTGTCACTTTTGGTAAATTGAATGCATTATGGCTTAATTCAAGAAGCTTATTTGTCTGTCTGTCTGTCTGTCTGTCTGTTTGTTTGTTTAAAAAAAAAGACCCCAGACTTTTGAATTGTAGTATATGTACAGTTTTTGAAATAAATTGTAAAAAAAAAAAAAAACATATTTCTAAATTTTAAAACTAACTGGATAAGACCTGTGAACCAAGATTGATGTTTGCTTTAAATTTAAAAAATGAGCAATTTTTTTTCCATTAAAAAATATAATAATTGTATTTATCCACTAAAGCCATTGTAAGTTCAGGAGTGACTCCTATATTCTGTACACACATGAAACAAAAACAGGAGATTCACACAAAGAGAGAGAGAGAAAGAGAGAGAGAGAGAGAGAGAGAGAGAGAGAGAGAGAGAGAGAGAGAGAGAGAGAGAGAGAGAGAGAGAGAGAGAGAGAGAGAGAGAGAGAGAGAGAGAGAGACTGCACCACCACATGAGAATGAATCTGTCAACTAAGGGTATGTTTACAGGACAACGATATGCTTAAAGCGGAGACGTTTTTCCTTTGAGTTTTCCGGGTACAGACGACACCATTGTCAAACCGATCCTCATTCACACAGATCCGCGTAACGACTAAAACGCTGTATTCTGCGGGCCACTAGATGCAATGAAACACTATAGACTGACCACGTAATACGCATGTGCACGACGTCATCGTTTTCAGGGATACGCGGTTTTGTTGTTTACACAGAGACCGTTTTCAAAAACGTCCACTTTGAAACCCGTTTTCAAAAGTTTGCGTTTTTAGGCACCCAAAACGCTGTTGTCGTGTAAACGAAAAGCCAAAACACATAAAAAGTTTTATGTTTTTAAGGCGAGAGATGGCAGGCAAAAACATCGATTTTTCATGCAGTGGTTTCGAGATTTTGGGCTAGTTTACTCCTTCAATATGTGTTCTTTCAAGCTGCAATAAAGAAAACGTTGAAAATATACATTAAGATGTTTATTTTATTACATTTTGTTTACTTGCGGCAGTAAGTTTCTCCCGAATTTACCAAGAAGTTATCATTCCAACGTGACATGCCGAGTTCCGTCTGTTTACTGAAGTCTGTCATGGCCGGTATCATTGTAAAGCTCCGAGTCTCCTGCACAACGCTATGTAACCCAAATATGGGCGTTTCCTTTCTATCAGTAACCAATCGTAAATGTTCAAAGGGGGATTTAAAGCTAACGACAAAATCTAATTTAGAGCTATTTAAATCTTTAAATGCCGTTTTCTCAAAATGAGTTTTTTGTCATTCTCCAGTACATACATCTCAGCCTATGTAACACCTATGTACACCAAACTTTCCAGTTATACACTTAGCAGTATTCTGAAGATATTTTTAGAGGGATTTGTTAATAAATCATTCCTGGCCTGATTTATGTGACATATCTGGCCTGGCCGATATATGGCGAAAATCGATTTTTTAAGGCTATGGACAGTATATTTTGATTTCCTAAGTAATAAAAGCATATATCCTGAAATCCCTCTGAATTTTTATTTTCATCTTGTGTGTAAACAAAATGAAAAAAGAAATTTGCACCTGGCTTTATCATATGTTCAGATCTATCTACCGAAAATATATGCAAAATCGTGCATATTTAATAAGATAATGCCTAATTTGCATAATTAAACATAAAAAATTCTAAAACTTGTAATACATTTTTTTTATATACTTGTGTAAGTAATCAACTGAGGAAGTTTCATGGTGATATCTATTATTTTAAAAAAATTACCCTATTCACCTGTAGTGTCTCACCTTAAACAGCCCCTAAGCCTAAAAAACATGACAGCAACACAGACATGAAGAGCCATTCAGTGAAATAGAGTAAACATTAGATTGAGGATTTGCAGGAAATCATCAATGCTAATCCCACCAGCAGCTACAGTTCACCACACAAAGCATTCATCCAGAGACCTTCCATTAAAACAATGGGTTTAAGTGTGTGAGTGAGAGAGAAAGAGGCAAAAAGAGAGTGAGAGAGAGAGAGCAAGAGAGGTAAAGCATGAGGAAAAAATAAAGATGCTTTAGTGTGAGCATGTGTTATTTGTTTTATAGAGAGTGTATGTGGCTTTTCGCTCGATCATAATTGATGGAGGAAAAACCTAATTGTGACCAACATTACACTGGCAAAATAGAGCTGCCTAATCAAATGAGAAGCAGGGCTCTACTGCACTTAACATTGCATCAACTCTGTACATGCATAAGCTATATATATAATAGGTGAATAGATTCCAAACTGTAGGACAGATATTTTTTTATGGGGCTTTCAATGGTTTAGGAAAGCCCTTAACAATAAGCCCACCAAATATCTATAACAGGCATCCCTTTAAGAGGGCATCATTTTAAAAGGAACACCATTTGTTTGCTTCCAATATAAAGGTTTAAATGGTTACTGCATACTTTGTATTTGTACATTTTTAGATGTATGTTTGCAGCCAATCAAGAGAATGCATTCTGATAGCAGACGATTAGTTAAGCAGGTTATGTGAAGTTTGCATCCCTCTCCATTGAGACAAGTGTCGAACGGATAATCATATAATAAAACCGCAAGCCAGGGTCCTTTCAACTCATAAACTGAAATCTGAATTGAATTGAATTGAAGTGCAAATGGAAAAAGACTTTAATAATTGCCATTCAAAGAAATTCAACACAACAGAAGAATTTCACTAGTTGAATACAGGTCTTGTGATTTTTTTTTAAGTAATTAATTCTGATTCTGATTATTTTAAAATAGTTATGCTGTACCAACTAGAGCCCTATCATACACCCGTTGCAATGCAAGTGTTTTTTGCTAGTTTCAGCCCGACACGGTTATCATTTCCATGTCCTGTGCCACACTGTTTAAATAGCAAATTAATTTGCGGCCATTTGTGCGCCATTAAAAACGAGGTGTGTTCGGGCGCATTGTTGGTGCGTTGCTATTTTGAGGCAGCTGAAATAAACTGAAATATAATATTTTTTTGCTATTTAAAGAGCGCATAAGTAATGTGTGCCTATAGGCGGGTCCTCAACGCGCATACACTTTGTCCCGTAGATGGTCAGCTCGCACGCTTTAGACCATGCGCTTAGATTGGTAAAATAGGGCCCATTATGTTTCAGGAAATAACCCATATGTTGTATAATATGTTTATGGGCAGTTCATGCAGGAAAATAAAATACATATTATTACAAACTTAAGGCGAGACACGGCAGGCAAAAACATCGTTTTTTTCTTACTGGTCAATTTTGAGATTTTGGGATATTTGTCTTCAATAACATGTCTTCTTTTAGACTTGTGGTGAAAAAAAGTCCGAAATACACATTTAGGTCTTTATTTTATTTTATTACACTTTGTCTGTTTGCGTCTGTAGATTTCTCATAAATTCATCAAAAGTTGGCGTTCTTAATCAACGTACTGCTCCGCGATCGCTGCCGGCAGCCTGTCATCAGAAGCACCGTTAGGAAGCTCTCTCTCTCCTGTACAATCCTGTCGGATCCAAATATGGTAATTTCCTTTTTATCAGCAACCAATTGTGAAAGTAAAAGGGCTGAATGCGCAATCTCATTGGCTGATGATAAATCTTTAAAGCCCGTTTTCTCAAAATGACTTTTCTCTCATACTCCAAGTCCGAAATCTCCACTTCAGTAGCACCTATATACACCAAACTTTCCAGTCTTGTACCTAGTTATATTATGAAGACATTTACAGAGGGATTTGTAAATATATTATTCCTAGCCTGATTTATATAACATTTTATTCCAAAAAACATGGCAAAAATCAGGGCTATTGACAGTATTTTCTGATTAACAGGATAACAAAAGTAGATATCCATAAATCACTCTGTAATTTTTTTCCCATCTAATATGTGAACACAATGAAAAAATAATTTTTAACCTGGCTTTATCCAATACTCAGATTTCATTTTTTAAAATATATGAAAATTAGCGCATATTTAATTAGATATTGCCTAATTTGCATATTTAAACATCAAATTACAGAAAACTTGTAATACATTTTTTTCTCATCTTAATGTAGGTAATCAACTGGGAAAGTTTCATGGTGATATCTGCTAGCTAAAAAATTTACCCTATTCACCTGTAATGTCTCGCCTTAAAAACACTTACAGCAGTTGAATTCCTTTGAAATTCAAATTAGAATTTTGTGAATAATTCTACAAATTAAGTTACTGAATTTAAGATGATAGATAGATAGATAGATAGATAGATAGATAGATAGATAGATAGATAGATAGATAGATAGATAGATAGATAGATAGATAGATAGATAGATAGATAGATAGATAGATAGACTATAATATCATCTTTATAGCAACCTCAGGCAAGGCATTTATTTTCAAGTAATACTGAATATTTAAAGATGCTTTTTAAGAATCCCAAATGAGGTTAAATTCCAGGGAATTCCCCCACAGTCTGGACTAATGACTCTGATTTCAGACTCACCCTGACAGCACCCCCAGAACCAAGTTGAGCATGAAGAAAGAGCCGATGATGATGAGTGGGATGAAGTAGAGCCAGTTCCAGAGGTTCCCTGAAGCATCGTTGGCCTGCAATGAGACAGAAGTAATGAAAGTAGAAACTGAGAAGAAGCGCAGGTACAGAGAGAATAAAACATCAGTGCGAGACCTCAGAAGAACCTGCGGGAGTTCTCACGGCCTCGAAATCCTTCACTAACAACCCCTGTAATAATCTCTTCAACAAATTTCACGATAGCACATCCATATCTATACAGCTGTAATCCTTTTTATTGTCCGGATAATTGTTTTTTTGGTGAGACCCCATAGTCTTTTTCAGTGTAAAAAAAAGGAAATGAAAAGCAATCTACTCTACTGGTCATCGCTCTGTGAAGAAAATCCTTCTAGACTAGTGAGTGACACTGACAGAGTTTCACCATGCAGCAATGGGCCGTTCACAAAGCGTTTATGAGGCATGCAAAGACAAGATTTCTCCTATTGGTCATTTATTTGCAAATTGCTCTCATATATTGTCTTGTAATTGTTAGGGGATCAATGAGAATGCTGATTCAGCACACACATACAGATCCTTAAACCCCCTCTACTCTCTTACACAGCTGTTTCTACGGCAACCAGCTCGTAGTGCCTACCTCTGTCCCTTTATCTCTCTTGCTTTAGCTTTAAAATTGCATTTCTGGCAAGAGCAGTAAAGCATTCGGGGGCCAAATTTCACTGCTGCATCTCCACTCCTCGGAGTATTGAATTTATTACAGCGCTGTAGGGAATTTGTCTGACCTACTTTTTCTTAATTATTATTTATTTATTACTGCTAAAAAGTCTGTATCGGTTACAGTTGCATGCATCTGAATGAAAGATGACAGCACAATAGAATCTCTTTAATGTAGTAGCTGTACTGGAAGCACTGCATAATTGGTGCAGGTTAAATTGCTTAACCATTATACTGTCTCTCATGTCTGGTTAGCAGATGCTCTTGTCATTACTGTGGTAATCTGGTGAAGTCTGTATTCAGCATTCCTCCGCTATCACCCAAGGGAACACATACACACTGCGATCCAATGCCTACAGAAAACATCTAACCCTCCAGACCACTGAGACAATGTCAAGCATTTCTGCTGTACATCCATTTAGTATGTCAAAACAGTTTTCAGGCTGTAAAGGAAGTGTAGGCGATTCAACATTGTTCCATGCACCCTCAGAATGAGATGAAATAGTTTCAGTGGGATCTCCTTTTTTCCCCCCGGTGTCAGATGGCGTTCATCTAGTTTAAAAAAAAAAACGCTACCAAACCACAAGGATGGCAATATTTGGCAACCTACCCTGCACTGGACTTGGTTTAGAGTCAGTTCATTTAAAAAAAACTTTTGCATTCCCCCAAGAAACTTTGCGTTCCCTCGCAAAGATATTTGCGTTCCCGATATTTGTGTTGTGAGCTTGGACAGACACCTCCTGTTTAATATCCCCTGACCGCATTTCTTTATATTTGAGTCCAACTTCAAACACTAGTATGAAACGCTCCATTAACGTACAGAGCTGTTTGTTAAACAGTAGGTGTCTGTCCGAGCTCACAACAGGTTTTGCATGGGAACGCAAATATCTTTGCGTGGGAACGCAAAAGATTTGAAAAAAAGAAAGAATTCTCCCATCCCAAATTTTTTCAACCACCACGTCCCTTTAGGGGCTCAATAGTAAGGCAACCAGGTTACTTACTTTTTTATGTAAATAAACCAACTATTATACAACTACAGCAAGAAGTTGAGAGAATGCCAAGAGTATTAGATACTATAGCAGTAGTCTATAAATAAATATATAAGCCAAAAATGTAACAATATATTTATTTTTAAATATAAAACAAATAGTTTTAAATGAGAAAGCACAAAAAAATAAGCACACTGTACATGCGTAGATGAATAATGCCCATGATTTCTTTCTTATTTTTTTTTTTATTTACTAATCGGCCCTGTTTTGAGACCGTTTTTTTTTTTTTTAGCAGTTTATTTACCTTTAAAAAAATAAAAATATCTATTTTAAAATATTTTATACAAATATTCCATGTAGTTTCTCAATTAACATTTTAGATGGAATATACATTTCATGTTAGCAACTCAAATACTATGTGCATAAATATTTATTTATTGCAACTGATAATAATAGGGGCAGAACAACTGTATTGTGTGCAGTCTGAGGAAATCAGGCACTGTAATGTTTGAAAAGAAAAATGTGTAACTAAAAATACATTTGAATAGGCATTGCCAATAAACTAAAATCTCACACAAAAAAAGTTGTGTGTGTGTGTTTTTGTATGCATGTGAGCATTTCTAAACAAGACGTGTAAACTATGAATAATAATAGTGTGATAAATATGGTAATCGAGCAATGCACTGCTGGGGCATGAATAAATAAAGCTGTGTTACTATTTTTGTTTTGCTGCTAGCATTTATGCTGTTGTTCTTGTGTTTGTTGACATCTTCAACTATTTGTCATGTGGTGAGATCACAATACTCTTTTTTCTCAGTTCACTTATGAAACACGTCTGAAAACGGCTAGTAGCTATACTGTGGCTCCTCTATCCTTTAGACACTTATTATTTATCTGTAAATGAAACAAAAATGAATGAGAATGGCCTGAAATAAATTCAGAGACACCATACAGTATGAACATAGAGGCTGTAATCAAACTCCCACAAAAGAGAGTTGGAGATTTGATTCATTTCCTATTGTCATTAATGAGACACAGCAGACTCTAAAGGGACATATATTCTCTTAGCTGAGAATGACTCTGTCTGTGCTTAATTATTAATATTTAAGTGGGATTGTTATTGTTTCTATTAATGCCTTTTCCTTACCATTAACATTGATTAGTGAGACTAGATTGGGTAACTACTGGAATGACCAGGTGACTGACTAGAATAAAAAAAAAGGTGCAGCTACATTTAGTGTTATTCTGCAAATTTTCACAAGGGAATCCAGTAATTTCGAAAGGAATCCATGCAATCAGGAATTACCTTCAACATTCTTGAAACCATAGTGCAGTGTTTAACACATATTCATAATGTGTTGCATCAAGTCCAACCCTCTGTAATTTCTCAATTCCAATTCCATTTCTCAATTCCAATTACATGACCCCGTTTGTCATCCAATATTTTCCTGTTGTTATCCACTGTGTTATTCAGTAAAAAGCCAAATAAAGAAATGAGAAAATAAAGACTGTACAATGTTAAGAAAATCTTTTGGAAATGCTCCCAAGAAAAAGTGTCTGAAACACTAGAAAAATGTTTTTCGGGGGTGAAAAATGTTTTTACACATTGGGTGAATGTAAAACACTACTGCTCTGTTCCAAACCTAGTGAGCTTAAGACATCATAAGCTAACATGAAAGTAAGAAACTAAACCAAAAAAATAAATTCAAGCAAATGAAACAACAAAGATGTCATAAACATAAATTTACATAACCATTCAAAAGTTTGGTAAGATTTTTTCTGTTTTTGAAAGTCTCTTGTGCACAACACGGCTGCATTTATTTGATCTAAAATACAGTAAAAGCAATAATTTTGTGAAATATTATTATAATTTCAAATCATTTTTTCTATGGTAATACAGTATATTTAAAATAAGAAAAGTATACATTTATTTAAAAGAAAATCTTCCTGACCGCAAACTTTTAAACGATATAGGGCCCTATTTTAACGATCTGAAACGCAAGCATCAAACGCGAAACGCAAGTAACTGTGGGCGGATCTCGGGCGCTGTTGCTATCATACCGGCGGGATAAATAACTCTTGCGCCCGACGCATATCTAAAATGGGTTGGTCTGAAGTAGCTACATTACTCATAGGTGTTGTTTGGGCGTAACGTGCAATAAACCAATCAGAGCATCATCTCACATTCCCTTTAAAAGCAGGCACGCTTGTTCCATAGCAGATTGCTATTATAACGGCGGATTTGCCAGGCACACGCCAGGAGCGGTTCACAGCCGAGGAGACCGACATTCTCGTCAGGGCCGTAAAAGACAGAAAATTGACATTGTATGGGGATGGGAGTAACCCACCCAAATTAGCTTCGGTTAAACAGGCGTATAATAATTTTGGTAAATGTGTAAGCTAGATCTTCATGGACACCACAATGATTTCCCTCATGTGGAATATTTTTCCTTGGCAACTGCTGCGTCAGTGTGTAGATGAGAGAAGCAAAGTGTATGCGCGTTGTGCACACGCCACATTATGGCCAAGCATGCACCCTTAAAATAGCATCTGAACGCACCACTGAAATCACGCCACTGACTTTAGACTAGGTTTTTCCTGGTCTGAAGTGGAACTGTTTTCTGGAACTGCAAAATAGCACCAGGGAACGTTTGCGCCGGAACACTTTTCACTGAACCGCCCCCGGGAGTGCAAGTTCATTCCCTAATTTACCGACGTGCGTCTGTCGAGGGAAAAGTCCGCTGTGCGTCGGGTGCAAAATAGGAATGATACATGCGTCGGTGTACAAAGTCAATTGCGCTGGTTGCAAGATAGAGCCCATAGTGTATATGTCATTCAACACTGAAAAGAATCAATAAGTACAATAGTTCAGAGTATGTCAATATGGATCATTTTACCCAATAATTGAGCATACTATGCTTTTTTTATGCTTCTTAGAGTAATCACATCATGAAAACTCCATTGAAATCAATTGAAAATCAATTCTCCAGCATGGAGTGAAATTGGTGGGGTGCACTTACTTCAGCCTACAGTATGTAGATTGTTTTAAATCAGTCATTTATGAGGTTGAGTATTTAGGATGCTCCTTTAGAAGCATGTAGGCAGCAGGAAGTAAGGCAGATCACCAGGTTTTGGAACAAAGCTGCTTATGTGTCTACAGATAATTGGAGAACACAGAGGATGAGGAAAAACGGATACCAGCTTCTAATTTCCCACTGATGTAAAGTTCTAGTGTCCGGGATAATCAGATTATCTCTATGAGAGCCAAGGTCTGGATGCTAAGATCTAGGAACATTCATCTGTCATTAAACCTCTCATCAAGGACCCCAGAGGACCGAAAGGCTAGTTTGCAGAAGGACACTTAAGGAGGAGAGAAACAGAGAAACAGTGTGCTATTGCTCAAGAGTGCAGTCATCCAGCGGTCACTCCACTCATAATTGCAGCGGACTGTAAAAACAATCTGCACCCTGTCTGATGTCAACTACAAACTACCAAAGAAAATGTTTATTTTCCAAACTTGTGTCTTATTAAATCATTTGTCAAAAAGAACAAAAAAACAACAACAGTATGAATTTCACTTCCAACCTCACACATACTAGGAGATTGAGTGCAGTACGAATGAAAGAGTTTATTTTATAGGTGTCTGGTCTTCCAGTAAAACACATGAACAGACAGGACTTGGCACACAACTGTGGTGGATCCAAACACAATCCATCTTTAACAGCAGATTGATCAATAGGGCTATCATACTAACAATGCTGAATGCCAGGGAACATGGTCGCCATATAGCACACAGATCACCCTGTCAGCTGAGTGACTGCACAGCATCACATGGCCACCTGGTAGACGCTACTGTTTAGAGTGCTACAGAGATACGCATTCAACACAATCTGACATAAATAATACAATTACACACAAACACAAGTCTAACACAAGTCAAAGTCTTGGGTTAAACCAGAAAAACATTACTGTGCTTGGATTCAAACCTGGGGCCGGATTCATAAATACCTGGGGCCGGGTATAAATTTAATTAATATTAAGTCTGTAAGAAAGAAAGTACAATTCTTAGTTAAAACTCTCTATATTATACTATATTAAACATCCAACAGCATGACTGGCTTTAGTAGAAGAAACTGCAAAAACTGGAGTAAAACAAACGATCATTTGATTAAATTAAAGGCAGTTTGATTCGACATTTTGCTCGCACGTTGCGCTTTAGGCTCAAGTCGAATCCGTATGTTTGTTTGGCCGGAAGCTAGTTATTTTAATTTATAAAGGTTTTAAATATGAATATTTTTCTTACAAGACGACTGAAAGAAGCATGTCATATACACCTAGGATGACTTGAGGGTGAGTATATCATGGGCTAATTTTTGGGTGAACTATCCCTTTAAGAATATTTCATGAATCTTGTCCCTGGTCTAAAACTGTAGTGAGTAAAATTAACATAAGTTGTTATGAAATAACCAGAGAGTTCTGAAAAATTCATTACACATGCCCCAAAAATAACTGGATGTCAGAGTTGAATATTTCAGAGATATTACGCCATTTCTCTGGCTACTCTTGCAAATGAGCTGCGCACTGATTGAAGCCTATCAGAGCTCTTTTAGAAATGAGAAATTGAGGAACTGAGGGGAAGCATATTGATATCCGGAGAGAAGCCACTGATTTGATACATCTACCCTGCTTTTCAGCCTGGAATCTGTAGTGAGGAGACCTAATTAGAGAGGAGACAGCTGACGTTAAGCACAGTAGTATTTTTAATGAAATATTTGCTTAGCAAAATGAGGGTATGCGATTGGGTGGATTGTCTGTTTAGGGATTTGATGTTGCGGAAATATGAATTGATGTGATTGTTGCATTAAGAGGAAAGCACAAGTATTAACTCAAGTGGTGTGCTCATTATATTCTTTCTGAGCTCTCTCTCTCTCTCTCTCTCTCTCTCTACTAAGGTTAAAGCGCTGTCAGGGAATTGTCCCTGGTAAAGATGTGAACAGGGAGATGAGATATATGGTGACTGGTGAGTATAAGAACACTCCAGAGACTCACCACGACCTCATCTAGCACAAGTCATAAATTCATCCAAATGGAAGCTCTTCTGCACAGTCAGAGAGGAATACCATGCTTTGTCACTGTTTTACAACAGCACATATTTGTGTTCACTTATCACTATTTTTAGACTTGTATAAATGCACAGTTTACATAATATTTCATATTTTATGTATCCTTCTTGGAAACATGGCAAGAGCATACAGTTCAACCGTTTTGGATTGTTTAGAGGTGCAGTGTGTAATCTAGTTTTAGCGGCATCTAGTGGTGAGGTTGCGAACTGCAACCATCAGAAGTTACGGTGGCCGACAGGAAAAGATGTCGTCGTCTGAGACAGCAGAGAGTAGCTAGTTAAGCAATGAGGTTTCTTTACAAAGATGAATTAAGAAATTAGGTTTACTTATTTATTCAATAAAACGATATGTTACTGCGAATATTATTGTTACTTGTTCACCATTGTGTCAGTGTTTTATTTGCTGATTTTAGCTAGCTTCTTTGCAAGAAGAACAACATAGTGACGAAACGCGTTTGTCCGTTCAGGGCTACTGTAGAAACATGTCAGCGCAAAATGGCGACTTATCATGTAAGGGGACCTGCGGTGTATGTAGATAGAAATAAAATGGCTCATTCTAAGGTAATAAAAACATAACGGTTTATTAAGTAAGGTATATGTAATATAATAACATATTATGTATATGATATTGCATTTCTGCCAACAGATCCTAAATATTACACAATGCACCTTTAACGGAATAGTTCAGCCAAATATTATAATTCTGTCACTACTCACCTTCATGACGTTCCACACCTGTATGACTGTATATCTTTTCTCTGTGGAACGCAACAAAATATCCCTTTAAATTCTGTCCTTCAAACAATAATGCATGGCTTGAATATAGCACACACATTTTATGGACTACACTACCCTATGGGGATTTGTTTTTTGGCATTTTTCAAACTTTCCACTTTCCACATGTACAAAAAAAAAAAAACGTGGACAATTCCCTAAATATCTGTTTTGTTTTATTTTACAGAAATAAAACAAAACACAAAGTACAGATACTGAACACCATGAATATGAGTTTAATGAACCTTAAGAAAGGTTTGTTCTTGTGTCTCTTCAGAATACTTTAATTAAACCACTTGATTCATATGGATTACATTTATGATCCCTCAATGAATACACATTCAATAGAGGGACAGAAATCTGCCAGGTTTCATGAAAAATATCTTCATTTGCATTTTGAAGATGAAGGATAGAGGTTGGAACGACATGAAGGTGAGTAAATGAAGACAGAATTTTCATTTTGAGGTGAACTATCCCAACAAAACCTTCATTTCTGACTGCTGTTATTTGTATAAAAACATTTTTATAAACTCCATTAACTAATGAAGCAGTCAGCTCAGTGCAGTTCTGCATACTCATAGTATCATAGGAAAACACATTGAACTGAGGAAGTATATAAAAGGTCAGTGAAAAGAAAAGCATTATCTAAATTAAGGACAGAAAAGGTAGCAGCTTAGTCATATTTGCCCCTCCCTCAATAAACTGTATTAAAATACCCCCTTACTCCACTTAACCATCAAAAGGCAACACACAGCCCCAGCAGACCAGCCTCCTCCATTAGCCTAGTGCAGTATCATGTTGCAATAGCCCTTAGCTAACCACAGGACCATTAGCCTCTATCCGTCTATCTTATCCCTGTCATTCCGAATGCTGCTTACCACTTCAAGGACCAGATGTCTGCTTTATCATTCAATTAAAGCAATATATACACTGTCCATACCATCTGAGGACAAACCTAACAGCAAAATGAACGTACAAAGTGGATTTTGTCAAACATACTTATCTTTTTAAAAGTGCTTTTTTTTAAAAGGGAGCCAATCATCATGAGGAAAAATAAATAAATAAACAAAATAAAAAATTATAACACAAACTAATCCATTTATGTATGTTCCAATCCAGTTTTTTTGTTTGATCCTGTACACACATTCAGTCCCACTCACAAACTAAAAATGTTTTTACCGTGTGAGATATCTTGCCTATAGGGTACTAGAATCACCACCAGATTTTAGGATTCCTACACTAATCATGAGAATGAGTCTTGTGCCGCAACCACACGGATGTCTTTAATCACCACACATACAGATTCCTGTCAGAGGGGTTTTCCTTAATATTGCTCTTCCTGAACCATCAGAGGCCTTTAACAACAGGATTTCAAAGTAATGGCAGGAAACGAGACAAGCCACCATAAGGACCAGCTTCTTCTCTTTCTCAACATCTCAATCAAATATAATCCACATTAGCATTTCGGACACAGTCTAAATATATTTTATTCATATTTCCTTGCTTTCAGACACACTCACATTCTCTCTCTCCATGATGGATAGCAGACCACCCGCAGATTTTATATATCCTCCAGAACCGCTGGGCTAAATTCAACACTAATAGCTTCATAGGACACTGTGATTAATCATGATATTTTTGGTCTTAGTGAGAGGAAGGAAAGACACTAGGTAATTAAAAAACCAGACATAAAGATTATTCATGCTGGTGTATGGAAAGTGAACCAGAGCCCCCTAGATCAGAAATGAAGTGAGCATAATTCACTGCTTAACTGGCAGCACCAACTCTAAACACCCGACAAAAAGAAACATGATAATGCTCAAAGACACGTCCACAGATGGAGCCATCCTTTCATTAAAGGGGTCATATAATGGTACATGCACTTTTACAAGTTGATTGTACTGAAATGTGTGTTGGCAGTGCCTGTACACAACCATCATAAAATGATAAAAATCCATCCAGTGTTTTTTTTTTAATCTTCTTATATGTTTTCCCCTGTCTCAAATCAAGCCGTTCGATTTTGTGACGTCACAAAATCAACACCCCTCCCACGATTGTTGATTGACAGCAGCGTTTCAACACAGACCCGCCCTCAACTCGTGAGCGAGCTGTCAATCATAGTCCGCGCAGACCGGCGCGGTCATTGTTGTTGATACGCTGGAGCACTGTCTATGAGTAGAATGGCGTCTAAGCGATTGTGGTGTTCTGTTCTTGGGTGTAATAAGGAACACAGCAGTCATTTTGATGTTCCTAAATCCGAGTTTGTGGCTGAGTTTGTTTTCGAAGGGAATATTCCCCACGATCAACGTCAATGCTTTCATGTTTGCGCGAATCATTTCACACACCAGACTGCTTCACAGAGTCAGTATAAGAAGCTGCTCCTGAAAAAAGGATCGGTACCAACTATTCGTGTTCCTGCTGCACCTCCAGAAGAAGAAGTGAGTGTAACGTTTTATTAACCTTTATATTAATATTTATATTAATCTTTGCAAATCGCTTACTGCACGCTTCACGATGAATGCGGCTGTTTACACACAGGGTACATTACGACATGTTTTCTATGTACGACGTTCTCAATATAATTCATAATCCCACATTTATAATGAACAACGCGTTATGGTTATTGTGTTATTAAAAACGGTGTACCCACAGAACAGAGGGGCGGGGTGAGCAAATTTAAGCTCATTATCATTTAAAGACACATGCACTTAAACGGCGTGCTGAAAACAGAGCTGTTTTTGACCAGGTAAAATGAGTGTTTTCTTACAATACTAATGAGAATTTTTAATTACAAACTTTTAATTTAGACCCTAAAGAATCATATTAGCTTGTACAAAAATGGCATTATATGACCCCTTTAAACTATACTTAGGGACTGTTCGGTATTTATGGAATGCACCACTGGAGGAAAATAGGGGAGGGTCATGTCTTTTTATTCTTTGTTGAGGGAAGGGTTATCCAACTTTTTTTAGTCTAGGGGGAGGGTCACCCAACTTTTGTATTCATGAAAACAGCAAAATTTCAAAGTGCTGCAATAAAGAAAACGTTGAAAATATACATTAAGATGTTTATTTTATTACATTTTGTTTACTTGCGGCAGTAAGTTTCTCCCGAATTTACCAAGAAGTTATCATTCCAACGCGACATGCGGCCGTCTGTTCCATCTGTTTACTGAAGTCTGTCATGGCCGGTATCGTTGTAAAGCTCTGAGTCTCCTGCACAACGCTATGTAATCCAAATATGGGCGTTTCCTTTCTATCAGTAACCAATCGTAAATGTTCAAAGGGGGATTTAAAGCTAATGACGCAATCTCATTTAGAGCTATTTAAATCTTTAAATGCCGTTTTCTCAAAATGAGTTTTTTGTCATTCTCCAGTACATACATCTCAGCCTATGTAGCACCTATGTACACCAAACTTTCCAGTTATACACTTAGCAGTATTCTGAAGATATGTTCAGAGGGATTTGTTAATAAATAATTCCTGGCCTGATTTATGTGATATTTTAATCAAAAAAATATGGCGAAAATCGATTTTTTAAGGCAATGGACAGTATATTTAGATTTCCTAGGTAATGAAAGCATATATCCTAAAATCCCTCTGAATTTTTTTTTCAAAAAAGAATTTTGCACTTGGCTTTATCATATGGTCAGATCTATCTACCGAAAATATATGCAAAATTGCGCATATTTAATGAGATAATGCCTAATTTGCATAATTAAACATACAAATTTCTAAAACTTGTAATGCATTTTTTTAT
This sequence comes from Rutilus rutilus, assembly GCF_951802725.1. Taxonomy (NCBI): domain Eukaryota; kingdom Metazoa; phylum Chordata; class Actinopteri; order Cypriniformes; family Leuciscidae; genus Rutilus; species Rutilus rutilus. Next base: position 31,677,492 of record NC_140221.1, on the reverse strand, counting down.
ATACTTGTGTAAGTAATCAACTGAGGAAGTTTCATGGTGATATCTATTATTTAAAAATTGTACCCTATTCACCTGTAGTGTCTCGCCTTAACATCCGATGTGAATGTACGTTGAGTTTTACAATATTGGGACTGAGGCGCCAGAACTGCAGCTGACAGAATGTGCGCTGTAGCACGATACTACCATATTTTAGTTTCCATGCTTATTGTGTTTTCACAACAATGTTAGTGAGTAAATCTACTGAAATGGCCACCAGAACAGTGGAGTGTGATGTGTAAGATGAGAAAGCAAAGGTTAAGTCGTTTGTCCTGGTTGTAAAAAAAACAATGGCTATCTGAACATCTTTGCCAAGCGCAAACCAGTACAGAAGTAATCAATAAATTATCGGGGAGGGTCATGCTTTTTTTCACAATCATTTTGGAGGGTCATAGAAAAATGTATTGCTGGCAAAGGGAGGGTCAAGTCTATTTTGACTATAGATCTCAAAACTCCTCCGGTAGCCCCTCCAATAAAAAAACGAACAGTCCCTTACAGTAATAAAATAAATGCTAAATTGTTGCAAAGATGTTGATACATCATTGATGCGTCATTGACTCAATGGGAGCATTTAAAAGGAGACTATTGACTACTGAACTATTTTGATTGATACAAAAATTAACTATCATGAAAACTTAGTGAGAAAGACAAGGTAAAAAAATATGTTGTGCTTTACTAAAAATATTCAGCCCATCCCTAATACCACCCATAGGTTGAGGCACTGAACCAAGTTGGCCTACATGAGATGTTTTGAGTATTTTCTGCTTTGTTTTCAGAGATCAGTTCAAGAAGCAAACATTATTAAACTATACAACCTTTCTCGGATCTGCTGAGCCATTATTTCCAAGAGCTACCACTTTGTTTCCCATCAGTCTTTTGTTGTGGTATCATCGATTTCAGATTTACCCCGCCACTAAACATCTTATCTAAAAAAGCAAACTAGTCATACAGATGTCACTCAGATGGACTCTTCCCGTCTAAGCAAAATAAGAAGCGGACCGGACTTTAACTGCGGATTAATCATATCTCCGTGGCACAGTGTTCAGACCAAAGTCCCTTCCAAGGAATGTCTGTTCACTCGACGGCCATTCTAATGGCAGCTGCAGTGATTCAATGACTTTACCAATCAGCGATTGGTTCTTTTATTTAGTATTCTGCCATGTTGCGCATTGCAGTTTCTCCCATTCATAAGTAATAGGAGTGAACCATCTTTGTCTTTGTTTAGACTCAGTGGTGTGTAGCCTAGGTTGCAGGAGTCTATTGATCGTGAATAACTGCAGCAGTGTAGTGCTACTTCTGAGAGCACAGGGTTCAAAGAAGGTCAGCATCACTAGACATCAGAGACAATTGTACAGCAGGGTGCTTCATTTGACATTCAGCCGATGATTCGAGAAAAGCAGTACAGATACTGTGCTGAAACTTAAAGAGATGACAGCGGCTAGAAGGCTAGCAGCTTATTTATGACTGTTCATTGTCTTAAAGTACTAAATGGTTTCAGGGACACAATAACTAAGAATATTAATTCTAGATTTTTCAGTTGGTCACATAACTCAGGCTATTAACTCCAATTTTAAGCATTTGGACAGAGTACCCACCGCTACTGGTTCAGTGTCATTTTAAAAAGAAGCCAATGAAATGAGAGCACTGTAATGTATTATTTTGCTATTTTGACTTTTTTGGCTCATCTCTGCAACCGTTCTCGGATCTACTTTATTTGAATGAGCTACCAATTTGTTACCCATCAGTCTATTAAAGTGGCATCATCAATGTCAGATTTATCTGCCACTAAACATCTCATAAAAAAAAAATCTTTCAGATGTCACTCACATAGTCTCTACCTGTCTAAGTTGGAGACATGGCTTTAACAAACTGTTTCCTGTCCTTTGTTGACATATTTCCTTTTGAAACAGTTTCCCCAGAAGATACAATCTGTACATTTTCAAAATTTTGCAAACGGTTGGGGCTGGGAAGATTTTTTGGGAAGTCTCATGCACACCCAGGCTCCATTTATTTGAACAAAAATACAGTCAAAACATTAATATTGTGAAATACTATTAAACTTCATGCTAACGTTTTTAAATTGTAATATATTTTAAAATGTAATTCATTGGTAAAGCTGAATTCAGCATCATTACTCCAGTCTTCAGTGTCACACGATCCTTCAGAAATCGTTCTGTTATGCTGATTCGGAAACATTTCTAATTATTTCTTAATATTTTTGTGGAAACCGTGATACATTTTATCTCAGGATTCTTTGATGACGTAAAATAACGTAATTATGTTCAATTTAAATCTTTTGTTACATTATTAATGTCTTTACTGGCCATTTTGATCAATTTCTCAATTTTCCCAAAATAAACCAAATCTTACTGACCCCAAACTTTTGAATGATATTGTATCCACATGATCTAAAATGATCATCCATCTCTCTCTTTCATGAGGGAAGTCAACAATTTATGTCAGTAATCACGCAAAAAGCTACAGGTACAAGAGTATTAGACTCACATTGTAAAGGATATCCACCCATCCTTCCATAGTGATGCACTGAAAGACGGTGAGCACAGCAAACAGGATGTTGTCAAAGTTTGTTATGCCAAAGTTTGGACCGGTCCAGTATTCCCTACATACAGTGTCGTTTTCACACGTCCGGGCTGGTTCTTCGAACCCACATGGAAAGTCAGCCGCCTGTTCCCCTGATTGAACAACATTACTGTCAGCAGTAAACTATCTCAGCAATCTTTACAGCAACTTAATAGTGTATGAGTGATTATAAACACAATAAACTGATACCACAAGGTCCATTAGCATGCTAAAGCTCACATACCGTTATCGACTCTGAAGCAGGTGCGGTGGAACTTGCCCATATAGAAGTCTAGACCAATGATGGCAAACATGAGAATAGCAAAGAAGAGCAGAAGGCCAATCTGAAGAAGAGGAACCATCGCTTTCATGATGGACTTCAGAACCACTTGGAGACCTTATCACACACAGAGAAAATACTGTAAGTACTACAAGTTAAATACAGCAAAATATGTCTAAAAACAGCTAAATGCAAAGACTGGCAAGATGTGCAACAGTGTATGAACAACAATTTCTCAATTTATCTTTTTATTCTTTCGAGGAAATCAAAAGCTTGCGGTGCATTTTATTTTTAATATGACTTACTTGGAATTCCAGACACCAGTTTGAGGGGCCGCAAGACTCTCACTGCCCTGAGTGTTCGCAAGTCAAAGTCTGGCCCCACTATGGTCAGAATCCTGTTGAGAAAACACCAATAATACAGTTTATTGCAATATACAGCCTATGCAATGGGTTTTCAAGCATTTTAATACCAAGGACCCCCAAATGTAATGATCCACAAGTGAGAAAAACCCTCTTTACAATATATGGGCAGCAATATATATATAAAACTTATATAATAATGTGATAATAGACAACATTTTGTTTCTAAAATGAAATATTTGGGTTTTATAATATCAATTTACTAAGGGCAGAGGAAAAATGTATATTAGCTAGAAAATATTTATATTTATTTATTCATATTCACATATTTTGAATATTATATAATATTATGTAATATTCACAAATTTGGTAATTAAAAATATTTGTAAAGTGTTTTCACTATATATTTTTTTTTATATTTTTTAAATGTAATAAATAATAAATAAAGTAAAAGTATATTTAACATTTACTTTATTTAAAAAAATAGTCATAATCAACAGAACCAGACAACTGAAGACCTTATCAGGCGTGCTACACAGTCCTGAGTAACCATCTTTGGAATCATGATAGATCACTGCTAAGAGTGTCCTGTACATGTATATTTTACAGAGACATTTAAAATGTATTTTTCCCATGTTGACCTGCCTTCCCTGATGGCAGCTCACAGCTGAATTGTGGGAAAAATCCTCCCCATTCTCTAGGGTACAGCCACACAATCACAGTACTCCTGTCTGATTCTCTCACACACAGCGTCTGTGACTAGTGAGAACTCTGACCATTCTCCTTTCTCAGGCTTTCACATGGTGAAAGGGAGAGGCAAAGACCGTCTGCATTAATATATTAATAACGTTCACTCTATCCTCAGTTCCCTTTCATTCTCTCATATCTTAGTGTGCTCTGCTATGAGTGTTAAGTCTAAAAACACCATACGGAAAAGCCTGACCTCACTGAGAGGGACAGCCCAACAAATTATGGCCCAAAGCACAGCTTGGAATCACAGCTGGTATGGGGACATAGTGACAGTTAACTAAATGGGTCTGGATGATGCCGAAGGCAGATGGATGTTTGCTTGAAGACAGGAAGAAAGATGGTGTGGTAACTAATACTTGCAGTCAATGGCTTCAGATATAAAGAGAGAAAACTCTGCTCATTGTATATACTGTAACCTCATTTGCACTGTTCAAGATGCACTACTTTTTTTCTTTTCTTTTTTTCTCCTCGGGTGAAGAAAATATGCAAAGAAAAGACAGGCTTATTGGAATAGTTCACACAAAAATGAAAAATCTTTCATCATCCTCATGTTGTTTTGCAAAATATGAGCAGGCTTCTCTTTTCCGTATATGAAATCAAACAGTGATCAGGCGCTGTCAAGTTTCATAATGACACTATAAATCTATTCAATATGTTCTGTGAGCTACAATATAGTTAAAAAGATTGAGGTTGTTACTATTTTTGTTTTTAAGAATCTCTTATGCTTACCAAAGTGGCATTTATTTTGATCAAAAATACAGTATAAACAGTAACATTGGGAAATATTATTACAATTAAGATAACTGTTTTCTATTTTAATATATATTTTAATTTGTAATTTATTTCTGTGATAGAAAAGATGCATTTTCAATAGCCATTACTCAAGTCTTTAGTGTCACATGATTTTTCAGTAATCATTCTAGATGCATTTCTTATTATTATCAATAATAGGAAACAGTGACATTTTTGTAAATGTTTTCAGGATTCTTTTGATGAAAGTATCATCAGGACAGCATTTATTGGAAATATATATATTTTTAACAATATAAAAGTATTTGCTGCAGTTTTGATCAATTTAATTCAAATAAAAGTATGAATAAAAAAAAGCCTAATAATCACAAACTTTTGAAGAGTAGTGTTTTTTGATAAATTATGTGAGGAACAGATGATGAAAGTCTGTTTCTCTATATTCAAAGTTGGAGAGTCATAATTAGTTATGAAACATGCAAAAATCAATAGCATTTGGCACTTTTACACAACGTATTTGAATGTATGTAAACATGAATGATTGAATGAAATATGAATGTGAATACGTATTAGTGAATAACAAAGAGATAGTCCAACTAAAAATGAAAATTCTGTCATTATATCCTCACCCTCAATTTGTTCTAAACCTACATGAAACTCTTTCTCCTGTTGAACATAAAGGAAGATATAAAGAATGTTGGTATAAACAGTTGCTGGTCCCCATTGACTTCCATAGTACAGAAAAAAACAAATACTATGGAAATCAGTGGGGGCCAGAAACTGTTTGGTTAACAACATTCTTCAAAATATCTTCCTTTATGTTCTTTATGTTCAACAGAAGAAAGAACTTCATGTAGGTTTAGAGCAACTTGAGGATGAGGAAATAACGTATTTTCCTTTTTGGGTGAACTATCTCATTTCCCAATTTTGACTTCTAAAGATTATGAATATGCCACCAAACCGTATGGAATACTTATATGGTGCTTTTTTGTCATTGTCAGTACTTGACAGTACTTGGTTAGTGTTACATTAGTTGGAGTAGTTGGGAAATTGTCCAATACATCTACTTTTGTGTTCCACCAAAGAAAGTATGTCATATGAGAACTAGATTGGAGTACTAACTTTTGACTGTTCAACAGACTACAGTTAACTCCTACATATATATCAGATCAAACCTCAAAGCAGAAAGATGCATTTCTGCTCTCACATCTTCGAGTGTCTTTTTTTCTTCTTTTCAGCCAAGAAGTCTGACTCAACAGTAGTGAAAATTCTGGCTTTTATATACAGCATAGTATCAATTCGCCTCAATGTTTTCCCTGCAATTCTGTTGATTTACAAGCTGTCTCACTGAGGCCCTGAACGAACCTGAGGATGGCTCAACCTGTATCAACACTGAGACATGAGACCGCTCTAGACATCCACCGGGGAAATCCAACACTCAGGCAAACACAATCCTTTGAAAAATAATACTCTGCTAACGTAAAGCACTGCACGCTGCTCTTTAAGAGCTGTGGGAGTGTAGAACATGCTAGAACTTGCTTAGCTGCTTGAATTAAAGACTCAGTATTTATTTACTACCCATCATAATGAGGTCACAAGCAAACATTGTCTAATTTCAGATTGTTTCCTAGGTTTGCAATGTAATAATTTTGTATAAAATCTGAATTATAGTTATAAATCAGAATATTTAGTTATAAAACCATAAATAACAGTTGAGTCTTGAGTTATTCCCCAAAATATGAGCATACAAAATGTTGCCTGCATTATCTGTTCCATGTGTCTGTATTAAGACACTCTGAGAGAAGAATTGCTTACCTTAAAAAGTTTATTATTTTCTTAATTTTTCAGCTAGCTCTATGAACTAGCCGTGTCAGTCAGACCCTGTTGCTCGAATCTTGAGCAAGGTCAAATCATTATAAGAGCTGCACCCAAAACACATTAAAGATTCACACTGCCTTTAGGGCACTGTTCAATCTTCAGAAGATCTGAGAGGCTACTGCACTAATTATAGGCCGAAGGACGTAGATGGCACTACGTACTATTTTAAAATTAGTGCTGTATCTCCATTACTTCAGGGGATTTTACATGGTCAGACACTCTGCCCCACATTAGGTAGTGTGCAGACACAGAGCCACACAAACAGAGAAGCTGTGCAAATACAAGAGCCTGCCTGAGAATTAAACAAAGACCCTCTCAATGTACTTAAGGTAAACAACACCTACAGTATAATAAACATTTGACAAGACATACATCTGAACATTTACAGCTGTTTCTTCAACTATGGGCACCTTTGGACTGTGAGACCTCCCTAACAGACTTCCAATTGCTTCATTTGTCTAACAATCTTCAATTAGTGTAATACTAATGCAGTGTATAATTCTGCCACACTTCTGAATGTTATGAATATTTCAACCACAGCGTAATCTCCATCACATCACAAATTGTGTGGCTTATGTGAGATTAATAGCATTCTGTGATGGAAGCGACTTTCTGATAGCATGTTTTGTATTCTAAATGCACACAAATTATTTTACCTTGATTTTTCTTGTTTTCTTTGCATATTTTTGAAGTTATTTACTGATAATGTTGTCTCAAAACAACCAACTTACTAGTAAACTAACTGAAAAAAATATTAGGGAGAAAATTGAGAAAAATGACAGAACAAGTGAGGTCATAATGAGTCTAAAAACTTTCACATAAAAAAAGTGCCATTTTGGTGAAATACTGATTTATTTTACTTTAACAGGGTTAGTGTATTTATTGTAGATTATCATGTTTTGACAAATTAATCTGGTACGAGGGCAAAGCAATAAAATCTATACATAAAAGGAATTTAAAAGAAGCAAAAATAACAAATTAACAAATAATATCACAAGCCGAAAAAAAATGCAAGAGCTGCATATTTTACAATTGATCTAATGCATTTGACTGCACGGTTTTAGAAAATTGGCGTGAATGCTTTATAATTCACCAGGCTTCATAAAGGAATAAATAATGCATTTGCTACTTCACCGCAATCAGCGTAAACAGATGAAATCTAGGTATCTGCTATAGAGGTGAGAGATAATTTTTCAATTTTGTGACAATTTTTGAGAGCAGTACAGAACAAACACTTATATATCTGTGTTTTTCATTGAGCTGTTGTACAAAGTCTGTAGCTGGGATGTATTATTGCTTTCTCACACAAATTATGAAGACATTTGAGGGAGACGGGGCACGGAAAAACAATTCTTATGAAGAAATTATTATAAAGATGGAAATTTACAATGATATGATTGTAATATTAGAAAAAGAGTTTTCATTTGTTGAATGCTGATCTGAGAGGTATTTGTTCATGCCACTGAATGTCTCTCGGTAATGCAATATGAAATCTCCTCTAATTCTCCGTGGTCGGACTGAGATGCAAGCAGACCTCTCAGCATCACAACAATGATAAAAACATATGGCACATCTGTAAATGGATTCCATAACCCCTCGGTAATGACCCTTCAGAACCCGCTGCGCAGATGAGCTATCAATTCCCCTGCGAGGCAGATTAGATAAGGAAGAGATCACTGGAATCATTATGTACTGGTGGCTGAATCTATAGAGGAATTCAGTTGCATTCTTAAAGGGACAGTTCACCCAAAAATGAAAATTCTTTCATCATTCACAAAGTTAATTATGACAAATGCTGCACTTTATGCAAGAAAACCCTAAACTGTCTGACTAGAGCCAGCGGTGCGGAAAAAAGTCGTCTGGTGCTCAAAAACTTGTTGTTGGTGTGTCCCTGGAACAGTGCTAAATGATTATTCTCAGCTCAGGCATGTACACAGAAGTGCTAGCTGTGTATTTTTCATTTTACCAGCTAGCCAAACAGTTCATTAAACATTTTGGCTCTATTATTCTGGGCTGGCACAGGGCACTCTACTCTGTAATTGTAGAGCACGGCTCAGAGCGGAGCAGGTTCGAATATAGCTGCATCTTCTCGGTCCTTTTCTTTTCCTCGTCCAAATCCAGAGACATGAATGAAACATGCATGACAGACAGAGGTAAACAATGATGCATCACTAATGTAAACTTATCCTGGAGCTAACATGCGCTTTCTAGACAGGAAGGAGTGACCGCATTGCATTTTTATACCAAAAGGCATCTGTGTGTCTTCTTTTCCTGTAATTACTACTTTATCACAATGTCTAGCAGCTGCTTTTAGCCTCAGTAGAAGCCATAAGATTCATTCTTATAAAACTGGCCACTCAATGAAATAAGTGTTGTTTTAGAAGCTGTATTGACCTATCAGGGGAGAGAGTGTAGGGCTTTTCCAGCCACTGAGCAAGAAGGAAACACACACTGGAGACCAGTCTCATCACCATAGAGACAAAGGTCTCCACTGCTCTCATTACAACACTATGACAGACAGAGCGAGAGAAAGAAAGGAAAGAAAGAGAAACAGAGATGAGTTGTGGAGCTGGGGACACGCATGCTCAACAGCTCAACAGAGCAACCAGTCTCATTTAACACGTCACTATATGAAGACAGACTTACAAATCATATAAAGCAGAAGGACTTAAAAGAAATTAATCTGACAATGGATATAACTGTACTGCTGGACACTAAATTACAGTATGCAACTGCAACAGTTATTTTCAGTCATCTAATATGACTGGCCAAGCTGCATGCCAAAAATGCACATATTTAGTACTTGCATTTGTTCATTTGGTAAATGCTTTTTCAAAACAACTTATTTTTATTCAATTTATTCAAGATAAACCTATAAGGCTTTTTCAGGGAATCAAAACACGAACACGGCATTGCCAGCACTAGGCTGTACAAGATAGTGCGCCATTCAGAATTACATTCTAATTCAATTCCGGAATTTGAAGTGAGGTAATAGCCTGGTTAAAACCAGACCATTCTCAGTAGTAACTGAGTTATGGTCTGGCAAAGCTTCATTAATAACTCATTTCCAAAGGGGCGTCACCAACGGACGTCGCACAAATGCCTCTGGGCGCAATTGGATAGACCTAAAACCAATCAGAGCGATCGTCATCGTGTAAAGCCATATGCTGCGTCCCAATTCGCCTAAGTTACACTACGCCATAAAAGTATGTACTCTTTTTGTGAAGAAAAGGTATTTACTTTTGAATGTGTAGCAAAAAAGTAGGCAAGCTTTGGGACATACTACTTCGTCATCTTTATCGGACGGATCTGTCGCGTGCACCCTGTCTCTTAAACTGCCCTGTCAATCATCTTGTCACAGTTAAAATCCTCTATTAAATCTAATTTAATTTCGTTCTCTCCGTTTCGGAGAGAAATGTAGTAGCACGTTCATCTGCCAGTGGGTCTTTCATGGAGACTGTCCTCATGTGTTTGCAATTTGAATATAATAATGCATTTAAAAGTTGGTGCGCTTCACCAACGGACGTCGCTCAAATGCCTCTGGGCGCAATTGGATAGACCTAAAACCAATCAGAGCGATCGTCATCGTGTAAAGCCCGCCTCAACGTGGACGGATTAGAAATCGGCTTGAATGGGCTCTTTGCCAGACTACTTGCAGAGCAAATCTAAATTTGTCGGAAGTTTGTCTGGGTTTTCCCAGGCTAGTGAGGTAATGAACAGGAAGCAAAATTGCCATTTGAATTAGAATATAAAGAAGTAGAAAGTAAAGAAAGAAAGTAGAATCATTTTTTAACAAGAAAAACTGAAAAGTTTGGGAAAATAAAAAACAGACGGATGGATGGATGGATGGATGGATGGATAGATGGATGGATGGATGGATGGATGGATCTGGTGTACCACGGAAATTAAATATTAATAACTTATGAGAGCAAATAGGTCACAGGACCCCAGTTGCCTTATCAAAAAGATGAATCAATCAAAGAGCTCAGTGCTCTTGTAGCTTAGTAGGCCATATAAATATTAGATATGGTGACTGCAAAAATAATTGAAAAACTGAACAGTGTCAATGAAGGCTTCCTTATCTTCACCAACAAATTAAAACGTGGAGGGAAAACTCATTTAACCTAGAGGCGGTCAGATTATTCTAAAAAAGTACAAAATGGAAGCCCTTAAAATAAAAATCACTGAAATCTAACAAGCGACTAAAAGGCAATCATTTGTGAGCTTTGCGTAATGTGAGTGCATACAAGCTCTTTAGACAATAACCACAGATCAATGCTTTATGTGGAGATAATGCGAGGAGTGCCAGACACAATGCATCATGTGTCTCTTGTTACGGATAACAGCTTTTCTGTGTGAGCACCACTCAGCTCAACACATCTCTAATCATGACTTCAGGTCATCTTATCATTAAGGAGTGATTGAGCATTTAACACTTTTCACTGGATGATCTATCTAGAAGCCACATCATTTGTCCCCTTTGGAGGTCTTTGATCAGTCATTTTAAAATACAGGTCCCTTCAGCAGTGTACCAAAGCTAACAAGATTATTCTGTGGTGATAACAATAGGAAAAAAGACTTTAAAGGGATAGTTCACCCAAAAATGAAAATTCTGTCATCGTTTACTCTCCCTCAAGTTGTTCCAAACCTGTATGAGTTTCTTTGTTCTGCTGAACACAAAGGAAGATATTTGGAAGAATGTTTGTAACCAAACAGATCTCGGTCCCCATTGACTACCATAGTATATTTTTTTCCTACTATGGAAGTCAATGGGGACCGAGATCTGTTTGATTACAAACATTCTTCCAAATATCTTCCTTTGTGTTCAGCAGAACAAAGAAACTCATACAGGTTTGGAACAACTTGAGGGTGAGTAAATGATGACAGAATTTTCATTTTTGGGTGAACTATCCCTTTAAGCATCAGAATAAAAACAAGAAAATAAAAAGTACAGTATTCAAACATTAAAATACAAATTCAGACCAAAATGGATAGAAAGCGACCTAATTTTGTTTGATATACCAATTCTATATTATACTATCCATATTAAAATATAAATATTAATTAGTAATAATTAAATGAAAGAATTATACTAATATTTTATTTATATAAAGTAAAGGATTATAATAAATA